>NC_091984.1:176550563-177150563 GCF_044704955.1 Pristiophorus japonicus
CTCTCTGCCCCCTAGCCTCTTTCTCTCCCCAGCCTCTCTCTTCCCCCCCCCCCAGCCTCTCTCCCTCCCAAACCCCCAGCCTCTCTCTCTCTCTCCCCACCCCCCCGCCCGCTCTTTCTCACTATCGGGCCCCCCCCCCCCCCCCCCCCCCCACCGCCATTGGGCCCACGCCGGCCAGGGGGTGATAGTTGTAGCCTGAGGCCCTGCTTCTTGGCACCACGCATCACGTTTATGGAATGATTCAGCCGGGGGAGGGGTGGGGGGGAGCGGAGCTTGACGGGAGCGGGGTTTATCACCTGTCGGTCAAAAAAGTGCGGTACAAATAGTTACATCGAATATTTATCCCTCAGCCAGCATAACAAAAACAGTTTATCTGGTCATTATCACATTGCTGTCTGTGGGAGCTTGCTGTGCACAAATTGGCTGCTGCGTTTCTCACATTACAACACTGACTACTCTCCAAAAATACTTTATTGCTGTAAAGCGCTTTGAGACATCTGGTGGTCGTGAAAGGCGCTATATAAATGTAAGTCTTTCTTCGGCAATTAGGATTTGTGTCCTTAAAGGTACAGGCCACCTTAAACACAGTTTCACCTTAGAGGCCGAATAATATGTGTTGCAGTACATTGTAAACAATAACACACCTGCCATATAAACAACATGAACATCATTGTTATAGAATATATGTGTCAGGGAAATCCTGGAAAATAGCATCCATGGCTGTTTTTATCTATTAAACCAATTTCTCTAGGGGTGCTGCCAATCTTTTTGCCCGCATGCACTTCCTTTCAATTCTTTCCATTAGAAATTCCCACATCCATATATTTTTGTGGAAACTGTTAATGTAAACCTTTCATGTAGTGATTGTAGCTTCTCTCCCCTCTCCCCAGCCACAGGTCCTGCAGCACCACCACTGACAGGCCGGTGGAATTACAGTGTGACAAGTTTACATAGACAATTTCCAATATAATTGTAGAGGGAGTTTATAATGGCTACTGCGTTTCCTACATTACAACAGTGACTGCACATCAAAAGTACTTTATTGGCATGAAGTGCTTCCTGAAAACTAAAAGATGCTATATTAATGCATGTTTTTTTCTCTTTGTGTTTTATTTCTACCTACCTACCTACAGTGTTTTGCTAGAACTGTATACAATACTAGTTAGGCCAGAGCTTGAGTACAGTTCTGGTCACCATATTACAGGAAAGTTGTGATTGAACTAGAGAGGGTACAGAGTAGATTTATGAGGATGTTGCCTGGACTGGAAAATGTTAGCTATGGGGAAAGAGCAACAAAGGGAAAGAGAAACAGAGTTAGGCTGTGGCTCAGTGAATAGCACGCTTCTCTCTGAGATAAAAGATTGTGGGTTCAAGACCCACTCCAGGAAGTTAAGCACAAAAAAATCTAGGCTGACACTCCACTGGAGTGCTGCATTGTCAGAGGTGCTGTCTTTTGGATGAGATGTTAAACCATGTTTGCTCTCTCAATGGATGTAAACGATCCCATGGCACTATTTTGAATAAGAGCAGGGGAGTTATCTCTGGTGTCCTGGCCAATATTCATCCCTCAATCAAAAAAACAGGTTATCTGGTCATTATCACATTGCTGTTTGTGGGAGCTTGCTGTGCACAAATAAGCTGCAGCGTTTCCCACATTACAACAGTGATACACTCCAAAAATACTTCATTGGCTGTAAAGCTCTTTGAGACGTCTGGTGGTCATGAAAAGCGCTATATAAATTCAAGTCTTTTTCTTTTGTTAAAGTGGATGGGGTGGAGAGTAATAGAGACACAAAGAGTAAGAGAGAAAGAAAGAGATGCAGATAAAAATACAGAGTAACTATTGGTACTAATGACGAATGCATCCACTGAGCCTCCCACAGTGCTGAACCCCAAGCAGGCCCCGAGACTCCCATAGCGGCGGGGAGAGCGGGGAGAGAGGTTGAGGGATGGAGAGAGAGAGCTGGGGAGAGAGAGAGAGAGCTTGGGAGGCGGGGGGGGGGGGGGAGAGAGAGAGAGAGAGAGATGGGGGAGAGAGAGAGAGCTTGGGGGCGGAGAGAGAGAGAGAGCTGGGAGAGAGCGAGAGAGAGAGCTTGAGGGACGGGGTGGGGGGAGAGAGAGAGAGAGCTTGGGGGCAGGGAGGGAGAGAGAGAGAGAGCTGTGGGAGAGAGAGAGCTTGGGGGGCGGGGGGAGAGGGAGAGAGAGCTGGGGGGAGTGAGAGAGAGCTTGGGGGGCGGGGGAGAGAGAGAGAGCTGGGGGGAGAGAGAGAGCTGGGGAGAGAGAGAGAGCTTGGGGGGCAGGGGGGAGAGAGAGAGAGAGTTGGGGAAGAGAGAGAGAGCTGGGGGGAGAGAGAGAGAGAGAGCTGGGGGGAGAAAGAGAGCGAGCTTGGGGGCAGAGAGAGCCTCGGGGGAGAGAGAGAGAGCCTCGGGGGAGAGAGAGAGAGCTTCGGGGGAGAGAAAGCTGGGGGAAGAGAGAGCTGCGGGGGGTGGGGGGGAGAGAGAGAGAGAGCTGGGGGGGGGCGGGGAGAAAGAGCTGGGGGGAGAGAGAGAGAGCCTCGGGGGAGAGAAAGCTGGGGGGCGGGAGAGCTGGGGGGAGAGAGAGAGCCTTGGGGGGGAGAGAGAGAGCTGGGGGGGATAGAGCTGGGGGGGGGGAGAGAGAGCTGGGGGAAAGAGAGCTGTGGGGGCAGAGAGAGCTTGGGGGAGAGAGAGAGAGAGCTTGGGGGTGAGAGAGAGCTGGGGGAGAGAGAGAGAGCCTCGGGGGAGAGAGAGAGAGCCTCGGGGGAGAGAAAGCTGGAGGGAGGGAGAGCTGGGGGGAGAGAGAGAGCCTTGGGGGAGAGAGAGAGAGCTGGGGGGAGGGAGAGAGCTTGGGGCGGGGGGGGGGGGGAGAGAATTGAGGGAGCGAGAGAGATCTTGGGGGGAGAGAGAGAGAGAGAGCTGGGGGGGAGAGAGAATACTTGAGGGGAGAGAGAACTGTTGGTAAAGAGAAAGAGCTTGCGGGGAGAGAGAGTTGAGGGGGGCGAGAGAGAGAGAGAGAGCTTGGGGGAAGGCGTGGGGAGGAAGCGGGGGAGAGAGAGAGAGAGAGAGAGCGGGGGGGAGAGAGAGAGAGCTTGGGGGAGGGAGGGGGGGAGGGAGAGAGAGAGCAGGGGGGAGTGAGAGAAAGCTTGGGGGAGGGAGAGAGAGAGCTGGGGGGAGAGAGAGAGAGCGGGGGAGAGAGAGCTGGGGAGAGAGAGAGAGAGAGCTAGGGGGAGAGAGAGAGAGAGCTAGGGGAGAGAGAAAGAGCTTGGGGGAGAGAGAGCTTGGGGAGAGAGAGCCTTGGGGGGGAGAGAGAGAGCTTGGGGGCAGGGGAGAGAGAGAGCTTGGGGGGGAGGAGAGAGAGCCTGAGGGGAGGGAGAGCCTGTGGAGTGAGTGGGGGTGGGGGGGGTAGGGGGGTGGGGTGAGAGAGCCTGAGGGGAGAGAGAGCCTGGGGGGGGTGGGGTGAGAGAGCCTGAGGAGAGAGAGAGAGCCTGTGGGGGGGAAGAGAGAGAGAGCCGCGGTGGGGTGGGGGGAGAGACACAGGTAGGGGGAGGAATCAGAGGCGAGAGAGGGAACTCAGAGAAGACGGATCACATTCTTCGAACCCCCTAGCATGTGCAAGCTCGTGCATGTGTTGCAAGCGACATTGTTGGGGTGGATGAAATCCAGAAGTCACGACACTGTCACTATTCACTTCATACCCAATAAACCTGTTAACAATCCGCACATAATGCCCCATCTATGGGGCGGGGGGCGGGGAGGGGGTGGGGGTAAGGTCTTGCGCTTGGGTAAGGAACTTTGGCTGTGGGAGGGATGCACTTGTGCTTGGGACTTTGGCATAACTTGGTGGCTTTTGGGGAGATCTATTCTCTGTGGCTTCTGAAGTCAAATGGATTGAATTACAAATTGGAAAGTCACGCAGAACTTGGGCTGGGCGGTCCCAGTTACACATTTCAGAGGAACTTCAGGGTGTGGCTTATCGTCCAAGGGGACCAATCAGCAATAGGTCATGTGAAAATGGAGAGCCAATCAGAGAAACGGCTGCCTTTCAGATAGTACAAATAGACGCAGCCATAAATGAGAGAGTAACAAGGACACGGGGCAATGTAACAAAGAGGGACATACAGCGTAAAGGAAGAATAACAAACACAAGAGTGGGAGAAGGAGTAAAAGTAAAGTACCAGAGACACAGAGAAGGAACAGAGAGAATTCTAATCATAGAATAATAGCACAGGAGGCCATTCGGCCCATCGAGTCTGAACCGGCTCTTTCGAAGAGCAACCCAGTTAGTCCCAGTCCCCGGCTCGTTCCCCATATAATGATTCAATAACACTGGGTGCGAACCTCAGTAAGGTTTTGAGTGGATTTTATCAGAATACGCCTGAAGACTCCTGCCTTGTATGTTATGTTGTGCCCCTGGAACAATAAATGAATGAATAGAATAGGAAGATTCACCAGACTGATTGCATCATTTTACATGTCCATTTCTGTGCTTTTCTAAGGCTGGTACTGGACCGTTCATTGTCCCTCAATGTACATCGTATACCCGTGTGAAATTGGTGAGAATGACAGAGAAATAGAGGCCGAGGAATAGTCTTAATTCCTGCACTCAGCTTGGGAACTGTATGTGGCAGAGGCAGGTTCCTTTGGGTTTGCCTATGTTGATTCTTCACGGGTGTTTGGAGAGATTATAGCAGGGCTTCATTTCATAGATCCTAAACCCATGTCCCTTCTGATATCACAGTCACCGAGACACATGTGATGGAGCCATTGGAGATGAAGCCTAGTGCCAGTTCTGTCCTCCCAAACATTGTAATGGAGTCAGCTCCCTTATGGAGTGTATGGACACATATGAGGAATGTAACATCCTCCATGCAGACTGAGCCAGGCCTGGAATCCCAAGAAACATAGAAAATAGGAGCAGTATAGGCCATTCGGCCCTTCGAGTCTGCACCGCCATTCAATGTGATCATGGCTGATCCTCTATCTCAACACGATATTCCCAGATTTTCCCCATACCCCTTGATGTCTTTTGTGTCTAGAAATCTATCTATCTCCCTCTTAAATATATTCAGTGACTTGGCCTCCACAATCTTCTGTGGTAGAGAATTCCACAGATTCACCACCCTCTGAGTGAAAAAATTTCTCCTCCTCTCGGTCCTAAATTTCCTACCCCGTATCCTGAGACTGTGACCCCTTGTTCTAGACTTCCAGCCCGGGGGAAACATCCTCCCCGCATCCAGTCTATGCAACCCAGTCAGAATTTTATATCTTTCAATGAGATCCCCTCTCATTCTTCTAAATTCTAGTGAAATCAGGCCTAGTCGATCCAATCTCTCCTCATACAATAGTCCTGCCATTCCAGGAATCAGTCTGGTGAACCTTCACCGCACTCCCTCTATGGCAAGTATATCCTTTCTTAGGTAAGGAGACCAAAACTGCACACAATACTCCAGGTGTGGTCTCACCAAGGCCCTGTATAACTGTAGTAAGACATCATTGCTCCTGTACTCAAATCCTCTTGCAATGAAGACCAACATACCATTTGCCTTCCCAACTGCTTGCTGCACCTGCATGTTTGCTTTTAATGACTAGTGTACAAGGACACCCAGATCCCTCTGTACATCGACACTTCCCAAGCTATCACCATTTAAATAATACTTTGTCCTTATGTTATTCCTACCAAACTTCACATTTATCCACGTTATACTGTATCTGTGGTGGCACGGTCCATGGAGTGTTAAAAGATGTTTCAATCACCTTGCAACTGGAAGAGGGAGCTGCAATTCCTTCTGTTTAAGTTACAGCCTGTAAGAATTCCATTTTACAGGATCGATCTCTGGTGTGTGATGCGAGAGCAGAGCTCAGCTGAGGCAACAATTGGGGCAGGCTATGATTGGCCTTTGTGCCCCTCAGTTAGCGAGCCAAGAATTCAGCCGGAGTTCCCTGTCACTCTCCAGTGACTCTTGCTGGAAAGTGTCCATGTATGGACCTGGAGTGAGAGCAGAACTGAGGTTGGCTGTGATGCCCTCCTTGGTTGAATTCCCTGTTGATGTTCATGATCTAGTTTTAACACCTTGAATATTGTGTGCAGCTTTGGTCTCCTAATCTGAGGAAGGAAATTCTTGCTATTGAGGGAGTGCAGCGAAGGTTCACCAGACTGATTCCCAGGATGGCAGGACTGACATATGAAGAAAGACTGGATCGACTGGGCTTATATTCACTGTAATTTAGAAGAATGAGAGGGGATCTCATAGAAGCATATAAAGGTCTGATGGGATTGGACAGGTTAGATGCAGGAAGAATGTTCCCGATGTTGGGGAAGTCCAGAACCAGGGGTCACAGTCTAAGGATAAGGGCTAAGCCATATAGGACCGAGATGTTATTCCTACCAAAGTTCACATTTATCCATGTTATACTGTATCTGTGGTGGCACGGTCCATGGAGTGTTAAAAGATGTTTCAATCACCTTGCAACTGGAAGAGGGAGCTGCAATTCCTTCTGTTTAAGTTACAGCCTGTAAGAATTCCATTTTACAGGATTGATCTCTGGTGTGTGATGCGAGAGCAGAGCTCAGCTGAGGCAACAACTGGGGCAGGCTATGATTGGCCTTTGTGCCCCTCAGTTAGCGAGCCAAGAATTCAGCCAGAGTCGGCGAGAAGTGCGTGGAGAGGCGTCGGGAGTTCGTTGGTGAGGCCTATAAAAGGCACAGCAGGGAGTCCGGGGCCCAGCGTCGGTGAGAGGTGCGTGGAGAGGCGTCGAGAGTTCGTTGGTGAGGCCTATAAAAGGCATAGCAGGGAGTCCGGGGCCCAGCGTCGGCGAGAGGTGCATGGAGAGGCGTCGGGAGTTCGTTGGTGAGGCCTATAAAAGGCACAGCAGGGAGTCCGGGGCCCAGCGTCGGCGGCAGTCGGGAGCAGCGTCGGAGGTGTGTGGAGAGGCCTATAAAAGGTGTACTTGTGCAGCTACAGGGAGAAGGCAAAAAAGAAGTAGAAAGAAACATAAAGGTGACGTCACAGCCAAGGGGGTAAGTGATTGGTTGGTGATTGGTGAGTAGTTTTTCTTTTTTCTCTTCTATAACAGTGAGTAAACTTTAGTATTGCTGTTGCCTATCTAAGGGTTAAGTCATGGCAGGACAGCTCGGTCACGTGTTATGCTCCTCCTGTACCATGTGGGAACTCAGGGACGACTCCAGTGTTCCTGACGACTACGTGTGCGGGAAGTGTATCCGCCTCCAGCTCCTGACGAACCGCGTTGCAGAGTTGGAGCTGAGGGTGGATTCACTCTGGAGCATCCACGATGCTGAGAATGACGTGAGTAGCACATGTAGCGAGTTGGTCTTATCGCAGGTGATTGGTCCACAGCCAGATAGGGAATGGAAGACCAGCAGGAAGAGCAGTGCAAGGAAGGTAGTGCAGAGTCCCCTGTGGTCATCCCCCTGCAAAACAGATACACGGCTTTGAGTACTGTTGAGGGGGATGACTCATCAGGGGAGGGCAGCAGCAGCCAAGTTCATGGCACCGTGGCTGGCTCTGTTGCACAGGAGGGCAGGAAAAAGAGTGGGAGAGCGATAGTGATAGGGGATTCAAGTGTAAGGGGAATTGATAGGCGTTTCTGCGGCCGCAACCGAGACTCCAGGATGGTATGTTGCCTCCCTGGTGCAAGGGTCAAGGATGTCTCGGAGCGGGTGCAGGACATTCTAAAAAGGGAGGGAGAACAGCCATTTGTCGTGGTGCACATTGGTACCAAGGACATAGGTAAATAAAGGGATGAGGTCCTACAAAACGAATTTAAGGAGCTAGGAGCTAAATTAAAAAGTAGGACCTCAAAAGTAGTAATCTCGGGATTGCTACCAGTGCCACGTGCTAGTCAGAGTAGGAATCGCAGGATAGCGCAGATGAATACGTGGCTTCAGCAGTGGTGCAGCAGGGAGGGATTCAAATTCCTGGGGCATTGGAACCGGTTCTGGGGGAGGTGGGACCAGTACAAACCGGACGGTCTGCACCTGGGCAGGACCGGAACCAATGTCCTAGGGTGAGTGTTTGCTAGTGCTGTTGGGGAGGAGTTAAACTAATATGGCAGGGGGATGGGAACCAATGCAGGGAGACAGAGGGAAACAAAAAGGAGACAAAAGCAAAAGACAGAAAGGAGATGAGGAAAAGTGGAAGGCAGAGAAACCCAAGGCAAAGAACAAAAAGGGCCACTGTACAGCAAAATTCTAAAAGGACAAAGGGTGTTAAAAAAACAAGCCTGAAGACTTTGTGTCTTAATGCAAGGAGTATCCGTAATAAGGTGGATGAATTAACTATGCAAATAGATGTTAACAAATATGATGTGATTGGGATTACGGAGACGTGGCTCCAGGATGATCAGGGCTGTGAACTCAACATCCAGGGGTATTCAACATTCAGGAAGGATAGAATAAAAGGAAAAGGAGGTGGGGTAGCATTGCTGGTTAAAGAGGAGATTAATGCAATAGTTAGGAAGGACATTAGCTTGCATGATGTGGAATCTATATGGGTAGAGCTGCAGAACACCAAAGGGCAAAAAACGTTAGTGGGAGTTGTGTACAGACCTCCAAACAGTAGTAGTGATGTTGGGAGGGCATCAAACAGGAAATTAGGGATGCATGCAATAAGGGTGCAGCAGTTATAATGGGTGACTTTAATATGCACATAGATTGGGCTAACCAAACTGGAAGCAATACGGTGGAGGAGGATTTCCTGGAGTGCATAAGGGATGGTTTTCTAGACCAATATGTCGAGGAACCAACTAGGGTGGAGGCCATCTTAGACTGGGTGTTGTGTAATGAGAGAGGATTAATTAGCAATTTCGTTGTGCGAGGCCCCTTGGGGAAGAGTGACCATAATATGGTGGAATTCTGCATTAGGATGGAGAATGAAACAGTTAATTCAGAGACCATGGTCCAGAACTTAAAGAGGGTAACTTTGAAGGTATGAGGCGTGAATTGACTCGGATAGATTGGTGAATGATACTTAAGAGGTTGACTGTGGATGGGCAATGGCAGACATTTAGAGACCGCATGGATGAACTACAACAATTGTACATTCCTCTCTGGCGCAAAAATAAAAAAGGGAAGGTGGCTCAACCGTGGTTATCAAGGGAAATCAGGGATAGTATTAAAGCCAAGGAAGTGGCATACAAATTGGCCAGAAATAGCAGCGAACCCGGAGACTGGGAGAAATTTAGAACTCAGCAGAGGAGGACAAAGGGTTTGATTAGGGCAAGGAAAATGGAGTACGAGAAGAAGCTTGCAGGGAACATTAAGACAGATTGCAAAAGTTTCTATAAATATGTAAAGAGAAAAAGGTTAGTAAAGACAAACGTAGGTCCCCTGCAATCAGAATCAGGGGAAGTCATAACGGGGAACAAAGAAATGGCGGACCAATTGAACAAGTACTTTGGTTCGGTATTCACTAAGGAGGACACAAACAACCTTCCGGATATAAAAGGGGTCAGAGGGTCTAGTAAGGGGGAGGAACTGAGGGAAATCCTTATTAGTCGGGAAATTGTGTTGGGGAAATTGATGGGATTGAAGGCCGATAAATCCCCAGGGCCTGATGGACTGCATCCCAGAGTTCTTAAGGAGGTGGCCTTGGAAATAGCGGATACATGGACAATCATTTTCCAACATTCCATTGACTCTGGATCAGTTCCTATCGAGTGGAGGGTAGCCAATGTAACCCCACTTTTTAAAAAAGGAGGGAGAGAGAAAACAGGGAATTATAGACCGGTTAGCCTGACATTGGTAGTGGGTAAAATGATGGAATCAATTATTAAGGATGTCATAGCAGCGCATTTGGAAAGAGGTGACATGATAGGTCCAAGTCAGCATGGATTTGTGAAAGGGAAATCATGCTTGACAAATCTTCTGGAATTTTTTGAGGATGTTTCCAGTAAAGTGGACAAAGGAGAACCAGTTGATGTCGTATATTTGGACTTTCAGAAGGCTTTCGACAAGGTCCCACACAAGAGATTAATGTGCAAAGTTAAAGCACATGGGATTGGGGGTAGTGTGCTGACATGGATTGAAAACTGGTTGTCAGACAGGAAGCAAAGAGTAGAAGTAAATGGGTACTTTTCAGAATGGCAGGCGGTGACTAGTGGGGTACCACAAGGTTCTGTGCTGGGGCCCCAGCTGTTTACATTGTACATTAGTGATTTGGACGAGGGGATTAAATGTAGTATCTCCAAATTTGCGGATGACACTAAGTTGGGTGGCAGTGTGAGCTGTGAGGAGGATGCTATGAAGCTACAGAGCGACTTGGATAGGTTAGGTGAGTGGGCAAATGCATGGCAGATGAAGTATAATGTGGATAAATGTGAGGTTATTCACTTTGGTGGTAAAAACAGAGAGACAGACTATTATCTGACTGGTGACAGATTAGGAAAAGGGGAGGTACAACGAGACCTGGGTGTCATGGTACATCAGTCATTGAAGGTTGGCATGCAGATACAGCAGGCGGTTAAGAAAGCAAATGGCATGTTGGCCTTCATAGCGAGGGGATTTGAGTACAGGGGCAGGGAGGTGTTACTACAGTTGTACAGGGCCTTGGTGAGGCCACACCTGGAGTATTGTGTACAGTTTTGGTCTCCTAACCTGAGGAAGGACATTCTTGCTATTGAGGGAGTGCAGCGAAGGTTCACCAGACTGATTCCCGGGATGGCGGGACTGACCTATCAAGAAAGACTGGATCAACTGGGCTTGTATTCATTGGAGTTCAGAAGAATGAGAGGGGACCTCATAGAAACGTTTAAAATTCTGATGGGTTTAGATAGGTTAGATGCAGGAAGAATGTTCCCAATGTTGGGGAAGTCCAGAACCAGGGGTCACAGTCTAAGGATAAGGGGTAAACCATTTAGGACCGAGATGAGGAGAAACTTCTTCACCCAGTAAGTGGTGAACCTGTGGAATTTTCTACCACAGAAAGTTGTTGAGGACAATTCACTAAATATATTCAAAAAGGAGTTAGATGTAGTCCTTACTACTAGGGGGATCAAGGGATATGGCAAGAAAGCAGGAATGGGGTACTGAAGTTGCATGTTCAGCCATGAACTCATTGAATGGCGGTGCAGGCTAGAAGGGCCGAATGGCCTACTCCTGCACCTATTTTCTATGTTTCTATGTTTCTATGAGATGAGGAGAAACTTTTTCACTCATAGAATTGTGAACCTGTGGAATTCTCTACCACAGAAAGTTGTTGAGGCATTTCGTTAGATACATTCAAAAGGGAGGCTAAAGGGATCAGGGGGTATGGAGAGAAAGCAGGAGTGAGGTACTGAAGTTGCATGATCAGCCATGATCATATTGAATGGTGGTGCAGGCTCGAAGGGCCGAATGGCCTACTACTGCACCTATTTTCAATGTTTCTATGTTTCTAAGACCAACCACTTGGGAGGGAACAGCCGAAGTGGCTGGAGCCTGTGTGGAACTGTATCTCAATATGCCAGTATTCTCAGGAGAGACTCAAAGAGATGCTAATACACAGGAAGCATCCACTATACATGGCAGGAGACCACTTTAGGATTCCACTCGACAGTGAAAGTAATTTAAGTGACCAAATGTTCACTTATGTAAAATCCCAATGCATTTATCATGAACTTAACCTGGACATTCTGGTTAAATGTACACTGGACACCGGTTTGAAAATGGGGTGCTGCACTCCCCGCCCTTGGGAGTGTGTAGATCAACGAAAAAGGTTTGTGCCTTTTAAGCTCCACTTGAACAATTTGTTCTGGTGCTGTAAATGTTTTTCTCTTTCTGCTGAAACTGCGTGATCTCTTCCACAAGGCAAATGTTAATGGTTTTCTGTTATCGCTGTTTCAATAGAACACTTCTGTCAAGAGGGAAAGAGGAACTGCCTCCTCAATAGTGGCCTAAAAACCACCCTATGATCTGGAGCAGATGCCTTTTCTACCTAGTACTTTGAAAAACAATATGATGACCCCGGGATCCTAATGTGGACCCTTGCTCCATGGACTGGATACAGGAAGGCATCACGTGCAGTCACGCGGGTTCTCCTTTCACTATGGACTGCGGACTGGATACACATTCTTTCCAAATTTGAGTCAAAGGCTTTGAATCAACAAGCGATTTTGATTAAATAAATAAGCAGTACACAGTTTAACACCATGAAATGCATATCTCCCTACACCCCTCAACAAAGATGCAGTTTGATTTCTATTTAAACACAGGCCCCAAACACCAGGGATCCCCCTCTACCGCCAGAACATGGCGGAAGCTTGTGCTTCTCCGCTTCTCGATTATGTTCACTGACCCTGCCCGAATTCCTGGAGTCAGGCTACGTACATAATGTGGGCCGGCAACTTGCGGCAGTATTGGCGCAACTGGGGCGCCCGCTAGGAAGGGGGAGGGGAGGAAATAGCAGCGTTACCCTACTCCTGAAGGCAGAGTCAGTGAAGAAACTGCAAAAAATAGGCCCCTTTTCCAGAGGGTAAGGTAGCTGCAGGGGAACACAAGTTGCAGTAAGGCCTATTTCCACCTACCAGAATGTATAGTTTGCCCGTTTCTTACAAGGGAGAGCTCCTGAGGCAGGATGGGTGGGAATTCCAGTGGGTAAATGACATCTCATCAATCCGGCCTCTATCTCTCACATTCATGTCAAAGGAGACGCGTGCAGGAGCTGCCTGTCCCTGTCTCTGTGCCCCTCACCAACACCCAGCCCCAGGAAACTGCAGCACTTCTTAACAGGGCACAAAACCTGTATAAAGAGGAGCAGGCCAGAATCTACCTCTGAAGACATTGTGGGCTTTCAGGGCCAGTGGGCCCAAGTGCCGCCCAGATGGCCGCTGAGGTACCTGACGGTACTTAGGGCGGGGTTTTCATCAAAAAGGTCCTTCAAAGGGTGGCGGGTGGCAAATGAGGGACTTACACCGCCAATCTGGGTGGCAGCCAGTGGGAGCTCCCAAAGGCGCTTGCCGTCCAAGTGCCATCGAGGATGGAATCGGGCCCACGGAGGGTTGAAGACCTGAAAAGAAAAAGTATTTTTTTAAAAACCATCGGAACACCTTCAGGGACCCCAACCAGGTAAGGTCCTGTAAAGAAAAAAAAATGTTTACTGACCTTATTTTTCAGCTTTTCACACTTACCGTCGAGGACAGACCAGCCTCCTCGCAGTGGTCCACCCCCGTTCTGGCACCGACTCCCGCCTGCACCAATCTGGCATCTCGGTGGGCGGGAGTCCACTTACACCGCTCGGCCGTCTGCTGACGTCAGCGGGCAGTTCCCGGCGGCTCTCCCCTCCGCCCGCTCCAGACCAGATCGAAACTGGCACTGGGCAGAACCCGAGGAGGAATGTCGGCGGCAGTGGGCGGCAGTGGCGGGCAGCAGCGGGTGGCGATGGGCGACAGTGGGGGTCAGTGGGCAGCAGCGAGCGGCAGCGGGTGGCAGTCAGCGGCAGTGGGTGACAGTGGGCAGCAGCGGGTGGCAGTGGGCGACAGTGGGTGGCAGTGGGGGTCAGTGGGTGGCAGTCAGCGGCAGTGGGCGGCAATGGGCAGCAGTGGGGTTCAGTGGGCATCAGTGGGCGGCAGCGGGCAGCGGCAGGTGGTCAGTGGGCAGTGGGGGTCAGTGGGCGTCAGTGGGCGGCAGTGGGTGGCAGTGGGCGGTGAGTGCATCAATTTCGGGCCCTTAGTCTCTAACCATATGTTTGATCACTCAGACTAAACTCAATTCGCTTGTCAGGCTGGCATGGAACTTTTAACACTTAGTCTTCAGCTGGTGACTGTCAGTTTTAAACATTCTGACTGCTCTCTTTATCTGATTGACCGAGAATATAAATCTGTGAGAAGTTGTCTCTGCTCACTGAGCTGTCAATCACAGAAGGCTTCAAAGGTCCCACCCTCTCCTCAAAAGAATTCAGGGCCTGAACTTGGTGAACATTAAGTCCTGTCTATTTCTTGGAACGTACCTTTTTGCTGCCCGCTGCCGCTGGGGCCAGTCGGGCGGGAGTTTCACCGCAGTTCTGTTGGCGTGAGCGGGCGGCAGCAGCAGTGGGCACTAGGTGCAGGCCTCTCGACTCGGCAAACATCGGAGGCCATGCACCGCGCATGCACGAGGCTTGGGATTTTTTTTTGTAGTTTCCTCTGGGTGATGACATCACTTTTGCTGCGATTGGGGCTGATGGCACAGCTGCACATGCTCATAAAAGCTGTGCACTCACTTGCATCGCCAGTTGGAGAGGGGTCAGTTTTGGAGAGAGAGATACAATTTAATCATCAGCCATCCATCAAGGAAAGTAATAATGAGCGCAAAAAAAGCTTCCAAAAAGTCTGATGGAGCCAAGCCCAGAGGTCCCTGGTTTAATGATGACGAGCTGGAGGAGCTTGTATGTGAGGTGGAGCGTCGGTATAAAGACCTCATCCGGGATGGTCGTGGCAAGCCTCCACCACCCCAATATAGACGCACTTGGCAGGAGATTGGTGAGGCCGTGTCCTCAGTGGGCAACATGTTGCGGGATGGAGACCAGTGCAGGAAACGATGGAAGGGTGTGGTGGCATCAGTAAGAGTAAGTAAACATTTGTTGGACCACTCCTGTGCAACTCCAAAAGGTTCTGTGCCAGTTCTGTCTGTGTGTGCTTGTGTCTGTGTGTGACTGTGTCTGTGCGTGTGTCTGTGCTTGTGTCTGTGTGTGTGTCTGTGCTTGTGTCTGTGTGTGTGTGTGTGTGTGTGTGCGTGTGTCTGTGTGTGTGTCTATGCGTGTGTCTATGTGTGTGTGTCTGTACGTGTGTCTATGCGTGTGTCTGTGTGTGTCTGTGCGCGTGTATGTGTGCGCGCGTGTGTGTGTGCGCGCGTGTGTCTATGTGTGTGTGTGTATGTGTCTGTGCATGTGTCTATCTGTGTGTGTCTATGCGCATGTGCGTGCGTGTGCGTGTGTCTATGTGTGTGTCTGTGCATGTGCTGCATGAGCAAAAACTGCAACGTTTCTTTCTGCAGAAGAAAAGAGCATCCCAGGCATCAAGCCTGAGTGGCACGGGAGGGGGCCCAGCAGATGTCTTCGAGTTGAGCAGCCGAGAGGAGCGTGCCTTGGCATTGGTGGGTGACCAACGCCAGGGTGCTAGAGGATGGTAAACTTATACTAAACTCTGATCTGCTTTACGCTCATGTCATGCAAGGTCATGCAATGTTATGTCAAATGCCTTTTAACACACTGTGTGCCGTCCATTAATGGTGTGCTCATGTAGCAATGGAACTCCTTGAATTAAGAATGTGAAGTGTAACGGCTCACATGTCAGCTTGACCTAGCCCACCACCCAGTTATACTGAAATGTTGTCCTCTCCTTGCAGATGTCGATTCGGACAGCACCAAGCAATGCACCCCATCCACCTCTGGCACGCAAAGGCCGAGTGGGACACCAACGTCTCCCACCCCGACGTTGTCACCCGCGCAACACACCAGCTCCTTCCTTCACCCCCTCCCCTCTGAAGATCACCCATATCCACTGCACCCACCTCCGCCACCCAGAGACACAAAGACCAGGAGGGAGAGGAGGGAGAAGTGCCAGTCTTTAAACCACTTGAGCTCGAGGAGCTGCAAGAGGAGGACTCCGGCCTCCTGGCATATGTGCCACCTGTCCAGCCAACATCGGTGTCGGGGTCTGACTTCTGAGGATTCGAATCGGATGAAGCGGGAACAAGTGCTGGGAGGCGCAGAAGCCGTGCCGGAAAATCCACCAAGCTGCAAGCGCCCAGGATGATGCAACAAGCCAATGAGGAGGCATGACGGCTCTCAACAATTCAGGAAATGGTCCAGCTGTCGAGGACGAGCGTGGAACTAGGCCGAGATGTGCTGCAGACCATGGCTGGGATAGCTGCCAGCATCGCCACCTTTGCTGAGCAGCATACTGCCAGTATGGAGCAGTTCATTAGTGCGGTGGAGCGCAACACCGACTCTGTTGAGGCCATGCGGCAAACGATGCTTTCTGGCCATGTCATGCAACCCCCCGAGCTCACACCATCGAGGCCGACAGATCCTGAGGAGCCAGAGTTGCCGGTGCCTTCAATCACGCCCGCTACCTTCTCTTCAAAATGAACACAGCAGCAGCGCTCCGGCTGCCCTCCTGCACAACGTGATAGAGCAGAGGCGCTGAGGGGCAGGGGTGCGGCTCGCCGTGATGAAGGTGGACCCATGAAGAGGACGATGGGCCTCACATCGAGGGGTAGGGGGGAGAGGTGGTGTCATGGGTAGAGGGCGGGGGGGGGGGGGGAGGTGGAGATGTTCTTCACCCCTCATTAAGTTGTGGCTGTTGTTTCACATGTCACCTGACTGGTCTCGGAACAATTGTACATATGTTGGATTCAATTGTTTGCATGCTCTGTCACTTTGGCATGCGGCACTATTCAATACAGTCACATTGTTCATCCACTCTTGGTCAGTGTCTCATTTTTACATCATCTGGGGTGCATCCTGAGAAAAAGACAGCTCTCCTTCAGGTGTATTGTTGTATGAGGAATCTCTTGCTCTCTACATATGATGGGTCCTGTCATCAGGCGATTGCGATATGACAATAAGGTTCATCAATGCAGGAAGGCTGCTATTCAATGAGAGACAGTCGCGCTCCTTGCGGGGCACACATTAAGGCTTCCACTTCAGTGCACTTTTCCTTAGGTCCACCATCGCGGAGTCCCACTCCTGATATCACATGTTCCTCAGCGACCTTGCAGTCCATTATATATCTTTTTCCGTCTTCTATACTTGAGGTGATGCTGTTCTCACTATCACATGCTGCGACCTGCCAGAGCATCACATGGTCGCATTTTCTCCTATTTACTCTGACAGAAGCTCATCCCATCTGTGCACTCACATTCTCTCAATAACTCTGTTCTGCCTGCAATGGTCTAAAAGCTCTTGTAGGGCATCTCCATGGAGCTTTTACCATCTGTTGGAACTCATTGCCGCTTCCTCCATCACACCTTCCCTTCAACGGAGTACTTCTCATTTACACAACTGAACTCATTCTGTGCAGGTTAAGGTCGATCAGAGAACTAATTCTGAACCTCTGATAGTGATGCAGCATATGGATGCTCCCCGGGATGTGCAGCACTGTAGCACTCTGAGCGATTCTCCCTTCTGCCCGATTCACAGCCACCTCAGGCCATCTTTTTGCCAGCGGTCCTTCTGGCGGGCGGGAGCACGATCTTAGAGGATCATGCGCAAGGAACATCCCTGTTTTGGAGCCTCCCGCATGAGCAGGCGGCAGGAAGTTGTGCCGGCGTTACCCGAGGAATATGTAAAAAAAAAAATTTGGGCAGGACCTCAGCGGCTGTGGGCCGAACTCTCACCAAGTTCGGGCCCTCAGTAACAGATGCCAATCAAAATCATTACTGCCAAACAATGGGCTAACCTTTGAACTGTGACCAAGGGGTTTCCAAGAAGTTCGCTGGCTATGTGCCACACTGGGAAAATGGAATAGAATTACACTTTCAACAGCAGTGTGTCTCAGGGACAATGGGAGTCTGTCTGCCAATAGCACAGGATGTTAGGGATTACAAATGACATCACCAACCCCCCTCCCCCCCACCCCCCAGATTATTAACTATTTAACATTTCAGACCATCATTAAACAAAATAAAGAATTACATTTATATAGCACCTTTCACGTCCTCAGGATGTCCCAAAGCTTTACAGCAAATTAAGTATTTTTGAAGTGTAGTCACTGTTGTAATGTGGGAAACGCGGCAGCCAATTTGAACACAGCAAGGTCCCACAAACAGCAATGTCTAGATAATCTGTTTTTAGTGATATTGGTTGAGGGATGAATATTGGCCAGGATACTGGGCGAATACCCCTGCTCTTCTTTGGAATAGTGCCATGGGATCTTTTACGTTTGCCTGAGAAGGCCTCGGTTTAATGTTTCATCTGAAAGAATTCATTGACCAGAACAATTTACATCCTCTCCACTCAACTACCTATTTTTTTTCCTGACAGCTTCTGTTTACAAGAATATTTTGAGTGACATTGGATGCGTGCAGAAATCAAGTGCTGGCAGCAGAAAGAGCGTGCAGAAAACCTGTCCCACCCACCCTTCCCTCAATGACTATTTGTCCCACCTGTGACAGAGTCTGTGGCTCTCGTATTGGACTGTTCAGCCACCAAAGAACTCACTTCAGGAGTGGAAGCAAGTCTTCCTCAATCCCGAGGGACTGCCTATGATGATGATGATGAGTTCCACAGGGATCAGTGCTGGGACCAATTTGTTCATCATTTACATAAACGATTTGGACTTGGGAATCGGAAGCACAATTTTAAGATTTGCGGATGACACCAAATTTGGGGAGGGGTGAAGAATAGTCAATACTGAGGAGCAGTGAGAGATCGTGGCGGAGGTGCGTCAAATTGGGTACGGGGCCCAGATGAGCCAAGGGCCCAGGGGCAGCACGGGCCTGCCCACACTGTGACATGTGTGCACTAGGTCCGTGCAGCAGAGCAGGTCTCCAGTCGTCCTGGTTAATCCTTGCCATTAGATAAAGGCCGATCTCTGTCAGACCCGTGTGCAACAGTCACCACACGTTAAAAAAATCCACGCGCAGGCATCTTCCACCCCTGGAGTTCAGGACTGGAATATCGGGTCCTTCATTGAAACATCTGCAAACTCATTCCTTTTGGTGTGGAAGCAAGTCATCCTCGTCCGAAGGACCGCCTATGATGATGATGACTGAGGAGGACTGCGACAAAATACAAGAAGTAATTAATAAACTTGCAGAATAGTGGTAAAAATAGCAAATTAATTTCAATATAGACAGGTAAGGTGCTGCATTTTGGTTGGAGAAATAAGGAGGCCATATACTCTTTGGAAACTAACAATTTGATTTGGGTAGAGGAGCAAAGGGATCTAGGGAATCAGATTCACAAACTATTAAAAGTAGCACTGCGGGTTAGCAAGGCCATTAAAATGCAAACAAAGCACTGGGGTTCATTACCAGAGGAATAGAATTAAAAAGCAGAGAAGTTATGTTGAACTTATAGAGCCTTGGTTAGATCACACTTGGAGCACTGTACACAGTTCTGGTCTCCATATTACCAAAAGGATGTAGCATCACTGGCGGAGATGCGAAATTGATTTACAAGGATGACCCCAGAACTCAGAGGTTGTAACTATCAGAAAAGGCTGAACAGGCTGGGGCTCTTTTCTCTAGAAAAGAGAAGGATGAGGGGTGACCTTAAAGAGGCCTTTAAAATTACAAAGGGGTTTGATAGGGTAGACATAGAGCAGTCGTTTCTATAGTGTATGGAGAAAGAGTCAGACTGAACACTGTGAGCACAAAGTAAAATGTGACCTTTGTCTTTTATTGCAGGTCTCCAGAGTGCCTCTCCAACCTGTGAAGCCTCCTTAAATACCTGTGCTCCCAAGGGATTATGGGATCCCTTGGGACTCCAGGGGATGAGCCCTCTGGTGGCTGTACAGAGAAAATACAAGTTTCCACTTGTGGGGAGACCAAAACTAGGGGTCATAAATATTAGATAGTCAAATAAGAAATTCAGGAGAAACTTCTTTACTCAGATAGTGGTGAGAATGTGAAACTCGCTACCACATGGAGGTGAAGAGCATAGAAGCATTTATACAGTGAGGAGGATAGTAACAGACTTCAGGAGGACATAGACAGACTGGTGAAATGGGACGACACATGGCAGTTGAAATTGAATGCAGAGCAGTGTGAATTATGCCATTTGAAAGGAGGAATGATGAGAGGTAATATCAACTAAATAGTACAATTTTAAAGGGTGCTGTAGGAACTGAGAGCCCTTGGGATTTCCATCACAAATCTTTGAAGGTGTCAGGACAAGTTGAGAAGCCTGTTAAAAAACCTTATGGGATCCTTGGTCTTATAAATCAAGGCATAGAGCACAAAGCAAGGAAGTTATACCAAACCTTTATAAATCATTAGTTAGGCCTCAGCTGGAGTATTGTGGCCAACTCTGCGTACCGCACTGCAGGAAGCATGTCAAGGCCTTGGAGAGGGTGCAGGGAATATTTTCTAGGAAGGTATCAGGGAAGAGCGGCTTCAGTTATGTGGAGCGACTAGAGAAGCTGGGGTTGTTCTCCTTTGAGCAGGGAAAGTTAAGGGGGGATTTAATAAAGTACATGAGAGAGAAAGGAATAGAAGGATATGCTGATAGTGTTAGATGAAGTAGGGTGGGAGGAGGCACCTGTGGAGCATAAGCACCTGGAGTTTCTGTTGGTCCGAATAGACTGTTTCTGTGCTGTAAATGTTATGTCACAGCATAAGTATCAGTTAAAAGAATCAATTAAAGCAAATATATATTTAAGTACATAAGAAATAAGCGCAGGAGTAGGCCATACTGTCCCTCGAGCCTACTCTGTCATTCAATAAGATCATGTCTGAAATTCTGCATCAACTTCACTTTCCCGCCGTATCCCCATATCCCTTGATTCCCTTAGTGCCCAAAAATCTATTGATGTCAGTCTTGAATATACTCATCGACTGAGCATCTGGGGTAGAGAATTTCAAAGATTCATAACCCTTTGAGTGAAGAAATTTCTCCTCATCTCAGTCCTAAATGACCAACCCCTTACCATGAGACTACAACCCCTAGTTCTAGGTTCTCCAGCCAAGGGAAACAACCTCTCAGCATCTACCCTGTCAAGCCCTCTAAAAATTTTATACATTTCAATGAGATCAACTTTATTCCTTCTGAACTCCAGAGAGTATAGGCCCATTCTACTCAGTCTCTTCTCGTAGGGCAACCCTCTCATCCCAGGAATAAATACAGTGAACCTTTGTTGCACCCCCTCTAAGGCAAGTACATCCTTTCTTAGGTAAGTAAACCAAAACTGTATGCAGTACTCCAGGTGTGGTCACACCAAAGCCCTATATAATTGTAGCAAGACTTCCTTTCTCTTGTACTGCAACCCCCTTGCAATAAAGGTCAACATACCATTTGGCTTCCTAATTGCTTGCTGTATCTGCATGTTAATTTTCTGTGATTTGTGTAGAACACCAAAATCCTTCTGAATCCCAATATTAATTAGTCTCTCACCTTTTATAAAATATTCTGCTTTTCCATTCTTCCTCCCAAAGTGAATAACCTCACATTTCCCCACATTATACTTCATCTGCCACCTTATTGCCCACTCACTTAACCTGTCTATATCCCTTTGCAGGCTCGTTGTGTCTTTCTCACAGCTTACTTTCAGGTCAAATATGATACCCAGTCCACATCGATTCTAATTCTAACTGTTATGTCCAGAATAAAGTAATATGATTGAGTACTGTAGACGTGAGTAAGTGTGACCTTAGTCTCTTTATTTCTAACTCCCGCGTGTTGGTACAGCATGGGAGGCCTGCTTATATACAGTGCTCCCAAGGGATGTTGGGATTCCTTGGGACTCCAACAGATACGCCATCTGGTGGTGGTAGAATGCTGGTTATATAGGGTTGCATACATAACATCACTCCATCCCAAAGTCAATAGTACACTTATTTACAGGGTGAGACAATCTGGGGCTTTTCGCTCCCTAGTCGATCATCTTGGTACAAATGCAGGTGCAGGTGAGTTGGTTGGTTCTTCGCTGGGCTGCTGGGCAGCTGGCCTTGCTGGGTTGCTGGGGTTGATGAGTTCAGCTTCGTGGTCAACCGTGATGTCGGTTGCCACTTGTGTGTGTGTCGGGGGGTTGAAGTTGGTGGTCTCCTCTTCAGGTTGCTCGTGGCTGTCTGTGAATCGCAATTTGATTTGGTCCAAATGTTTTCTGCAAGTTAGTCCATTTGCGAGTTTGACCTGAAACACCCTACTCCCTTCTTTGGCTATGACAGTGCCAGCAAGCCATTTGGGACCATGTCCATAGTTGAGTACAAATTTGGGTCATTGACTTCAATATCGCGTGACAAATTTGTGCGATCATGGTACATGCTTTGTTGATGCCGCCTGCCCTCGACGTGATCATGGAGATCAGGGCGGACGAGAGAAAGCCTTATTTTGAGTGCCCTTTTCATGGGGGAACACCGGTGAGCGAGTGGGGTCCAGTGCGGTAGCTCAGCAGGACTCGGTACAGGCGGGTCTGCAGGGAGCCTTCCAACACGCGTTTCAAGCTTTACTTGATGGTTTGGACTGCCCGTTCTGCCCGGCCATTGGATACGGGCTTGAATGGGGCAGATGTGACGTGTTTAATCCCATTGCGGGTCATGAATTCTTTGAATTCAGCGCTGGTGAAGCATGGCCCATTGTCGCTGACAAGGACATCAGGCAGGCCGTGCATGGCAAACATGGCTTGAAGTTTTCGATGGTGGTAGTGGACGTGCTTACAGACATTATTACACACTCAATCCACTTAGAATATGCATCCACAACAACCAAGAACATTTTACCTAGGAACGGGCCAACAAAGTCAACGTGGATCCTAGACCACGGTTTGGAGGGTCATGACCACAAACTTAGCAGTGCCTTCCTGGGTGCATTGCTCAGTTGAGAGCCAGTGTTGCATTGGCACACACAAGACTCCAAATTTGAGTCAATGCCGGCAACCACACATGGGATCTGGCTATAGCTCTCATCATTACTATGCCTGGGTGGGTACTGTGTAGGTCGCATATGAACATTTCCCTGCCTTTCTTGGGCAAAACCACGCGATTATCCCACAAAAGACAGTCCGCCTGTATGGACATTTCGTCTTTACACCGCTGGAACGGCTTGATCTCTTCATGCATCTCCACTGGGACGCTGGACCAGCTCCCATGGAGGACACAGTTTTTTACAAGGTACAGTAAAGGATCCTGGCTGGTCCAGGTCCTGATCTGGCGGGCCATAACGGGTGACTTTTCCTTTTCAAATGCATCCATCACCAAGAGCAAGTCTGCAGGTTGTGCCATTTCCACCCCGGTGGTGGGCAATGGTAGCCGGCTGAGGGCGTCAGCGTAGTTCTCTGTACCTGGCCTGTGGCGAATTACATAATTATATGCAGACAGCATGAGTGCCCATCTTTGGATGCGAGCAGAGGCTTTGCTCTCTGAGAATAGCGATATGAGCGGCTTATGGTCAGTAACTTAAGGCCAAACAAATACTGATGCATTTTATTTACCCCATAAATGCATGCCAGAGCTTTTTCAATCATGCTGTAGGCCCTTTCAGCCTTGGACAAGCTCCTGGACACATAAGTGACTGGTTGCAATGTTCCCGATTTGTTTGCTTGTTGTAACACACACCCTACCCCGTACAAAGACGCATCGCAAGCTAACACTAAACGTTTACAAGGATCATACAGGATTTCCCCCATACCCAATCATCTCCCTTGCGTAGCAACACCTGTAGAGGTTCTAGCAAGGTGCTTAACCCGGGTAGGAAATTACCAAAATAATTGAGGAGTCCCAGGAATAACCGCAGTTCTGTCACGTTCTGTGGTCTCGGCGCATTCTTGTTGACCTCCGTCTTGGCGTCGGTGGGTCCGATGCCGTCTGCTGCGATTCTTCTCCAAAAGAACTCGACCTCTGGTGCCAAGAGAACACATTTCGAGCGTTTCAACCTGAGTTCCACATGATCTAGCCGACTTAGAACTTCTTCCAGGTTCTGCAAGTGTTCGATGGTGTCCCGACCTGTGACCAGTATGTCGTCCTGGAAAACCACGGTGCGCGGAACTGACTTTAGCAGACTCTCCATGTTCCTTTGAAAAATAGCCGCAGCCGATCGAATCCCAAACGGGCATCGATTGTAGATGAACAGACCTTTGTGCGTGTTGATGCAGGTGAGGCCTTTCGAAGATTCCGCCAGTTCCTGCGTCATGTAGGCCGAGGTCAGGTCCAACTTGGTGAATGTCTTTCCTCCTGCCAGCGTCGCGAATAGGTCATCTGCCTTGGGTAGTGAGTACTGGTCCTGCAGTGAAAAAAGGTTAATCGTTATTTTATAATCCCTGCAAATTCTGACTGAGCCATCACCCTTGAGAACTGGAACAATCGGACTGGCCCACTCGTTGAACTCCACCGACACGATGATGCCCTCTTGTTGCAGCCTGTCCAGCTCGATCTCTACTTTCTCTCGCATCATATATGGCACTTCCCGTGCCTTGTGGTGAATGGGTCGTGTACCAGGAATCAAGTGAATCTGCACCTCCGCACCCGAGAAACTTCCAATGCCTGGCTCAAACAATGACGGAAACTTGCTCAGAACCTGGGCACATGAGGCATCGTCGACAGACGAAAGCGCTCGGATGTCGTCCCAGTTCCAGCGGATTTTCCCCAGCCAGTTTCTGCCGAACAGTGTGGGGCCATCTCCTGGTACTATCCATAGTGGGAGTTCGTGCACTGCTCCATCACAGGAGACTTTTACTGCTGCGCTGCCAATTGCAGGAATCAGCTCTTTAGTGTAAGTTCTCAGCTTGCTGTGAATGGGGCTTAGCTTGGGCCTGTGTGCTTTGTTGCACCACAGCCTGTCGAAGGCCTTTTTGCTCATGATGGACTGACTCGCACCCATGTCCAATTCCATGGATACTGGAATTCTGTTCAGTTCAACTTTTAACCTGATCGGTGGACATTTCATGGTGAAGGTGTGTACCCCATACACTTCTGCTTCCTCAGTTCGAGTCTCTAGTTCAGTTTGATCCACCATGGATCAGTCTTCCTCTGCAACGTGGTGGTTTGCAGGGTTTGCAGCTCGTCTGCACATTTGTTGGTGGTGTGCCATTGTTCCACAGCCTTTGCACGCATAATGTTTGAAGCGGCATTGATGGGCTCGATGATCACCTCCGCAGCGCCAACAAGGTGTTAATTGCCTCGCATTCACACTTGATGACAGACTCTGAGTCATCTGAGGTCATGCAGCTGCAGGCATGTACATTCTGCCATATGAATTCCTGCCTGAAAACGACGTTACTTTGTGTACAGTACTTGCCGAAACCTCTTTAAGCTGCGAAATTTGTTTGGTGTTATCGCTGGTGGACATAAATGCCTGGGCTAACGTTATGGTTTTGCTCAGGTTCGGTGTTTCAACAGTCAATAGTTTGCAAAGGGTAATCTCATGGCCAAAAAAGTCTCTTAGAATTTGCTCCAGGAACCCATCGAATTCGCAATGTTCTGCAAGGTGCCTTAGTTTGGCAACGTAGCTCACCATTTCCTGGCCTTCAGACCGTTGACATGTGTAAAATTGATACCTTGCCATCAGAACGCCCTCCTTAGGATTTAGGTGCTCCCGGACTAGTGTACACAGTTCTTCATACGATTTGGTTGTTGGTTTCACCGGAGCAAGAAGATTCCATAGGTTGTTGCCCTGTAGACGATGAGGAGAATCGTTCTTCATTTGGTAGCGTTCACACTCCCTTCCAGCTTGTTGGCCACGAAGTATTGGTCGAGTCGCTCCATGAAGGCCTCCCAATCATCACCTTCTGAGAATTTCTTCAGGATACCAACAGTTCTCTACATTTTCACGTGATGGTTCGTTATCTCGTCGCCAGTTGTTATGTCCAGAATAAAGTAATGTGATTGAGTATTATAGACGTGAGTAATTGTGACCTTAGTCTCTTTATTCTAACTCCCGAGTGTTGGTACAGCATGGGAGACCTGCTTATATACAGTGCTCCTAAGGGATGCTGGGATCCCTTGGGACTCCAACAGATATGCACTCTGGTGGTAGAATGCTGGTTATATAGGGTTGCATACATAACACTAACGATGACCACATCATTAATAATAGGTTATAGCTTTTTCCCTACTACCTATGTCAGGCTAACTGGCCTATAGTTCCCTGTTTTCTCTCCTTTCTTAAATTTTGGAAGATCAGAACCACTATCTCTGCAGTCACCTCTTTTAAAACCCTAGGATGTAGACCATCAGGTCCAGGGGATTTGTCAGCTTTTATTTCCATTAATGTCTCCAATTCTTTTTCTCTACTAATATTAATTACTTTAAGTTCCTCACTCTTATTAGCCCCTTGGCTCCCCACTATTTTTGATATGCTTTTCGTGTCTTCTACTGTGAACAGACACAAAATATTTGTTGAACATCTCTGCCATTTCCTAATTCCCCATTATAACCTCTCCTGTCTCTGTCTCGAAAGGACACGTTTACTTTTGCTCATCTCTTCCTTTTTACATACTTGTAAAAGCTCTTATAATCTATTTTTTTATATTTCTTGCTAGTTTACTCGCATATTCTATTTTCTCCCTCTTTATTAATTTCTTGGTCATCCTTTGCTGATTTTTAAACCCTCCCAATCCCCAGGCTCATTACTCTTTTTGGCAAAGTTGCAAACCTCTTCTTTTAATCTAATACTGTCCGTAACTTCTCTAGTTAGCCACAATGAAGTTGGGGTTCATTACTCTTTCTCAATCAAACAAATTAAAAAAAGGGGAAAATGAAAGGAATGAGGAAGAAGGGAAGGAGAGGAGGAAGATCTTTACAACACAATATATTTACTGCAGTTGGAAAACTGAAGCTCTACTTTTGAAATGTGCCTTGCTAAACCTTTTACCCAGGATTATACAGAACAGCAAGTTACATTGCATCACTAATCCTCTTCTACAAATGTAGTATCTTTATCTTAGCTTTAATTACAACTGGGATTAAAATGTACCAACTGTGTCAGGTAGATTGGTGACAACCAACACAGAATAGCTAACTCTTTTATGTTAATTGTCAATTAGAGTGACAGTTGTCACCAATGAGTTAACAACCATTAAAGTGTAAATTATAACAAAATTAAAAGAAAACTTATCAAATGAAAGTAAAGTTTGGTCCCGGGGGTCGGTGACGCACTCCAGTCCCTCTGGTGCCCACTGAGCGCAGACACACACGGAGCAGCTAACTTGTCTGACAACCCTCCCATGTGAAGACACTGGCCCCTTTCAACCTTTGGACCAGGGGAGCAGGTAGAGTCACTGGTATAAAAATCCTGGGGGTGGGGCCTAATAAGCAAATAAATATTTAATGAGAAAATAATAATGGAACAAAAATAGAATGTCAGACCGTTAGTCCAGGCGGCAGTCACAAATGAGCACAAGTCCAGGTGAGAGTGAGTTTGATTTTCTGTTTTGGTGCCAGGGAAAGTTCCTTTTTATGAAAGGGAGCAACATGAAGCAGCAATATAAAAACACTGAAACAAACCCAAACTGCCTGGCCAGCATTTTACTGATTTTAGCATGGATGTCATCATCATCATCATGAGCGGTCCCTCGAACGAGGATGATTTGCTTCCACATGGGTTCACAGATGTTTCATTGAAGGACCCGATATTCCAATCCTGAACACCAATTGAGGGGGTGGAAGATGCCTGTGTGTGGATTTTTTTAACGTGTGGTGACCATGGCACATCAGTCACCACAGCCTTGACAGAGCTAGGTCTTTATCCAGTGGCAAGGGTTAACCAGGACGACTGGAAACCGGCTCTGCTGCACGGACCTAGTGAGCACACATTCCGCAGTGTGGGCTATATGGGCAGATATAGATTTGCGCTGAAACAGTGTCAGACACTGCCCTCAAGTGGCTGAAAGCTTTGAAACACCAACCATTGCCTCCCTGTGCAGACTCCACACTCTCCAGACACTTGCCTGTGTTGAGAACTGCAGTACACACAGTAGTGTGTATTGGTTCGCTAGACCAGCAGTGGATTGACGGCATCGTCCGTTTGGGTTTGAGAATGGTCCGAGGAATCACTGGCATTTGACTTTAGTTTGGACAGACTCCCAGAGCTTTGTTGGCGGGGGTCTTCTTCTCCCAGGGAGGGTCTTTGTAGATAGTTGTCCAAACACACCGAGCACTGGTTGGCAAAAAGCAACATGTTGGCTCAGTTGCTTCCCGTGCCAAGTGCAACTACGGAGAAGCAATTACATATATTTGTTAAAGAGTTCATTCTGAGTTTGTAAACTTTTCTTCTTTCTCCTCTGCTTTTGTGCACTTTAGAAAATATTTGTCTTGTGAGCAAAAGGCAGCGGGGAGCAGGGGAGCTATCACCCTACCCCCAACCCCGCCATTACTCAAGTTACATTTTGTTTCCAGCTCAGACCATTGATTGCATTACACAGGATATACGGCCCAGAAACAGGCCATTCGGCCCAACCAGTCCATGCTGGCGTTTATGCTCCACTGGAGCCTCCTCCCAGCTTTCCTCATCTAAATCGATGAGCGTAACCCTCGATTCCCTCCTCCCTCCCCTTAATCATAGAATCATAGAAATTTACGGCATGGAAGGAGGCCATTTCAGCCCATCGTGTCTGCACCGGCCGACCAAGAGCTATCCAGCCTAATCTCACTTTCCAGCACTTGGTCTGTATCCCTGTAGGTTACAGCACTTCAGGTGTACATCCAAGTACTTCTGAAATGTGGTGAGGGCTTCTGCCTCTACCACCCTTTCAGGTAGTGAGTTCCAGACCCCCACTGTAAAAACATTTTGTCTCAAATCCCCTCTAAACCTCCTACCAATTGCTTTAAATCTATGCCCCCTGGTTGTTCCTATCCACTTTATCTAGGCCCTTCATAATTTTATACATCTCAATTAAATGTCCCCTCAGCCTCCTCTGCTCCAAAGAAAACAACCCCAGCCGAATCCAATTTTCCTCATAGCTAAAGTTTTCCAGTCCTGGTAATATGCTCCTAGATCTCTTCTACACTCTCTCTAATGCAATCACATCCTTCCTGTAATGTGGTGACCTGAACTGTCCGCAGTACTTTAGCTGTGGCCGAACTAGTGTTTTATACAGTTCAAGCATAACCTCCCTGCTCTTGTATTCTATGCCTCGACTAATAAAGACAAGTGAATGCAGCAATATTATTCGCTTCAACCACTCCCTGTGGTAGCGAGTTCCACATTCTCACTACTCTTTGGGTAAAGAAGTTTCTTCTGAATTCCCTCTTGGATTTCTTGCTGACAATTTTATATTGATGGCCTCTAGCTATGGTCTTCCCCATATGTGGAAACACTCTCTCTCTATCCACTCTCTCTCTCTCTATCCACTCTCTCTCTCTCTCTATCCACTCTCTCTCCCTCTCTATCCACTCTCTCTCTCTCTCTATCCACTCTCTCTCTCTATCCACTCTCTCTCTATCCATTCTCTCACTCTCTATCCACTCTCTCTCTCTCTATCCAGTCTCTCTCTCTCTATCCAGTCTCTCTCTATATCCACTCTCTCTCTCTATATCCACTCTCTCTCTCTCTATCCACTTTCTCTCTCTATCCACTCTCTCTCTCTCTATCCACTCTCTCTCTCTCTATCCATTCTCTCTCTCTATCCTCTCACTCTCTCTCTCTATCCACTCTCTCTCTCTATCCACTCTCTCTCTCTCTATCCACTCTCTATCCACTCTCTCTCTCTATCCACACTCTCTCTCTATCCACTCTCTCTCTCTCTATCCACTCTCTCTCTCTCTATCCACTCTCTCTCTCTCTATCCACTCTCTCTCTCTCTATCCACTCTCTCTCTCTCTATCCACTCTCTCTCTCTCTCTCTCTATCCACTCTCTCTCTCTATCCACACTCTCTCTCTATCCACACTCTCTCTCTATCCACACTCTCTCTCTATCCACACTCTCTCTCTATCCACACTCTCTCTCTATCCACACTCTCTCTCTCTATCCACTCTCTCTCTATCCACTCTCTCTATCCACTCTCTCTCTCTATCCACTCTCTCTCTCTATCCACTATCCACTCTCTCTCTCTCTCTATCCACTGTCTCTCTCTCTATCCTCTCTCTCTCTCTCTATCCTCTCTCTCTCTCTCTATCCACTCTCTCTCTCTATCCACTCTCTCTCTCTCTCTATCCTCTCTCTCTCTCTATCCACTCTCTCTCTCTATCCACTCCCTCTCTCTATCCACTCCCTCTCTCTATCCACTCTCTCTCTCTATCCTCTCTCTCTCTCTCTATCCACTCTCTCTCTCTCTATCCACTCTCTCTCTCTCTCTATCCACTCTCTCTCTCTCTCTATCCACTCTCTCTCTCTCTCTATCCACTCTCTCTCTCTCTATCCACTCTCTCTCTCTCTATCCACTCTCTCTCTCTCTATCCACTCTCTCTCTCTCTCTATCCACTCTCTCTCTCTCTATCCACTCTCTCTCTCTCTATCCACTCTCTCTCTCTCTATCCACTCTCTCTCTCTATCCACTTTCTCTATCCATTCTCTCTCTATCCACTATCAACGCTCAGTCTTTTTTTTCAAGAGAAAAGAGACCCAGCCCGTCCATCCTTTCCTGATTATATATACCCTCACATTTCTGGTATCATCGTTTTAAATCTTTGTAGAATCTTAGAAAATTACTACATAGTAGGAGACCATTTGGTCCATCGTGTCCGTGTCAGTCGAAAAAGAGCTACCCAGCCTAATCTCACCTTTCATCACGAGGTCCATAGCCTTGTAGGTTACGGCACTTTAAGAACACATCCAAGTACTTTTTAAATGTTGTGAGGGTTTCTACCTCTAATACCCTTTCAGGCAGTGAGATCAAGACCCCCACCACCCTCTGGGTGAAGAAATGTTTCCTCATCTCCCCTCTAATCCTTCTACCAATGACTTTAAATCTATGCCCCCTGGTTATTGACCCCTCTGCTAAGGGAAACAGGACCTTCCTATCCACTCTATCTAGGCCTCTCATAATTTTATGGATGCGCTTATTTTTACTGCAAACATGGCCAACAGGCTCCACCCCTTATTTCTGATTGGTTCCGTTGGAGGATAAGCCACACCCTGAAGTTTCACAGGAATGTGTAACTGGAACCGCCCATCCCAAGGCCTCACTGACTTTGCAAATTGTAACTCGATCCACTTTGACTTCCTGAAGCGACAGAGGACAGAGCTCCCCAGAAGACAGCAAGGGCCAGCCAAAGTGCCTTACCCCAGTCGAAGTATATCCCTCCCAGCCAAAGTGCCTTACCCCACCCAGTCCAAGTGCATGCCTCCCCCAGCCGAAGTGCCTTACCCAAGCCCAAGTGCATCCTTCCCCCCCCTCCCCCCATAGATGGGGCATTGTGTACAGATTGTTAACGGGTTTATTGGGTATGAAGTGTGTCATGTATGTATGCTTGGAGTTATTAGCCACCAGGTGGCGCTACTGTTGGCGATCATTAGGCTGTGCGCATGTGTGTGCGGCCCAGGTATAAAAGGCAAGCCATCATGTAATGTAATCATTTTGGGCCCTAATAAAGCAGAGCCAGGTTTGTACCTGTGTTAGTTTACAGTATTCAGTCTATCGAGTTATTACATACATAACAAAGTGATTAATGACAGTGTCGTGACTTCTGGATATCATCCACTCCAACGATGTCCCTTGTAGGGGGTTGGAAGAACGTGATCTATCTTTCCTGAGTTCCCTCCCATCCGCCCCTCCACCCATGTCTCTCTCACTTTCCCCCAGCCTCTCTCCCCCAGCCTCTCTCTCTCTCTCTCCTCCCCCTCCCCTCCAGCCACTTTCTCTCTCCCCCCACCCCGCCAGCCTCTCTCACTCTCTTCCAGCCTCTCTTTCCCCCAGCCTCTCTCTCCTCCCCCCCAGCCTCTCTCTCTCGACCCCCCCCTCCAACCTCACTCTCCCCCAGCCTCTCTCTCCCCCAGCCTCTCGCTCTCTCTCTCCTCCCTCCCAAGCCTCTCTCTCCTCCCCCACAGCCTCTCTCACTCTCCACCAGCCTCTCTCTCCTCCCCCACAGCCTCTCTCACTCTCCACCAGCCTCTCTCTCCTCCCCCACAGCCTCTCTTTCTCCTCCCTCACAAGCCTCTCTCACTCTCCTCCAGCCTCTCTCACTCTCCCCCAGCCTCTCTCTCGGTTCCAAAGCCCTCCGACTCATGGCCCCAAGGCCCTCCGACTTCCTCCCCCCCCACCCATGCCCCTGGCTGCCCAGCGCTCGGGACTCGCGGCTCACAGGAGGCCTGGTCGGCCAGGGAAGCAGGCTCATGAAGGAGCAGCAGCTCGCCGTCATTGACACCCTCCTGCCACCATGGGGCCCAGGCTGACCGGGGGGAGAAAGGCGGAGCCTCAGGTCCTGTTTCTGGCACCTCGTGGATGGAATGATTCGGCCGGGTGGGGGGGGGGGGGGGGGGGTGGAGCTTGACAGGGGCCGGGGCTTGACGCCTGTCTGTCAAAAAAAGTGCGGTAGAAATAGTTCGTCCCTAACTGGACAATTAAATCTCCTCTCAGTCTCCTGTGTTCCAAAAAAAACCACCAGCCTATCCGATCTTTCCTCATAGCTAAAATTCTCCAGTCCTGGTAACATCCTTGTAAATCTCATCTGTACCCTCTCTAATGCAATCACATCTTTCCTGTAATGTGGTGACCAGAACAGCACGCAGTACTCAAGCTGTGGCCTAACTAGTGTTGTATACGGTTCCAGCATAACTTCCCTGCTCTTGTATTCTATGCCTTGGCTAATAAAGGAAAGCATTCCGTATGCCTTTTTAACTACCTTAACGACCTGTCCTGCTATCTTTAAGGCCCCTTTGTTTCTCCACACCTCTCAGTAATCCTCCCATTTATTGTGTATCCCCTTGCCTTGTTGCCCCTTCCCAAATGCATTACCTCACACTTCTGGATTGAATTCCATTTTCCACTTTTCTGCCCAACTGACCAGTTCATTCATATCTTCCTTCAGTCTAAAGCTTTCCTCCACACGGCCAATTTTTGTATCATCTGCAAATTTCTTTATCATGCCCCCTACATTTAAGTCTAAATCATGAATATATACTACAAAAAGTAAGGGACTGAGTTCTGAACCCTGTGGAACCCCACTGGAAACAGCCTTCCAGTTGTAAAAACACCCGTCAACCATTAACTTATGGTTCCTGACAGTGAGCCAATTTTGGATCTAATTTGCTACTCTCTCTTGGATCCCATGGGTTTCTCTGCACCTCCTCCAGTGCCTCTACATTCCTTTTATAATATGGCGACCAGAACTGTAAACAGTACTCTAAGTGTGGTCTAACCAAGGTTCAATACAGGTTTAGCATAACATCCCTACGTTTCAATTCTATACCTTTAGAAATAAACACTAGTGCTTGGTTTGGTTTCTTTATGGCCTTACTAACCTGAGTCGCAACTTTTAGTGATTGTGTATTTGTACTCCGGGATCCCTTTGTTCCTCTACCCCACCTCGACTCACACCCTGCAAGTAATAAGTGACCTCCCTATTCTTCCTACCAAAATGTAATACCTCACATTTATCAATGTTGAACTTCATTTGCCAATTATATATCCATTCTGCAAGTTTATTAATGTCACAAGAACACAAGAGCACAAGAAATAGGAGCAGGAGTAGGCCATTTAGCCCCTCGAGCCTGCTCTGCCATTTAATAAGATCATGGCTTATCTGATCATGGACTCAGTTCCACTTCCCTGCCCGCTCCCCATAACCCTTCACTCCCTTATCGCTCAAAAATCTGTCTATCTGCAGCTTAAATATATTCAATGACGCAGTCTCCACAGCTCTCTGGGGCAGTGAATTCCACAGATTTACAACCCTTCTGAGAGAAGAAATTCCTCCTCATCTCAGTTTGAAATGGGTGGTCCCTTATTCTGAGTCTATGCCCTTCTGTAATTTGTTGCAGTCCTCCTCAGGATTGACTATTTGGTGTCAGCCGCAAATTTAGAAATTGTGTTTTTGATTCCAAAGTCTAAATTGTTCATATAAATTGTGAACAACGGTGGTCCCAGCACTGAACCTTGTGGAACACCACTACCCACCTTCTGCCACTGTGAATAGCTACCCTTTACCCCTACTCTCTGCTTTCTGCCTTTGAGCCAGCTAGCTGTCCATTCTGCTACTTGTCCCCTGACCCCGCATTCTCTGACCTTGTTCATCAGTACCATGTCGAAGGCCTTATCAAAATCTGGATAAATTACATCTACTGCATTACCATTATCTACTCTCTTTGTTACCTCTTCAAAAAATTCAATGAGGTTGGTCAAGCAAAACTTTCCCTTTTAAAATCCATGCTGACTATTCATTATTATATTTTTGGTTTCTAGATGGGCTTCTATTTTCTCCTTTAGTAGGGATTACATTATTTTTCCTACCACCGGTATTAAGCTGACTGGTCTATAATTCCCTGGACATGTTCGATCCTCCTTCTTAAATATAGATATTACATTATCTATTCACCAATCCTCTGACACTACATATTTTCTAACAAATTATTAAATATGTGTTGTAGTGTCTCTGCTATCTCTTCCCCAGATTATTTTAAAATACATGGATGCAATTCATCCGGACCAGGGGTTTTATCCTCTTTGAGTTTGATTAGTTTATTTAGTATATCCCCTTTTTTATTTTAAATGCACTTCTCTCATTACTAATCTCATCTTCCAATGTCATGTCCACCTGTTCTATCTCCCTGGTAAATACTGAAGCAAAATAATTCTTTAATATTTCTGCCATCTCTTTTTCATTACCTGAGTTATCATCCTGTCTATCCATTAATGGCCCTATTCCCATCCCAACCTTCCTTTATTATTGATGTGCCTGTAAAATATTTTTACTATTTTGTTTTATGTTCCTCGATAATTCAATTTCATAGTATCTCTTTGCCTTCCTAATTGTTTTTTCCTAATCTCCTAATCTCCATGTTCTCCCTTATCATGCACTCCCCTGCTGTCCATTTTTGCCTCTTTCCTTACCCTCAATTGTTCCCTTATGGCTTTATTCATCCATGGCGTCTCATTCGTGTTTAGTTTGTTCTTTCCTTTTTAGCAGAATATATTGATCCTGCACTCTGTTGAACATTGTTTTAAATGTTTCCCATTGCTGTTCTACATCGTTTTTTGCCAATATTGTTGTCCATTTTATTTTCCCAAGTTCTATTCTCAGCCCCTCAAAATCAGCTTTTCTCCAATCTATTACCCTGGTTTTCGTCATACTTATGCCCTTCTCAATTATCATCTTAAAGCGTATTATATTATGGTCACTAATGCCTAGATGGTCCCCTACTTTTCCTTCTCTTATCTGCTCTGGCTCATTCCTCATTACTAGATCCAATAGTGAATCCTCCCTTGTTGGGCTTTTTCATATTGGATTAGAAAGGAGTCCTGTACACATTGTAGGAACTTATCCCCTTTACCTACTTCTTCTGTTCAATTAATATCGGGGTAGTTGAAATCCCCCATGGTTATTATTCTATGTATTTTACTGATTTCCCAAATGTGTCTGCATATTTCTTCCTGCACCCCCTTCCACTATTAGAGGGTCTCTAGACTACACCTATTGGTGTGATTGACCCTTTATTATCTTTTATCTCTATCCATATGGATTCTATTTTTGTCTGGATGATAGCTGCGTCACTTTTTTCTACTGCCATTATGTTATCCCTAATAAGTACAGCTACTCCACCTCCCCTTTCCCCCTCTCTATCTTTTCTAAATATGTTATACCTTGCAATGTTTAATTCCCAGTCCTCATTTTTCTGTAGCCATGTCTCAGTAATCCCTACTATGACTGGTTCCTCATAATGCATGATTACCTCCAGCTCCCCTGTTTTATTAGGGACACCATGTGCATTGCTGTACAGATAGTTTAACTCATTTTTAATAGGATTTCCTCTCACTTTATGTTTAACTATCTTTTTAGATTCCTGTTCTATAACTCTATTTATTCCCTTGTCATTAATGTCCTCCCTTACTTTATTCTTTCCTATGCCCTCTTTTCCTGTTTTGTTTATATTTAGGCTGATTACGATTCTTGTAGATCCCTCCCCCCATGTTATGAGTTTAAAGCCTTTGCCACCTCCCTATGTACCCTTTCCGCTAGGGCACGGGTCCCAGCCCGGTTCAGGTGGAGCCCATCCCATCGGTACAGCTCCTTCCTGTCCCAGAACTGGTGCCAGTGTCCCATGAAAAGGGACCCCTCTTTCCCACACCAGCCCTTTAGCCACGTGTAATTTTCTTGACCTGTCTGCTTCTATGTCAATTTGCATGTGGTTCAGGCAATAATCCAGAGGTCCTGCTTTTTTAATTTAGAGCCTAACTCCTGATACTCCCTGTCCCTACCTATGTTGTTTATTCTAACATGGAGCACGACAACTGGATTTACCCCCTCCCTTTCCAAGTTCCTCTCCAGCCACTGTGAGCGATCCCTTACCTGGCACAGGGTATGCAACACACTCTTCGGGATTCTCGTTCTTGGCTGCAGAGGACGCTATCTATCCCCCTAATTATAGTCTCCTATCACTACCACATTCCTATTCTGCTCTTCCCCCCACCTCCCTTGAACAGCCTTCTGAGCCACGGTGCCTTGGTCTGCATTGTGGCTGTCCTCGCGGCAGTCTTTCTCCTTGTCCTCACGAGTGGCGAGTACATTGTACCTATTGGACAGGGCAGTGTCTGCAAGACCTCCTTCTCAGCCTCTCTTAAATCCCCGCTACCCGGCTCCCTAACAGTCCTCCCTTTCCTGAACCCATGCTTTCCTCTTGGGTATAACTGTATTCTGGATAAAACTGTCCAGAAATTCCTCCCCCTCCCTTATCTGTCGGAGTGTCTCCAGCTCACACTCCAGCTCAATGACTCTGAGCCAGAGAGATTCAAGATGGAGACATCTCCTGCAGATGTTTTTGCTCGGGACAGTCTCACTGTCCACAAACTCCCACATACTGCAGTCCTAACACATAACCTGCCCTGCCATATCTCAATCTAGCCTTATTTTAACTCTTTTGGAGTTTACCTGTAACACATAAACATTAAATGGTGCCAACCGACCTGGATGACACACCAGATATTTACAAGGCCCATTTTTTCCTTTTTTGTGTTTTTTTTTGTGTTTTTTCTTTTTTTTGGGCACTAAAATCAAAATTTTTTTTCTCCTCCAGTGCCCCCTATAAAAGGGGAGGGGGACACTAAAAGCACCGGCAATTAAAACAAATTAAACTTTAAAACGTAAAATCAAATTAAAATTTGGTTGCCGGGCGTGATGATGCACTCCAGTCCCTCCGGTGCCCACCTCTCGCGGAAGGCCGCGAGCGTACCGGTGGACACCGCGTGCTCCATCTCCAGGGACACCCTGGCTCGGATGTAACCGCGGAAGAGAGGCAGGCAGTCGGGCTGAACGACCCCCTCGACCGCCCGCTGCCTGGACCGGCTGATGGCACCCTTGGCCGTGCCCAGGAGCAGTCCTACGAGAAGGCCCTCGGACCTACCCGCTCCCCTCCGCACAGGGTGCCCAAAGATCAGGAGAGTGGGACTGAAGTGCAGCCAGAATTTCAGGAGCAGCCCCTTCAAATAATGGAACAGGGGCTGCAACCTTGTGCACTCACTAAAAATATGGAACACGGACTCCTCCAGACCGCAGAAATTGTAGGCGGCCTGGGAGTCCGTGAACCGGCTTAAAAATTTGTTGCACGGCACTGCTCCGTGCACCACCCTCCAGGCCAAGTCCCCGATGAATAGTGGGAGGACCCCTGCGTAGAGTGCCCTCCATCAGGGACCCCCGCCTCCTCCGGACGGCAAGATGGTACGCCATGGCGTGTCCGGACGGCTGGCGAGGATGGCAAAGTCAATCTAGCCTTATTTTATCCATTTAATTAGTAAAAGTCTGTATTCAATCATTATTTATAGCTATATTAATTAGTTTAACTAGTTAAGCTTTAAATTTTATACAGTACGTTATAGTTTCCCGGTCCTAGTTTAAATCACTGTCCTAATTTAGAGAGAAAAAAACCTCAATACTCACCAACCAATCACCTATCTGCTGTCCTATGATGTCACTCCTTGCTTTTTTGGAAATCTTCGAAGGTTCCGCTGCTGCTCTCGCTGATATATCCCAGGTCCATTCCTCTCCCGTTATATCCCAGGTCCATTCCTCTCCCGTTATATCCCAGGTCCATTCCTCTCACTGTTATATCCCAGGTCCATTCCTCTCACCAATATATCCCAGGTCCATTCCGCTCACCGTTATATCCCAGGTCTATTCCTCTCACTGTTATATCCCAGGTCCATTCCTCTCACTGTTATATCCCAGGTCCATTCCTCTCACTGTTATATCCCAGGTTCATTCCTCTCCCGTTATATCCCAGGTCCACTCATCTCAAGTTATATCCAGGTCCACGCCTCTCACCGTTATATCCCAGGTCCACGCCTCTCACCGTTATATTCCAGGTCCGCGCCTCTCCCGTTATATCCCAGATCCACTCCTCTCCCGTTATATCCCAGGTCCATGCCTCTCCCGTTATATCCCAGGTCCATTCCTCTCCCGTTATATCCCAGGTCCACGCTTCTCCCGTTATATCCCAGGTCCACTCCTCTCCAGTTATATCTCAGGTCCACGCCTCTCCCGTTATATCCCAGGTCCACTCCTCTCCCGTTATATCCCAGGTCCACTCCTCTCCAGTCCCTACCTATGTTGTTTATTCCAACATGGAGCATGACAACTGGATTTACCCCCTCCCTTTCTAAGTTCCTCTCCAGCCACTGTGAGCGATCCCTTACCTGGCACCGGGTAGGCAACATGCCCTTTGGGATTCTTGTTCTTGGCTGCAGAGGACATTATCTATCCCCCTAATTATAGAGTCCCCTATCACTATAAAATTTCTATTCTCCCTTGGACAGCCTTCTGAGCCACGGTGCCTTGGTCTGCATTGTGGCTGTCCTCGCTGCAGTCTTTCTCCTTGTCCTCACAGGTAGCGAGTACATCATACCTATTGGACAGGACAGTGTCTGCAGGACCTCCTTCTCAATCTCTCCTAAATCCCCGCTACCCGGCTCCCTAACAGTCACACCCTCCCTTTCCTGAACCCGTGCTTTCCTCTGGGGTGTGACTGTATTCTGGATAAAACTGTCCAGAAATTCCTCCCCCTCCCTTATCTGTCGGAGTGTCTCCAGCTCACACTCCAGCTCAATGATTCTGAGCCGGAGAGATTCGAGTTGGAGACATCTCCTGCAGACGTGTTTGTTCGGGACAGTCTCACTGTCCACAAACTCCCACATACTGCAGTCCGGACACATAACCTGCCCTGCCATATCTCAATCTAGCCTTATTTTATTAATTAATTAGTAAAAGTCTGTATTCAATCATTATTTATAGCTATATTAATTAGTTTAACTAGTTAAGCTTTAAATTTCATACAGTACGTTATAGTTTCCCGGTTCTAGTTTAAATCACTGTCCTGGCTTAGAGAGAAAAAAACCTCAACACTCACCAACCAATCAACTATCTGCTGCCCTGTGATGTCACTCCTTGTTTTTTGGAAATCGTCGAAGGTTCCGCTGCTGCTCTCACCGTTATATCCCAGGTCTATTCCTCTTCCGTTATATCCCAGGTCCACTCCTCTCCCGTTATATCCCAGTTACATGCCTCTCCCGTTATATCCCAGGTCCACTCTTCTCCCGTTATATCCCAGGTCCACGCCTCTTCCGTTATATCCCGGGTCCACGCCTCTCCCGTTATATCCCAGGTCCACGCCTCTCCCGTTATATCCCAGGTCTATTCCTCTTCCGTTATATCCCAGGTCCAACCCTCTCCCGTTATATCCCAGGTCCACACCTCTCCCGTTACATCCCAGGTCCAACCCTCTCCCGTTATGTTCCAGGTCCACTCCTCTCCCATTATATCCCAGGTCCACTCCTCTCCCATTATATCCCAGGTCCAACCCTCTCCCGTTACATCCCAGGTCCACTCCTCTCCCGTTACATCCCAGGTCCACGCCTCTCCCGTTACATCCCAGGTCCACACCTCTCCCGTTATATTCCAGGTCCACGCCTCTCCCGTTACATCCCAGGTCCACACCTCTCCCGTTATATCCCAGGTCCACGCCTCTCCCGTTACATCCCAGGTCCACTCCTCTCCCGTTACATCCCAGGTCCACGCCTCTCCCGTTACATCCCAGGTCCACACCTCTCCCGTTATATCCCAGGTCCACTCCTCTCCCGTTATATCCCAGGTCCACTCCTCTCCCATTATATCCCAGGTCCAACCCTCTCCCGTTATATCCCAGGTCCACTCCTCTCCCATTATATCCCAGGTCCAACCCTCTCCCGTTATATCCCAGGTCCAACCCTCTCCCGTTATATCCCAGGTCCAACCCTCTCCCGTTATATCCCAGGTCCAACCCTCTCCCGTTATATCCCAGGTCCAACCCTCTCCCGTTATATCCCAGGTCCACTCCTCTCCCATTATATCCCAGGTCCAACCCTCTCCCGTTATATCCCAGGTCCAACCCTCTCCCGTTATATCCCAGGTCCAACCCTCTCCCGTTATATCCCAGGTCCACTCCTCTCCCAGTATATCCCAGGTCCAACCCTCTCCCGTTATATCCCAGGTCCACTCCTCTCCCATTATATCCCAGGTCCAACCCTCTCCCGTTATATCCCAGGTCCAACCCTCTCCCGTTATATCCCAGGTCCAACCCTCTCCCGTTATATCCCAGGTCCAACCCTCTCCCGTTATATCCCAGGTCCAACCCTCTCCCATTATATCCCAGGTCCAACCCTCTCCCGTTATATCCCAGGTCCACGCCTCTCCCGTTACATCCCAGGTCCAACCCTCTCCCATTATATCCCAGGTCCACTCCTCTCCCATTATATCCCAGGTCCAACCCTCTCCCGTTATATCCCAGGTCCACTCCTCTCCCATTATATCCCAGGTCCAACCCTCTCCCGTTATATCCCAGGTCCACTCCTCTCCCATTATATCCCAGGTCCAACCCTTTCCCGTTATATCCCAGGTCCACTCCTCTCCCATTATATCCCAGGTCCAACCCTCTCCCATTATATCCCAGGTCCACTCCTCTTGTCACTGAGTTGAAATAAAAACAGAAATGCTGCAAACACTCACAGGTCAGGCAGCATCGGTGGAGCGAGAAACAGGGTTCACGTTTCAGGTCTGTAACCCTTTGTCAGAACTGGAAAAATTTAGAGATGTAAAAGATTTTTAAGTAAGTGTAGGGATAGGGAAAGTAGGAGGGGAGGAAAGAACAAAAAGGAAGGTCTGTGATTGGGTGAAAGGCAGGAATGATTACAAAACAAAAGGGATGATGGTGTAAGACAAAAGGAGATGGTAATGGGACAAGTTCAGAAACAAAAGATGACTCCAGATGAGGTGTAAATAGGAAATGGCAGAATCAGCAACAGCAGCCATGTGAGGAAAAAAAAATAGGGACTGAGAATATGGTCTGAAATTGTTGAACTCGATGTTGAGTCCAGAAGGCTGCAAATTGCCTTATTGAAAGATGAGGTGCTGTTCCTCGAGATTACGTTGAGCTTCATTGGAACAGTGCAAGAGGCAGCGGATGCTGATAACAGAGTTGGAGTGGAGCGGAGAATTAAAGTGACAGGCGACCTGAAGCTCGGGGTCACGCTTACGGACTGAATGGAGCTGTTCTGCAAAGCGGTCACCCAATCTGCGTTTGGCCTCCCCAATGTAGAGGAGACCGCATTGTGAGCAGCGAATACAGTATACTAAATTGCAAGAAGTACAAGTAAATCGCTGTTTCACCTGGAAGGAGTGTTTGGGGCCCTGAACAGTGGGAAGGGAGGAGGTAAAAGGGCAAATATTGCAGCTCCTGCGCTTGCACGGGAAGGTGCCTGTTATGTATGTAAACACTGTGACTGTGTAAGACTTGTCACCAGAGGGCGTACCTGTTGGAGGCCCAAGGGTCACCTGCACACTTCGTGTAAGGGAGTATAAAAGGTTGTCTGCCATGCTGCTTGGGCACTCTGGAGTTGTATTAAAGAGACTACGATCACATCAGTTTTAGCTCACAGTACTCAAGTCGTGTGGAGTTCTTCCATACTTAACAATTGGCGACGAGTAACAGATTACGAACTTTCACGTGGTCATGGCTGCCGTTGGTATTTTAGAGAGATTTGTACAGGGTGATGATTGGGAAGCCTTTGTTGAGCGTCTCGACCAGTACTTCGTGACCAACGAGCTGGATGGGGACGATAAAGCGACCAAGCGCAGGGCGATTCTCCTCACTTTGTGTGGGTCCACAATATACGGCCTCATCAAGAATCTGCTAGCACCGGAGAAACCAGCGGAGAAGACATATACAGAGTTGTGTACGCTGGTTCGAAACCACCTCAAGCCGAAGGAGAGTGTCTTAATGGCCGGTATCGCTTCTAAACACACCACTGCTCCGAGGGCCAGGATGTGGCGAGTTATGTCGCCAACCTGAGACGCCTTGCGGGAACTTGTGAATTTGCTGGATTTTTGGGGAAAATGCTGCGGGACTTTTTTGTGCTCGGCATCAGCCACGAGGTCATTCTTCGCAAGCTGCTCTCTGCCGAATCCCTAGACCTGAGCAAGGCCATCACGATAGCCCAGGCATTCATAGGCATGAACGATAATACCAGATAGATATCTTCCCAGCATCGAAGCTCACCGGCAAGTACTGTGCATAAAATAACGTCACTAGCAGGCAGAACTGCATATGGCAGAGCCTACATGTCTGCAGCTGCAAGACCTAGGACGACTCAGAGTCCGCCATCAGGCTTGAATGCAAATCCATTATCACCATGTTGGCACTGCGGTGGTAATCATCAAGTGCATCAATGTCGATTCAAGCACTACGTGTGCAAAGGCTGCGAAACAATGGGGCACCTCCAGCGAATGTGCAAGAGTGCTGCGACTCACCACGTGGCAGAATCGGCAGAGGAAGATCGATCCGGCGCGAATCAGGCAGAACAAACAAGAGAGGCAACTTAACCCGAGGAAGAAGTGTATGGGGTACACACCTTCACCACCAAGAGCCTTCCTATCATGCTGAAAGTCAAATTGAACAGTATTCCAGTATCAATGGAGTTGAACACGGGGGCAAGTCAGTCAATTATGAGCCAGGAGGCTTTTGAGAAACTGTGGGGCAACAAGGCACAAAGGCCCAAACTGAGCCCGATTCAGACAAAGCTACACCAAAGAGCTCATACCAGTCATTGGCATTGTGGCAGTTAAGGTATTGTATGATGGAGCTGTGCATGATTTATCACTGTACCAGGCGATGGCCCAACGCTATTTGGCAGAAGCTGGCTGGGAAAGATTCGATGGAACTGGGACATCATCAAAGCACGATCTTCAGTGGATAATGCTTTGTGCGCCCAAGTGCTGAGCAAGTTTCCGTCGCTATTTGAACCAGGCATCGTCAACTTCAGGCGCCAAGGTGCCTCGATGCAAGGCCCATTCATCACAAGGCTCGAGTGGTTCCATATATGATGAGGGAGAAAGTTGAGATCGAACTGGACAGACTTCAACGAGAGGGAATCATATTGCCAGTCGAGTTCAACAATCGGGCCAGTCCGATTGTTCCGGTGTTGAAAAGCGATGGCACAGTCATAATCTGCGGAGACTACAAGGTAACGATCAACCGAGTCTCATAAAAAACCAGACCCGCTACCCAAGGCGGATGACCTGTTCGCAACGTTAGCGGGGGATATGTCATTCACCAAGTTGGACCTAACCTCCACCTACATGACACAGGAGCTGGCTGAATCTTCGAAAAGATTGACATGCATCAACACACACAAAGGACTTTTTATATACCACAGGTACCCTTTTGGGATTCGCTCAACTGCTGCCATCTTCCAGAGGAACATGGAGAGTCTGCTGAAATCGGTTCCGCGCACCATTGTGTTTCAAGACGATATCCTGATCACTGGTCGTGACATCACCGAACACCTGCACAATCTGGAAGAGGTTCTAAGTCGACTCGACAGAGTGGGACTCAGGCTGAAACGCTCCGTGTGTTTTCCTGTCGCCAGAGGTCGAATTTTTGGGAGAAAGATTGCAGTAGATGGCATCAGACCCACGGACTCAAAGACAGAGGCCATCAAGAATGCACCCAGACCACAGAATGTGATGGAGCTGCGTTTGTTCCTGGGACTCCTCAGCTATTTTGGTAACTTTCTACCCGGGTTAAGCACTTTACTGGAACTGTTGCACATGTTGCTACGTAAGGGTGACGACTGGATTTGGGGTGTTATGTATTTAACCCCTTGCAACCTGTATTACACTACCACCAGAGGGCCTACCTGTTGGAGTCCCAAAGAATCCCAGCATCCCTTGGGAGCACGGTATATAAGCAGGCCACCCATGAGGTACCTGCACTCTGGAATCTTATTAAAGGAGCTAAGGTCACACTTGCTCATTGTACACAGTACTCAGTTTCATCCATTATTATGAATGCATCAATTGGCGACAAGGTAACGAACAACCGCGCGAAAATGCAAAGAACAGTCGGTATCCTGGAGAAGTTCTCAGAACGTGACAATTGGGAAGCCTTCCTGGAGAGACTCGACCAATACTTTGTGGCCAACGAGCTGGAAGGGGACGAGAATGCTGCCAAACGAAGGGCGATCCTCCTAACTGTCTGTGGGGCAACAACTTATGGCTTCATGAAGAATCTCCTAGCTCCGGTAAAACCAACAGCTAAGTCCTATGAAGAATTGTGTATGCTGGTCTGGGAGCACCTAAATCCTAAGGAAAGCGTTTTGATGGCGAGATATAGGTTCTACACGTGTCAACGGTTGGAGGGCCAGGAAGTGGCGAGCTATGTCGCCGAACTAAGGCGCCTCGCATTGCGAATTTGAGGGATTCCTAAAACAAATGCTAAGAGACGTTTTTGTACTGGGCATTGGCCATGAGGTAATCCTTCGCAAACTGTTGACTGTTGAAACTCCGAATCTAAGTAAAGCCATAACGATAGCCCAGGCATTTATGTCCACCAGCGACAACACCAAACATATTTCGCAAAGTAAAGAGGTTTCGGCCAGTACTGTGCACAAAGTAATGTCGTTTTCGAGCAGGAATATACATGGCAGAACGTACACGCTGGCTGCTGCTGCACGACCTCAGATAGCCCAGAGTCTGCCATCAATCATTAATGCGAGGCAGCTAACACCTTGTTGGCGTTGTGGAGGTGATTATTGGCCCCATCAATGCCGCTTCAAGCACTATGCGTGCAACGATTAAACAACAGTGGGACACCTCCAGCGAATGTGCAGGCGAGCTGCAAACCACCACGTTGCAGAGGAAGATCGATCCACTGTGGATCAGGCTGAATTGGAGTCTCGTACCGAGGAGGCAGAAGTGTACATTCACCACGAAATGTCCATCAATAATGTTGAATGTTGAACTAAATGGAATTCCATTATCCATAATGAGTAAAAATGCCTTCGACAGGCTGTGGGGCAAAAAGATACACAGGCCCAAGCTCAGCCCCATTCACACCAAATTAAGGACTTACACCAAGGAACTGATCCCTGTAATTGGCAGTGCAGAAGTCAAAGTCTCCTATGATGGAGCAGTACACGAACTCCCACTGTGGATCGTGCCAGGGGATGGCCCCACATTGTTAGGCAGGAGCTGGTTGGGAAAAATCCGCTGGAACTGGGGCGACATCCAAGCGCTTTCGTCCATCGACGATACCTCATGTGCCCAGGTTCTGAGCAGGTTTCCATCGTTGTTCGAGCCAGGCATTGGAAGCTTCTCGGGGGCGAAAGTGCAGATCCATTTGGTTCCCAGTACGCGACCCATCCACCACAAGGCACGGGTGAAACATAGTAACATAGAAACATAGAAAATAGGTGCAGGAGTAGGCCATTCAGCCCTTCTAGCCTGCACCGCCATTCAATGAGTTCATGGCTGAACATGCAAATTCAGTACCCCCTTCCTGCTTTCTCACCATACCTCTTGATCCCCCGAGTAGTAAGGACTTCACCTAACTCCCTTTTGAATATACTTAGTGAATTGGCCTCAACTACTTTCTGTGGTAGAGAATTCCACAGGTTCACCACTCTCTGGGTGAAGAAGTTTCTCCTCATCTCGGTCCTAAATGGCTTACCCCTTATCCTTAGACTGTGACCCCTGGTTCTGGACTTCCCCAACATTGGGAACATTCTTCCTGCATCTAACCTGTCTAAACCCGTCAGAATTTTAAACGTTTCTATGAGGTCCCCTCTCATTCTTCTGAACTCCAGTGGATACAAGCCCAGTTGATCCAGTCTTTCTTGATAGGTCAGTCCCACCATCCTGGGAATCAGTCTGGTGAATCTTCGCTGCACTCCCTCAATAACAAGAATGTCCTTCCTCAAGTTAGGAGACAAAAACTGTACACAATACTCTAGGTGTGGCCTCACCAAGGCCCTGTACAACTGTAGCAACACCTCCCTGCCCCTGTACTCAAATCCCCTCGCTATGAAGGCCAACATGCCATTTGCTTTCTTAACCGCCTGCTGTACCTGCATGCCAACCTTCAATGACTGATGTACCATGACACCCAGGTCTCGTTGCACCTCCCCTTTTCCTAATCTGTCACCATTCAGATAATAGTCTGTCTCTCTGTTTTTACCACCAAAGTGGATAACCTCACATTTATCCACATTATACTTCATCTGCCATGCATTTGCCCACTCACCTAACCTATCCAAGTCACTCTGCAGCCTCATAGCATCCTCCTCGCAGCTCACACTGCCACCCAACTTAGTGTCATCCGCAAATTTGGAGATACTACATTTAATCCCCTCGTCTAAATCATTAATGTACAATGTAAACAGATGGGGCCCCAGCACAGAACCTTGCGGTACCCCACTAGTCACTGCCTGCCATTCTGAAAAGTACCCATTTACTCCTACTCTTTGCTTCCTGTCTGACAACCAGTTCTCAATCCACGTCAGCACACTACCCCCAATCCCATGTGCTTTAACTTTGCACATTAATCTCTTGTGTGGGACCTTGTCGAAAGCCTTCTGAAAGTCCAAATATACCACATCAACTGGTTCTCCTTTGTCCACTTTACTGGAAACATCCTCAAAAAATTCCAGAAGATTTGTCAAGCATGACTTCCCTTTCACAAATCCATGCTGACTTGGACCTATCATGTCACCATTTTCCAAATGCGCTGCTATGACATCCTTAATAATTGATTCCATCATTTTACCCACTACTGAGGTCAGGCTGACCGGTCTATAATTCCCTGTTTGCTCTCTCCCTCCTTTTTTAAAAAGTGGGGTTACATTGGCTACCCTCCACTCGATAAGAACTGATCCAGAGTCAATGGAATGTTGGAAAATGACTGTCAATGCATCCGATATTTCCAAGGCCACCTCCTTAAGTACTCTGGGATGCAGTCCATCAGGCCCTGGGATTTATTGGCCTTCAATCCAATCAATTTCCCCAACACAATTTCCCGACTAATAAAGATTTCCCTCAGTTCCTCCTCCTTACTAGACCCTCTGACCCCTTTTATATGGTACCGTATATGATGCGTGAGAAAGTGGAAATTGAGCTGGACAGGCTGCAGCAAGAAGGCATCATCACGCCGGTGGAATTCAATGAGTGGGCTTGTCTGATTGATCCGGTACTTAAAGAGGATGGCACGGTCAGAATTTGTAGGGACTATAAAGTAACGATTAACCGTTTTTCGCTACAGAACCAGTACCTGCTACCCAAGGCAGACGACCTATTTGCTACCCTGACTGGAGGAAAGACGTTCCCAAGCTAGACCTGACCTCGGCCTACATGACGCAGGAGCTGGAGGAGTCTTCGAAAGGCCTCACCTGCATCAACACGCACAGATTCCCGTTCGGGAAGCTTCCAACGGAACATGGAGAGCCTGCTAAAGTCGGTTCCTCGCACCGTGGTTTTCCACGACAACGTACTGGTTACAGGTCGGGACACAATTGAGCACTTGAAGAATCTGGAAGAGGTTCTTAGTCGGTTGGATCGTGTAGGACTCAGGTTGAAACGCTCGAAGTGTGTTTTCCTGGTGCAGCAGGTCGAGTTCTTGGGAAGAAGAATCGCGGCAGACTGCATCAGACCCACCAACGTCAAGACAGAGGCCATCAAGAACACGCTGAGACCACAGAACGTGACGGAGCTGCGGTCGTTCCTGGAACTCTTCAATTAGGGCCATTTCTAGGCAAAATGTTCTTGGTTGTCATGGATGCTTACTCAAAATGGATTGAATGTGCAATAATGTCTGTAAGCACGTCCACGGCCACTATTGAAAGCCTACGAGCCATGTTTGCTACGCACGGTCTGCCTGATGTCCTAGTCAGCGACAATGGGCCGTGTTTCACCAGTGCTGAATTCAAGGAATTCATGACCCGCAATGGGATCAAGCACGTCATATCTTCCCTGTTCAAACCTGCATCCAACGGCCAGGCAGAACGGACAGTCCAGACCATCAAACAAAGCTTGAAACGCGTGTTGGAAGGCTCCCTGCAGACCCGACTGTCCCAAGTGCTGCTCAGCTACTGCACCAGACCCCACTCACTCACCGGGGTTCCCCCAGCCGAACTGCTCATGAAAAGGGCGCTCAAAACAAATCTCTCTCTTGTCCACCCTGATCTCTATGATCACGTGGAGCGCAGGCAGCATCAACAAAGTGTGTATCATGACCGCACAAATTTGTCACGCGATATTGAGGTCAAGGACCCTGTGGTTTTACTCAATTATGGACATGGTCCCAAATAGCTCGCTGGCACGGTCATAGCCAAAGAGGGGAGTAGGGTGTTTCAGGTCAAATTGGCCAATGGACTAACGTGCAGAAAACATTTGGACCAAATCAAATTGCAGTTCACCAACAGCTACGAACAACCCGAAGAAGACACCACCAACGTTGACCCTCCAACATACACACAAGTGGCAACTGACATCATGGTTGACCACAAAGCCGAACTCACCATCCCCAGCAGCCCGGCAAGGCCGGCTGCCCAGCAGCCCAGTGAAGAACCAACCAACTCACCCACAACCTTTGAATTACCCACATTTGTACCGAGACAATCGACAAGGGAACGAAAAGCCTCAGATCGTCTCACTTTGTAAATAAGTGTACTATTGATTTTACGGGGGAGTGATGTTATGTATTTAACCCCTTGCAACCTGTGTTACACTACACCAGAGGGCCTACCTGCTGGAGTCCCAAGGGATCCCAACATCCCTTGGGAGCATGGTATATAAGCAGGCCACCCACGAGGTACCTGCACTCTGGAATTCTATTAAAGGAGCTAAGGTCACACTTGCTCATTGTACACAGTACTCAGTGTCATCTTTTATTATGAACGCATCATGGGGTAAATATCAAGAGACAACCTTTGAGAAGGCCAGAAACCTACTTTGTTCTAATAAGTTACTTGTACTGTATGACCCGTGTAAACGATTAGTGCTAGCTTGTAATGCATCTTCATATGGGGTCAGCTGTGTGTTACAGCAAACCAATGCATCGGACAAACTTCAACCGGTTGCATACGCGTCTAGAAGTGTGTCTAAGGCTGAAAGAGCCTACAGTATTGTCGAGAAAGAGGCGTAAGCATGTGTATATGGGGTTAAGAAAATGCACCAATACCTATTTGGACTTCGGTTTGAGCTTGAAACCGACCACAAACTGCTCATTTCGCTGTTTTCAGAAAGCAAAGGTATAAACACCAATGCTTTGTCCCGCACCCAAAGATGGGCACTAACATTATCCGCCAATGACTATGTTATCCGCCACAGACCAGGCACAGAGAACTGTGCTGGTGCCCTCAGTCGGCTACCATTGCCCACTACCGGGGTGGAAATGACGCAGCCCGCAGACTTGCTTCTGGTCATGGATGCTTTTGAGAGCGAGGGGTCACCAGTCACTGCTCGCCTAATCAGGACCTGGACCAGCCAGGATCCTATGCTATCACTAGTAAAAAGTTGCGTCCTCAATGGGAGCTGGTCGGCCATTCCCAGGGAAATGCAAGATGAATTTAAGCCATTTCACCGACGCAAAGATGAAATGTCCATCCTGTCAGATTGTTTCTTATGGGGTAATAACGTGGTTTTGCCAAAAAAAGGCAGGGAAACGTTTATAAGCGACCTACACAATACCCACCCAGGCATAGTCATGATGAAGGCTATAACCAGGTCGCATGTTTGGTGGCCCAGCATTGAATCGGACTTAGAGTCATGTGTACACCAGTGCAACACGTGCTCACAACTGAGCACTGCACCAAGGGAGGCTCCATTGAGTCTGTGGTCCTGGCCCTCCAAACCATGGTCCAGGATCCACATAGATTTTGCTGGCCCCTTTCTCGGAAAGATGTTTTTAATTGGATTGAATGCGTAATCATGTCATCCAGCACATCCACTGCCACCATTGAAAGCCTCCAGGCTATGTTCGCCACCCATGGCTTGCCCAACGTCCTTGTCAGTGACAATGGACCGTGTTTCACCAGCTCGGAATTCAACGAGTTTATGACCCGCAATGGCATCAAGCATATCAGGTCTGCCCCGTTTAAGCCTGTATCCAACGGTCAAGCGGAACAGGCAGTTCAAACTAACAAGCAGAGCTTGAAATGCGTGACCGAAGGCTCCTTGCAGATCCGCTTATCTCGAGTTCTGCTCAGCTACCGGACGCGACTCCACTCGCTCACTGGGGTTCCACTTGCAGAATTGTTAATGAAGAGAGCACTCAAAACCAGGCTCTCCCTAGTCCACCCGGATCTAACCAATCATGTGGCAACTCAGCATCACCGGCAAAACATGTACCATGATCGCACGGCTGTATCGCGTGACATTGATTTTAACGACCAAGTTTTTATCCTTAATTACCGTCATGGTCCTAAATGGGTCACTGGCACTGTCTTGGCCAAGGAGGGGAATAGAGTGTTTATAGTCAAACTATTGAACGGACAAACGTGCAGAAAGTATTTGGATCAGACCAAACTGCGGTTCACCGACAACCAGGAACAACCTGAAGAGGACATCACCATCATCGACCCATCAACACACACCCAACCAGCAATCGACCTCACTGTCAATCAAGAGGATGAACCCACCAGTCCTGTCAGACCTGCCATGCCGCAGTGCAGCAATGGTATGACCAACTCACCTATGCTCGAGTTTGAACTCAGACGATCAACCAGGGAGCGTAGGGCCCCGGATCGTCTCAACTTGTAAATAATTTGTATCAAAGGCTTTGGGGGGAGTGATGTTATGTATGTAAACATTGTAACTATGTAAGACTTGACACCAGAGGGCACAACTGTTGGAGGCCCAAGGGTCACCTGCACACCTCATGCAAGGGAGTATAAAAGGTTATCTGCCATGCTGCTTAGGCACTCTGGAGTTGTATTAAAGAGACTAAGGTCACATCAGTTTTAGCTCACAGTACTCAGTCTTGTGGAGTTCTTCCATAATTAACAGTGCCGTTGGAAGGAGAAGGGCTGTTGGGGGTGAGGAAGATGTGTTTGGTGGTAGGATCATGCTGGAGGTGGCAGAAGTGGCGGAGGCTGATCTGTTGAATGTGGATGATATGTCCTTACTATACAGTATAAATGCACACGAGGCCCATACTTGAGAGAAGGTCACTCTGTGACCAGTTACCTTTATTACCAAGACCTCAAGTGATGAAGGTGGGTGGAGCTTCCCCTTTTATACCTCAAAGTCCAGGTTAGGAGTGTCTCCCACAAGTTCACCCCCTTGTGGTCAATGTTCTCAAGGTGTACAACTTAGGTCAGCTTATACATGGGTTACACTGAAAGTTGAATACATGACAGTGGGGGCTGGTAGCGGGAAAGGTGAGGACAAGGGGCTTCTTAATAAGGCACCCTATTATGGTTCTGGGAGGAAGGGGAAGGAGTGAGAGCAGAAGTGCGGGAAATAGAACGGACATGGTCGAGGGCCATTTCAACCACTGTAGAGGGGAATCTTTGGTTGAGGAAAAAGGAAGACATATTGGAAGCACTAGTATGGAAGGTGGCATAGTCAGAGCAGACGTGACGGAGTCAGAGAAACTGGGAAAATGGAATAAAGTCCTTACAGGAAGCGGGGTAGGAGGAAGTGTAGTTCAGGTAGCTGTGGGAGTCAGTAGGCTTATAGTGAATGTTTGTCAATAGCCTTTCCCCAAAAATGGAGACAGAGAAGTTGAAGAAGGGAAGGTAAAGGAAGTGTCGGAGATGGACTATGTGAAGGTGAGGGAAGGGTGGAAATTTACTGCAAAGTGAATGAAATTTTCTAGTTCAGGGCGAGAGCGGGAAACGGCATCGATACAGTCATCAATGTACCGGAAAAAGAGGTGAGGGAGAAGATCCGAGTAGACTGGAACAAAGAATGTTCCACATATCCCACGAAAAGGCAGGCATAACTAGGGCCCATGCAGGTTCCCATAGTAATACCATTAATTTGGAGAAAATGAGTGGAATTAAAGGAGAAGTTGTTCAATGTGAGAACAAGTTCAGCCAGGCGGAGGAGGAGGAGGGTGGTGATGGATGGGGACTGGTTGGGCCTCTGTTCAAGGAAGAAGCGGAGCGCCCTCAGGCCATCCTGGTGGGGGAGGGACGTGTAGAGGGATGGGACGTCCATGGTGAAAAGAAGATGGTTGGGGGCCAAGAAACTGGAAACTGTTAAAGTGGTGGTGGGCATCGGAAGAGTTGCAGATGTAAGTGGGAAAAGACTGGACAAGGGAAGAAAAAAGAGTTGAGATAGAAAGAGATACATTTCATGGGTAAGAACAGGCTGAAAGGATGGGTCTACCGGGGAAGTCCTGTTCGTGGATCTTGGGAAGGAGGTAGTTGGGGAACTATGAGGTCTGTGGCTGTGGAGGGAAGATCTCCAGAGGAGATGAGATGAGTGATGGCCTTGGAAACAATGCTTGATGTTTGGTAGTGGGATCATAGTCCAGGGGGAGGTAGGAGGAGGTGTCAGAGCGTTGGTGTTCAGCCTCTGCAAGGTAGAGGTCGGTTCGCCAATCAATAACAGCACCACCCTTGTCAGCAGGTTTGATGACAATGTTGGGGTTGGATCTGAGAGAGCGGAGTGTTGCAAGTTCAGAGGGAGGTAGGTTGGAGTGAGTGAGGGGAGCAGAGAAATTGAGACGTCTGATGTCATGCCAGCAGTTTGCAATGAAAAGATCTAGAAAGGGTCAGAGGCCAAAGGGAGGGGTCCAGTACAGAGAGAATTCTGAAAACGGGGAAAGGGGCAGCTTTTTTTTTATGCGTTCCTGGGATGTGGGTATCGCTGGCAAGGCCAGCATTTATTGCCCATCCCTAATTGCCCTTGAGAGTTGTGCAGGGGGAAAAACCCTGGCCGAAAAAGTGGGCACAGAGGCGAAGACGGTGGAAAAAGAGCTAAGCCTCGTGCCGAGCTCAAAATTCATTGAAGTGGATGAAGCTCAGGCCTTTGCCGAGGACTGATCGTTCGGGGTCAGAGAGGGGAAGGTGAGAGAAGATAGTGAAAACATGGCAGGGGGTGAGATTGGAAGAAGGGATGGGATCAGAGGAAAGTGAAGGGGAAGTAGGTTCCGGAGGGGCGTTGGTGTCCAAGAATTGTTGAAGTTTACGATCCTTGACTCCTGAAAGGAAGAAAGAAAGTTGTTTGTTAAAGTGCCGGATGAGGCGAAGGATGAAATTGAACAGCTCTGAGATAGAATGAGTTGGTGCTGACAAAGAGAGAGGCCGAGAGTGTGCATGTGGCAGCGCACAGCTTTGAGTGTGGATCCCAGGATGCGGCAAGAGCAGTGGTTCAAGGAAGCCAATATCTCAGAGACATCTGTAATCCTGGGTGGATCCGAAACATGAAGGGTGGAATTTCAGTTGGACGTTCTGATCCACTGAGTTGATCTCAGCCAGAGTATCAATTGGGGCAATGCAATTGGTTCAGAGTCCCTGGTCTTGGGGGCTAGGGGCGGGGGGCAGAAGTCAGCCGAGACTCCTACTCCTAATTATTATCCAGTGATCTCTGCTGCAAAGTTTGAGTTTGTGTGTCGAAGGAGAGAGCGGGAAAATAGAACTTGCATTTATATAAGCGCATTTCACAACCTCAGGAGTTCTCAAAGCACTTTGCAGCCAAATAAGTACTTTTGAAGCGTAGTCACTGTTGTAATGTAGACAATGCGACAGCAAGCTCCCATGAACAGCACTGTGATAATGACCAGATAAACTCCCACTGCTCTTCTTCAACACAGAGCCATGGAATCTTTTACATCCACCTGGGACTTCGGTTTAACGTCTTATCTGAAACGGCATCTCCCTCAGTCATCATAGGCAATCCCTCGGAATCGAGGAAGACTTGCTTCCACTCTAAAAATGAGTTTTTAGTTGACTGAACAGTCCAATATGAGAACCACAGTCCCTGTCACAGGTGGGACAGACAGTCGTTGAGGGAAAGGGTGGGTGGGACAGGTTTGCCGCAATCGCTTTCCGCTGCCTGCGCTTGATTTCTGCATGCTCTCTCAGTACTGCACTGATGAAAACATTGGCTGAGGGCAGGATCGGGCATAGCTCCGATGCCTCTCATGGTGGAGTAGCCTCCTAAAACTCACTGTAGACGCTCACAAAAGAAGAGTGACTACCTGGTCCTTGCGGAACCGCACTTTAGCAAAGAGTGATGCCATCAGGAGGAGGCAAGAAAAATCTGTCCCGGCCTTACACCACATGCAACCCCCTAGCCTTGCCAATGACATAGAATGCACAGCACAGAAACAGGCCAATCTCCAGTATTTATGCTCCACACGAGCCTCCTCCCACCCCTCTTCATCAAGTGAACATATCCTTCGATTCCCTTCTCCTGCTTATGTAGCTTCCCTTAAATGTATCTGTGCTATTCGACTCAACCACTCCCAGGTGGTAACGAGTTCCACATTTTAACCACTCTCTGGGTAAAGTTTCTCCTGAATTCCCTATTGGATTTATTAGTGACTATCTTATATTTATGGCCCCTAGTTTTTGTCTCTTTCCCCGCCCCGTCCCAGTGGAATCGTCTTCTCTATCAAACCCTTTCATAATCTTAAAGACCTCCCTGTCAGATCACCCCTCAGCCTTCAGCCCTGAAGCCCAGAAATTCAGGCCAATTTGTGCTTTAAAAAAATAATGTTCTATCTTGTTTGCTTAAATGTTTTGGGCCTTGGGGTTAGCAAGTGGTTATTTCTAGTGCTGTTGGTTGCCTTGTTAGTAGTTAAATCCTTAATCGGATACGTTAGTATTACCAACTTAAAATCTACACAGATTGATGGAAATACAAATTTTAACTTTAAATGTGGCCCCCAAGGCTTTATGGTTTGCAACCCGCAAAGCCGAAACCTGACACTGCCCATGGTTAGGCCACCTCATTTCTCAGACTGAAGAGACCTTTATCTCTCCAAAGCCGTATCTGAATCCTTAGCCCTCGGCATTTGGAGGAATGCCCAGTGCTGCCTGCACTGACATCCACACTCAGGGACTTCCCAGAATTGTGACTGTGAGAAGGAACCGTGCTGATTCTTTCCTCCTCCAGCCTGAGGACGTGGAGACAGACTATCGCAACTCCTGCTGTAACAACAACTGAGATCAGTTAATGCAGCACAGACTGAGGGCTGAGCAATGTGCAGGCAGACCCACGGGACCCCCACAACAGCTATTTGTGGAAATATATTCATTCTTTTTATGTCAATAATGTATTCTCTTCTCCAGATCCCACCTTGATCCGTCCCCTTACTCCTCTCGCACTCTTAAGCACCTCACGCTCTATCACCCCGACTTCAATATTCTCAAAGTCCGATGACTTCCTTGTTGAAAACTCTTCTTAACTTTTCTCACTTAACCTCTGCACCAAGCAATTCTCCATCCTCATTTATTTTAACCTGTACCTAAACTCTCACCTCCCACCCCCACTCTGATTTCGACACCCTCCTATTCTTATTCAACTTCACCCCCCCATTCCCCTCCCCTCCCCCTGCCCCACACACCCATAGCCATCCCTTTGATCTGGCCATCTTCGACCATTTCATTACCTTGCCCGACCTAAGTCATTCACCCTTGCCTGCTGCCACTGAAAATCACTGTGAGCTCCTCCAATGACTCAAAACTCTACCTCCCCTGGCCCTACACACATCACAATATCGCCCCCTTTGTTGATCTGCTAAGCAACTGTCTTGTCTCTGTCATCAACACCCTTCTGCCCACCTGATCCATCGTAGTTTCCAATCCAGTCTCCCTGGTCTAACATCCATCTTCATGACTTTATATCCAAGGTTTGCTGGTAGACATGATCTGCTATTGGCCTGGTTGTGTACCGTTCAATTTGGCCTGTCCACCTCAAGCACCATCACCGTGCCTTATCTGTGGCCAAACCTTCCTGTTATTACAGGAACACACTGGTTGATTGGGACAACCTCAAACTTCTCCTGCGCAACAAACCACCTCCCTCCCTTGCCCACAGCCAGGCACACCTCTGCTCCCAGATGCAAAGATGCCATAGATTTCTTTGTTTCTAAAACTTGAACTACCCGCTCAGCTGCCAAAGACTTCTGCTGCCCAACTACCTAACTTGCCCCAAGCCTCACCAGGCCTCCCTCGCCCCCCGCAGCTTCTCCTCTATCTCTTCCCTCCATAGCTTTCATCAGAATCACCTCGGTGAACCCCACTACATGGTCCTTTAACCTCCCTCCCAATCCAAATCCTGACCACTCAACTCTCACCTCTTGGACCAGTGCTCACTGACATTGTTAACCATTTCCTATCCGCAGGTATTCTCACCCTTGCCTTCAACACTGACATTATCACTCCCTCCTTAAAAAGCCCACCCTTGATCCTTATATACTTCACAATTACCACCCATTTCCAACCTCCTATTCATGTAAAATTACCATCGAGCTTTACATACCTCTCCCGCCATACCTATTCAAATCCCTTCAGCCTTTAAATGTTTTCAAATTAATTCTGGAGATGTGGGCGTTGCTGGCAAGACCTGCATTTATTGCCGATCCCTCGTTGCTCTGTATACAACAGAGTAGCCAGACTTAAGCACATCATCACCGTGCGCACTTCCGATCTAACCCCCCCGGGTGGCGGTGCCAAAACAAGCTTTTCCCGGTGGTCCAGTGAGACTGAGGCCTTCTGCAGCAGCGGTGCAGCTTCCCTTAAAGGGGAGGGCGCACTGCCACTGCCGCCATGTTTTTTTTGTCAGCCGACTGCCATGTCAGCCCTACGATTACCCTGGGTTTGGCCAGGCCACCAACAAGTAGCCTGGCACCCCCTCACTGTTGTAATGTGGGAAACGTGGCAGTAAATTTGCGCACAGCAACTCCCACAAACAGCAATGTGATAAATGACCAGATAAACTGTTTGTGTTATGTTGATTGAGGGATTAGGCACTCCCTCAGTGCTGCTCTGGAATCTTTGTGTTCAAGTCCCTGGAGTGGGATTTGAACCCACAAATCTTCTGACCCAGAGGCGAGTGTGCGACCTGTCATATTTGTAACTACAATGTAACACCACTGTATTACTGTATAAACTCAACTTAGATGCACACCTTGACCACAGAGGGTGAACTTGTGGGAGACACTCCTTACCTGATCACACAAGTATATAAAGGGAGGTCCCACGCAGGGTCATCACTTCTGGAGTCCTGTAATAAAGAGTCAAGGTCACAGAGTGGCCTTGTCCCTGAAATGTGCCTCGTGTGGTTTCATGCTGTAGATAAGGACTTTACACGACCCACTGAGCCACAGCTGACACTGTAAACAGAAGCCATTGTGTAGAAGATCAGCCAAAAGGCCAGAGAAATGGGGTAAATGGCCTTTTGTCTGGAGTTTCTGCCGATTGTCCGCTCTTCTTTCGTATAGTAGTAGCAAAGAAAGAAAGACTTACATTTATATTGTGTCTTTTATCACCACTGGATATCTCAAAGTGCTTTACAGCCAATGAAGTACTTTTGGAGTGTAGTCACTGTTGTAATGCAAGAAACATGGCAGCCAATTCACGCTCAAGCAGGCTCCCACAAATAGCAATGTGATAATGAACAGATAATCTGTTTTTGTTATGTCAATTGAAGGATAAATATTGGCCAGAACACCGGGGATAACTAACTCCCCTGCTCTTCTTTGAAATAGTGGCATGGGATCTTTTGTGTCCACCTGAGAGAGCAGACGGGGCCTCATTTTAAGGTCTCATTTGAAAGACAGCTCCTCCGACAGTGCAGCACTCCCTCAGCACTGCACTGGGAGTGACAGCCTTGATTTATGTGCTCAAGTTGTTGGAGTGGGACTTGAACCCACAACCTTCTGACACAGAGGTGACACTGACACTAATTGGCTATAAAACAAATCAAATGTCAATATCTAAGTCAGATATCCAGGCCAAAGCATCCGGTGTAACAGTGTGGATATCTTAGAGTGTGGGCTGCCTGCAAATTTCCTCTGAGGGCAGTGCTCAATGATGTGCTCCAAGGTTTGATAAGAGCTCCACAGTCGCATGATGGGAATGTTTTAATCTTCCATCTATGGTCCGCTGAAGTTACAGTGGGAGATCGGGAGAAGTCCTGTGGAAATATTGGGTGTCAGTGTGCTTATGGATGCCGTAGTCCACCTGGGAGCATGTGGAAGATGTTGGGAAAGAGCCTGAACTATAATGTCAGTGGTACTTGGCTTTACCCATAGAGAACCATCCCAGACACCATAATGGTCACTGTGCTGTCTCACTGTTTGTCTGAGATCAATCACAGAGAAGCCAAAATCTCCTCCAGCGAAACCATTATCATCATCATCGGCAGTCCCCCGGAATCGAGAAAGACTTGCTTCCAGTCTAAACATGAGTCCTTAAGTGGTTGAACAGTCCAATACAAGAACCACAGTCTCTGTCGCAGGTGGGACAGATAGTCGTTGAGGGAAGGGGTGGGTTGGACAGGTTTGCCGCACGCTCTTTCTGCTGCCTGTGCTTGATTTCTGCATGCTCTCGGCAATGAGACTCGAGGTGCTCAGCGCCCTCCCGGATGCATTTCCTCCACTTAGGGCGGTCTTTGGCCAGGGACTCCCAGGTGTCATGTTGCACTTTATCAAGAAGGCTTTGAGGGTGTCCTTGTAACGTTTCCTCTGCCCACCTTTGGCTCATTTGCCATGAAGAAGTTCCGAGTAGAGTGCTTGCTTTGGGAGTCTCGTGTCTGGCAAGTGAACAATGTGGCCTACCTAGCAGAGCTGGGGATGTTGGCCTGGTCGAGGACGCTAATGTTGGTGTGTCTGTCCTCCCAGAGGATTTTCAGGATCTTGCGGAGACATCGTTGGTGGTATTTCTCCAGCGACTTGAGGTGTCTACTGTACATGGTCCATGTCTCTGAGCCATACAGGAGGGAGGATATTACTACAGCCCTGCAGACCATGAGCTTGGTGGCAGATTTGAGGGCCTGGTCTTCAAACACTCTTTTCCTCAAGCTGCCGAAGGCTGCACTGGCGCACTGGAGTATGACAGAAACCATCCTGTTTGGTTCTTGCCCTCTCCTCACCATCCTCCCCTCCAATCTCTTCCCCTTCCCAGGCTGAACTCGACAGTACACCACCCACCTCTGTGAGCTGAGGTTACAACTGTGAAGCCAATCTATCATTAATAGTGCTTCATTCCAGTTCGGAAACACTGTCCGCCTCTGTCTCTACTTCACCCCTCACTGAAACCTTCATCCGTGCTTTTATTCTGTCTAGCCTCCCGGCACAAGCTGCAACTCATTTACAAACTGGCCTCCCCACATGCGATCCCAGACTTGCCCATCACTGCAGTCCTCGCCAATTTCGCTGACTCCTTACGCGGCAGTGCCCCCAGCACGTTGATTTCAGAACCCTCATCTTCATTCACAAATCTTTTCATGATCTCGCCTCTTCCTACCTCTGCAACCTCCTCTGGCCCTGTATCCCAAATCCTACAATCCTCTGAGTCTCCTTTACTCCACGATACATAGCACAGCATTCGGCCACCTTAGCCATACATTCTGGAATTCGCTGGCCTAAATCCAGCTACAGCTCTCCTCACCTTCAGAAACCTTCTTAAAACTTACCTCTTTGGTCATGTCTTCGGCTCTTCTAACCTTCTTCTGCTGTTATCCCTCACTCCAGAAACCCAGGAGGTGTTTTGTTACATTATCTAAGTGTAACTTGTGGTGTTCATTTCCTGGGTTGTTCCACCATAGATGGGTTGTTGCGTCGTGTTTGAGCAGTCTTTCAAGACATGGAATCAGATCGAGGCCGTGGCAGTCAATCTATTTTCATGTTGACTCCAAAACACCTGCAAGGGGATAACAAATGGCCGAGAAGAACAGGGGACAACACTCTCCGAATCGCTTTGTTTCCTCCACGGCAGATGATGGTGGTGTTTCAGAGGAACTCCCAATACTACAACAGGAGCTTGAGACCTCAGCATCCAATGAATGAAGAGTGACTACAATCAATGCCTCATGAGTCCAATTAAGACACTAACTATATACCCAACTATCTGACCAAGAACAGGCTAAGTATAGAATCTCCTTGGAACATACCTGTGTAGTTACCTCCCAATTTACTCGTCTGTGGTTTCATTAACTCAGTAACAGGGTAATATTTGAACATGCTGCTTTGTCACAGGTTATTGTATCATAGAATCATTGAATGGTTACAGCATAGAAGGAGGCCATTCGGCCTGTTGAGCCCATGCCGGCTCTCTGCAAGAGCACTTCAGCTAGTCCCACTCCTGCAAATGCAGAGTTGTATTTGCAGAGTTATGCTGTGAATGAAAGTTAGATACTGTACTCAACTTCTGAAGGGGTGCTAATCTCTCAGCCAAATAGGTTGTTCCATAATGAAAATGATATTGCATTTAAGTGCAATATGCATGGGAAGAGTCAACACGGTTTCATGAAAGGGAAATCATGTTTGACAAATCTATTGGAGTTTTTTGAGGGTGTCACTGGCAGGGTAGATAAGGGGGAACCAGTGGATGTAGTATATTTGGATTTTCAGAAGGCATTCTATAAGATTAGGGCTCATGGGATTGGGGATAATATAGTAGCATGGATTGAAGATTGGTTAACCGTCAAAAGACAGAGTAGGAATAAACTGGTAATTTTCGGAGCGGCAGGGTGTAACTAGTGGGGTGTCTCAGAATATTTTTTAAAAAGGTGAAAGACTCGTAAATGTTGGGATTCAGAGGGATTTTGGGGTCCTTGTACATGAATCACAGAAAGTTAGCATGCAGGTACAGCAAGCAATTAGGAAGGCAAATGGTATGTTAGCTAATATGTTTGTAGGCATCTTTGGTAATGACTCCACGAGGCAGGGTATGGTACTTAAACTATGTAGACTGTAGACTGCAGTGTGCAGGTAACCCTTAGGTCTCTAGCAGCAGCACCCTCTGGTGTACAGGTAAGGTGTGTACAGTGTAAAGGTACATTCAGTGTTACATACCTCATATAACAATACAAGCATGCATACATAATAACACTCCCCCCTAAGCATTTTTCAAGTCTTTATTGTCATGACCTGGGGAGGTGATCAGTAGTGGGCTATGGGAGGCTGTGGTGAGGTTTGTGTGGGTGCCAGGTGTGAGCCCTGTATTTGAGGCTGGCCTCATACATTTCCCCCCCCTTAGACACAGGCCATGTGGGTGTCACTGTTGTGGGATCCCTCAGTGGGGTAGCCATTGCAGCAGTGGATAGGGTGCATACTCTGTGATGTGGGTAATTGTGTGGTGGTGGGCAGGGCCACAGAACTATGTGGGCTCCTTGTCCTCCAGTTGGGATGAGAGTCTGGTCATCCCAAGGTTTGCCAGGAAAGCTGGAGGGTGTTGGACTCTCGCTCCTGGTGTTGGCCCTGGTGGCCAGGTGGTGTAGGGCTAGTCTGGGGCAGGTTACCAGTGGTGGTGGCTGTGCTGCCCATTGACCACTGTCCCTGTAGTGGGTCTGCTCCCACTGGGTGTGTGTGAGCCCTTCCTGGGGCATCACATTTGTCCCAAAGGTCCAGGCTACATGGTCTGGTAGCCAGCTGGACTTGGGGGGTCTCCCACCAGGGGATTCCTCTAGCGTTAGCATGGTCCCTGTAGAACCCAGTGTCCTTTGGCAGTGTCCAACCTGTATACGTGACACCTTGGGTCTGATCATACACGGTCGAGTCTACATTATTGACTGCCTTTACATTGTTAATTACTGCATTTTCATCACTTTTTTGTATCATGGTCTTACCATACATGGTGACATTAGTCATTTCAAACTCTCTGTAATAATCATCAAACATAACAAGCTTGTTCTTAACCTTACTTACACAAGTATTCATTTCATTTTTCACATTAGTTACACCAGCATCACAATTCATGGTTATATTATCATACTTGCACCCTTTAACTGCATTTTTAGCTTTAAAGTCCCTGTCATCTTTTAGTTGAAACTGTCCATTTAAATCTTTTTGGTTACCGGTCTCCTTTAAGGGAGCCTTCCAATCCGATTCGCCGCTCGGTGCCATGTGTCGCTCCTCCAATGCTGCCCCTTGTGGTCTGGCCGCGGCCATTTTCTTCTCCTCGTGGTGCATATCCACAGCGCCAGCACGGGGCCATCCGGTTTGCCCCATGTGGCGGACTCAGGGTTGCGGGACTTGGGGCAGCATTTCTGTCTTTAGAAGTAGCCATGCGGTGCACTGCGTTCGCCGGTTTAGAGTCCTGGGTCAGTATTCGCCTGGAGCCGCCGGCTGAAACCATGTAGGCCTGGCTCACTTGATTTGCTTTCTGCAGGGTGACTGTGATATCCGCAGAGAGCAATTTGTGTAGGAGGCCTTCGTGGCCAATTCCGATGACAAATATGTCCCTTAGTGCTTCATTAAGGTGGTCGCCAAAATCACACGGTGCAGCTAGTCTTCTTAAATGTGCAGCATACTTCGTAATTTCTTAGCCTTCGGGTTGCCAGTAAGTATAGAACCGGTGCTTGGCTGTGAGGATGCTTTATTTTGGTTTTAGTTGCTCCTGTATTGGTGTTACAAGTTCCTCATAGCTCTTGGTGGTTGTCTTCTCCGGGGCTAGCAAGTCTCTGACGAGACAATGGATGATGGGCCCACAACTGCTAAGCAAGATGGCCCTGCGCTTTTTTGGTCGTGTAGTCGGTGTGTCCCCATCCAGGTCATTGGCTATAAAGAAATGTTCCAATCTTTCTACATAAGCGTCCCAATCTTCCCCATCGGTGAATTGCTGAAAGTTGCTGAGATTCGACATGCTGAGCATGTAGTTCCTGACCTCGTCGCCAGTTATTATGTATGTAGGCACCTTTGGTAATGACTGCACGAGGCAGGGTATGGTACTTAAACTGTGTAGACTGTAGTCCTTTATTTGCAGCTCCTCGAGTAAGGACACCAAGCTGTGAGCTCCACTTTATACTGGGTTACCTGTAGTGCGCAGGTAACCCTTAGGTCTCCAGCAGCAGCACCCTCTGGTGTACAGGTAAGGTGTGTACAGTGTAAAGGTACATTCAGTGTTACATACATCATATAGCAATACAAGCATGCATGCATAACATTAGCCTTTATTGCAAGGGAGTTGGGGTTTAAGAGTAAATCTTGCTGAAATTTGGAGTGACTACACCTGGAGTACGGTGCAAAGTTTTGGTCTCCTTACCGAAGGAAGGATATACTTGCCTTAGAGGCGGTGCAATGAAGGTTCACTGGATTTATTCCTGGGATGAGCGAACTGTCCTACGAGGAGAGATTGAGTAGAATGGGCCTATGTTCTCTGGAGTTTAGAAGAATGAGAGGTGATTTTATTGAAACATATATCATTCTGAGAGAGCTTGACAGGGTAGATGCTGCGAGACTGTATCCCCTGGCCATGTGGTCACAGTCTCAGGGTAAAGGGGTCGGCCATTTAGGACACTGATGAAGAGGAATTTCTTCACTCAGAAGGTGGTGAATCTTTGGAATTCTCTACCCTAGAGGGCTGTGGATGCTGAGTCAATGAGTATATTCAAGATTGAGATCGATAGATTTTTGGGCACTAAGGGAATCGAGGGATATGGAGAAAGGGTGGGAAAGTGGAATCGATGTCGAAGTTCAGCCATGATTTTATTGAACGACGGAGCAGGCTCGATGGGCCGAATGGCCTACTCCTGCTCCTATTTCGTATATTCTTTGTCCCTGCCACAGAGTCTGACTATAATGTGCGCTTGGAATGTGAGGAGGGGACTGGAGGCGGAGCTGAAAAGAAAGAACATGAATTTATATAATTCACAACCTCAGGACATCCCAATGTGCTTTACAGCCAATAAAGTACTTTAAACATAGAAAATAGGTGCAGGAGTAGGCCATTCGGCCCTTCGAGCCTGCAACGCCTGTAGTCACTGTTGGAATGTAGGAATCATGACAGGCAATTTTTGCACAGCAAGCTCCCATAAATATCAAAACGATATATTACAAGATAATCTATTTTAGTGGTGTTGGTTGAGAGAAAAATATTGGCTAGGACACTGGGGAGAACTCCCTTGCTCTTCAAAATAGTGCCATGGGATATTTTATTAGCTCCTGAGAGAGCAGACATGGCTTTGGTTTAACATCTCATCCGAAAAACAGTACTTCCGACAATACTGTACTGGAATGTCAGCTTGGATTTTGTGCTCAAGTCTCTGGAGTGGGACTTGAACCCACTACCTTCTGACCCAGAGGCGAGAGTGCTGCCCACTTAACCACTGCTGACACATTTTAAAAAAGGAGGGAGAGAGAAAACAGGGAATTATAGACCGGTCAGCCTGACATCGGTAGTGGGTAAAATGATGGAATCAATTATTAAGGATGTCATAGCAGTGCATTTGGAAAGAGGTGACATGATAGGTCCAAGTCAGCATGGATTTGTGAAAGGGAAATCATGCTTGACAAATCTTCTGGAATTTTTTGAGGATGTTTCCAGTAGAGTGGATAAGGGAGAACCAGTTGATGTGGTATATTTGGACTTTCAGAAGGCGTTCGACAAGGTCCCACACAAGAGATTGATGTGCAAAGTTAGAGCACATGGGATTGGGGGTAGTGTACTGACATGGATTGAGAACTGGTTGTCAGACAGGAAGCAAAGAGTATGAGTAAATGGGTACTTTTCAGAATGGCAGGCAGTGACTAGTGGGGTACCGCAAGGTTCTGTGCTGGGGCCCCAGCTGTTTACATTGTACATTAATGATTTAGATGAGGGGATTAAATGTAGTATCTCCAAATTTGCGGATGACACTAAGTTGGGTGGCAGTGTGAGCTGCGAGGAGGATGCTGTGAGGCTGCAGAGCGACTTGGATAGGTTAGGTGAGTGGGCAAATGCATGGCAGATGAAGTATAATGTGGATAAATGTGAGGTTATCCACTTTGGTGGTAAAAACAGAGAGACAGACTATTATCTGAATGGTGACAGATTAGGAAAAGGGGAGGTGCAAAGAGACCTGGGTGTCATGGTACATCAGTCATTGAAGGTTGGCATGCAGGTGCAGCAGGCGGTTAAGAAAGCAAATGGCATGTTGGCCTTCATAGCAAGGGGATTTGAGTACAGGGGCAGGGAGGTGTTGCTACAGTTGTACAGGGCAGTGGTGAGGCCACACCTGGAGTATTGTGTACAGTTTTGGTCTCCTAACCTGAGGAAGGACATTCTTGCTATTGAGGGAGTGCAGCGAAGGTTCACCAGACTGATTCCCGGGATGGCGGGACTGACCTATCAAGAAAGACTGGATCAACTGGGCTTGTATTCACTGGAGTTCAGAAGAATGAGAGGGGACCTCATAGAAACATTTAAAATTCTGACGGGGTTAGACAGGTTAGATGCAGGAAGAATGTTCCCAATGTTGGGGAAGTACAGAACCAGAGGTCACAGTCTAAGGATAAGGGGTAAGCCATTTAGGACCGAGATGCGGAGGAACTTCTTCACCCAGAGAGTGGTGAACCTGTGGAATTCTCTACCACAGAAAGTTGTTGAGGCCAATTCACTAAATATATTCAAAAAGGAGTTAGATGAGGTCCTTACTACTAGGGGGATCAAGGGGTATGGCGAGAAAGCAGGAATGGGGTACTGAAGTTGAATGTTCAGCCATGAACTCATTGAATGGCGGTGCAGGCTAGAAGGGCCGAATGGCCTACTCCTGCACCTATTTTCTATGTTTCTATGTTTCTATTCTGAGGCGCATCCTAGTCCTCCTCTCAAGATTTATTACACTGAAGAAGGTGTGGGTCTTTTTCCACTCCATGTTCTCCCCTTCATCTCCTCTTTGAAGATGCTGACTTGGGGTCCTGATCCACAAGGGTATCTCCTTGACCCAAGTGGCCATCCTCTACGTTTGAATCTGGATGGTGAGTGTTGGCTTGCTATTTGACCACAAGGGGGCACTGTAGCCAAGCCTAATCCTGTCCACACAAGCACACTTCCCAGCAGGACTCAGTGGATGGCAGTCAGGAGCAAGAATCCTGGCTTGTATTGTTCCACGTACACTGACGGCAATGATAGCATTATCAATGCTGCTCTGACTAAAATCAGCAACAGCGCTGACTTGGGATTGAACATGGGCCTTCCCGCTCTGTATGACTGCTTTCCACACTGGGCAGTGCATTTACCAACTGAACCATGAAGACAACCTGTTGCTTATTTCTTTAATAAAGAGCCTATACAAATCTCTCTTGCCCATATCCTAACTTGCACCAAGCTCTGTTCACCCATCCCCACTGTGCTCACTGACCTACAATGGCCCTTGGTCCTGCAGATTTTATAATTCTAATTCTCATGTTCAATTCCCTCCATGGCCTCACCCCTGCACATCTCTGAAGCTTCCTCCAGCCCTAAAATCCTCCGAGAACTCTGCGCTCCTGGAACTCTGGCCTCTTGTGCGTCCCTCAGTTCCGTCGCCCCACCTTTGTAGGCCTGGCCTTCAGCTGTCCAGACCCTACACTCTGGAAATCCCTCCTCAAATCTCTTCGCCTAATGTCTCCTTCTTTGGCTACCGGTATCTGAAGCGCCTGTGAAGCACCTTGGGACGTTTTACTATGTTAAAGGTGTGATATAAATGCAGGTTGTTAACAATTGGACAGTTATTGGAGACCCCGTAAGGAGGATTGAGATGGCATGTTTGAATTGTATTGCTGGCTGAATGGAAGTCATTGACATACTTGCCACTGGACCAAGACCTAGCTCTGTCAAACCCGTGTGGTGGCTGGTGTGCAACGGCCACCCCATGTTAAAAAAAATTCATGCACAGGCATCTTCCACCCTTCAGAATGTAGTTCGGGTCCTTCATTCGAAACACCTGTGAACTCGTCCTTTTTTGGTGTGGAAGCAAGTCATCCTCGTTTCGAGGGACCGCCTATGATGATGATGATGATGGCATACTTGTGTTGGAGAGCACTATAGGGTATGGGGAGAGGAAGAGAAATGGAAGCAGATAGTTCTGAGTCTGGGCCAGTGGATGTCTGCAGGCTCAGTGCTGTACAAAGACTTACTTAATATCCATCAAGCGGAAACAGCAGCAAGTTCTAGAGAGCAGCTAAAAATGAAACCTGTTGCCCACAGAGCGAGTTACCGCTGATTAAGGATAAGAGCAGGGTGCAGGCCAGATCAGAAAACTACTCACTCTGACACAAGCTGCTCTCATGTGATTCCTGGTGACCAGTTATAGAGCTATTCCCTCAAATCAGAAAAGGGAGAAATAATTATGAAAAATCTGGTCTAGTCAATATTTCTAACTCAGCCAATGATTTACAGCTCTTACCCCATAGGGGGCAGTAGGGTATTAAACATGCGCACCGCTGCCAAAGGCTTTATGTATGAACAATTTAAGTTGACTGGATTAGCTGCAGTAATGTTATTTTTACAACTTGAGTAATTTACTGTCTGCCTTGTTGTTATTATCCACCTTTTATCAGCCTATTATCCAATCACATTATTATCTTATCCAAGATGCATGCGGAGTTTAATCAGGCATTGTTTATGATACAGAATCTTATTATTGAGTGGCCAACGATTTTTTGTCCCAACACGTTGTGCTCTGTGGTGACAGGAGAGGAGTTTAAACCCATTACCGCACAGCAGGGTATTGGAGTGGAGGTGGGGTTTGGGGTAGAGTGTTAGCTCCTAGCGGGGAATGTGAGTTTGAGCTAAACTTCTTCATCTCCCTATTGCCATCCCCCCTGAGAGAGTTCATTTGCGGGTGAGTCATAGTCCTGTTCATTCGAGCAGGCAGTTAAGAGTGACATTAGAAAAGATTGGGGAGCAGACTTAATTTAGTTAGGCAAATGGCATGTGACCTGAGTGAAATTACAGAAAGGAGAGAATAAAACATAAAATAACTTACACCAGGAAATGTATATATAACGGATAGCTGGGAGTGAGTTACAGGTGGGGTTCTACTTGAGGTGTTAAGATGGTTTATATATGGTGTAATGAACACCTGGGAGTAAGTTAATGGCTGGAATCTAATCATATGGTTTATATAAAGAAAAGAAAGACTTGCATTTATATAGCACTTTTCACAACCTCAGGACATCCCAAAGTGCTTTACGGCCAATGAAGTACTTTTGGAGTGTAGTCACTGTTGTAATGTAGGATATGTGGCAGCCAATTTGCGCACAGCAAGCTCCCACAAAAACCTTTGTGATAATGACCAGATAATCTGTTTATTTTTGTGATGTTGGTTGAGGGATGAATATTGGCCAGGATACCAGAGAGAACTCCACTGCTCTTTTTCGAAATAGTGCCATGGGATATTTTACATCCACCTAAAAAGGGAAGATCTTATCTCAGCTGACAGACATCGCCTCCAACAGTGCAGCATTCCCTCAGTACTGCCAGCTTAGAATTTTTTTGTACTCTAGGCTCTGGAATGGGACTTGAACCTGTAAGCCACAACCTTCTGACTCAGATGCTGGAGTACTAGCATTGAGCCACAGCTGACATATATAGACTAATACCTGGGACTGAGTTATAGGCTGGATTTTAATTGAGGGATTTGTACAGTTTATATATAGAATAATAGATACCTGGGAGTGAGTTTCAGGCTGGATTCTAATTGAGGGATTTGTACGGTTTATATATAGAATAATGGATACCTGAATGAGTTACAGGCTGGAAAATAATTGAATGGTTCAGATGGTATATATAATAATTCAAACCTGAGATTAAATTATTGGCTAGGATCTAATTGAGTGGCCTGAGTGGTATTCTAAACTATGAACTTTGCAAGGTATTTTATTCAGTTTTGAGTACTGTGCTAAAAATAACGCCTTGGCATGAAACCAACAGACTCACTCCACTGCTGTACGTGTGCTTTGTTTAAAGCAGGAATTTGTGGTTTGCAAGAGCCATTTCTGCCAAGATTCCTTTTACTGTTTAAAACAGCTTCTGGGAACGTGTAAATGATGTGATGTGATTTGACCATGGTCATCAGATTCTTTTCACTGGTGATCTTGCTTCTGTTACACACCGGGGCAGTACTGAGGGAATGCTGCACTGCTGGAGGCGATGTCCTTCAGATGAGATATGAAACTGAGGCCATGTCTGCCCTTTCAGGTGGATGTCAAAGATCCCATGACACTATTTCAAAAAAGAGCAGTGGAGTTCTCCCTGGTGTCCTGGCCAATATTTATCCCCCAACCAACATCACAAAAAAACAGATTATCTGGTCATTATCACAATGGTGTTTGTGGGAGCTTGCCGTGCTCAAATTGGCTGCCACTTATCCTACATTACAACAGTGACCATACTTCAAAAGTACTTTATTGGCTGTAAAGCACTTTGGGAGTTTGACCTTGAACACTTTGGGGATTCATTTAGCCTCCACTTGGACATCTCCAAAACCTTTGACAGGATATAGCACATCTGAACTTCCACTCAACTTCTGTCTGCAGATATCCCCTTGCCTCATCAGTGGTTCTACCTGTCTACAGTTGATGCCCCATCCTCTGATTCTTTCTGTCAACTCAGGAGTTCTCCAACGATCTGTTCTTTCCCCGTATCACTGACCTCGTCCACTCATCGTTTAACACTATCTACTCTTTGGCCGATGATTCCATGTATTCAGCAGCTTCCTTCAGATTGCATTCAATCTCCATTCCTTTCACTGAGCAGTGACTGAATTGCTACATCTATTCATTTAATAACACTCCCAGTTCTCCTCCATTCTTGGCTCAATGGTAGCATTTCCACCTCCAAGTCATAAGGTTATGGATTCAAGCTTCACTTGAGCAATAATCTAGCCTGCCAATTCAGGTCACTACTGAGGGAATGCTGCACTGTCAGAGGTACTGCCTTTTAGAGGGAGTGTTAAACCGAGATCCTATATATCTATTCATGCAGTGTCAGGATTCACATGTACGCTGACCACTCCCAGTTCTACCTTACCGCCACCTCTCTCGACCCCTACATTTTCTTTAAATTGTCCGACTATTTGGCCAGTGAGCAGGAATTTCCTCCAACTAAATATTGGGAAGACCAAAGTCATTATCTTTGGTCCACAAATTCTATTCCCTAGTCACCAACTTCATCCCTCTCCCTGGCAACTGTCTGAGGCTGAACCAGACTGTTCGCAACCTCGGTGTCTTATTTGACCCCGAGACGAGCTTCCGACCACATATCTGCAGCATAACTAAGACCGTCTATTTCCACTTCCATAACATCGCCCGTCTCTGCCCTTGCCTTAGCTTATCTGTTGCTGAAACCGTCATCCATGCCTTTGTTACCTCTAGACTTGATTATTCCAACACACTGCTGGCTGGCCTCCCATCTTCCACCCTCCATGTACCTCCAATCATCCAAATCTCTGCTGCCCGTATCCTAACTCGCACCACGTCCCGCTCACCCCCCCCGATTCCAATCGCTCCACCATTGGTGGCTGTGCCTTCACTATAATGGCCCTAAGCTCTGGAATTCCCTCCGATAATATCTGTGCCTCTCTACCTCTCATTCCTCCTTTAAGGTGCTCCTTAAAATCTACTACTTTGACCAAGCTTTTGGTCATCGGCCCTAATATCTCCTTATGTGGCTCGGTGTCAAATTTTCTTTGATAATGCTCCTTTGATAATGCCTTGGGACGTTTTACAATGTTAAAGGCGCTATATAAATTCAAGTTGTTGTTGTTGATGATGATGATGATGATGATGAGCAGGGGAGTGCTCCTGCCCAACATTTACTCCTAACTCTCAATTAGGACACAAACAGATTAACTGGTCATTATCCCATTGTATTTCTGGGAACTTGCTGCGGAAAAATTGGCCACTGTGTTTATGTGACAATCCTTTTTCTTAGGCAGTCGCTCGGAGTTGAGGATGACTTTCTTCCACACTGATATGAGTTCTCAAGTGACTGATGAGTCCAATGTGGGACCTACAGTATCTGTCACAGGTGGGGCAGATGGTGGTTGGAGGAGCGGGTGGGTGGGGTGCTTGGGTTGCCATGCGCTCCTTCCGCTGTTTGCGTTTGGCTTCCGTGTACTCCCGGTGAAGAGACTCGTGGTGTTCGGCACCTTCCCAGATGCTTCTCCTCCATTTTGAGCGGTCTTGGGCCAGGGAGTCCCAGGTGTCGGTGGGGATGTTGCAATTTTTCATGGAGGCTTTGAGGGTGTCCTTGACGCGTTTCCTCTGCCCACCTGGGACTCACTTGCTGTGTCGGAGCTCTGAGTAGAGCGTTTGCTTTGGGAGTCTAGTATCAGGTATGTGACAATAGTTCTAAAGTAAATCATTAGCTGCAAAGCACTTCCACACATTCTGGGGACATGAAAAGTGCTATATAAATGCAAGTTCTTTCTTTCTTGAGAACTTCCAAGAAGCTTTGTTTTTTTCTTTCATGTGATCAAGAATAAAGAACTCGGGATGTGAGGTGAGGAAATTTCATGATTTAAGTAACAGAGAATTTAACCAATACCATTAGAAATCTGGGAATGGGGACATGGGCCCCTACAAATGCTACATACTTCATTTCCCATAACTATTCTTACCTCTCTATAAAGTCCAAGTTTGTCCAATACTTGAATACTGCTCCCATATCAGAGAAGCTCTCATACCAGCCCCTCTCTCACACTCCACAGCAGCACATAAAAGAGGTCTCATTTGATAGATGATCTATTTCTCACCTACAACAACAACTTTTATTTATATGGTGCCTTTAACATAGTATAACGTCCCAAGGCGCTCCACAGCAGTATTATAAGACAAAACAAATAAATTTGACACCGAGCCACATAAGAAAAAATTACAGCAGATGTTCAAAGAGATAGGCTTTAAGGAGCATCTTAAAGCAGGAAAGAGAGGTAGAGAGGCGGAGAGGTTTAGGGAGGGAGTTCCAGTGCTTAGGGCCCAGGCAGCTGAAAGCACGGCCACCGATGGTTGAGCAGTTATAATCAGGGATGTTCAAGAGGGCTGAATTTGAGGAACGCAGACATCTCGTGGGGTTGTGAGGCTGAAGGAGATTACTGAGATAGGAAGGGGCGAGGTCATGGAAGGATTTGTAAACAAGGATAAGAATTTTGAAATCGAGGCGTTACTTCACTGGGAGGCAATGTAGATCAGCGAGCACAGGGGGTGATGGGTGATCGGGAATTGGTGCGAGTTAGGACACGGACTGCCGAGTTTTGGATGACCTTAAGTTTACACAGGGTAGAATGTGGGAGGTCAGCCAGGAGTGCATTGGAGTAGTCAAGTCTAGAGGTAACAAAGGCATGGATGAAGGTTTCAGCAGCAGATGAGCTGAGGCAATGGCGGAGGCGGGCAATGTTACGGAGGTGGAAATAGGCGGTTTTAATTATGCTACGGATATGTGGCTGGAATCTAATTTCAGGGTCAAATATGACGCCTCGGTTGTGAATAGTCTAGTTCAGCCTCAGACAGATGGTAGGGAGAAGGATGGAGTCAGTGGCTAGGCAACGCAGTTTGTGGCGGGGACCAAAGACAATGGCTTTGATTTTCCCAATATTCAATTGGGGAACATTTCTGCTCATCCAATACTGGATGTCGGACAAGCAGTCTGACAATTTAGAGAGAGTGGAGGGGTCGAGAGAAGTGGCGGAGAGGTAGAGCTGGGTGTCATCAGCGTACCATCATCATAGGTGGTCCCTCGAACGAGGATGACTTGCTTCCACAAGCGTTCACAGATGTTTCAAAGAAGGACCCGATGTTCCAGTCCTGAACTCCAATTGAAGGGGTGGAAGATGCCTGTGCGTGGATTTTTTTAACATATGGTGACCGTTGCACACCAGCCACCACACGGGCTTGACAGAACTGGGCCTTTATCCAGTGGCAAGGGTTAACCAGGGTGACTGGAGACCTGCTTTGCTCACAGACCTAGTGTGCACACATATCACAGTGTGGGCTGGTCCGTGCTGCCCCTGGACCCTCAGCTCCCCTTCTGGGCCCCGTACCCTCATTCACCGCACCTCCAACACGATCCCTCACCGCTTCTCCGCACCTCCGCCACGATCCCTCACCTCTTCTCCGCCACAAAGACACTCGCCGCACCTCCGCCACGATCTCCCGCCGCACCTTCACACCAAACATTCGCTGAATCTCCGTCATGAGCGTGCATGTGGAAACTGACTCCATGCTTTCGGATAATATCGCCAAGGGGCAGCATATAGATGAGAAATAGGAGGGGCCAAGGATAGATCCTTGGAGGGACACCAGAGGTAACGATGCGGGAGTTGGAAGTGAAGCCATTGCAGGTGATTTTCTGGCTACGATTAGATAGATAAGAATGGAAGTGCAGTCCCACCCAGCTGGACGATGGTGGAAAGGCATTGGAGGAAGATGGAATGGTCAACTGTGTCAAAGGTTGCAGACAGGTCGACGAGGACGAGGAGGGATAGTTTACCTTTTCACAGTCACATAAGGTGTAATTTGTGACTTTGATGAGCGCCGTTTCGGTACTATGGCAGGGGCGGAAACCAGATTGAAGCGATTCAAACATGGAGTTCTGGGAAAGATGGGCAAGAATTTGGGAGGCGATAACATGTTCAAGGGCTTTGGAGAGGAAAGGAAGGTCTCCTACCTAGTCACCAACCTCTCTGCAACATTTCTTCTCTCTATCACTATCTTACATCTCTAAACTTATCTCATTCCTCCTAATTTCTGAATGTGGTATTCCAACACATTTTCCTCTTCCCTTCAACTTGTGTTGAAATCAAAACTGATCACACTCCGCCTGTTCTCATTTCAAAACTTCCTGCTGGGGTCTAGAGGCTTTTGAAATGCAAGCTTGACCTCACCCAACTAATAACTTTGGTTTAATCTGGTTCACCTCTCCTGTCTGTTTATCAGCCATGATAATGTGCTACATTTAGGGATTGACCCTTCACTTGGGTTCATTAATAATAAAGTGTGTCAGCTGTGGCTCAGTTGGTAGCAATCTTGTTGAAGCCCCACTTCAGGAACTTGAGCACATAATCTAGGCTGACACTCCAGTGCAGTACTGAGGGACTGCTGCTCTGTCGGAAGTGCTTTCAGATAAAACGTCAAACCGAGGGTCTGTTTACCCTCTCAGGTGGCACTATTTCGAATTGGAGTTCTCCCTGGTGTCCTGGTTAATATCCATCCCTCAACCAATATCTAAAAAACGATAATCTGGTCTTTTATCACAGTGCTGTTTGCGGGAGCTTGCTGTGCAGAAATTGGTTGCCACGTTTCCTACATTACAACAGTGACTACACTTCAAAAGTACCTCATTGCTGTAAAGGGCTTTGGAAGGTCCTGAGGATGTTGGAATTCAGAAGAATAAGAAGTGATCTTATCGAAACGTTTAAGATTGTATAAGACTATGAGGAACTGCCTATGATGATGATGATGATAAGATTATGAGGGGGCTTGACAAGGTGGATGCAGAGAGGATGTTTCCACTGATGGGGGAGATTAGACTCGGGGGCATGATCTTAGAATAAGGGGCCGTTCATTTAAAACTGAGATGAGGAGAAATTTCTTCTCTCAGAGGGTTGTAAATCTGTGCAATTCGCTGCCTCAGAGAGCTGTGGAAGTTGGGACATTGAATAAATTTAAGCCAGAAATATACAATTTCTTAACCGATAAGGGGATAAGGGGTTATGGGGAGCGGGCAGGGAAGTGGAGCTGAGTTCATAATCGGATCAGCCATGATCTTATTGAATGGCGGAGCAGGCTTGATGGGCCGTATGGCCGACTCCTGCTTCTATTTCTAATGTGAAAGGTGCTGTATAAATGAAAGTCTTTCTTTCTTGGAATAGAATTCTCCATTCCATGTTTGGAAGCAAATGGTAAGGTGTTGGGGAGATAGTTTCAGTCAAACTGACCAAGACCAGGGAAGCTCCCATTTCCCTCCACATACGGTGCTGGAGTGGCCACCCTGTTGCCCCGGGGATTGCTGGAGGCGCCTGATCCCAGCACCCTGCGCCACGTGCGTGTGTGGGCCCTTCCTATTGGTTGTATCCGGGCCAGGGGGGGTGGGGGCGGGGCTCCGAGCCCGGAGGCGGTGCTGGGGCAGGCACGGCCGCGCGCCTCGGCCTTTCTTTATGAATCAAAGCGGCGGTGCGCGCTGGCTGTTAACGGCCGCGCGTGCCCGTGCGGCGCGCACCCTCCCCCCACGTGCTCTCGCTCCCGCTTCAAACACAAACATTCGGCGCCGCTCAGTTCCCATTGGCCGCGCGGGGGACGCGAGAGGCGGGATCATAACAGACACCGGCAGGGGACCGGACCGCACCGGGACCGTGATCACACCGGGCGGTGAAACAGACCCGGGACAGGAACAGAGCCGGGGCACCGGGAGAGGTGCCGGGGCTCGGGAGGGGGGGGAAATAACGTGCAGCGAGCGGGCCGGGATTCACCCGCCCCGACCTGAAGTCCGGGAGCGGGCGGGGAGGCTCGGGAAGCCCGGGCACCGCGGCAGCCGGTAGCAGCACCGGGAAAGAAGCTGGCTCCAAGCCGGCCCTTGCTGGCGGCGGGAGACGGCGAGCAGCCCAGAGAGCGGGGCTCGAGCATTGCACCGGGGGCTGAGTGAGAGAGAGAGACGGCTGGCCAGAGCCCCCGGATCGGCCCGGCCCGGCTCGCACCCAGCCCACGGTAAGGACACCCGTGTACCGCGGAGATGGGGTCTCCTGGCCGGGGCTGGATCGCTGCTCCCTGCCCGGCCAGGGCTGCAGGAAACGCGCCCAGTGACTGTTGTAAACATTCGTGTAGAGGAACAGCTGGGGTTCCGGGGTGCCCAGCTCCAAGACTGACGTTTGGTTTATTTAAGCAGTGACTGTATTTATAGTTAGTGTCGGTCTTTGGGGATGAAATGCCCACTCGGCCCTGGATTGGCAGCAGCCGGGGCTCCAGAACCTGGCAGTTCCCTGCAGCAATGTTTTGTGGTCGGTGTTTGGACATCGCTCTGCTGTGCGTGTCGCGTTGCGGGGCACCTTGCAATGCCTCACTGCCGCACGTACACATGCCCACGTCAAACACAAACCCTGGCGTTTGTAAACAAGCAGCTGGATGATAAACTTTTTAAACAAATCCATCCCTTTGTGTTTACTGCCTCAACACGTTGGCCAGACCTCCATGAGGCTGGAGGTCTGGCCAACGTGTTGAGGGTTAATTGGTTTCTTTGTGGAGTGCCCTGGCGACTTGTGAAAAATTAAAGCCCCGAGTCGCTTTAACGACGTGCAAAGCCCTTTTTAAAAAAGATTGTTAAGGCTAATTTTTCTTAAATAATGCAGTCCATGTGTAGACTGCTCTGGCGAGACTTGTTGCCACAACTATATGTGGGCATAAGTGAGACTGAATGTGTTATGTAACTGGCAAGAGTTGATGCAGGATGAGTATTGAATGAGTTAGCATGCGGGAGTGTGTTTACTGGGTCTATACAATGGGGAGCATCAGTCTCGGATCACTTCCCTTTGGATATATGTGTGGATTGGTTGGCACAGCAAGGTGCGTATGATGGGGTGGATTTTATACATGCGCAGGGCATATATCGCAAGGCATACAAACATGTGTACGTCGGGCGAAAGGTGCATTGATCTGTTTGTGTGTGTGTGGATATCGCACCGCCGGTACCGTGCAGGAATGAAATGCATGACTTTTATAGTTGCAGGGCTGGAATTTGGGGGTCGGTGCATGGACACGGTAGACTTGTGTATGCGGGAGGTAGAATATTAAATGGGTCCTGGGTTATGCAGTTACGAGGCACGTCATCGGCTGGCAGTAATATGCCGGCTGTATTTTGAGGTGTGCAATAGTCTTTCTGCATCTGCACCCCCCGAACCCCAACATTCTGCTGTTTACACGGAAGTGATGTGCGGTCCCGGGAATCAGCTGTAGCGATGATTGACGGCGCGCCTCGTGCGCTGATTGGCCGCACTGCTTTAATTGACGTGGGAAGTTGCCCCGTGCTGCGGCGCGCTGATTGGCTTGTCGGCCTGGCTCGGCCGCCGCGGGTTAATTGGCTTGCCTAGCTCGGCCGCCGCGTGCTGATTGGCTTGCCTGGTTCGGCTGCCGCGCGCTGATTGGCTTGATTGGCTCGGCCGCCGAGCGCTAATTGGGTTGCCGGGCCCGGGCTGGCCGCCTCCCCGGGGCTGGCGATTGAAGAGGCTGCTGGCGGGCGGCTCAGAGGCTTGCGCGTCCCGGGCCATGGGCAGGCGGCTCCCCCGAGTGCTGAGCGGCGCCGTGCCGCCGTTGTAACGCTGCTGCCCCGAGCCCCCGGGCTCCCTCCGCCTGGTCGTCACTCGGCAGCCTGACGTCACTGGCCGCATTTGCAGGCGGCCGCCCGCTCTCTCCTGCCCGAGAGCCCGTGCCCGCTGCCTGCGTGCACACCCGGCTGCGGTCTGAGGCATTTGCATTTTATTTACCTTTGATTTGCGGCGGGAGGAAGAACTACATTTATCGGTCCCAGCGCTGGGGAGCTGCGCCGTGATTGGGGATGTGCCGAGGGACACAAGCCCTCCTTGTCGTGACCCAAGCCGTCATCTGTGCCATCTGGGTCTCTCGCACAGTGGAGCTTGTCGCTGCAATTGTATTTCCTCCGGTGATCGTTTATTGTATCGCGGAGAGTGTCGGTGGGATTGCAAGTTTATCCGAGAACCCTTTGTTTGCAATCCACGCTGTATCCATGTTGCCTTTGGACTAGGAGGACAGGGGCTCCTGGCGGCAGACTTTCCCCCACCTCCTGCCCATCCCCTGCTTACCAGCTCTCCTGCCTCCCTCTGACTTGTTTCACTCTCTACAACCCTCGCAACGTTCAATCACTCCGCATATGCCAACTGGAGCTTGTCAACTCGGGAAAGCCAAGTCGGATGTTGTTGATGGTGACATTTAAACCTGGGTACAAGTGGAAGTTTTATGATATCTTGTGGTAATGATTTTTGGTTTAAATTTTTTTAAAAGATGGGCAATGAACGATGCCCATTTTAGGGCGACTGATTATTCCATCTTTAATCAGTGTTTTCTGAAAAACGCTTCAGATTCTACCAGTATCTGAAAATGAATGTTGTATAATTTAATGTTGTACAAATTTAAAAATAATACTCTGAAACAATGCAAACGATAACGTCCCTAAAATACTTTAGAAGAAACAAGGCAAGGACTATCGTGATTATAATTTGTTTTTAAGCTGTTTCCTAACCACTGTACCCCCAGCAGGGTTTGTTTGGCATTGTACAGCACTTAATCACTGCCAAACAACAGATGGGCCAAAACATTAATATAATTCAAGTAACGTCTGGTAGGAAAAATATTTACAAAGATCATTGTGGTCAAGCCAATTTACCCTACCCTAAACATAGATTTATTGTTTTAATAAAGTAGCACAACCCTTTCTAGCTGAAGAGGACTAGAAGAGACCGAAGCACCCAGCAGAACTTATTTAAAAATTATATTTTTGTTCTGCAACCTCTGGTAGTTACAATGGATGTTTTTAACATTTTGACATCTTAAAAAAAATCCTTCTCCCCATGGGACTTCAAATTGACATATCTCCAGAACTTGATGGTTTCCACCCCAGGGTATTAAAATAAATAGGTGAGGAAATTGCAGGTGTGTTAGTCATTTTCTAAAGCTCTCCAGATTAAGGAATTGCAAATATCACACATGTTTAAGAAGGGAGGGAAAGAGAAACCAGGTAACTACAGAGCTGTCAGTTTAACATGAACAACAACTTATATTTATATAGCACCTTTTTAATGTAGTAAAACGTCCCAGACCGCTTCACAGCGGCATTATCAGACATTTGACATTGAGTCACATAAGGATTTATTAGGGCAGATGGAGGTTGGTTTTAAGGGTAGTCTTGAAGGAGGAAAGAGAGGTAGAGAAGTTTAGGGAGGGAATTCCAAAGCTTGGGGCCTTGACAGCTTAAGTAATGGCTGCCAGTGGTGGAACGATTAAAATCGGGGATGCTCAAGAGGCCAAAATTGGAGGAGTGCAGATATCTCTGAGGATTGTCGGGCTGGAGGAGATTACAGAGATAGAGAGTGAGCCTATGGAGGACTTTGAAAACCAGGATGAGAATTTTAAAATCGTAGTGTTGCTTAACTGTCAGCCAATGTAGACGAGTAAGCACAAGCCCGTATCCTAACTCGCACCAAGTCCCGTTCACCTCTCTTGACCCTGCCACTGTCTCTTAAATTGTCACACTGCTTGTCCGATATCCCGTACTGGATGAGCGGATATGTGGTCGAAAGCTTATCTTGGGGTCAAATATGACACCAAGTTTGCAAACAGTCTGGTTCAGCCTCAGACACTTGGCCAGGGAGAGGGCTGGAGTCGGTGGCTAGGGAACGGAGTTTGTTGGGGGGACTGAAATCAATGGCTTCACTCATCCCAATGTTTAGTTGGAGGAAATTTCTGCTCTTCCAGTACTGGATGTCAGACAAGCAGTGTGATAATTTACAGACAGCGGGAGGGGTCGAAAGAGGTGGTAGTGAGGGTGTCATTGGCATACATGTAGAAACTGATGTGTTTTCGGATGATGTTGCTGAGGAGCAGCTGTAGGTAAGAAATAGGAAGGGGCCAAGGATAGATCTTTGGGGGGAAAAGAGGTAACCTTGTGGGAGGCACATTGTCAGGAGGCACAGTAAGATGGGTGGAGATAGTTACGAAGGGACATAGGCTGAGTGGGCCAAACTATGACAGCAGTTGACTCTTCAGAATTTGAATGTGGCACAATTTCAATGTGGGGATGTGTGAGATCATTCATTTTGGATCTGAGAATGACAAATCGAAATATTTATTTAATGGTGAGCGGACTAGGAGCTGTGAAAGAGCACAGCGATTTGGGTGTCCATGTACACAAACCACTAAAATCTCGTGCACAGGTACAAAAAGGAACCCGATTTGTTAATGGAATGTTGGCCTTTATCGCAAGAGGATTGGAATTGAAATATGAGGAAGTGATGCTTCCATTGTGCACAGCCTTGGTCAGACCCCATTTGGAGTTCTGCATTCATTTTTGGTCACCGAACCTCAGGAAAGATGTCTTGGCCTTGGAGTGGGCACAGCACAGATTGGCCAGAATGATGCCAGGTTTAAATTTGAGGACAGGTTGCATAAACGTGGCTTGTAGTCCCTTGAGTTTAGAAAGTTGAGGAGTGGCCTAATCGAGGTGTTTAAAATGATAGTGATTCGATTCGGTGCGGGGAAACCCAGAATAAGCAGGCAAAATCTTAAAGTTTGAGCTGGCCCATTTAGGAGTGAAATCAGGAAGCACTTTTTCCACACACAGGGTAGTGAAAATGTGGAATTCACTCCCTAAAAGGCTGTGGATGCTGGACCAGTTGAAATGATCAAGACCGAGATCAATAGATTCGTTTTGGGTAAGAGTAACAAGGGATATGAAACAAAGGCGTATAACTTGAGTTAAGATACAGATCAGCCATGATCTAATTGACTGGTGGACAGGCTCAAGGGGCTGAATGGTCACATGTGACCAATGTGCCACATAGGCTAATTCAAATTCTGAACAGTCAATTGCTTTCTGTGATTGTTTTTTTTGTCCATTTTTCCAAGAAAGGTATCAAGACCTGGATGTTATACATATCCACTTATTTGTATTTTAATTTCTTATTTTTCAAGAAAACAATTTGCGGAACTGGGATCCGAGGGAATGAAAATCCAGGTGGTGTAGGAACAGCTGAATTTGGATTTGATTTGAATTAATACTGGAGGCTGGCTCAGTGAAACTGCAGCTAAGAATGCAAAGGTAAAATGACAAACTACAAGTACTGGAAATCTAAAATAAAATGCTGGCACTTCACCCAAAACTTTTTTTCAGATGTTAACTGACCTGTATATTTCCTGCATTTGAGAATGCATGGGGCGGTGGTGGTGGTGGTATAGAGACAGTGGATGGGCTAAAAAATCTAATATCATAGAGCAACAGAATTATACATTTAAAAAAAAAAAGACTGACTTTATTTTTGCTAATTTACCGGAGAGGAGAATGACCCAGATCGAGAAGCTGTCTTTATGCTTGATGACTCGCATAGAACCAAATCTCATGTGTATCTCGAGCTAGTTAGTTAGTAACTCTGATTTTAAAATTTAAAAGAAAACCTGGGAATATTAAAATACAGACAATTTAATGAGGAGAAAATTGAAATTTAAGCTGTACTCTTGTTACCCATGGATACCTGTTGCTGCTTCTAGTTAGCGTCCTTGTTCTCTTCGATTTATATTCATTTTAGAAATGGGATACACTTTCATCAATTGGTTATAACCCATGCCCTGTGAAATCAGACAGGGGCAAGAGCTATTTTCTTGTGCTTGATGACTTCAGGCAGAGAAACTCAATGCAAACCAGGTAACTGATAAGGGCCAAGCCACTTGCCATTCCCGTCTTTTGTTCCAATCACTGAGTGGAATGGAATTCGCCAATTACCTGGCGATGGCAACAAGTACTCAGTGCGGTGTGGCGTGGGCTGATGCAGCGTAGAATTTTCTTCCTGTTATTCTGTTTGCTTTTCTCACATCAGTCTCCTGGGTGAGACTGGCAGTTTGTATTGTATTATGGGGCAGCTTTATGCTGTGTACTTGTGCCTATTTGTGTGGGCCTTAGAGACCAAGCTTTATGTCACTTCAAGCTAGCTGTTAAAACAAACCCAAGTGCTGGAGCTGTAAAGGTTTTTTTTAGCCCCATAGTATCTCCTGATCCCATTCTACAAGGTGCAGAGTTTAGTCTTCTGCTTCAGTGCTTACATCGGAAGGTACCAATTTAGCACCAATACAAACTGGGGAGCTAGGGTGGCAGTGCTCGAGTGGGTTTGGTGTACCTGTACTCGTGTGAAAGAGTAGACGAGGCTTGCACGTTTGTGAATCAGTGTGCACATTGCTCTGTACCGCTCCCATTTACTTGAAGCCCAAGCCTTGTATGCCTCCCCTTAAGCTCTAACTAAATTGTGTGAAGTACTCGTGTAGTGTGTTCTCTCGATTGATTAGGTAGTTATAGTGTCAGCTGTGGCTCAGTGGGTGGTACTCTCTCCTCTGAGTCTCAAGGTTGTGGGTTCAAGTCCCACTCCAGGGACTTGAGCACAAAGAAATCTAGGCTGACACTCCAGTGCAGTGCTGAGGGAGTGCTGCACTGCTGGAAGTGCCATCTTTTGGATGAGACGTTAAACCGAGGCCCCGCCTGCTCTCTCAAGTGGATGTAAAAGATTCCATGACACTATTTCGAAGACGAGCAGGGGAGTTATCCCCAGTGTCCTGGCCAATATCCTGGTCACGAAAGGCGCTACATAAATGGACGTCTTTTTTTTAGGTAATGCAAACGGGGCACTGTTCTGTGATTGATACTCACTCCATTTAGATGCATTAGGAGTTTAGTGCTTGAGGTTTCATGATCAGGGTTTATTTGTTTACAGTTTTTAATTTCCTCGGAACCTTTCCGGTTTTATTTTCTTAAAGGTAAGAGGACAATGAATGATGCCCAGAAGGCCACTGGGTTACGACCATTACGTTAACATTTGTTTTTATTGCATAGCCAGTTTTCAGGGTCGCGTTCCAGGTTACACTGGCACTCCTGAACATTAGTGCTCCCGCATTTAATATTGCGCAGTTAAAACAAGGGCTGCGTCATGGTGGCGAGAAGGATGGGCTATTGGTCAGTGATGTGCTGTGTGTATGTACAGGATGTGGGCTGTACAGTTGGTTGGACACGGAGTGTGTGGTAGTTGGTTATTGTGGGTTTGGTGCTTGTCTAATCTAACTTTTGAATGTCTTGGTGCCTGCGCTTGAACCAGAACTCCACATGAAAGATTCTTTTGACTACCTTCAGTGAGGACAGCTTCCCTCTTCTCCATGGGCCACTTAAATTTGCCTGCACAGGTGCCTTTTGAACTTCATCTGCCCCGCTACGTGTTCCACATTTGGAGTGCCGAGTCTGGTCCGACTTGAAGCCACTTTTTGTTCGTTCAGCAACTTTGTACTTGATTTCAAGTGTCCTAGATAAAATTTAAAGATTTTGTTGGAATTTGAGATTATACAGAGGAAGGAATTCAAGTAACGGGACTACTGTAGTCTAATAACAAACCACACAACGGGCAGACTCAAATATGACGCGTTGCTACTGAAGTTTAACATGGCGGTCTCCAATTGCAGTCATCGTGCCAAGTATTGCCCCTGTATTTGGAGCAATGCACTGCGGGCTGGCTGGGTTTACTTAAGCTGCAGGAAATTCCTATTGGATGTGAAATGAAAGTAAATTTTGAAGGAAAATGGGTGAACTCATTATCTGGATCAAATCAATCTATGCTGACCCACAAGATCTTATCGCTGGTACATGGTGCGCTTTTCCCTCCTGCCAAAGATATTGACTTGTGTAAACCAACGAGTAACGCTTCCTGCTCTATACCTTACCCAAGTAGCTGTTACTCTTGGATGTCTGCTGCCTTTTTCACCAAGCCCTTCAATTGAAGCTAAGCGCAATCCTACAATTCTGTTCCTTCCTAGTCAATAGTATTTTGAGTAAAAATTACCAAACAATGATCAGGAGCCTTGGTGGTTCGTGTGTCTGTCTCCCCAATCTTCAACTTCTCCTCCAATTTCAAGCCCAAGGACACTTTGACTGTAGTGACCCCCCCCCCCCCCCCCCCCCCCCCACCACAACAACCCATGTATCACGGGTGAGATCCACAGCAGCATAGACCAGGGATTGTAGCTCTGACCTCAACGAGCCAAACAAACCAGAATCTCATCACGTGGTACATTTAGGGCCATGGGTAGGAGCTGGTTATCGCTCATTACAAGAAGGAATAAAGAAGTAAGCAAAAATGCTGCTGATTTATTGTGTGCACCAGCTCATGGTACGGGAAACTGTTCCACTTAGATACAGAAAAATGTCCTTTGGACCAATAAGCTTGTATCCACTAGCAGCAGGGTTTCAGTCTTCAGAAATAGTAGTTACTAGTGGTGCTTTGGCCTAATCTACGTGGAACACTTGCCTTTCACAGTGGGTTACTTTGTCACAGGGAAGGGGAAGTTAGTGAAAGCATTGAATCCCGTCAGAGATCTAGTTTGTTCATATGGGATGGTTTTAAACAGTTTGATATGGACAGTTCTTGGCTATGTTAGCTGCCTAGGCCCTAAACACTGTAATTCCCTCCCTAAACTGCCCCGCATTTGCCTCTGCTTCTTTAAGACGCTCCTTAAACCCTACCTCTTTGACCAAACTTTTGGTCACCTGTCCTAATATCTCCTTATATGGCTTGGTGTCAAATTTTGTTTGATAACGCCATGGGATGTTTTGCTACATTAAAGGCGCTCTATAAATGCAAGTTGTTGTGTACACAAAATGAACGGTTTAGAGAAGCTTGCCCTGTTTAAATTTTTGTGAGTGCTATATGGCACAGATGACGAGTGCTGCCCGTTTATATTATTTGTTCTCAGGATATGGACGTTGCTGGCAAGGCCACTTTGCCCAGCCATAGTTGCCCCAAAAAGGTGGTGGTGGGCCTTCGTGAGTAAAATAAATCCCAAAGCACCAGTAATACGCCAGCCTTCGGATGGGAAAGTTGTGTGCCAGGACCGCTTGCTTATACATCAGACAAGGACAATCTGAGTGGCTCCCACTGATTACATTTAATAGAGCCACTCTAAATAGCTTATTTAGAGAATTGTTTACAATGTGAATCAAAAATAATTGAACGCTTACGGCAGATGTACAGTTATCTGGCCATGATGCTCCAGTGTGGGATAGGCTTGATTCACACGCTGGTCAGTTCTTGCCCGCCTTGTTAGTATGTTGGGACTGCAGGTTAGAATGGGCATGTCCCTTCTCCTGAAGGGCATTAGTGAAACAGTTGGTTCCATGGTCATTTTTCTTTCTCTCTGGTGCCAGTCTGAGGAATTCCCAGCACAGAATCAGGCATTTCAGCCCAACAGGTCCATACTGGTGTTTATGCTCCACACGAACTTCCTCCCACCCTACTTCATGTCACTCTGTTAGCATATCCTTCTATTCCTTTCTCCATCATGCACTTGCCTATCCTAGCCTCCCCTTAAATGCATCTCTGCTATTCGCCTCAATTGCTCCATGTAGTGATGATTTCCACATTTTAAGGTTTTGCTGATTTAGAACATAAGAAATAGGAGCAGGAGTAGGCCATTTGACCCCTCGAGCCTGCTCCGCCATTTAATACGATCATGGCTGATCTGATCATGGACTCAGCTCCACTTCCCTGCCCGCTCCCTATAACTTTTATTCCCTTATCGCTCAAAAATCTGTCTATCTCCGCTTTAAATATATTCAATGACCCAGCCTCCAAAGCTTTCTGGGGCACAGAATTCCATAGTTTTACAACCCACTGAGAGAAGAAATCGCTCCTCATCTCAGTTTTAAATGGGCGGCCCCTTATTCTGAGACTATGTCCCCTAGTTTCCCCGATGAGTGGAAATATCCTCTCTGCATCCACCTTGTCGAGTCCCCTCTATCTTCTATTTCGATAAAATCACCTCTTATTCTGCTGAACTCTAATGAGTAGAGGCCAAACCTACTCAACCTTTCTTCATAAGTCAAATCCCCTCATCTCTAGAATCAACCTAGTGAACCTTCTCTGAACAACCTCCAATACAAGTATATCCTCCTTTAAATACGGAGACCAAAACTGGCCTCACCAATACCCTGTACAGTTGTAGCAGGACGTCTCTGCTTTTATACTCTCTCCCCCTTGCAATAAAGACCAACATTCCATTGGCCTTGCTGTACCTGCATACTAACTTTTTGCATTTCATGAACAAGGACCCTCCAGGTCCCTCTGCACTTTGCAATCTTTCTCCATTTAAATTATAATTTGCTTTTCTATATTTTCTGCCAAAGTGGATAACCTCACCTTTTCCTACATTGTACTCCACCTGCCAATTTTTTGCCCACTCGCTTAGCCTGTCTATTTGTGTCCTCTTCTCAATTTGCTTTCCCACCCATCTTTGTATCATCAGCAAACTTGGCTACATTACACTCTGTCTCTTCATCCGAGTCATTAATGTGGATTGTAAATAGTTGAGGCCCCAGTACCGATCCCTGCGGCATCCCACTAGTTACTGTTTGCCAACCGGAAAATGACCCATTTATCCCGACCCTCTGTTTTCTGTTAGGTAGCCAATCCTCTATCCATGCTAATATATTACCCCCAACCCCGTGAACTTTTATCTTGTGCAGTAACCTTTTATGTGGCATCTTATGGAGTGCCTTCTGGAAATCCAAGTACACTGCATCTACTGCTTCCCATTTTCCACCATGCTCGTTACATCCTCAGAATTCCAGAAAATTTGTCAAACATGATTTCCCTTTCATAAAACCATGCTGACTCTGCTTGATTGAATTAGGCTTTTCCAAATATCCTGCTACTGCTTCCTTAATAATGGACTCCAGCATTTTCTCAATTACAGGTGTTAGGCTAACTTTTCTATAGTTTCCTGCTTTCTGTCTGCCTCCTTTTTTAAATAGGGGCATTAATTTGCGGTTTTCCAATCTGCTGGGACTTCCCCAGAATCCAGGGAACTTTGGTAGATTACAAATAATGCATCCACTTATCTCTGCAGCCATTTCTTTTACGACCCTAGGATGCAAGCCATCAGGTTCAGGGGACTTGTCCGCCTTTAGTGCCATTACTTTACCGAGTACTACTACTTTAGTTTAAAAAAAACTAGTCAACACTTTTAGCAGGTTATTCCCCATCTGTTACGCAATTGTGTCTCTGATTACAGGCATGATGTGAATTGTGATGCAAAGCGTCATGTCATAATGTGGCTTTCGCTGTGACAGAACTTGGCAAATGGTGCAGTCAGTGTGTATATGTAACGGGTCATGTAGTGTGGGCTTGTTCTGTCTGGCTTGTGCTTGCACTGTGCCGTGTAATTGATCACCTCGTCATGGAGATGGTTCGTGCAGGCATGGTATAGTATTGTGAAAACAAGTTGCTAAACTGGTGCCATTGTTGCGGTAATGGAGAAACTGCTGCAATCCAGTACTTGTTTATAATCTAGGGTTTTCTGCCCCCCCCCCCCCACCCCGGGATTACAGGAACATGGCATTTCATAGTCACCATTCACGTGCGTGATTAGTCGTTTTGTGATGTCTCTTTTTAAGAACTGATCCCCCCGGGTTCCCTGTTTATGTACTGTATGGGGGGAAAAAAATCATATCATGTTTTTACATTTAAAACTCCCTCTTTGCTGATGGTCCTTTAGGTGGCTTCCAGTCCCGTGGAGAGGCTTTGTTGGTTTTGGCCTTCTGTCTGGTTATTCCCCTGGGGTCAGGGTGCTCATGAGGGGTGGAGCCCTCCCTTTACCTTTTTTTTTCCCCGCCTCCTCAAATTCTTAGCCCCTCTGTCTGTGGCCTCTTGTGCATCCCTCCCTCGGCCCCATCTTTGGCGAGTCCTTCAGCTACTCTCCGGTCAACTCTCTGGAATTCCTGTCCTGAACCCCTCTGTCTGGCCACCTCCCTCTCCTTTTTAAGACCCTCTATCGCCATGTTGTTGGCACTTCACCTAACATCTCCTCCTTTGGCCTCGGCACCTGTTTTCCTCATGTCTCTGAAGTGCTTTGGGACATGTTTTGGTACATTTGAAGGTGGCGGCATCCTCATTATTTCAGTCCTTGTTACCTTTCTGTGCAAGTCATCCAGATTGGGAGTGGGATGTATTCACAAGCTGCAGTGAATGAGTTGTGCTTTTATTATGGCTCAGTGGGCAGGAGAACACATTCTGACACAATTGTAAAGTTCCGCCCTACCGTATTAAGTGCAATTATGTTTTTATTCTCTTGTCTTTTATGCTTCTCGCTGTCTGTGATTCTCTCTCCTTCACCACAGCAACTCTGCAGAACAGTGTTATTCCACAACAAATTTCAGCTAATCCGAACTTGCCACTTTACCCCCCACCAGTTTGTAATCTGCAGTCTATTCCACATTTCTGTTCCTCTCCAATTCCCGTTTGTATCAGCTTTATGCAGATATACATCCCAACCATTGTTCTTGGACATATGATTCTAAACTGGTTTAATCCATTGAAAAGCAGCCACTTAAAGCCTATTCTGCTCTTGTCAACCCCCCTGTCTTATTTCCTTGCTCAATGTCCTCTACTCAACAATGACTGGCATTTACATAGCACCTTTAAGGATAAGGCTTACGATTAATGATAACGTCACTGAACACCTCAAATTTTCAGTTGATCAGAGAGCACCAGCGTAGGTTTGTCAGGCATGACCTGATTGAATGTTTTTGAGGAGGTTACTAAAGTCGTGGACAGGGGAATATCTATGGATGTTATTTATATGGACTTCCAGAAGACATTTGATAAAGTCCCACAAAAGAGGCTGTTTAACTAAGATAGAAGCCCATGGAATTGATGGCAAATTATTGGTCTGCTTAGGGAATTGGCTGAGCGGCAGGAGACAGGCAGTAGGGATAAGAGGTGACTAGTGGTGTCCTGTAGGGATCTGTGCTGGGGCCTCAACTATTCACAGTATTTATTAACGACTTAGATGATGGCATAGAAAGTCATATATCCCAATTTGCCGATGACACGATGATAGATGGAATTGTAGGCAGTGCAGATGGAAGCATAAAATTACAAAGGGATATCGATAGATTAAGAGAATGGACAAAACTGTGGCAAATGGATTTCAATGTAAGCAAATGTGAGGTCATCTGCTTTGGATCTAAAAAGGATAGAACAGGGTACTTTCTAAATGGTGAAAAGCTAAACACAGTGGAGGTCCAAAGAGACTTGTCCAGGTACATAGATCATTAAAATGTCACAAACAGGTACAGAAAATAATCAAAAAGGCTAATGGAATGCTGGCCTTTATATCGAGAGGACTAGAATAGAAGAGGGTAGAAGTTATGTTGCAGCTATACAAACCCTGGTTAGACCACACCTGGGGTACTGTGAGCAGTTCTGGGTACCACACCTTAGGAAGGATATATTGGAGGGAGTGCAGCGTAGGTCTCCAGAATGATACCTGGGCTCCAAGGGTTAAGTTACGAGAAGAGATTACACAAATTAGGGTTGTATTCCCTAGAAATTAGAAGGTTAAGGGGTAATCTGATTGAAGTTTTCAAAATATTAAGGGGAACAGATAGGGTAGTTAGAGAGAAACTATTTCTGCTGGTTGGGGATTTTAGGACTAGGGGGCACAGTCTAAAAATTAGAGCCAGACCTTTCAGGAGTGGTGTACACACAGGTGGTAGAAGTTTGGAACACTCTTCTGCAAACGGCAATTGATGTTCGATCAAATGTTAATTTTTAAATCTGAGATTGATAGCTTTTTGTTAACCAAGGGTATTGAAGAATATGGAGTTAGGTCGCAGGTCAACCATGATTTCCTTGAATGGCGGAACAGGCTCGAGGGGCTTAATGGCCTACTCCTGCTCCTGTGTATGTCGTAAAATGAGCGTAATCCGACAAAAATTGACTGAGCCAAAGGAGACATCAGGACAGGTGACCAAAAGCTTGGCCAAAGAGATAGTTTTGAAAGAAAGACTTGCATTCATATAGCGCCTTTAACGGCTGTGGGACGTCCGAAAGCGCTTTGCAGCCAATGAAGTATTTTTCAAGTGTAGTCACTGTTATAATGTAGAAAACACGATGGCCAATTTGTGCACAACAATGTGATAATTTTGACAGTGCAGCACACCGAGTACAATAAGCAGTGTCTTTAAAGGAGAAGAGGGAGGGAAGGAATTCCTAGGTGGCAATGAATGAGAGTTGAAGCTAGGTGGGGCCTGTAAAGTCCCTTGCAGACTATCTATCAATGTCTTGTTCTGCCGTTTGATTCCTATTAATGGCAGGTACTCTGTTGTGAATTGGGTCTAAGGCTTTGTGGACACTCTGTACTTCTACATATCATGTCAAACAATCCAAGCATAAATATAACCATGTTCTGAGTTCCCCACTTAAAACATGCAAATTTACAGTCAGGCAGATAGAGGGGTCACGTTATTTCTTCTGAACTTCTGGTCTAGGATCAGTAAACATTGAACACTTCATTTCATGGTAACCAGATCTACGGAATGATTCTTTGACTGGTCTGTCTAAGCTAATTATTTTGGATGGGGATGTCGTGCTTTGCTCAGAAGTTTGTTCAGAAATGAAGGTGTCACCCTCCATAGTGAGCTGCAGGTTCTGACTTCCAAAAACTCGCCCGTCCTGTTGCACCAGTAGACAATCCTCCCTTTGAGGTTTGCTGCTCGACTCTGCTTCTTGCCACCGACTCCTGGAGTGCAATCTTGGTTGCAGGCACTAGGTGGAGGTGTGCAGAAACTGCAATGGCTGAGAGTTGAACCCGGCAGGCAGGATGTCCTAGCAAAATCCAACTGATTATAGCAGGTTTTTTTCCTCTTTAAAACTGCAGCATAAACCTTTTTGTGAAGCCGATTCTGTAGCGCAAAGCCCAGTGGAACTGATCCAAATGCATTGCGATGCTGCGCGGCCTGGGTCCAAAGTATGCATTTGCAAAGCACTTTATTGACTCGTGTTTGGTTTTTTTTTCAAGTTGTGGTTTATTCTGGCTCGACCTTTCTGATTTGGGAAGTGTGCTTTGGGCTGTAACACAGAGTTTTTGTGAGTGCTCAGAATTGCAAAGTTGAAGTTTGTACAGTGACCCATTCCCCTCGGTTATGTCTCAGCCTGTGATTCCCAGCTTTAACCTCTATTTGATGATTGTAGTTCTCCAGTCACCTTTGAGAGTAGACTGATAGGATGGTAATTGTCGGGTTGGATTTGTCCTGTGTTTTGTGGATGAGAACTTACCTGGGTAATTTTCCACATGGCCGGGTGGCAGCTATGCTGGAACAGCTTGGCTAGCGGCACGGCTAGTTCTGGAGCACAATCCAACAGCACCACAGCTTTGGTATAGCAGCGATGGTAAATATCATTCTTCAATTTTTACTAAGCACGGATGTCCTACAGGAGGATGCAAGAACTGTAGCAAAGGAATTGGTTCTGGAAAAAATGATCAGAACTGGAGATGGATGTTACTAAGCTGTGATGGCTAGCGCCCTCAGCTGTAACCACAAATTTATTTCAGTCCTCCTTGGGGATCTAAATTGTGCTCGGCGACGAGACTCGAGGTGCTCGGCGCCCTCCCGGATGCTCTTCCTCCATTTGGGCGGTCTTGGGCCAGGGATTCCTAGGTGTCGGTGGGGATGTTGCACTTTATTAGGGAGGCTTTGAGGGTGTCCTTGCAACGTTTCCTCTGCCCACCTTTGGCTCGTTTGCCATGTAGGAGTCCCAAGTAGAACGCTTGCTTAGGGAGTCTCGTGTCTGGCAGACAAACAATGTGGCTGAGATGTGACATTGCCGAGAGCATGCAGAAACCAAGCACAGGCAGTGGAAGGAGTGTGCGGTAAACCAGACTCCCCACCCACCCTTTTCTTCAACCACTGCCTGCCCCACCTTTGACAGGGACTGCAATTCCCACATTGGACTGTACAGCCACCTGAGAACTCACTTTTAGAATGGAAGCAAGTCTTCCTCGATTTCAAGGGACTGCCTATGATGATGAAATTGTGCTGGGGAGTGACTAATTTAGCACCTCCCTTCATGAAGGGAGAGCAGGATAAACCAGATAACTGCAGATCAATTTGACTAGTGGCCATTATAAGCAAACTTTGAAATAAAATTAGGGATTGTTTAGAAAAGTACAGGATAATTGAGGACGAATCAGGAATTTGTAAAAGGCAAGTCATGTTTGACAAATTTAATCATTTTTGGATAAAGGGAATGTACTAGATGTAATGTATATAGAGTTTCAGAAGGTATCTTGCAGGAAGCTTGTTGCAAAAAAAAGGCAGATATATGGTATAGGAGGATAGAAAGCTGGTCGGGCGGTCAGTAAACCAGAATAAGGGTTGATGAGTGTTGCTCGGAGTGGAGAAGGGTTGGAAGGGAAGTAGTGTATCCCAGGGGGGTCAGGACCTACTGCAGTTCTGTTCTCTGTATATCTTGATGATTTTTTTGACTTAGACACAGTGAGCATGATATTGAAATTTTAAGATAACAGTAAAGTTAGAGAGTTTGGCAAACAGCGAAGGGGAGGGGAACTGTAAAAAGACTTCAGGGAGGACATAGTGGAATGGGCAGGCGTAGTATATTCGGTCTAATGCAGAGACATGCGAGATGATACATTTTGTAAGGAAAATGGAAGCATGTTGCTAAAGGGTGTGAGTGCACAAAGAGACCTAGGGTTTTAAATACAGGTAGATAAAGCCATAAAACCAGCAGCATTTTAGGTTTAATAAATTGCAGCATTGAGTACAAGAGTAAAGTAATGATTAATTTATACAAATCAGTGGCTGGGGCCACAGAGTGCATTTTTGGTATGTCATTATGGAAAGGACAATAAAGCCATAGCGTGTGCAGCATGGATTCACCAGAATAAAGCCGGAGATGGGAAACTCTAATTATGAGGAGTGACTTGGGATACTGAGATTAAGCACTAGAGCAGAGAAGGCCAAGAGATCGAGAAGCTTTTTAAAATGAGGAAGGATTTTGATGAGGTAAATGGGAAAAGGTTGAGGAGTCATTGACGAGGTGTTATCGAGTTAAGATTCTCACTGAGCGAGGGGAGGGTTTAGCAGACACCTTTGCAAAGCACTTTGTTGGATGATTGGGCGGAACGGGTGAAATTGCTCTTCTTGTTAATGTAAAAGAAAATCTGTCGGTGTAAAACTGTCTGCCAGTTCAGTACCTGTTGTTGGCACCAGTGCCCAAGATCATCATCATCAGAGGCAGTCCCTCGGAATCGAGGAAGACTTGCTTCCACTCTTAAAATGAATCCTTAGGTGGCTGAACAGTCCAATACGAGAGCCACAGTTCCTGTCACAGGTGGGATAGATAGTTGTTGAGGGAAGGGGTGGGCGGGACTGGTTTGCCGCACGCTCTTTCCACTGCCTGCGCTTGGTTTCTGCATGCTCTCGGCGATGAGACTCGAGGTGCTCAGCGCCCTCCCGGAGCACTTCCTCCACTTAGAGCAATCTTTGGCCAGGGACTCCCAGGTGTCGGTGGGGATGTCGCACTTTATCAGGGTGGCTTTGAGCGTGTCCTTGTAACGTTTCTTCTGCGCACCTTTGGCTCGTTTGCCGTGAAGGAATTCTGAGTAGAGCGCTTGCTTTGGGAGTCTCGTGTCTGGCATGCATCCCTGCCATGTAATGTTTTACTACATGGGCAGGTTGAAGCAGATAATGTTGCGCCTTAAGGGAAAATTGACTAAATATTTGAAACCGAGGAAGATACAGAGCTATGAGGAGAGAATGTGGCTGTTGAATTTGGTATTGACTTGTTGTAGCAAAGAGCTAGCACAGGTACAGAGAGCTGAGTGCAATGCGTTTCTTTCTTGGACCAGAAAGGGGAGAGATGGAAAAGCAAGACCTTGCTATTAGACAGCGATTTATCGCACACTCGAGGCATCTGACAGCACTTCACAACCAATGAATTACTTTCTGAAGTGCACTGTCTGTGGTGTAGGTAAACACTACAGCCAATTTGAACACAGCAAGGTTCCACAAACAGCAAATGAATAAGTGAAGCTGGAGCTGACTCGCTGCTGGGCTCTTGGAATCTGAATTAAAAGAACGTTTTCAATGCAGCTGGACACACGAGCAGCCCGAGCTGTGATTTAATGCCGCCGGGAATTGTGTGTTTTTTGAAGATTAACAAACAAACTGGGAGTACAACAGATCACCCACCTTGTGGATGCTACTGTCTTCATATTAACACGTTCCTTTTAAATCCATCTGCTCTGGTCTCCACTCTGCTGCATTTTTATTTCAGATAGTCTGTTTTGATACCTAATAGTAATTTGAAAACTGCAATCCCATCTAGCTGGTTTGCAATGTAAACACCATTTGGATTTTGCTTGGTCTAAGGCTGTCAGTTTTTTTAAAGTAACTTGGAGTGGGAACAGCTAGCTGGGGGGGGGGGCGGGGGGAACAACAAATAGCTGAGGGGTGGGGGGGAGAAACAGATAGTTGAGGCAACACCGTCTGCAGTTGCCGGCCTAGTCTCGAGGAAGCATTTGGCCTCCCGTTTTTAATCCTTAATCTGTAAAATCTCATCTGCTGCAGTGGGCCTGGAGCCCAACAAATATAAACAATTCCTGGGTGAATGTGAAAAGTTAAGTAAATCACAACCGAGGAGAATAGTGCGTAGCAATGCTGACTTTAGGACTCCTGTTTATAAGCAGCATTTAAAGTTGGAGCCGTTTGGAGATAAAGCAGAGACCACTAGTTATAGGAACAGGAGTAGATATCCACAACCGCACCCCCCCCTCCCCCCGAGATATCTGCGCTCTTCTAATTCTGCCCTCCTGAGCATCCCTGATTATAATCGCTCCACCTTTGGTGGCTGTGCCTTCTGTTGCCTGGGCCCCAAGCTCTGGAACTCCCTCCCTAAACTTCTCTACCTCTCTTTCCTCCTTCAAGACACTACTTAAAACCTACCTCTTGGTCACCTGTGCTAATTTCTACTTGTGCAGCTCAGTGTCAAATGTTTATCGCATAATATTCCTGTGAAGCGCCTTGGGACGTTTCACTATGTTAAAGGCGCTATATAAATACAAGTTGTTGTTGACCATTTGGCCTGTTTTGCTATTGAGCGAGATCGTGGCTGATCTGTATCTTAGCTCCATTTACCTGCCACGGTTCTGTAACCCTTAATACTCGAACCTAACAAAAATTGTATCACTCCCCTGCACCGAGGGGCCGCAAACTGGATACTCTGTTATCCTGGGGCACGAGTTTCTACTTTACCCACTTTGTTGTTCCTGTGTTTTTGTTGTTCCTGTGTGTTCCCGATGTTGGGGAACTCCAGAACCAGGGGTTACAGGCTAAGGATAAGGGGTCAGCTATTTAGGACCGAGATGAGGAGAAACTTCTTCAACCAGAGAATTGTGAACCTGTGGAATTCTCTACCACAGAAAGTTGTTGATGCCAGTTCATTGGATATATTCAAAAGGGGGTTAGATATGGCCCTTACGGCTAAAGGGATCAGGGGGTATGGAGAGAAAGCAGGAATGGGGTACTGAAGCCATGATATTGAATGGTGGTGCAGGCTCAAAGGGGTGAATGGCCTACTCCTGCACCTATTTTCTATGTTTCCGTCTGTGCTAATGTGAGGTTTCTGGGTTTGCCACTGCAGGTTCTGACACTTTCCCTCGTGGTGTCTGTGTGGAGAAGGCCACACACACTCCAGTACAACGACGGCTTTTGCTTGCGTTTTCCAGTGTTTCTTCTGTCAGAGAGTGCACCAGGCTTGTAACTCTTCGACTGCCAGCCCCGAGCTCAGCAGCGAAGAACACCCGTTGGAAATGGTGAAGATGACGAAATCAAAAACCTTCCAGGCTTACCTGCCAAACTGCCACCGGACATACAGCTGCATCCACTGTCGGGCTCACCTAGCCAATCATGACGAGCTAATTTCCAAGGTAAGGCCTTGGTGGCGAGGGAGGGGTGTGTGTGTGTGTGGGGGGGGGGTGAGGTGGGAGGGAGGCATGGGGGGGCTGGTGGGGTACTTGCTTTTATTCTGAGCAGTTTCAAAATGGTTGGCAGTAGGCCAGTAAATCTGATGTTGCACTGTTGAAGAGCAGGGGAGTTATCCCCGGAGTCCTGGCCAATATTTATCCCTCGTGGGGGTGGTGGGGGGGTGGGTGGTGGGGGGGTTGGGTGGGGGTGGGGGGGTTGGGTGGGGGTGGGGGTGGTGGGGGGGGTGGGGGTGGTGGGGGGTGGGTGGGTGGTGGGGGGGTGGGTGGGGGTGGGGTGGGGGGAGGGGGGGAGGCATGGGGGGGGTGGTGGGGTACTTGCTTTTATTCTGAGCAGTTTCAAAATGGTTGGCAGTAGGCCAGTAAATCTGATGTTGCACTGTTGAAGAGCAGGGGAGTTATCCCCGGAGTCCTGGCCAATATTTATCCCTCGTGTGGGGGGGTGGGTGTGGGGTGGTGGGTGGGGGGGGGGTGGTGGGTGTTGGGTGGGGGGGTGGGTGGTGTGGGGTGGGGGGGGGGTGGGAGTTGGGGTTGTGTGGGGGGGGGGTTGGTGTTGTTTGGGGGGGGGGGGTTGTGTGGTGGTGGGGGGGAGGGAGTGTGGTGGTGGGGGGGGAGGGAGTGTGGGGTTGGGGGGGGGAGGGAGTGTGGGGTTGGGGGGGGGAGGGAGTGTGGGGTTGGGGGGGGGAGGGAGTGTGGGGTTGGGGGGGGGAGGGAGTGTGGGGTTGGGGGGGGGAGGGTTGGTGGGGGGGGTTGGTGGTTGTGGGGGGGGGGGGGAGGGCGTGTGTGAGGTTGGGGGGGGTGGTGGGTGTGAGGTGGGGGGGTGTGTGTGTGTGTGTGTGTGTGTGGGGGGGGGCAGTGAGGTGGGGGGGGGTGTGTGTGTAGGTGGGGGGGGCAGTGAGGTGGGGGGGGTGGTGTGTGTGTGTAGGTGTGGGGGGGGGGGGACAGAGGTGGGTGTGTGTGTGTGTGTGTGGGTGTGGGTGGGGGGGAACAGGTGGTGAGGTGTGGGGGTGGGGGGAAGAGGTGGGGGGGTGGGGGGGGTGTGTGTGTGTAGGTGTGGAGGGGGGGACAGGCGGTGAGGTGTAGGTGGGGAGGGGGGGTGGGTGTGAGGTGGGGGGGTGTGAATTGGGGGGTGGTTGTGTGTGTAGGTGTGGGGGAGGGACAGGCGGTGAGGGGTGGGGGGGGGGGGAGAAGAGCTGGGGGGGGTGAGGGGAGAGGCAGTGAGATGGTGGGGGGGGGGCGCGTGGAGAGGTGGGGGGGGAGAGGCTCTTGTGGGGGGGGGGGGGCGGGGCGGAGAGAGGCTGTGGGGGAGGGGGGGAAAGAGGCAGTGAGGTGGGTGGTGCAGGGATTTGCCTTTTGGGAGGTACCAGGCGGAAAAGGCCCTTTCCATTGAGCTGCAGCCTTTCCTGCTGTGCCACTCCTTCTGTTTCTGTGGGTTTGAGATTACAGAGCGCTAGCCAATACAAATAGCAGCCTCTCACTGCCCAGAAATGCTTCTATTTTTATCGCAATGCTGGACAGTGATCGACAGGTTTGCTGCGCGTTGCCTCCGCCAGTTTTAAATCCAAACGTGTGTTTGTGGGGAGGAGGGGGAAGAACCCCCTGATGTGAGGGCAGAAGGTCCGATCAGAAGCTAATTGATGCTTTACGATTTCCTGCTTTTTGCACAGGCTGATCTGGGCCTCCTTGGTGTCGGGTTAGTTCTGGCCCTGTAGCTGGTGAGAATCTGTAAATAATTACCGACCCTGACTCTGTTCCCTGTTTTACATTTGTTACTGGCTTGTCCTCTGCCAATGGGCCGGAGTGGCTAAGCGTGGTACAGTTTCATATTTCTGCTATTTCCCCCCCACCCCAACCCCCGTGTTGATGGTGGTGTGCCTTGCTTTTTAATTGTACTACTTTGCCCTGTGTCCCTCAGCATGAGTCGTACTTGGGAATGTTGCAATGTGTAATTCTCCACACGCTCTCTTCCCCAGCCCAGCCCCACAGTGTTTTGGGATTCAAGTTGCCGTGTACATCACCTCCTCACCCTCATTACCACCCACCCTACTTTTCCTGTGGCTGTATCTCTCTCTTGTGCTCGCTGTGTGTGTCTCTCTCTCTCGTGTGTGTGTGTGTGTGTGTGTGTCTCTCTCTCTCTCTCTGGTGTGTGTGTGTGTGTCTCTGTGTCTCGCGCTCTCTCTCTCTCTCTCTCTCTCTCTCTCTCTCTCTGGTGTGTGTGTGTGTCTGTCTGATTTATCCTCCCTCTTTTACTTTGTTGATCTTGATCGTACAGAACTATTAGCGATGTTACTGCGTAAGCCAGGCTTTCCAGGTGTGGCTCTGAGAGCTTGCGATGTTGTAGCATGAGATGGAGTTGGCAGCGAGCACCGAGGAAATTTCTGGAAACTTTTCTCTGGAAGGATGTATTGTGTGTTTTGGATTGCCATGCATCATGCTGCAGTGAGGAGTGTCAATTAACCCATTCACCCCGAGTGGAATCGCCTGGGACTCGGGCAAATGCTTTCAGAGCAGGGAGACCCATTGGCCAGTGCAGCCCTTGCTTGCGAGCACAAGTTATCGGCTGGTTTTTGCTGCACTGTTGTTGGAACATGGTGACTTGTTGCTGTATCTGTGCTTGCTGCTCACTGTCCCCTTGCTATGGATGGACCACCCAAGGGACTCCGCGCCCCAACTAGGTGTCTGTGGCTTGGCTTTCACTGGTGTATTTTCTGTCACTTGAGCAGATAGACACGCTGAAGGAGCGAGGCACTGTTGCATTTTAACAGCATTTTGGGTGAGAAAACTTGTTGCGGAAAGTCCATCGGTGAAATCCAACTTTAGTCATTGAGTCGGAACTCGTCGTGACCGGTACAAGTGAATCATGACTGGGAATTTGAAGCCCTGTCGTACGACCCGAGTGTTTTAATGTGGAGGGGTGAGGCGTGAGGGCCAGGAGGGGAGAGGGGGGCCGAGGGCAGGGGAGGAGGAGGGGGACTTGGACAGTGCGTTGGGGAAGAGGAGATCGTTGCTGGTAATTCACGTGGCTGACCGATTGGGCCGTTTATTGTTTCCTGCACCTCCTGAGCTTTTTCCCCCTGCTCCATGTCCTCCTACCCTTTGACCAAAGCACTCTGGAACGTCCTTGCAAAGGGGGATTGTGGTACAAACGCACTCTGTTGACCAGAGTTTGTTTCCCTGCTGAGTGTGTAAGGAAGTTGATGACGTGGGGTAAATGAAAGGATTTTGAAAATGGTCACTGGAGCACTTTCAAGCGGAGTCCACCACAGCACTTTTCCCCTGAATTCAGACGCGATAGTTATTGAGCCTCTTCTATATTGAGGTGGTGGCTTGAGCTTCAGTGGAGATCATCAGTTGCTGTGACGGTTCTTTGGAGCAACCGAGACAGCGAGTTTCGGGCTGCTCGAAACTGATTATTGAGCCGATTGCACTTTGATGTCAGGGGAGAGGAGCTGATTGCACAGGCTGGGCATGGTGTCTCATCTCTCAGGCTAAGGTTACTGCCCCTGTTCAAACTGCCATGCCATAGGAAACCTCCGTACTGGCAACCAATAGGGCAGAGGAACCGAGTCAAGCCAGGCACATGGCTTCCCCCAATCCTGTTTACACTGCCCAGCCCCTGCAATGTGGCCGACACACATACCACCAAAACATTGTACTGCACCCGATACACCCCCATCACTGGACAAGTGAATGGAGATCTAAATTCCACTGACCCCCAACGGTTTACATAAGTCTGAATGGCAGGTGGTTCCACTCCAGTTTTGCTGGTCGGCTGTAACACCTGCCCAAAAGGAAATTTCAGCATGGGTTACATTGCACTGCCCATCTTCTCTTCCTCCTTTGATCTGCTTCTCCCCAAGCACAACCATGACCCACACCCGCCCACCCCCGCCCCATCCTGCCTCAGAGTTTGAAGATAAAGACTGGGTACCTGAATGGCCTGCAGAAACCTGCCGAGAGTCTCATATAGTCTGCTGTGTAAAGTGAGCATGGATTGTGGGTGGTTCTTGTAATTAGGTCACGCTCTGACCTCTGTCACGGTGGGTCGGACCCCCGGCGACCTGTGTCACGGCGGGTCAGACCCCCCCCACCCCACCCACCCCCCGCCCCCCAGGCGACCTGTGTCACGGCAGACACCCCCCCCCCCCGGCGATCTGTGTCACGGCGGGTCAGACCCCTCCCCTCCCCTCCCCCCCCCCCCCCGGCGACCTGTGTCATGGTGGGTCAGACCCCCCCCCCCCCCACCCCAGGCGATCTGTGTCACGGCGGGTCAGACCCCCCCCCCCCAGGCGACCTGTGTCACGGCGGGTCAGGACCCCCCCCCCCCCCCGGCGACCTGTGCCACGGCGGGTCGGCTCCCGGTGACCCGTGTCACGGTGGCTCGGAACCCCCCCCCGCCGACCTGTGTCACGGCGGGTCAGACCCCCCCCCGGACGACCTGTGCCACGGCGGGTCGGACCCCCCCCCCCCCCGGCGAACTGTGCCACGGCGGGTCGGACACCGGCGGTAGCAGTCACTAACTTTAAAAATAGGACCAGTTTTAAAAAAAAATTTAATTGATTTTTCCCTGCACTTGCTTCCCAAATAATTAGCATGGAACAGCATTGTTGCTAACGCCTCTGTGCATTGTGGGGTTTGGAGTGGAGTTGATCAGCTCGCCGCTGCGGTCTCCCCGCCAGATTCGCTGACGAGGATGGTACGTGAAGAAGCTCTGGACGCTCCCAGCTGTAACCCTGCACTGCTGGGAGAGGTGTGAGTTTCCTCTTGGTAATGGAAAGCTGATGATGTAATCAGGAACCAATCGGAATCGCTCACTGCACATGTGCCAGCTGATTTGTTTCTGGCAGAAGCCTACATCACTCTCTTCGCTTGGGCAGATTTTCTGCAACAAAGGCAAGACTTGTACCAGCCTATTAATGGAAGATGCAGTTATAACATTGACAGCGAGCAGCCCATAATCACAGGGGAGTTGACAATCCGGTTACACTAGAGGTGATTACATGGTGCAGGCATTTACTGGTGACTGCTCGGTCGCTTATTAGCATTGTGTTTAATATTGCAAGATCTTACGGGCCTCGGATGTCACACACTGGTGGATCTGCACAAAATCTGGTGGCCAAGCATCCAGTGGGAACCATGTTTTTTTTTTTAAAAAAGCTCTACCAAGAATAGTAATAAGGGGTGATTACAGGTTAGGAAAAAGTAGCGCGTTATTCCGTGTTTGTGGATTTCAGTCCTTAACTTCAAGCCCACCTGTTCTCCTCTGACTCTGCAATCTGTGTTCTGGGTTGGAAGCCAGCCTGACTATTTGAATTGAGATGTATTTTTTAAATTAAACTGCTCCCTGTGGTCGCCCAGCTCAAGAACGCCCTTTGCTATCAATAGCCTCAAATTCTTGGCAGACGACGAGATATTCCGGTGATCTAAGTTTCTGCAATTCTTTTGATGTTTTAAACATCTTAAAGTTGACTAGTTCTAGCTCTCCACATTGTGGCTAACATTTCACCGAGCGCTCGCTTCTCCTCGCTGTCCAGGATCGCTGTCAACCCGAGAAGTTTCGCGAGGGGCACGGCAAACTACCTCGTGTTGGTTAACATGTGGAAAAGAGAAAGACGTGTTAACATTTCGGGTGTAATGCGCCTTCTCTTTAAGATGCTGTGTATTTCCAGTATTGGCCGGTTCTTTAACCTGAAGCGTTTCAGGTAATTAATTGCAGGACTGTGACACAATTGGGACAAATGGGAGCAACTTATGCAAAGCATGATGGGCAATTAGTACAAAGTGGGCCTTTGTTGAAATATGGCGAGCAGTGCTTTATAAAACGAAGATGGTGTAAGTGCCATGAGAATATATCTTTGCAGTAAACAGGTGGTTTCTCTCTTGCTACCCAGTCTGCGTGTGTGCGTGCACCCAAACACGTCTGCTTCATTACAAATGGTCTTTGTGGTTTAAGAAGGTCTTGTAGTGTGAAACTCACATGCCTATTAGTATGAAAACATAGCTGTTATTTTTATACAGGTGAACTTTGGACTGCAGGCTCTTATTGCTGTCGTCTCAAACTGTGTTAATCTTTACCTCTTTCTCTCTCTCTCTCTCTCTCTCTCTCGCAGTCGTTCCAGGGCAGCCAGGGACGTGCGTACCTGTTCAACTCCGTGTAAGTATACGGCTGTTTGCTCACTGTTCCGGGATGCCTGCCTGCACTTGCAGCCTGCGGGTCTATGTTGGCTCCCGATTCCTGTGCGCTTCCTGCGCTCGGGGACCAGCTTCCAGGGCCTTTCGGGGCTTGGATTGTAAGCCAGGAGGCGGCGAGTACTCGGTTGGCTCGAATACGATCATTGAAGTGTTTTGCTGGGGGGGGGGGGGGGATCTTGAGGTTGGTTAATTGAACCCGATTAAGCAGCGGAAGTTGCATTCACTCGACTCAATGCCCCGTGAGATAAAATGACACCTGCTGCATGTGTCCCCCATCTGGTCGGATGTAAATGGTTTGAGAATGTGCGCAGCTTCATGTCCTTCACACTGGCACCATGATCCCACCCGGAACATTTAAACCTTTGTGTTTGAGAGCGGCTCGTTGCTTTAGATTCTTAAAATTTGCTGTGTAACGGGGTGTGGCATATGCAGTGGAGCAGGGTCTCTGCTATTGGGTAAGGGGGTGTGGCGTATGCAATGGAGAGGGGTCTCTGCCATTGGGTAAGGGGAGGTGGTGTATGCAGTGGGCAGGGGTTGTTAGGTAAGAATTTGGTGCCCTTCTGGATGAAGGGGTTTGATGGTATAGGGTAGGTAGGGGCATCTCTCTTTCTGGGTTACGGAATTGGTGGTTGTCAAAAGGGAGAAGGGTTTTTTCCGGGTGACAAGGTTGCTGCACATGGCCGGGGAGGGGTTGCCACTGCTGGGTTGGGGGTGTGGATTCCCTCTTGCTGGGTAAGCAATGGTGTCTATCTGATGCTGGGTATGGCTGTTTGGGATTTCCTTGGCTCAAGTGCTTTGAAAACCCTCCTGTGGTTCTTCTTTTCTTTTGTCTGGAACATTGAGCAGGGTTTAAGTCACCGATAGGAGAAACTTTCAGGGTTGTCTGGAATTAAGCTAGTGCTTTGGTCAGGGGGATGATGATTGTTGTGGGGTCTGGAAAACTATGTGTGGGTGTTACCAAGGTCCTTTTATACCTTGGTATTTCTACCCTTAGCCAGGCCTTCAAGGTATCCGATCATAGCAGATTTTTCCAGTTCCAAACACCGTGCCTTGAAGGAGGGATTGGGTATCCCAAGAGGAGAGCGCCCTCCGGTGGCCCAGATGCTGTTGTATTGGGAAGAACTCTCTGTTAGGGTCAGATATCGGGGCTCTGGTCCAGCCAAGTAATGGATGATTGTCTGCAATGTGTTTGGGGTTTTATGCCACAAGTGAACCACAAAAGTGTTGAAATCATGGGATAACATTGTGTGCTGCAGCTATATATTGGGGTCGGTGTGTGTCTGTATATAGTGTGTGTGTGTGTGTGTGCGTCTGGGCATTGTGTGTGTCTTTTTTCAGGGCGGATGGGGAAGGAACTTTGTTATTTAAAGTCGGGAAGCAACAGTTGGGGAGAGGGGGGGGCGGCAGTGGGGGTGAATGAAGAGTGCATGATAGAATAATCACCCATGGCTTCTGGGCCGAGCAGTTTTGAAGAGTTGAATAGCCTTCACATTTTGTTTATATTGATACTGAACTGAGGGCAACTAAAGAAATGTGATTGCTACAAACCTAGTTAGGGTTGATCTCTATTGGGGACTAAAATAAGTGCTTTAAAGCTCACTGTGACTTTGCCAATCTCGCAGCTATCTTGACATTCCTTATTTATACATTGGTATAACTCCTGAACCTCATCCAATTTTTGTTCCCTCATCTCGAAGGTGGCCCATCCATGGGACTGACTGCCCTGCACTGTCTCAGTGAAATGCACTTTGTTCACGTGGGAGTTTGGCGCACAAATGTCAGTGGGCTATTCGACTATAGAGGGCATCACGAACATGCCCAATTCTGTCCACACGAGGCCGTTTTCCAGCAGGTGCCGCTGGGTAGGCAGTACTTAGGAGTTGGGATCCTGGGTTGTGGTGTCCCCTTCCCTAGCTCCGGGGTCTGGGCTGATTGCCCCAGTTGCTGCCCAAGCTGTGATTAGCTAACTCAGTAATGAGGTGGCATCAAATGCGGGTCCTTCTGCTCTTGTAAGGCTTTCGTGCTGCACCAGGGGATTCCATTTCGAGACAGTGCTTTAAATGTCCAATGTAAGAATCGTTGACTGCCCGTTATGAGATTGTGGCTGTATAATATTGAACAGATTACGCACTGAGCGCAGATAACTACTCCATGCTCTGTGCTATTGGCAAATTGAAGAAGGAACTTGAAATGGAGCCAATTAAAACCTCTGCCATGTCCTGTGACTCCACCCTCTGCCCTGTAGAATGACCCTGTACAGTGCTAACTGATGTCTGACTCCTTACGTAGTTGGGAAAGACTAACACACCTGTTCTCATCTCCACTGTGTCCTTTTGTCTGCCCTGACAGCAACTTTAGTTGCTCTCTGAGTTTGATACCTATCCCTGTTCTCCTGAGTTATTTTCTATAAACCTGTATTAAAACCATTTTTTAAATAAAATCTGTTTTTGTGTCATTTTGTCTTTGGCCTTGACCCATTGGCCAGTGTGGTTTTGATTTGCCACGTGCCCTTAATATAAAAATAAACATAAAACATGGCTTCCTTCTGTGTAATAATGGATTTAAAAGCATTAGATCTGCACTCCAGTAAAGATTGGTCATCTGGGTGAGGTGCTAGAGGGCTCCTGGCTCCTACAGCCCAGAAAAAATACAGTTCCCTCGGGGTAGGGGACAAGTCCTAAGCCATTTTCTGTGGGTTTTGGGGGTGACAGGGTGGGTGGGTTTCAGTGGAAGCCCATTTATTCAATGACTTCTGTGCTGGATATAATCTCCTGGAGATAAATTTCCTCCTCCTTTGTGGACATACAGATGTAGTTGTTGCCAAGTCATATCCCCTCGGTCTGATGTACCGTTGCCAATCTGTGGTCGGGCTGCAGCAGACGAGCCACGGGAACTGCAAGATCTGTGGGAATTGGGGAAGTGAAATATGTAAAAGTGCTTTACTTTTAGAAATTACATGGAATACACAGCATAGTCACAGGCTGATTGGTTCCTGCTTCACACGCGCCTCCTCCCATCTCTCTTCATCTTCATCTAAATCCTTCAGCATAACCCTCTACTTCTTTCTCCCTCCTGTGTTTATCAAGCTTCTCCTTAAATGTATTTGCTATTCGCCTTGACCACTCTCTTGTGGTAGCGAGCGAGTTCCACATTATAACCGCTGTGAGTAAAGAGTTAAATATCTGTTTTATACGGAACCCTCTCTCTCTCTCTCTCTCTCTCTTCCCCTTATTCAAACAGAAAAGCTTAAATTCTCCCACACTTTGTCCAGTTATGTGTTGTGTGTGTTTCTGCTTTCCCACAGTATGGGTGTGAACTTGTCCTGTTCTTCAGGAATGTGCATTCCCATATTGATGCTTTGTGTGTTTTGTCTATTCCTCCAAAACACAACTTGTTGCCTTTATAACGTAACAAATTGTCCCACGGCACTTGACGACAACAACAACAACAACTTGTATTTAAATGGCGCCTTTATCGTAGTAAAACGTCCCAAGGCGTTTCGCAGGAGCGTTATCAAACAAAATTTGACACTGAGCCACATAAGGAGATATTGAGTCAGATGGCCAAAAGCTTGGTCAAAGAGGTAGGTTTTAAAGAGTGTCTTAAAGGAGGAAAGAGAGGAAAGAGAGGAAAGAGAGGAAAGAGAGGAAAGAGAGGAAAGAGAGGAAAGAGAGGAAAGAGAGGTAGAGAGGTAGAGAGGAAAGAGAGGTAGAGAGGTAGAGAGGTAGAGAGGTAGAGAGGTAGAGAGGTAGAGAGGTAGAGAGGTAGAGAGGTAGAGAGGTAGAGAGGTAGAGAGGTAGAGAGGTAGAGAGGTAGAGAGGTAGAGAGGTAGAGAGGTAGAGAGGCTTAAGGAGGGAATTCCAGAGCTCAGGGTCCAGGTAGCTGAAGGCCCGGCCACCAATGGTAGAGCAATTTAAAATGGAGGGTGTGCAAGAGGCCAGAATTGGCAGAGCACAGCTTTTGAAGGTTATAGAGCCCGAGGGTTAGAGAAAGGGAGGGGTGAGGCTGTGGATGGGTTTGAAAACAATTAGAATTTTAAAATCGAGGTGTTGCTTTAACCGAGAGCAAATGGAGGTCAGCGAGCACAGGGGTGATGGGTGAGCGGGACTTGGTGCAAGTTAGGAAACGGGCAGCCGAGTTTTGGATCACACCTACTTTATGGAGGATGGAAGATGGGAGGCCAGCGAGGAGTGCGTTCGAATAGTGAAGCCTAGAGGTAACAAAGGCGTGGATGAGGGTTTCGGCAGCAGATGAGCTGAGACAGGGACGGAGTCGGGTGATGATCCGTAAGTGGAAAGAGGCTGTCTTGGTGATGATGTGGATATGTGGCCGGAAGCCCATTTCAGGGTCAAATATGACGCCTCGGTTGTGAACAATCTGATATAGCCTGAGACAGATGCTGATCATCACTGTCACTTCCTGATCCCTCAAACTCGCACTTTAGACCAGATACTCCTCCTCCCTCCGCCCCCCCACTCACAATCTCTCCTCCCTCCTCCTCCCCCCCCACACCCTCCACTCGCGCTCCCTCCCTCTCCTCCTTCCCCCCCCCTCGCTCGCTCTCCTTCCCCCCCCCTCGCTCGCTCTCCTTCCCCCCCCCTCGCTCGCTCTCCTTCCCCCCCCTCGCTCGCTCTCCTTCCCCCCCCCCTCGCTCGCTCTCCTTCCCCCCCCCTCGCTCGCTCTCCTTCCCCCCCCTCGCTCGCTCTCCTTCCCCCCCCCTCGCTCGCTCTCCTTCCCCCCCCTCGCTCGCTCTCCTTCCCCCCCCCTCGCTCGCTCTCCTTCCCCCCCCTCGCTCGCTCTCCTTCCCCCCCCCTCGCTCGCTCTCCTTCCCCCTCCCTCGCTCGCTCTCCTTCCCCCCCCCTCGCTCGCTCTCCTTCCCCCCCCCTCGCTCGCTCTCCTTCCCCCCCCCTCGCTCGCTCTCCTTCCCCCCCCCTCGCTCGCTCTCCTTCCCCCCCCCCTCGCTCGCTCTCCTTCCCCCCCCCCCCCCCCCGCTCTCCGTCCCCCCCCCCCGCTCGCTCTCCTTCCCCCCCCCTCGCTCGCTCTCCTTCCCCCCCCCTCGCTCGCTCTCCTTCCCCCCCCCTCGCTCGCTCTCCTTCCCCCCCCTCGCTCGCTCTCCTTCCCCCCCCCTCGCTCGCTCTCCTTCCCCCCCCCTCGCTCGCTCTCCTTCCCCCCCCCTCGCTCGCTCTCCTTCCCCCCCCCTCGCTCGCTCTCCTTCCCCCCCCTCGCTCGCTCTCCTTCCCCCCCCTCGCTCGCTCTCCTTCCCCCCCCCTCGCTCGCTCTCCTTCCCCCCCCCTCGCTCGCTCTCCTTCCCCCCCCCTCGCTCGCTCTCCTTCCCCCCCCTCGCTCGCTCTCCTTCCCCCCCCTCGCTCGCTCTCCTTCCCCCCCCCTCGCTCGCTCTCCTTCCCCCCCCCTCGCTCGCTCTCCTTCCCCCCCCATCGCTCGCTCTCCTTCCCCCCCCCTCGCTCGCTCTCCTTCCCCCCCCCTCGCTCGCTCTCCTTCCCCCCCCCTCGCTCGCTCTCCTTCCCCCCCCCTCGCTCGCTCTCCTTCCCCCCCCTCGCTCGCTCTCCTTCCCCCCCCCTCGCTCGCTCTCCTTCCCCCCCCCTCGCTCGCTCTCCTTCCCCCCCCCTCGCTCGCTCTCCTTCCCCCCCCCTCGCTCGCTCTCCTTCCCCCCCCCTCGCTCGCTCTCCTTCCCCCCCCCTCGCTCGCTCTCCTTCCCCCCCCCTCGCTCGCTCTCCTTCCCCCCCCCTCGCTCGCTCTCCTTCCCCCCCCTCGCTCGCTCTCCTTCCCCCCCCCTCGCTCGCTCTCCTTCCCCCCCCCTCGCTCGCTCTCCTTCCCCCCCCCTCGCTCGCTCTCCTTCCCCCCCCCTCGCTCGCTCTCCTTCCCCCCCCCTCGCTCGCTCTCCTTCCCCCCCCCTCGCTCGCTCTCCTTCCCCCCCCCTCGCTCGCTCTCCTTCCCCCCCCTCGCTCGCTCTCCTTCCCCCCCCCTCGCTCGCTCTCCTTCCCCCCCCCTCGCTCGCTCTCCTTCCCCCCCCCTCGCTCGCTCTCCTTCCCCCCCCTCGCTCGCTCTCCTTCCCCCCCCTCGCTCGCTCTCCTTCCCCCCCCCTCGCTCGCTCTCCTTCCCCCCCCTCGCTCGCTCTCCTTCCCCCCCCCTCGCTCGCTCTCCTTCCCCCCCCCTCGCTCGCTCTCCTTCCCCCCCCCTCGCTCGCTCTCCTTCCCCCCCCCTCGCTCGCTCTCCTTCCCCCCCCCTCGCTCGCTCTCCTTCCCCCCCCCTCGCTCGCTCTCCTTCCCCCCCCCTCGCTCGCTCTCCTTCCCCCCCCCTCGCTCGCTCTCCTTCCCCCCCCCTCGCTCGCTCTCCTTCCCCCCCCTCGCTCGCTCTCCTTCCCCCCCCTCGCTCGCTCTCCTTCCCCCCCCCTCGCTCGCTCTCCTTCCCCCCCCCTCGCTCGCTCTCCTTCCCCCCCCCTCGCTCGCTCTCCTTCCCCCCCCCTCGCTCGCTCTCCTTCCCCCCCCCTCGCTCGCTCTCCTTCCCCCCCCTCGCTCGCTCTCCTTCCCCCCCCCCTCGCTCGCTCTCCTTCCCCCCCCCTCGCTCGCTCTCCTTCCCCCCCCCTCGCTCGCTCTCCTTCCCCCCCCCTCGCTCGCTCTCCTTCCCCCCCCTCGCTCGCTCTCCTTCCCCCCCCCTCGCTCGCTCTCCTTCCCCCCCCTCGCTCGCTCTCCTTCCCCCCCCTCGCTCGCTCTCCTTCCCCCCCCTCGCTCGCTCTCCTTCCCCCCCCCTCGCTCGCTCTCCTTCCCCCCCCTCGCTCGCTCTCCTTCCCCCCCCTCGCTCGCTCTCCTTCCCCCCCCTCGCTCGCTCTCCTTCCCCCCCCCTCGCTCGCTCTCCTTCCCCCCCCCTCGCTCGCTCTCCTTCCCCCCCCCTCGCTCGCTCTCCTTCCCCCCCCCTCGCTCGCTCTCCTTCCCCCCCCCTCGCTCGCTCTCCTTCCCCCCCCCTCGCTCGCTCTCCTTCCCCCCCTCGCTCGCTCTCCTTCCCCCCCCCCGCTCGCTCTCCTTCCCCCCCCCCGCTCGCTCTCCTTCCCCCCCCCTCGCTCGCTCTCCTTCCCCCCCCCTCGCTCGCTCTCCTTCCCCCCCCCTCGCTCGCTCTCCTTCCCCCCCCCTCGCTCGCTCTCCTTCCCCCCCCCTCGCTCGCTCTCCTTCCCCCCCCCTCGCTCGCTCTCCTTCCCCCCCCCTCGCTCGCTCTCCTTCCCCCCCCCTCGCTCGCTCTCCTTCCCCCCCCTCGCTCGCTCTCCTTCCCCCCCCCTCGCTCGCTCTCCTTCCCCCCCCCCTCGCTCGCTCTCCTTCCCCCCCCTCGCTCGCTCTCCTTCCCCCCCCCTCGCTCGCTCTCCTTCCCCCCCCCTCGCTCGCTCTCCTTCCCCCCCCCTCGCTCGCTCTCCTTCCCCCCCCCTCGCTCGCTCTCCTTCCCCCCCCCTCGCTCGCTCTCCTTCCCCCCCCCTCGCTCGCTCTCCTTCCCCCCCCCTCGCTCGCTCTCCTTCCCCCCCCCTCGCTCGCTCTCCTTCCCCCCCCCTCGCTCGCTCTCCTTCCCCCCCCCTCGCTCGCTCTCCTTCCCCCCCCCTCGCTCGCTCTCCTTCCCCCCCCCTCGCTCGCTCTCCTTCCCCCCCCCTCGCTCGCTCTCCTTCCCCCCCCCTCGCTCGCTCTCCTTCCCCCCCCCTCGCTCGCTCTCCTTCCCCCCCCCTCGCTCGCTCTCCTTCCCCCCCCCTCGCTCGCTCTCCTTCCCCCCCCCTCGCTCGCTCTCCTTCCCCCCCCCTCGCTCGCTCTCCTTCCCCCCCCCTCGCTCGCTCTCCTTCCCCCCCCCTCGCTCGCTCTCCTTCCCCCCCCCTCGCTCGCTCTCCTTCCCCCCCCCTCGCTCGCTCTCCTTCCCCCCCCCTCGCTCGCTCTCCTTCCCCCCCCCTCGCTCGCTCTCCTTCCCCCCCCCTCGCTCGCTCTCCTTCCCCCCCCCTCGCTCGCTCTCCTTCCCCCCCCCTCGCTCGCTCTCCTTCCCCCCCCTCGCTCGCTCTCCTTCCCCCCCCCTCGCTCGCTCTCCTTCCCCCCCCCTCGCTCGCTCTCCTTCCCCCCCCCTCGCTCGCTCTCCTCCCCCCCCCCCTCGCTCGCTCTCCTTCCCCCCCCCTCGCTCGCTCTCCTTCCCCCCCCCTCGCTCGCTCTCCTTCCCCCCCCCCTCGCTCGCTCTCCTTCCCCCCCCCTCGCTCGCTCTCCTTCCCCCCCCCTCGCTCGCTCTCCTTCCCCCCCCTCGCTCGCTCTCCTTCCCCCCCCCTCGCTCGCTCTCCTTCCCCCCCCCTCGCTCGCTCTCCTTCCCCCCCCCCCTCGCTCGCTCTCCTTCCCCCCCCCCTCGCTCGCTCTCCTTCCCCCCCCCCTCGCTCGCTCTCCTTCCCCCCCCCTCGCTCGCTCTCCTTCCCCCCCCCTCGCTCGCTCTCCTTCCCCCCCCCTCGCTCGCTCTCCTTCCCCCCCCCCTCGCTCGCTCTCCTTCCCCCCCCTCGCTCGCTCTCCTTCCCCCCCCCTCGCTCGCTCTCCTTCCCCCCCCCTCGCTCGCTCTCCTTCCCCCCCCCCTCGCTCGCTCTCCTTCCCCCCCCTCGCTCGCTCTCCTTCCCCCCCCCCTCGCTCGCTCTCCTTCCCCCCCCTCGCTCGCTCTCCTTCCCCCCCCCTCGCTCGCTCTCCTTCCCCCCCCCTCGCTCGCTCTCCTTCCCCCCCCTCGCTCGCTCTCCTTCCCCCCCCCTCGCTCGCTCTCCTTCCCCCCCCCTCGCTCGCTCTCCTTCCCCCCCCCCTCGCTCGCTCTCCTTCCCCCCCCTCGCTCGCTCTCCTTCCCCCCCCCTCGCTCGCTCTCCTTCCCCCCCCCCTCGCTCGCTCTCCTTCCCCCCCCCTCGCTCGCTCTCCTTCCCCCCCCCTCGCTCGCTCTCCTCCCCCCCCCCCCTCGCTCGCTCTCCTTCCCCCCCCTCGCTCGCTCTCCTTCCCCCCCCCTCGCTCGCTCTCCTTCCCCCCCCCCTCGCTCGCTCTCCTTCCCCCCCCCTCGCTCGCTCTCCTTCCCCCCCCCTCGCTCGCTCTCCTTCCCCCCCCTCGCTCGCTCTCCTTCCCCCCCCCTCGCTCGCTCTCCTTCCCCCCCCCTCGCTCGCTCTCCTTCCCCCCCCCCTCGCTCGCTCTCCTTCCCCCCCCCCCTCGCTCGCTCTCCTTCCCCCCCCCTCGCTCGCTCTCCTTCCCCCCCCTCGCTCGCTCTCCTTCCCCCCCCTCGCTCGCTCTCCTTCCCCCCCCCCCCTCGCTCGCTCTCCTTCCCCCCCCTCGCTCGCTCTCCTTCCCCCCCCTCGCTCGCTCTCCTTCCCCCCCCCTCGCTCGCTCTCCTTCCCCCCCCCTCGCTCGCTCTCCTTCCCCCCCCCTCGCTCGCTCTCCTTCCCCCCCCCCCTCGCTCGCTCTCCTTCCCCCCCCCTCGCTCGCTCTCCTTCCCCCCCCCTCGCTCGCTCTCCTTCCCCCCCCCCCTCGCTCGCTCTCCTTCCCCCCCCCTCGCTGGCTCTCCTTCCCCCCCCCCCCCCTCGCTCGCTCTCCTTCCCCCTTCCCCCCCCCCCCCTCGCTCGCTCTCCTTCCCCCCCCCCCCCAGCTCGCTCGCTCTCCTTAATTCACCGACATAGACTAATTTGCTGGGCCTGGATTTTTTTAAAAAGGCCATTTCTCTCATTTTTACATTCTAAAACTGGTCCTACAACACCTTGATTTTTAAAATTCTCACCTTTTCGTTTTCAAATAATTCCCTGGCCTCACCTCTCCCTATCTGCGTGACTCCTACAATCCTCCGAGATCTCTGTGCTGCTCCATGATTAACCTCTTGTGCATCCACAATTTTCAACGCTCCACCATGGTGCCATGCTGAGGCCTTAACCTCTGAAATTCCCTCCATAAACCTCCTCCTTTCTACCCCTCTCTCCTCCTTTAAGTTGCATCTTTAAACCTGCCCATTTAAAACTGAGATGAGGATGAATTTTTTCTGAGGGTTGTAAATCTGAGGAATTCGCTGGCTCAGAGCTGTGGAGCTGGGCCTTTGAATACATTTAAGACAGAGATACACAGTTTCTTAACCGATAAGGTAATAAGAGGTTATGGGGAGTGGGCACGGAAGTGGACCTGAGTCCATGGATCAGCCATGATCGTATTAAATGGCGGAGCAGGCTCAAGGGGCCGTATGGCCTACTCCTGCTCCTATTTCTTATGTTCTTTCTGGTCCTAATATCTATCAGTGGTGCAATGTAAATTTTTTTCTGAATGCTCTTCTGAAGCACCTTGGGTCATTTATACTATGGTCTCAAGGATCTATCCCTGGTCCCCTCTTATTTCTCATCTACATGTTGCCCCTCGGCGGCAGTATTCGAAAGCACAGCGTCAGTTTCCACTTGTACACTGATGACACCCAACTCTACCTCACCACCACCTCTCACAACCCCTCCACTCTCTCTGAATTGTCAGACTGCTTGTCCGACATCCAGTATTGGATGAGCAGAAATTTTCTCCAGTTGAATATTGGGAAGACGAAGCCATTGTTTTTGGTCCCCACCACAAACTCCGTTCCCCAGCCACTGACTCCATCCCTCTCCCCAACTCCTGTCTGAGGCTGAACCAGACTGTTCGCAACCTTGGTGTCATATTTGACCCTGAAATGAGCTTCCAACCACATATCCGCAGCATAACTCAGACCGCCTATTTCCACCTCCGTAACATCGCCCGTCTCCGCCCTTGCCTCAGCTCATCGCTGCTGAAGCCCTCATCCATGCCTTTTTTACATCTAGACTTGACTATTCCAACGCACTCCTGGCTGGCCTCCCACATTCTACTCTGCATAATGCTTCAATGCTGGGGATGTTGGCCTGGTGCATCTGTCTTGCCAAGGGATTTGCAGGATCTTGTGGAGGCAACGCTGGTGGTACTTCTCCAGCGCTTTGAGGTGTCTGCTGTATATAGTCCACATTTCTGAGCCACATAGGAGGGTGGGACTCCTGGGAATCCCTGGCCCAAGACTGGCTAAAGTGGAGGAAGAGCATCCGGCAGGGCGCTGAGCACCTAGAGTCCCATCGCCGAGAACCAGCAGAAACCAAGCGTAGACAATGGAAGGAGCATGCATCAACCCAGGCTCCTCACCCACCCTTTCCTTCAACCACTGCCTGCCCCACCTGTGACGGAGACTGTAGGTCCTACATTGGACTCCTCAGTCACCTGAGAACTCACTTTTAGAGTGGAAGCAAGTCATCCTCGACTCCGAGGGACTTCCTATGATGATGATGAACTTGCGTAAACTAGAGAGGATCCAAAACTCGGCTTCCCGTGTCCTAACTCACACCAAGTCCCGCTCACCCCATCACCCCTGTGCTCGCTGACCTACATTGGCTTCCGGTTAAGCAACGCCTCGATTTCAAAATTCTCATCCTTATTTTCAAATCCCTCCATTGCCTCGCCCCTCCCTATCTCTGTGATCTCCTCCTGTCCGTCCCACCCACCCACCCACCCCACCCCCAATCTCTCAGCTGATGATCTTTATATTATCCCCACAAACTCAACCATACACAAGATAATTTCTACAAGTCTGCTCCAGTTTCTTATTCAGTCCCACTTGGGAGTTGGGAATTAGCAATGAATTATTAATTTACTCTGCCATATTTGAAACCGTTGTTACCGCAGCCATTTTCGAACCCGAGTTGCTACGGGTACTATATAAATGAAAGTTGTTATTTTCTAGCACATCATAATTGTGAATCAGACAGTTACACTAAACGAGCTCTCTGTAATCTGCAAAGTTGCTAATGTATAGGTGTAGTTTGCCATAGAAAAATGAGAATAGATAGCTTACCACAGTCACAAAGGATGTGAATTGTGACTTGATTCGCGCCGTTTCAGTGCGTTGGCGGGGGTGGAAACCTGATTACAGATTTAAACTTGGAGCTGCGGGAAGGATGGGCACGGAATTGTGAGACGACAACACGTTCAAGGACTTGCAGCAGTTTGCAAGGACCGAGAACAAGGGTGTGCTTTTCGAGGAGGGGTTGATTGACGGCAGATTTGAAAGGGAGGTGGGACAGTGCCAGAGGAGAGTGAACCATTTACATATTATCCAGAACTCGATGCAAAGAGAACACAGCTGGCTTTCCCTGGACAGCTGCATGCTGCTTTGTAAGTAAAGTACTGAAGCTTTGGAGGGCGAGGGGATTTGCCAAGGTATTTTTTAGTATGCTGGGATGCAAAATAAACTGGATAACATTTTCTGCATCCTCCGCCCCCCCCACCCCCGGCCTCCCATTTGAATCCCGGGAGAACCATGTGTGTAGAATGGGACTGGACATGCACTCCCTGATTTTATTGTGTTTAATGACTTACGATGAACAAGATGGGCGTGACCTGAGAATCTGTGGGGCAAATGAATGGAGATAAATTTCCCTCGCTGCATATTTGTGACCGTTGCCCTCGTCCCTCCCCAGAATGCTGGTTTCTGAAATGTTGCCCCAGGAAGTTTGAAGATCGTGTGTATTTATTTTAAGTGTAATATGAAGTAAGGGTGCCGGACCGACATCTCCTCTATTGGGCGGATGGGTTTGGAGGGGGGTGCCGAGGATGATACACACACTCACGTTCCTGCACCCTCCAGTATCACTGGCCTTTGCCCCATCTCTTCCTCCAAGTGCCAGCTTTATTTTTATCCCTCCAATGTTCTCCATGCCTCCTGTGCATCAGCTAAACTCATCCAGCTGTGCCTGTACCACCCTGCCTTTGCCCAGCTTCACTGCTTCCCTCCCCTTATTTTGATTTAAGATCCTTGCCCTCTCCTTCAGATCCCTCTTTGTTTAGCTCCGTGATCTCCAGCTCCAGCGTCCCCACAGACGTGATTCACTCCTCGTCCCCCCCCAGCCGCCTCACCATCGGTTGCTCCTTCAAACTCTCTGCTTTCAAACCGGTACTAATAGTTTTTTCTTCATTCAAGCTTTAACCATTACCCACTCCCAGCATACTACAGCACTCTTTTTTTTTTTTTTCAACTCTTCCCTGCAGCTCTGTGCCCACTATCCATAAATACTTTGACATGTCTATAAGTGGAGCAGTGTTACAGAAATGTAACTTGTTGCTTTGCATTTCACTAGCACATGTACATCCACATGGTGGGTACAAGTCCTGCAGCCTATCCTTCTGCTACACTGCACGCACCTGTAAACATGTACTTGCACCCTGCCTTCTATACTGGTATCCTACGTGCTCAGTATAATATGGAGCGGGCATGTGGGGTTTACAATTGTACTGTGAGCTCTGCAGTATAATGTGACACGTTGTGTGAAGTCTTGTGTGTGTGTGTTGCGGGCTGTGTGTGTGTGTGTGTTGCGGGCTGTGTGTGTGTGTGTGTTGCGGGCTGTGTGTGTGTGTGTGTTGCGGGCTGTGTGTGTGTGTGTGTGTGTGTTGCGGGCTGTGTGTGTGTGTGTTTGTGTTGCGGGCCGTGTGTGTGTGTTTGTGTTGCGGGCCGTGTGTGTGTGTTGCGGGCCGTGTGTGTGTGTGTTGCGGGCCGTGTGTGTGTGTGTGGCTGTGTATGTGTGGCTGTGTGTGTGTGTTGCGGGCCGTGTGTGTGTGTGTGTGTGTGTGTGTGTGTGTGTGTGTGTGTGTGTGTGTGTTGCGGGCTGTGTGTGTGTGTGATAATGAGCAGCAGCATCAGACTGAAGGCTCTGATCTTTCCCCGTGCAGGGTGAATGTGGGCTGCGGCCCTGCAGAGGAGAGGGTGCTGCTGACTGGATTGCACGCTGTAGCGGACATCTACTGTGAAAACTGCAAAACCACTCTGGGATGGAAATACGTACGTGTCTCCTTCTTGCTCTTATTACAATTTGCAAAGCATTGCTCGTTTCCAGTGCTGGCACTGAATGTGGGGAAGGGGACCGGAGCGGAAGGGGTTCTGGTCCTCCTGCTCTTTGGCTGTACAGCCCTCCATGTCCTGCTGATAATTGCTGTGGTGTTGCCAATCGATGCACAGGTTGTTGTTCCTGCGAGCGTGCTTGCACAGGAGCAGCACGATGCACTGGCATAGGCGCCACTGGGTTAAAGAAAGCCGTCCGTCACCGGGCATCCAAACGTGCCATTGGTCCGCCCTACCCGCGGTGCCAGCGTGGGGCGCCGTGTCCTTCGGCCTTCCGGTGACCCCTCCACAACTGGTCTCCGTTGGGCCCCTCCCTCAAAGATTGGCTGATGTTTTGAGGGCACTAGTTGGGTGGAAACTAAATCAAATGGGAGTCTGTAAAGTGGCTCCAAGGGCAAAATGAATGAGACACTTTTATCTACATGAATAGTTGTTGATTTCCTCCCTCTCCCCTTCATTGTCCTCTCCAGATCTGTTTGGTGGGTAGGGGGGGGGGCTTTGTATCTGCCGCACCTTCCCTCCTGCCTCGAACGTGCTGTTGACATGTGGATGTTCTCTCTCTTTCTCCTCCCCCACCCCCCCCATCCCAGTTTCTCTCTCCCTCTGTTTCCGTGTTGGTTCCTGCTCCTGGTTGCTGTCCAGTGACTGCTGAATAAAGGCAAAATAGGATGTATTCCCCTCCCCCTCCCCCCTCCCTCTCCCCCCCCCGCCCTCCCACCTCTCCGGTGAACACTGGGCCCACCTGCTGACATTCACTGTCCGTCACGGTTTGTGTGGAAGGCAATCACTTGGGCAAAGTTCCATAATGCCGGGTACTTGTTGTCTTGCCTTCAGGAGAGGAGAGGGGAATTATAGATCCCTCCACAAACTGCAATAATGTGCCAATCGGCCGGGCTTCACTTTGCTGGGCAACGAAGTGGTAATCCCGTGAGCTGGCGCATACAGTTTATATTGGGAACGGAGGTAATACTGCCATGTCCTAGACGCTCTGCGAGTGAGACTGCTTCACGGCGAATTTCATCGTGCAGTAACCCAGGGAAATGACTCCCATCAAATCACCGAAGATTGTTTTCTAGTGGGCGGGAGTTGATGGGCAGGGCTTTACCATCGGGGGTCCACCCCCACCCTCCTCTCCAGGGACCACAGACTATGGTAACCATAAAATGGGCCATGGTCTACAAGTGCTTTTTTCCATTTACGTCATTTATATCAAAATACATCGGCAGGTGTCGAAGCAAAATGTGATTTTTCTCAAATCCTTGGGTTTGTAAGAATTGGCGTTCGGCACCCTTTTGCCCCCTGCACTGGGCTCCCCAAAGAGAGAGCCTGACAGCAGGGACCACACGAGAGGCACCAACTCAGTAAAGGGGGCTTGGAATGAACCACGTGGCCAATGATGGCTCTGGAATGACCCCAGACTGTGTCCCAGGAGTTTCTCGTTCTCTGGCTAATACCAGAGCTCATTTGCATGTGGGGGGTGGGGAGGGGGGGACTGCATTCAAGGAATGAGGAAGACTCTTGGCCGAAGTAAGCAACGCAACATGCGTGCAGCAACAGAGTGTCGCTTGTCCTGAGTCCCTCCCCTCTGCAACGTTTGTTTCCTGGATCTTCCCGTCGATGACATTGGTGCCTTGGGGTTCCATTTCACCGTAACCGTCAGCGATCTCTTTCGGGGGCGGATCGCCTGAACTGTTGCGGTTTTATGGTTCGGACTCCATTCTCTTTTGGTCTTTGCTTGGTGTTGGGAATGTAGCAGTACAACGCCCAATCTTACCTCCTCCCCACTGACGCTTTTCCTTCTTTTTCTTTGCAGGAACACGCCTTTGAAAGCAGTCAGAAGTACAAAGAAGGAAAGTTCATTATTGAACTGGCCCACATGATCAAAGACAATGGGTGGGAGTGAGCAGCGTGCTGCAGACCCTTGCTGCTCTGTTTTAAGACTGAGGGCTGATCTAATGGACAGAAAATGCTCTGCTATGAGACAGCTCCAAGAACATTTGCTGACTCATTTTTAAAACCTTACAGCTGAACCATTGATGTCGCCTTCTTGTCGGCCCTTGCTTTTTTTTTAATCTCTCCATCTAGGTTTGGTGTTCTCATGTGTGAAACACTGTAAGCATCTATAGATGAATTGTTTTTTTTTCCTAAGCTCTTTACAGTTTGAAAGAGCGAGGCGGAAAAAAAATGGAAATTTTTATTTTTGGAGAGTGTGGCTTTACAAATGACTGTTCTGAACTTAGCTGTTCTTCCCTCCCTTCCTTTAAACTCCACTGTGTGCCTCTCTTCTATTGCTGTGCATGCTTTTACACTAGTCGACTGGGTTAGCTGAGCAGCATAGAGAGGGTTGAGGAGGGAGTTTATATATGTATGTATAATGATGTATATACATCTACATCTAAATGTAGCATTTTTATTTTTTAAGAGAGTTGCTTTTGGACCGGGGATAATGGTCGCAGTGTTGTGACATTGAGATGCGGTTTGAATCCCATTGGTTGCAATTGGCTCTTCTGTTACTCCCAAACTGTAGCTAGGTGTCCGCTGGGCATCAATCTAGCATTCAGCAGCTGCAACGTTAATGGGAACGGTGGAGGCGGGGGGAGGGCGGGCGGGAGGGCGGGCGGGCAAGAGAGGGGAACCACTGAAATTGAAGAAAAAGACATATGTGGCTGGTTCCATGTAACAGTACACTAATGCACTGGACAAAACCGGGCGCAAACAGAGAGGTCTACTGGACATGATATCCATTTTCTACATGTAGAGCTGGGCTCCCGGTCGGTGGACCATTGAGACTTAACGGAACGCAGGAAGTTCCTTTCCACATGCCTGGGAAACGGGGCTCACAACACAGGCACACATACCAGAACTTTGCTTTTTGTTCCTTTTTTTTAAAAAAAGAATGATATATTTTTATCTTCGCATTCTCCTGTTCTGGTCTCTGTTTCCTGCCATCTAGGGTTTTACTTTTGCAGATGGCCATTATCTGCTCTTGGAGTGTGGAGAGTTTTTTTTTTTGGGTGCAATGGTTTGCTGGTTAAATCATTTTTCTTTTGTCGTGTGGGTGCGCTCACTCCGTGTAACGGTGCACTCTGCTGCTAAAAGTCTCTGGCGCAGTGTTAACGGGAAGGTCCAGCAGATATTCCGCTTTTCCGTACCGTCTTGTCCCCCTTGGGAAATGTTACAAGCGCGATCGCTCTCTCATTTCCTTTTACTCTGTGTTCCTATCGCTGCTTGTATGTAACATTTTTTTTTTGCCTGAGCTCTTGCTGTCAGAATTCTCATTCCCCTGGCACGGTGCATTGAGTTGGAATTCTTTGGGGATGGGTCCCGGTCAGAAAAGTGCCACTGAAGGAGGAAAAAACAAAAGGGGGCCAGTCTGGTTACTGAGCCAATTTCAGCAGGGTCACACTACAGAAATTATATACTTGAAGCAGACTACAGATCGAAAATCTTGTTCAACCAGTTTCCCTATATATAAAAGAAAAAGTTTTTGTACATTTAGAAGAAGAAAAAAAAACATATTTAAGGTTTTATACATATTTTTACTGGGTAAGTTGATTTGCTTCCCCTACCTGAGCACTTTTGTTCTCTGTGACCTGTCTTTTGTTGCTATAACACTTTGTAAGCTGATTTTAAAAATTTATTTTCTTTTCATTTTTCGCTTTAAAACAATAAATGATGGGCGGGGGGGTGGGGGGGGGCAGGCGGGGTATTTGTGGGGGTGCGTCGGGAGGGAGGAGGGGGGGGCGAGGGATTGTGGGGGGGATGTTGGGGGGAGGGGGAGCTCTTATTGGACCAATGGAGCAGACCCATGAGCTGGCTGATCCCAGGATGTTTGTCTGTTGGTTTAACCTCCAGAGACTGGCAACGCTTTTATTTTTAAACTTTTCCCTCTCCTAAATCAAAAAGATAGACTTTCTGATTTTTTTTTTTTCCTTCTCTAATATATTTTGAATTTCCTTAGTTTGTTGAGACTTTAGAGTTGTTAATATACATCCAGTAGTAAGTGAGCATTGCTCTGAAGAGCAGCGGCCAATTGATGCAAGTGTGAAACGAGAGTGCAAGTCTGAGATGTGCTTTTCTACAAGGACCGTTGATACTATTACAAGTTCTAAAGCATGTTCTACATAGAAAAGCAATGTTGATTTTATTTTTTGGTGCCTGAATTCTTTTGTTCATTTTTGAAAAATAAACTTTTTAATGCTTTCTCTTCTCTTCCTCCTCCCCCCCCCCCCCCCCCCCAATAGCTATTGGACTATACATTGCTTTGCTGATCTGTCTTGGAACTACATCAACTTTGTGCAGCAACTCACTGTATTGTACTGGAGTTAAAATAAAAACTTTCACCAGGACACAACCTGTCTGTCAATGATGGTTGAAGAGCTACTCAAGTGTGAAGCTGAGGCACTAGCGAGGGTGTGGAGTACACAGATGGGGCCTGGAGCCTTGTTGCCATGGCAACTCTTTCCTTCTGTGCTGAAGCAGATGGAGGTGTCGTTAAACACTCCCAAAGATTTTATTTGCTGGTTGTGATCATTTCCACCCCTCCCCTCTCCCCAAGCATATACCACCCTGGAGTGAAAATAGGTGATTCCTGTAACATTGCTCGGTGAGTTTCCCTGCTTCCAAATTTGCTCTTTTTTAGCAGAATTCTCAAGAGATTACACAAGAATGCGTTGGAGTGGGATGACTGGGCACAACTTGTAGGGCTTAAAGGCTGGAGGAAACTGCTGTGTTTCGGAATGAAGTCGGAGTTGCTTTAAGATGGAGCTCCATCACATCCAACTCATCCCAAACGCTTCACGCACGACGAATTGGTTTGAAGTCCCTGTGGGTAAATGTACCAACCATTTTGTGTGCACACCAATGCCACGCCCAAAGTCATGAAACAATGACCAATTGATGTGTTATTGGCAGCGCTGATTGAGAGAGGAATGCTGGCTGAGACATCTGAAGGGGTCTGTTACCCTCAAACAGTGGCGTGGGCGCTCTAACGTCCGCTGGAACCACTGGTGCAGGCAGAAAGGTTCTCCGTTTGAGCATGGTCATCTGAGCAGTGGACAGCTGCACTGAAGGACCAAATCTTTTGTCTCTGAGGCACCTGGAAATGCTGGCATGGTTATACCCGAAACATTAACCTGTCCTTTCTCCTCGCAGATCCCCTGTATTTCTAACAATTCCTTTGCATTGCGCGCACTCTCGGCTTAGCTCAGTTGGTATCGGTTGCGAGTAATCCAGGTTCCCCGGCCGCTCTGAATATGCCCACTTTTAGTTTTCCATTCCTGTTCAGTGTCTGGCGATGTGTCATCACATCTTCTGAAGACTACCTCCATCTCAGTAAAGCTTGGTTGCAGAGGTAGGTTTTAATGAGCGTTTTAAAGGAAGAGAGGCGGGGAGCTTTTAAGGAGGGAAATGCAAGTAATAATGAACCAGCATGAAATGCAGGTAATAAGTAAATTTAATGCAGTTCCTGATGCTAAATCTTTTAAGTGGCGTTCAAAGCATTGTGTTTTGTACAACAAGTCAGTGATTACAAGGCATTGGGTGGAGGCTGTTTAAAGCCTAGTGTAATCACCGAGTGTTTCATATAGTCCGCTGCAAATGTATCTAATGCTCAGACAAAGTGATGAATTTTATCTATGCAAGTAACCAGGTGCTGACTTACTGGCGCCCAGCAATATAAATGGAGTAAACTCCACTTGGTGTGTAATTGTGTGTCTGTATATGGATCATAGGAACAGGAGTAGGCCATTGAGTCCCTTGAGCCTGTTCGACCATTCAGTGAGATCATGGCTGATCTGTGACCCAATTCCATATACCCACCTTTGCCCCATATTTCTTAATACCTTTGGTTAGCAAAAATCCGTCGCTCTCTGATTTTAAAATTAAGAACCGACCCAGCATCAGCTGCCGTTGGCGGAAGAGAGTTCCAAATTTCTGCTCCCCTTTGCGTGCAGTAGTGTTTCCTAACTTCACTCCTGAAAATCTACAGATTTGAGTCGGGCCTATGTTCCTTAGTCCGGGATTCTGCTCCGGAATTGGCAACCTGCTGTGTTCGTGGCTGACTTACAGATTCTGTCTGAGTGCTGTCGAGCAGGAAGCACATTGTTGCTGCTGGGAGAGGAGTCTGCAAAGACTGATCAAAATCTAGGCATATGGCCAGTTCATCCTGGCACTGGGACTTCCATCGTTTGTCAAGTCCAGAAGCAGACTGGTGGCTTGAGTGCTGATGCCTGATTTTGTTGATTATGAAAAGCATTGCAGACACCTAAATAAGTTAACACTACGAGAATGAGCAGAAAATTAACCCAGTGCTCTAAATGAAGTATAGATTTTACAATGGATGTTCAAACAGGCCTGAGGGCCAAATGCAGCCTGTTAGCCGTGCAATTCGGCCCACAAAGTCCAGGCAACTCTGTTTTAATTGCCCTTATTTTTTGCTTATCCGTCTTTCAGAGGAGAAGTTAAACCAAGGCACCGTCTACCCTCAGGTGGACGTAAAAGATCCCATGGCACTATTTCGAGGAAGAGCAGGAGAGTTCTCCCCGGTGTCCTGGCCAAAATTTATCCCTCAACCAACCACACTAAAAAACACATTATCTAATCATTATCATATTGCTGTTTGCGGGACCTTGCTGTGTGCAAATTGGCTGCCACCTTTCCCGACATCACAACAGCGCATTGGCTGTAAAGAGCTTTGAGATGTCCTGAGGTTGTGAAAGGTGCCAATTAAATGCAAGTATTTCTTATTTCTTGCTTGTGCTTTGTCCTGTTGGTCATGGCGGTTGTTTACTTGACATAATCGCCTCATTGGCGGAATGTTAAGTTTGAACATCAAGGTCTGCATCAGCAATTGCTGTACATGCAAATCAATAGTTGGATTTACATTTTATGGCCTAGATTTTTCCAACGCTGACTTTAAATATTGATTTGTAAAATGGGTTAATGCTCGTGTTAAAGAATGTCGATCAAAAAAGCAATGTAGGCAAATATGTCACTCCTGTTCCAGTGACTGAGTGCACAGGTAGCTACCCTGTCTGGCACTGACTGTGGACCTGAGGTGGAGCAGCTGAGCCCCAAAGAACTGGGTGAGGAAAAGGTCAGAATAGCACTGGGAGGAACCAAGTTACCCATTTCCCTTTTGAATGGAGTGTGTGTGCTGGACTGAAATGGCTTCTCCAACTCTTTGTTCTTGCATTTTTTTTATTTTCTTTTGTTTCCGTAGTTTGCATTGCCTAATGGTGACGGTATGAAGAAAGCATCAAAATGTGAACGTTACGAGATGCGATTAATGCTCGTTGTGATGAACCTCCACTGTATCAAAGCAGTTTCAAAAAAGACAAACTGGTTTCAATTCCTGTTGCTGTAAGTGAGTTTGAGTCTCAGGGGCTTGTCTGTGTAACGATCCAATGTTTCTGAATTACAGACACCCTTCAGCCAGCTAACTGAAACTCAGCCCTAGTTCTACATCGGAGTGGTTACAGAACTGGACATGGGCATTGCATACAATAAAAAAGGAAAGACTTGGATTTATATGGCACCTTTCACAACCTCAGGACATCCCAATGCTCTTCGCAGCCAATGGAATACTTCCTGAAGTATATTGAATGTTGTAATGTAAAAACATGTGGCGGCAACTTAGCACAAGGCCCCAGAAACCGCAGTGTGGTAATGACCAGATAATCTGATTGTAATGTTGATTGAGGGATAAATATATGCCAGGTCATCCAGAACTTATGTACTCTTCTTCAAAATAGTGCTACTGGATCTTCCACCTGAGAGGACAGGCAGAGCCTCGGTTTTACATCTTATCTGAAGCATGGTGCCTCCAACAGTTCAGTGCGACATCCCCACTGACACCTGGGAGTCCCTGGCCCAAGACCGCCCTAAGTGGAGGAAGTACACCCGAGAGGGCGCTGAGCACCTCGAGTTTTGTCGCTGAGAGCATGCAGAAATCAAGCGCAGACAGTGGAAAGAGCATGCGGAAAACCAGTCCCACCCACCCCTTCCCTCAACAACTATTTGTCCCACCTGTGACAGAGTCTGTAGCTCTTGTATTGGACTGTTCAGCCACCAAAGAACTCGCTTCAGGAGTGGAAGCAAGTCTTCCTCGATTCCGAGGGACTGCCTATGATGATGACTGGATTTTGTGCTCAAATCCTTTGGAGTGGAACTTTGAACTCTCAGCCTTCTGACTAAGTGGCGAGCGTGCTACCATTGAGCCATGGCTGACACCATGAATGCTCATTTCCCAGGTAGCTTATTAGTCTACTAAACCTTGCTTTTACAGAGCTGACTTCCACGGGGGATAACAGTATAAACTTAGAACTGATGAGAAAAACTTACTCAAGTGAAAAATGTTTAGAATGGTCTACCAGACTTTCAGAACTTTAAGACCACTGTTTTACATTCAAGGCTTCAGCAAAATCCTTCAGTAGACCGGATAAAGTGCCAATATTGAAAGAAAAGAGCAAGTAAGTACTCTAGAACTGATGTATGAACTAAAATAATCTCGCGAGAAATATTTCTGAAGAAATTGAATTTTAGCTTGGGTTTCAGAGGGCAAGAGATACTTCCCAACACCTGCACAGTGCTGCACATTGACTTGACTGTGCAACCAACTATAGCACTTAACAATCTAACTGATCTAAAGGTTGTATGGAATTTGCTAAGGTCGCCACTGAAAATGGGGCGGCCAGTAAATTTCAGCACAGCAGCCTGATCGAAGAGTTCAATGGAAAGACCGCCTGGAAGGTGTGCCCCAAATTCCTGATTGAGCTAAAATTAATTATATATTTCTGAATCTCCTGTAGTTCTACTCACGACAAGTCAGAGGAAAGGCTTGGGAGCAATTGCATGGAGCCCCGAGGTAGTCGGGAGTCCTGAGCAGATCCAATGATGTGTCTAACAAACTTTCCTTTCTCGTTGTAGGGACCCCAAACCAAGCCTTTTTACTGGGACACCCCGCAAGCCAAACTCGGCACCTGGATATGCTGTTTTATAAGAATGGGAATGTCATATTGTGCAAGATGCAATGTAGGAGTGTGACTATTTAAGACTAATTGCTCTGCATTCTCGAATGGTGGGATCACTGGTCAGGCTACAGAGGAGATTCCTGGGTTGGCTGGGTGGTTTGTTCGACAGGTTAGTTAACAAGTTGGAGGCTTCATGGAACCGATTATGATGTGAGCTAAACTACAATACATTTTGATTGTGAGAGGAAGCCGTGTGCAGGAGATTTAAAAAATGTAACTTGCCCTGATTTGTAAGAATCGTTGAGTTAACAAAAACACTTCGATGTCCTATCTTCACACTTGGATTGCCAACCCTCCTGGATTGCCCCAGAGTCTCCTGCAATTGAAGATAAATCTCTAGGGTACTGCTGCCAGCAATCCAGGATCATGTGGACATTTAAAAAAAAAACTGTGGTTTTAACTTTTGCTTATTATGGAGAAAAATAAAAAGGACTGTTTGGCGGGGCAGTTGGAGGCGGGAGGTCATGTGAAGGAACCTCCAGGGATAAGTACAACCCGAGTTCACACCGAGCCTAGAAGCTGGGCTGGGAGTCATTGACGTGGAAGAATGGCTCAACCATGTGCGAAGTGAGATATTTGGTTAGGTTCGGATAGCGAGGGTGTGACTGCATACTAACCTAAAGGCTTTTAATCTATTACTGGCAGATTTCTCATGGTGAATTGGAAGTTTTTTTTAACAACCAGCATCTTCTCCCAGGGTCTGGCGGCTCATGGTCTAGCAATACTTGAGGGATGGGTTGGGATCGAGAATGGGTGTAGCAGTGTGGAGAGGAGTTTTTGGATTATTGGAGAAGGCTCTGGGATCAGTGCAACTGCCGCTCTGGACTACACTGGGAGGAGAATCCCAGATCTCTGGTTTGGCAGGAGAAGGAAGTCTTGGGGACGACAGGACTGGGGTGGTGGGGCGGGGGGGGGGTCCAGGAGCAATGGGGGTGAACAGGTGAGAGCCCAGGGCAATCGCTCTTCGGCCCTTTTTAGAACACAAGGTCCCCTTCTCCCTCAACCTATCTGGCTTCTTTTGGGTGGTAAGGCTTGACCCTAACTGCTTTCCCTAATCCGTCTATTCCTGCTAAAGTTCTGAGTACGGTTGGTATATTTGCTATTAATAGTCTTTAGTAAAGGCAGATTTTCACAAACATTAGCTCAGAAATGTTCAAATCATTTTGGTGCAGTTTCCAATCAAGTTTTTAATTTAAAAAATCTTGCTCTGAAGAGGAAGATTTAACAGAATGTTGAGCCAAAATGAATAGTCGGTCTGTTTCTGGAAACTGCCTGTCTGCTATTGGCATGAGTGAAGTTCAAAAGCCCAAACCATAAGGGTTGGGGCAGGCACTGTCCCGTCAGCTCCTGGATTATGAAAAGCATTTGGAAATCCAACCAGTCCTGGATTCTGTTTCTCCCATCTTGAGATCCTAAACTGGTTCTCTTTATAAACTGATGAATCTCCCCTTCAAGCCCCTCAAGTTAATATGAGGATTGTGTCTTACACAATTATTGTCACTTTATCAGCTTTTCCTAACTGATGGACTTGGGTCAGTTAGTGCACCCCTCCCCCCCCCCCCCCCCAAACCTCCCTTCTCCCCCACTGTAAAAGTACAGCTATGTGGATGGCATACATTCAACACCTCACAATAAGCAACCTTTTCACTGGGTCAAGATGCAATTCCCCTTGAGCAGAATTTCTGTATTAAACCTTTTCCCTATAAACATTGCTAATCTATTCTCCCCTATAATGCATCTCGGCGCTCTAAATATTATCATCAATTTAAGACTTTCCACACAGTTAGATTGCAGGTGCGAAGCCCATGGGATTAAAGTGGCAGTGCCAGTGTGGATATGAATTTTTGCCAAGAGACAAAGTAGAGAGCATGATTTTTCATACTGGAGGGAAGTATACACTTGTATTTCCCAGGGGTCAGTATTGAGACCACAGCTCTTTTTGATGTATATTCATGGCCTGGACTTGGGTATGAAGGGAAAAATGTCAAAGTTTGCAGATGAGACAAAACTCAGAAATATAGTAAACCGTGAAAAATTTGTGTGTCTGGACATAATTCTATTCTAGCTTTCAAGTTTTAAAACATTCTCCACATCTGGCCTATTCGATGCCCTGGCGTTTGGTTTGAACCCCCTACTTCCTGATCTAGAGGTGTGGGTGCTATCAAATGACACAAACTGACACCTGCATTGGTATTATTGAGCTCCAAAGATGTATTATATACCTGCTATCTCTCTTCAATGAACTTCATTCTTCCAACACTTTGCCTCTGAGCCCACCCCTGCTGTCAGAGCCTCAAGGTCAGCCACATTCATCAGCTCCTACCCTCTTTCCTTCCCCGGCTCTTTTCCTCCCCCCCCCCCCCCCAAAAAAAAAAACATGTTAGCTTTTTGCTGTGGCTAAGGGGAGCCATCGTAAGGGGAGTAAGGGTTCACATCAGCGGTTTTCCCCCTTTCCCTGTGTATGTTCCCCAAGGGCAGCATGTACTCCTTGTGTTCCAGCTGTTTGTCAGTGCGAGGGCCTGCACTGCATTGCTTGTAAAAGGCGCTGGTGCATGTTATGAGATCTGTAATATAAAAATATTTATTGTTTTGAGTTTACAGCAGCCCATGCACAATATTTCAACCACCAGGTTTTATTGAAGTCCTTTTGCTGTGTTCACTGAGCAAAGGTCAAAACGGCATCTGAAAACTTAATTGAAAGTAAATGGTTAAAATGTTTGGGTTGAGTGGTGGGGTTCGGGATTTGGATGCTGACTGGCAACAGGCCCCGACCACTTGGGGAGGGGAAGTCACACATCACTGGCAAGGAGATTTTAGGGACAGGTAGTGCGTGCAGAAGATAAAATAACTCTTTGTTCTTAATAAAAGTCTTCGGTTGGGAGCAGAGAGGGGTTGGAGGCTGATTGACCTTGGGCCCAAACCAGGGTTCTTATGGGGAGGAGAGGCTGACCAGGAAGAATCAAGAGATCCAGCTTCTTCACTGGAACTGTAAAGTAACAGAGAACTGCAAATTGGAGCCATAGACATTGCACTCTTTGATGACTGAGGACTTTGCTCAGAGTGGGAAACATTCACGCACATGAAAGCAGTGGCAGATAGGCCCCTACAGACAATATCAAGAATAGTGCATGATAAAAACAGGAAATGCTGGAAATAGTCAGCAGGTCAGGCAGCATCTGAGGAGAAACAGAGTTAACGTTTCAGGTCGATGACCCTTCGTCAAGAATTGTGCAGCACCCTGGCGAAGTGACTGCCACACAGGTGAGCGAGGAGCTGGCGCATGCTCGGGTGAGTGTTTTTTTTAAAGACTAAAATGTCACAAGATTTTGAAATGTTGCAGGATTTATGATACATAATGGTCCAAAATTGCCAGTAGTCTTAACAAAAATCCTGATGCAGCTTAGGCTTTATAGGGGCCTCTCGAATTGTGTTGTGGGGTGCAGGTACCTGAGAACATAGAACATACGGGTGCCTTAAGCCAGCACAGGGCCAGTTCCTGACGACTTTAGGCAAAGATAGACTATCCAATCTTCAGAAGGGAAAGGGAGAATGATGGGAAAGAAGACTGTGTACGCTCCTGTTCAGTGTGCGTAAACACACCTCAAGAGATGGGCAAGCTCTTCACCTGTCTCTGTGGGTACGCTGCTCTTTTGTGTTTACACTGTGAACATAACTATAGGCGCATGAAACAGAAACCCAAAGTTTTTCTCGAGCAGTTTTCCCAGGATAGGTGACCCAGTGCAGATGCAGGTGTCCTGGGCAGGCACTGTTGGCTCTTGAGGACTGTGTTACATGCAAGTAGTTTTTAGGCCTCCTGAAGTTGAACAATCTGATTTTGATCAAGTACCGTTTGTCGGCACAACTCGTGACAGGCTGCACATCTCTGGTTATGACGTTAGCATGTTGAACTGGCTCAGTGTAGTCCCTCGAGTGTAATAGATTAAGTGGGGGTCCGGGGGTGGGGGGGGGGGGGGGGAGATGATCTAATTGAGGTGGTTAAGATGATTAAAGGATTTGATAGGGTAGATAAAGAGGTGGGGAAAGTCCAGAACAAGGGGCGCATAACCTTAAAATTAGAGCTAGACAATTCAAGGGTGATGTCAGGAAACACTTCTTCACACAAAGAGTAGTGGAACTCTGGAACTCTTTTTCCCCCACCCCCCCCAAAAAAAAATCTGTTGAGGCTGGAGGTCAATTGAAAATGTCAAAACTGCCATTGATAGATTTTTGTTAGGCAAGGGTATTAAGGATTATAAGAATTAGGAGCATGAGAAGGCCATTCAGCCCCTCGAGCCTGCTCCGCCATTCAATAAGATTATGGCTAGTCTTCTACCTCAACTCCACTTTCCTGCACTATCCCCATATCCCTTGATTCCCTTAATATTCAAAAATCTATCGATCTCTGACTTGAACATAGTCCAAGGCTGGTAGATGGAGTTAAGATACAGATACTATTTGATCTAATCGAATGGCAAAACAGGCTGGAGGGGCTGATTGGCCTACTCCTGTTCCTATGTTCCTAATATAGTTTAATAAAAAAATTTCACGGATGCTTACCCTTTTCACAGTAAGATATTTGGTTGCAGATTTAGCCAGTCACGAGTTACCTGCTGAGGCCCAAGGTTGCTGTGCAATTTGTAAAATGGAGTCTCTTCTTGGGTCTGATCTTCAGGGACTGGCAGGCAGCTTTGTCGTTGCTATGTGGAATTGCACTGCCATCCAGTTAGCTAATGAAATGGGTAATTTTCAGGTTGGCAAACTGTAACTAGAGGTGTGCCACAGGGATCAGTGCTGGGGCCTCGGCTATTTACAATCTATATTACTGACTTGGATGAAGGGACTGAGTGTATTGTAGCCATTTTTGCTGAAGATACAAAGATGGGTGGGAAAGCAAGTTGTGAGGAGGACATAAACATTCTGCAAAGGGAGATAGACAGGCTAAGTGAGTGGGCAACAATTTGGCAGATGGAGTATAATATGGGAAACTGAGGTTATCCACTTTGGTAGGAAGAATAGAAAAGCAGACTATTATTTAAATACAGAGAAATTACAAAATTATGCAGTATAGAGGGATCTGGGGTCCTCGTACATGGAACACAAAAAGTGAGTATGCAGGTACAGCAAGTAATTAGGAAGCAAATGGAATGTTGGCCTTTATTGCAAAGGGATGGAGTATAAAAGTAGGGAAGTCTTGCTACAACTTTAAAGGGTATTGATGAGGCCACACCTGGAGTACTGCGTACAGTTTTGGCCTCCTTATTTAAGGAGGGATATATTTGCATTGGAGGCTGTTCAGAGAAGGTTCACGAGGTTGATTCCTGGGGTGAAGGGGTTGTCATGAAGAAAGGTTGAGCAGGCTGGGCCTATACTCATTTGGAGTTTAGAAGAATGAGAGCTGATCTTATTGTGTAATAAGATTCTGAGGGGGCTTGACAAGATAGATGCAGAGAGGATGTTTCCCCTCGTGGGGGAATCTAGAACTAGCTGGTATAATTTCAGAATAAGGGGTCGCTCAATTAAAATGGAGATGAGGAGGAATTTCTTCTCTGGGTTGTGTATCTTTGAAATTCTCTGCCCCAGAGAGCTGTGGAGGCTGGGTCATTGAATATATTCAAGGTGGAGATAGCCAGATTTTTAAACTACAGGGTAGTCGACGGTTATGGGGAGCGGGCAGGGAAATGGAGTTGAGGCCAAGATCAGATGGGCCATGATCTTATTGAATGGCGGAGCAAGCTCGAGGGGCCGTATGCTCCTGTTTCTTATGTTCTTGTGGAATTTCAGCGACAGCCACAGGCACTGTGTGCTGTTTCAATCTGCAGCCCTGTTGATCAAGGAAAAGTGCCAGCCAGCCTCAATACTCATTCATTCAGAACGTTCCTGTCTCGTCGTCTTCAGCTGTGGGATACTGACCTAGATTCCAAGTTGCTATTTGAATCTGTTTGTAGAATATGATATTATGAGAGAGAAATGTCCTTCCAAGAGTTTTGAACTGCCTTGGCAGTGCCGCAGGGCACGTTACACCGTACGAATCTTTCACAAGTGTGAATGCCATTACTCAGTTTACAGTATCAGCCGTGGCTCAGTGGTAGCATTTTCACCTCTGAATAGAAGGTAAGCTCCCGGGACTTGAGCACATAATCCAGGCTGACACTTCAGTGCAGTGCCGAGAGAGTGCTGCACTGTCGGAGCTGTCCCCTTTCAGATGAGACATTAAACCGAGGCCCCATTGGCCCCCTCGGGTGGACCGGCAAGATCCCATGGCACTATTTTGAAGAGCAGATGAGTTATCTCTGGTGTCCTGTCCAAAATTTATCCCTCAACCAACATAATTTAACAAAAACAGAGGTAGAGGTTTGGGAATGTGTCCCTTGTCCCTGTTAATTGGTGCTGTGCGATCTCTATAGACAGCACCAAGCACCGTACCTGTTTACAGAAAGGAATCCAAGTCAAGCCCCAATAACCACAGCCCTGTTTATGTCAGAGCCCATTGACCCATGAGCAGGGAGAAGCTACTTCGAGCTGCACCGATTGCTGGCCAATTTCCAAAGTAGCTGTAGAGCAAACTGTGCACCTGGGACATAGAAAATAGGTCATTTGGCCCTTTAAGCCTGCACCACCATTCAATATGATCATGGCTGATCATTCAACTTCAGTACCCCATCCCAGCCTTCCCTCCATATCCCCTTAGCCGTAAGGGCCACATCTAACTCCCTCTTGAATACGTCCAACGAACTGGACTCAACAACTTTCTGTGGCAGAGAATTCCACAGGTTCACAACTCTCTGGGTGAGAAAGAGAGCGAGAAAGAGAGGGACATCGGATGGCCCAGAAATGGAGCTGAGAAATTTGACCTCCTCACAAGACACAAACCTTGATTCCGGAGATGAGGGGGTTGAGTTATGAAGAAAGGTTGAGTAGGTTGTGCCTCTACTCATTGGCATTCAGAAGAATGAGAGATGATCTTATCGAAACGTATAAGATTATGAAGGGGCTTGACAAGGTGGATGCAGAGAGGATGTTTCCATTGACTGGGGAGACTAGAACTAGAGGGCACAATCTTAGAATAAGGGGCCGCCCATTTAAAACCGAGATGAGAAATTTCTTCTGAGGGTTGTAAATCTGTGGAATTCGCTGCCTCGGAGAGCTGTAGAAGCTGGGACATTGAATAAATTTAAGACAGTTTCTGTTGGGGTTATGGGGAGTGGCCGGGGAAGTGGAGCTGAGTCCAGGATCAGATCAGCCATGATCTTATTGAATGGCGGAGCAGGCTCGAGGGGCCGTATGGCCTACTCCTGTTCCTATTTCTTATGTTTAACAGCAAAAGGTTACAAAGAAACTGGTAGGAGCTGCAAAAGGCAATGCGAGAAAAGACTTGCGAGGGATATCAAGGATAACATTAAAGGTTTTGATGAATATATTAAGAGAAAGAGGGTGGCTAAGAGTAATGTGGGCCACTTAAAGACAGACGCTGGTGGTACTTGGAAATCAGGAAATGGTTGACTTACTAAATAGTTACTTTATATCAGTCTTCACAGTAGAGAATGGGGACTATAGTACTAGAGATACGAGGAAAATAAAAATTCAATGTGGGGGGGACTAATATTCAATATTTATTTTTTTAAATGGTGATGGAGAAACTGAGATTAAAGATAGACAAATCACCAGAACCTGATGGTTTCCACCCCAGGATATTAAGAGAAGTAGGTGAGGATCTTCCAAAACTTTCTTGATTTAGGAATTGTCCTGTTCGATTGGAAAACTGCCAATGTCATGCTATTATTTAAGAAGGGTAGGGGAGATAAACTAGGAAATGAAAGGCCTACTAGTCTAATGTCAGTTGAGGGGAAGTTACTAGAATCTGTTATTCGGGAAAGAGTAACTGAGCATTTGGACAAATGAGCCGATCAGACAGAGCCAGCATAGATTTACAAAGCGTAAGTCATGTCCAACTAACAGAGTTGAATTTCTTGCAGCGTAACTAACATGGTAGTTAAGGGAGTGTCTATGGATGTTATTTATATGGACTTCCAGAAGTCACTTGACAAGGTTCCACACAAGTGACTTTACAAAAATGAGAGCTCATGGAATTGGAGGTAACCCATTGGCTTAGATAGGGAATTGGTTGGGAGGTAGGAGACAGAGTTGGGATAATTGGTTTGTACTCACATTGGCAGTGGTGCGCCCTAGGGAACTGTACTGGGGCCTCAGCTTCCCACTATTTTTTATAAATGACTTGGATGAAGGAATAGGGAACCATATATCTAAGTTTGCTGATGACACTAAGTTAGGTGGCACAGAAAATAGTGCAGATGGGAGCAGAAAGTTGCAAAGGAACATTGATTGATTTAAGAGAGTGAGCAAAACTGTGGCAGATGGAGTTCAATGTGGGAAAGTGTGAGGACCTCAAAGATATATCATATTTTGTAACAGAGAGAAGTTAGTAACTGGATAAGCACAGAGATTCAGGTGTCCAAGTGCAGAAATCACTAAAAGCTAATGGACAGGTCCAAAACATAATTAAACAGGCTAATGGAATGTCGCGAGGGGGCTGGAATACAAAGGGGTGGCAGTTATGTTACCGCTGTACAGAGCTCTGATTAGACCCCATGTGGACACTGTGTTCAGTTGTGGGCCCCGCCTCTCAGGAAGGATATATTGGCTGTGGACAGGGTGCAGTGCAGATTCACCAGGATGATACCGGGGATAAAAGGGTTAAATTATGAGGACAGGTTGCATAGACTAGGCTTGTTTTCCCTTGAGTGTAAAAGATTAAGGGGTGATTTAATTGTGGCACTTAAGATGATTAAAATAGTTGATAGGGTGAATAAAGAGTCAGAACAAGGAGGCATAACCTTAAAATGGGAACAAGGCCAATCAGGGGTGGTGTCAGGAAACACTTCTTTACACAAAGGGTAGTGGGAATCTGGAACACCGCTCCACCCCCCCCCCCCCAAAAAAAGCTGTTGAGGCTGGGGGTCAATTGAAAATTTAAAAACTGAGATTGATTGATTTTTGTTCGGCTTGGGTATTAAGGGTTACGGAATTAAGGCAGGTTGACCAAGTTAAGATACAAAAGCAAAATACTGCGGATGCTGGAAATCTGAAATAAAAACAAAAAATGCCGGAAATACTCAGCGGGTCGGGCAGCATCTGTGAAGAGAGAAACCGAGTTAACATTTCAGGTCAATGAATCCATCAGTTCTGCTGAATGGTCGTTGATCTGAAATGTTAACGGAGTTCAGATACACATCACTCATGATCTCATTGAATGGCTGAACAGGTTTGAGGGGCTGAATGGTTCCTATGGTCATCTTATCATGGTCGGAGGTACGGTGAATGTTTTTGTGGCGGAGGAGCGTCAAATGAGATTACGGGGCCTAGAAGAGCCGGGGGCCCAGGGGCAGCACGGGCCAGCCCACACTGTGATATATGTGCATACTAGGTCCGTGCAGCAGAGCTGGTCTCCAGTCGTCCTGGTTAACCCTTGCCACTGGATAAAGGCGTAACTCTGTCAAGCCCGTGTGGTGGCTGATGTGCAACGGTCACCACACGTTTTTTAAAAAAAATCCACGCACAGGCATCTTCCACCCCTTCAATTGGAGTTCAGGACTGGAACATCGGGTCCTTCATTGAAACATCTGAGAACCCATGTGGAAGCAAGTCATCCTCGTTCGAGGGACCACCCATGATGATGATGGTCGCTATAACAGGGTTCCTGGGTGAAGTGTGCTCAGCTGTAGTCTGTTTCATCATCTTCAGTAAACTGTTAGATGTCATCAAAGTCAGTTGTGTTAATGAGACCACCCTCCAGAGAGTGGTTACTGCTCCACCTGGAAGACAAGCCAAGATTAAATCGTCTCGGGCAGGTGAACAAAAGAAATCAACCAACAGCTTGCTTTTATCATAGTGAAACACCCCAAGGCGCTTCACAGGAGCGTTACCAGACAAAGGTTGGCACCGGTTGAGACAGGTGATCAAAAGCTTGGTTAAAGAGCTAGGTTTTAAGGAGCATCTTAAAGGAAGAGAGAGCAGTAGAGAGATGAAGAGGTTTAGGGAGGGAGTTCCAGTGCTTGGGGTCGAGACAGCTGAAGTCAAGTCAGTGATCTCAACAACTGCCCATTTGCCCCTCCTGTCGGAGGATCAGCCTCTCTCCCATTCAGTGCTTGGTACTCACGGCGAAGGTACGCTAGGGAATAAACGATCAATAAAAGGTAAACCTTGAGCAGCACAACAGGGACAGCGTCGCCCCTACTGCTTCCTGCCCTCCCCTCCCCTCCACCAGGGTGAAGATGCTTGCTTTGAAGGAGGGGTGTTTCAACCACCAGTATAAAAAGCTATGTGTAAACAAACGATTGCACAATATTTTATAGAAATTATAATTTAGTGGGACCTCTTGGGGGAAGGGGTGCTTCATTATAATCTCATTAAGAGTGTGGAACCAAGGTGCGGGAGTAGGCCCATGGTGTGGGGCAGGGCCCATTTAAGCCACTAGCACACACACACTTGGGTTTTTCACTGGGGTGGATTGGGGCAGGACCTCTGCCCAATGTGAGTTTGACCATTTTCCTGGGCCGGGGCTGATTAATGATGCAAAGCAGGCTCCTGGCAGGATCTCCTCCACTCAAATGGAGCCTGACACTGTAAGGCTGCATCCACGGTACTGCAGTGGGAAGCCCAGATGTGGAGCAGCCCAAATTAAAGAGGGCAGAAGGGTCTCTCAAATTTGCAGCAAAAGTTTATTGAGCCAAGGCATAATAAAAAATGTCAGTGATTGGGGCCTAAAGAGTGGGAAAATGCTGAGCCCTCTTCCTGCACCGGGCCTTCTATCAATCCCTCGGTCTTCTGCCCCCCCTCTCCTGGCAGTCCACTGGGTGGGTGATAGTAGCAGAAGGAGGCAGCTTTAAGGACAGAAAATGAGGGTTGGGTTAAACTGAAGTCGGAAAGCTGTGGAGAGTGGTTTTCTGCATGGGTTTGCACTAGGGCAGCTCTTATTTACAATGTGCATAAACGATCCAGACTTAGGAACTGAGAGCAAGAGCAATATTTGTGGGGGTGAGCATGGCCCAATTGTGATGAGGTTTGTGAAAAACTGAATGAGGATATGGACAGGTTAGCAGGCTGGGCAGACAGGTGGCAAATACTGTAGAGAAACATAAAATAATAGAAAATCTAGAAAGGAGAAGACTGAGGCGTGACCTGATATAGGTATTTAAAATTATGAAGTGCTTTGATAGGGTAGACTTCGAAAGAGATCATAAGAGATCATAAATATAAGATAGTCACCAATAAGGTAGTTAAAAACGCATACGGAGAGCAGGGAGGTTTTGCTACAACTGTATAAAACACTAGTTAGGCCACAGCTAGAGTACTGCGTACAGTTCTGGTCACCACATTACAGGAAGGATGTGATTGCAATAGAGAGGGTGCAGAGGAGATTTATGAGGATGTTACCGGGACTGGAAAACTTTAGCTATGAGGAAAGATTGGCTAGGCTGGGGTTGTTTTCCTTGGAACAGAGGAGGCTGAGGAGAGATTTAATTGAGTCGGATAAAATTATGAGGGGCCCAGATAGAGTGGATAGAAAGCACCTAGTTCCCTTAGCAGTGGGGGTCAATAACCAGGGGGCATAGATTTAAAGTAGTGGGTAGAAGGATTAGAGGGGAGATAAGGAAACATTTCTTCGCCCAGAGGGTGTTGGGAGTCTGGATCTCACTGTCTGAAAGGGTGATAGAGACAGAAACCCTCATCACATTTAAAAGGTACTTGAATGTGCAATTAAAGTGCCATAACCTACAGGGCTACGGACCTAGTGCTGGAAGGTGGGATTAGGTGGTAACTCTTTTTTGACCTGTAGAGACACAATGGGCCGAATGGCCTCCTTCTCTGTCGTAATTTTCTATGGTTCTATGAATAAATTCAATAAGGAATTGAGAAGCTTTTTTTAAAACCTAGAGAGTGGTTAGAATGTGGAACTTCCTACTACATGGAATAACCTAGATGCATTTAACAGGAAGCTAGATAGGTATATGAGGGAGAAAAGAATATAAAGATATGTTGATGGGGTGAGATGAATTAAGGAGGCTCGTGTGGAGCATCAATACTGGCATGGACCAGTTGGCCAAATGGCCTGATTCTGTGTGTAAATTCTATGTAAATCTATGGGATACAGTTTGGAAGTAAGAGTAAGGAAACATAATACATTTCAAATAGCAAGAATTGAAGAGGAGTAGAGCAGCAGAGGTGTGAAGATACACAGGGCAAATAGTTACAGCTATCAAAATAAGGGTTCTCCTGCCTTTTCCATTCCTGCTACCTGGAACATTAACCCATCTTTTCTCTTTCAGATGTTGTTGGCCCACTGCATATTTCCAGCATATTCAGTTTTTGTTTTAGCCATCTCCTAAGTGCTACAAAATACTACAAAAATATTCTCTCAAAGAAATGCTTCAGTGGAACTCTTCCAGGTTCTGAAATGTTGCAGCAAGTAGCTGGAGGCTCCCTGTCATTATCGGCTGGTTAAAAAGGTCAAACCTTACAAAACATTTGCCTTCAAACTTGCTTTTCCAGTTTAGATGAAATGATTTTTTTTAATGAGTCAGTGCTGGGAGATGTGTTTTGGATAAGTGTTTTACATTAAACTGAAGCTAATTGTAGCTTGGAGTTTCACTCACAAAGTGAATATATTAATGCATTATGCTGCAGTATTATACCTCAATTCGCTGGAGAAATACCACCAGCGATATCTCCGTAAGATCCTGCAAATCCCCTGGGTGGACAGACGCACCAACGTTGGCGTCCTCATTCAGGCCAACATCCCCAACATTGAAGCACTGACCACACTCGACCAGCTCCGCTGGGTGAGCCATATTGTTCGCTTGCCTGACACAAGACTCCCAAAGCAAACGCTCTACTTGGAATTCCTACACGGCAAGTGAGCCCGAGGTGGGCAGAGGAAACGTTTCAAAGACACTCTCAAAGCCTCCTTGATAAAATGTAACATCCCCACAGACACCTGGGAGTCCCTGGCCAAAGACCGCCCTAAGTGGAGGAAGAGCATCCGGGAGGGCGCTGAGCACCTCGAGTCTTGTCGCCGAGAGCATGTAGAAATCAAGCACAGGCAGCGGATGGAGCATGCGGCAAACCAGTCCCACCCACCCTTTCCTTCAACGACTGTCTGTCCCACCTGTGACAGAGACTGTGGTTCCCATATTGGACTGTTCAGTCATGTAAGAACTCATTTTTAGAGTGGAAGCAAGTCTTCCTCGATTTTGAGAGACTGCCTATGATGATGATGATGCAGTATTAATGCATTGTACCAGAGTAGAAATATGGGCTCATGCTTTTGAATATAAAGTGATGGAAGTAATTCTACAGTTGTATAGCAGTCTGTGTTCCCGACGTCCAAGCCAACTGCCTGTTATGGGGCAGCCGGGTAGTCATGCCCCAGAAAGGAAGGGAAGCGTTCATCAGGGAACTCCACAGCGAGCACCCTGGCATCGTGTTAATGAAGGACATTGCCCGGTCACATGTATGGTGGCCGGGGATTGACTCAGACCTGGAACACTGGGTTCACAGGTGCACGACATGTGTTCAGTTGGGCAATGCCCCCAGGGAGGCCCCACTCAACCCGTGGCCCTGGCCCACCAGACCATGGTCACGTAGACTATGCGGGCCCGTTCATGGGGAAAATGTTCCTGATCGTTGTCGATGCATACTCGAAGTGGACCGAGTGCATCATATTGTACTCGTGCACGACATCCATCACTGTGGGGAGTCTGCGTACGATTTTCGCGATCCACGGCTTGCCGGACATCCTGGCCAGCGACAATGGCCCGTGTTTTATCAGCCATGAATTCCAAGAGTTTATGTCGGGCAATGGGATCAAGCACGTCCAGATAGCGCCGTTCAAGCCGACTTCCAATGGCCAGGTGGAACGGGCGGTCCAAGTCATAAAGCAGGGCATGCTACGCATCCAAGGACCCTCCCTTCAGTACCGCCTATCGTGCCTCCTGCTGGCCTACAGGTCCCGGGAGTCCCGCCAGCGGAACTCCTCATGAAACGCACGCTCAAGATGCGGCTGTCTCTCATTCACCCAGACCTGGCAGACATTGTTGAGGGCAAGCGCCAGTCCCAAACCGAGCTCCATGATCGAGGCTCAAGGGAGAGGTGTATAGAAATGGATGACCCGGTATTTGTTCTTAACCATGCTTTGGGACCCAAATGGCTTGAGGGCACCGTAATTGGCAAAGAAGGAAACAGGGTCATGGTGGTCAGACTAAACAATGGGCAGATATGGTGCAAACACTTGGACCAAGTAAAGACAAGGTTCAGCATAGACACGGAGGAACCGGAAGAAGAGCATGATGAGATAGTACCCACACCACTGCCAGCGTACGAGCAACAAAGACAGCCCTCAGCATTCACAGTCCCGGTGGCCAGCCCGGACAGGCCGGAATCACCTCAAGTGACAGAGATGCGTGCTGAGGCTCAGCCACCAAGCCATAACTGTGGCGCTCCACGAGAGAGCGTCGACCAACCGATAGACTTAACCTCTGAAACTAAAAGACTTAAGGCGGGAGCTGATGTCATGTATTTCACCATCTTGCAATGACAATAGTTATGTAACTGTAACTCATGCACACTGTACCTGGACCCTTGAAATGCACACCATGACCACAGGGGGTGAGCTTGCGGGAGACACTCCTCACCTGGATTTCCAGGTATAAAAGGGGAGGTCCCACCCAGAGTCAGCACTCCTTGGTCCTGGGAATAAAGTGAAGGTCACAGAATGACCGTGTCTGATATATACATGCCTCATGTGAGTTTGTAACACGGTGCAGAGACACTATAGGAGGGTGGGACTGATTTGCCACATGCTCTTGCTTTCTGCATGCTCTTGGCGATGAGACTCGAGGTGCTCAGCGCCTTCCCGGATGCACTGCCTCCACTTAGGGCGATCTTTGGCCATGGACTCCCAGGTGTCAGTGGGGATGTTGCACTCTATCAGGGAGGCTTTGAGGGTGTCCTTGTAATGTTTCCTCTGACCACCTATGGCTCGTTTGCCGTAAAGGAGTTCCGAGTAGAGTACTTGCTTTGAAGGAGGATTTCCTGGAGTGCATAAGGGATGGTTTTCTAGACCAATATGTCAAGGAACCAACTAGGGGGGAGGCCATCTTAGACTGGGTGTTGTGTAATGAGAGAGGATTAATTAACAATCTCATTGTGCGAGGCCCCTTGGGGAAGAGTGACCATAATATGGTGGAATTCTACATTATGATGGAGAATGAAACAGTTAATTCAGAGACCATGGTCCAGAACTTAAAGAAGGATAACTTTGAAGGTATGAGGCGTGAATTGGCTAGGATAGATTGGTGAATGATACTTAAGGGGTTGACACTGGATGGGCAATGGCAGACATTTAGAGATCGCATGGATCAACTACAACAATTGTACATCCCTGTCTGGTGTAAAAATAAAAAAGGGAAGATGGCTCAACCGTGGCTATCAAGGGAAATCCGGGATAGTATTAAAGCCAAGGAAGTGGCATACAAATTGGCCAGAAATAGCAGCGAACCCGGGGACTGGGAGAAATTTAGAACTCAGCAGAGGAGGACAAAGGGTTTGATTAGGGCAGGGAAAATAGAGTATGAGAGGAAGCTTGTAGGGAACATTAAAATGAACTGCAAAAGCTTCTATAGATATGTAAAGAGAAAAAGGTTAGTAAAGACAAACGTAAGTCCCCTGCAATCAGAATCAGCAGAAGTCATAACTGGGGACAAAGTAATGGCAGACCAATTGAACAAGTACTTTGGTTCGGTATTCACTAAGGAGGACACAAACAACCTTCCGGATATAAAAGGGGTCAGAGGGTCTAGTAAGAAGGAGGAACTGAGGGAAATCCTTATTAGTCGGGAAATTGTGTTGGGGAAATTGATGGGATTGGAGGCTGATAAATCCCCAGGGCCTGATGGACTGCATCCCAGAGTACTTAAGGAGGTGGCCTTGGAAATAGTGGATGCATTGACAGTGATTTTCCAACATTCCATAGACTCTGGATCAGTTCCTATGGAGTGGAGGGTAGCCAATGTAACCCCACTTTTTAAAAAAGGAGGGAGAGAGAAAACAGGGAATTATAGACTGGTCAGCCTTAGTGGGTAAAATGATGGAATCAATTATTAAGGATGTCATAGCAGTGCATTTGGAAAGAGGTGATATGATAGGTCGAAGTCAGCATGGATTTGTGAAAGGGAAATCATGCTTGACAAATCTTCTGGAATTTTTTGAGGATGTTTCCAGTAGAGTGGACAAGGGGGAACCGGTTGATGTGGTGTATTTGGGCTTTCAGAAGGCTTTCGACAAGGTCCCACACAAGAGATTAATGTACAAAGTTAAAGCACATTGGATTGGGGTAGTGTGCTGACGTGGATTGAGGACTGGTTGGCAGACAGGAAGCAAAGAGTAGGAGTAAATGTGTACTTTTCAGAATGGCAGGCAGTGACTAGTGGGGTACCGCAAGGTTCTGTGCTGGGGCCCCAGCTGTTTACATTGTACATTAATGATTTAGATGAGGGGATTAAATGTAGTATCTCCAAATTTGCGGATGACACTAAGTTGGGCGGCATTGTGAGCTGCGAGGAGGATGCTATGAGGCTGCAGAATTACTTGGATAGGTTAGGTGAGTGGGCAAATGCATGGCAGATGAAGTATAATGTGGATAAATGTGAGGTTATCCACTTTGGTGGTAAAAACAGAGAGACAGACTATTATCTGAATGGTGACAGATTAGGAAAAGGGGAGGTGCAACGAGACCTGGGTGTCATGGTACATCAGTCATTGAAGGTTGGCATGCAGGTACAGCAGGAGGTTAAGAAAGCAAATGGCATGTTGGCCTTCATTGCGAGGGGATTTGAGTACAGGGGCAGGGAGATGTTACTACAGTTGTACAGGGCCTTGGTGAGGCCACACCTGGAGTATTGTATACAGTTTTGGTCTCCTAACTTGAGGAAGGACATTCTTGCTATTGAGGGAGTGCAGTGAAAGTTCACCAGACTGATTCCCGGGATGGCGGGACTGACATATCAAGAAAGACTGGATCAACTGGGCTTGTATTCACTGGAGTTCAGAAGAATGAGAGGGGACCTCATAGAAACGTTTAAAATTCTGACAGGTTTAGACAGGTTAGATGCAGGAAGAATGTTCCCAATGTTGGAGAAGTCCAGAACCAGGGGTCACAGTCTAAGGATAAGGGGTAAGCCATTTAGGACCGAGATGAGGAGAAACTTCCTCACCCAGAGAGTGGTGAACCTGTGGAATTCTCTACCACAGAAAGTTGTTGAGGCCAATTCACTAAATATATTCGATAAGGAGTTGGATGTAGTCCTTACTACTAGGGGGATCAAGGGGTATGGCGAGAAAGCAGGAATGGGGTACTGAAGTTACATGTTCAGCCATGAACTCATTGAATGGCGGTGCAGGCTCAAAGGGCCGAATGGCCTACTCCTGCACCTATTTTCTCTGTTTCTATGTTTCTATGTTTGGGATTCTCATGTCTAGCATGTGAACTATGTGGCTTGCCCAGCAGCGCTGATCGAGTATGGTCAGTGCTTCAATGCTGGGGATGTTGGCCTTAATGAGGTTGGTTTTAATGAGGTTATTGGTACAGCCTGGCTAAACATGGCAGTTTTGTATACAGTGATGTATGGCATGCTGAGAACAGGGTGCACTTAGCCTGCACGCCTGACATTGTGACCGACGATCCCCTACAGCAAGCTTTTCTGCCACAGGGCGAGTGATGTAAAACTGGAGTTCATATATCCCAGGCTAGTTGCCTGATTTCACCAGAGCAAGGTCCATCGTGGTCCACAAAGTAGAAGGTTGTGAGTTTAAGTCCCACTCCAGAGAATTGATTACAAATTCTAGGTTAACATGCCAGTACGGTACAGAGGGAACGCTGTGCTATTGGCGATGGCATCTTTCGGATAAGATGTTAAACTGAGGCCCCATCTACCCTCTTGGGTTTTTAATTTTTTTTTTATTCGTTCATGAGATTTGGGCATCGTGGGCAAGGCCTGCATTTATTGCCCATTCCTAATTGCCCTCGAGAGGGTGGTGGTGAGCAGCCTTCTTGAACCGCTGCAGTCCGTGTGGTGAAGGTACTCCCACAGTGCTGTTAGGGAGGGAGTTCCAGGATTTTCACCCAGCGACGATGAAGGAACGGCGATATACTTCCAAGTCAGGATGGTGTGTCACTTGGAGGGGAACGTGGAGATTGTTATGTATTGTCCAGGTACATTAAATGTATAAGTACAATGGTGCGCCACTGAGGGCGCTGTGGTGGGAGACCTGAAAGTACCTGCAAGACAGAGTATAAAAAGCTGCCCACCACACCTGAAAGGCACTTTGGAGTTACACAATAAAGGACCAAGGTCACGGCAGTTACTACAACACCAGACCGTGTGGAGTCAGTGATTTGAGTGCTACATACATCAGAGATGGTGGTGTTCCCATGCGCCTGCTGCCTTTGTCCTTCTCGGTGGCAGAGGTTGCGGGTTTGGGAGGTGCTGCCAAAGAAACTTTGGCGAGTTGCTGCAGTGCACCTTGTAGATGGTACACACTGCAGCCACAGTGCGCCGGTGATGGAGGGAGTGAATGTTTAAGGTGGTGGATGGGGTCCAAAAAAGCGGGCTACTTTGTCCTGGATGGTGTCGAGCTTTTTTAGTGTTGTTGGAGCTGCAGTCATCCAGGCAAGTGGAGAGTATTCCATCACACTCCTGACTTGTGCCTTGTAGATGGTGGAAAGGCTTTGGGGAATCAGGAGGTGAGACACTTGCTGCAGAATACCCAGCCTCTAACCTGCTCTTGTAGCCACAATATTTATATGGCTGGTCCAGTTACGTTTCTGATCAATGGTGACCCCCAGGATGTTGATGTTGGGGGATTCGGCGATGGTAATGCCGTTGAATATCAAGGGATGGTGGTTAGACTCTCGTTTGTTGGAGATAGTCATTGCCTTGCACTTGTGTGGCCTGACTGTTACTCGCCCAAGCCTGAATGTCGTCTAGGTCTTGCTGCGTACAGGCATGGATGTAAAAGATCCCACAGCACTATTTCGAAGAACAGCTGGGGAGATTTGCCCGGTGTCCTGGCTAATTTTTATCCCTTAACCAACATCAATTATCTCGTCATCATCATATTGCTGTACGCTGTATGCAAATTGGCTGTGGTGTTTCCTATACTAAAATGGTGACTACACTTTGAAAGGTACTTAATTGGCTGTAAAGTGCTTTGGGGAGTCCTGAAGTCATGAAAGAGGCTAAATAAATGCCAGTCTTTCTATATATTACACCCTGGTTGGTGGAATGATTCAAAGTTGAAGCCTTATTCAAACTCACAGGAATGCGGGCATTGAATTCTGGAGCTGTATAAAAACGAGACAATTCTTAAAGGTGTCTGTTCAAGGGAGGAACCAAAGTGTCACAGAACTATTATTGTATAATGACTACTATATTTGAAAGGTTAAAAAATAACAATACTTTACATTCCAGCTTGTCTGCAAATGAATTCTTCAGAAATGATAACACTATATTAAGAAGTTTTTAAATAGAAGCAAATGTTATTTTACTAAAAACACCCTAGGCAAAAAGGTTGAACCATCCTTCTATCATTTGCTTTTTGATCCTCTTGTCGTCGTATCCCCCTTTCAAATATGTCTGTAACCAGCAGTGATTGACATAAAGAATAAGGGCCGTGGCATTCCACTGAGGTTGTTCCGATTTCCCACCATGCCCCCACCAAGCTCCTACCCCCCCCATGCCCGCACATCCCCCCCATGCCCGCACCTCCCCCCCCCAGGAGATAAGGTTTTAAATGGCTAAAATCTGCCATCTCTCCAAAGTTACCGGTGGGCGATTGGGGCAACAACTGTGGAAATTCGGGGCCAAGAACAACCTCCCAAAGCCACGACCGCCACCACCTAGAAGGACAAAGGCAGCAGGTGAATGGGGAAACGCCATCACCTCCAAGGTCTTCTTCAGGTCACACAACCTCACGCCTTCGATACATCACCGTTCCTTCATCGTCAAAATCCTGGAACCCCCTCCCTAACAGCACTGGGAGAATCTACACCAGGCGGACTGCAGCGGTTCAAGAAGGCAGCTCACCACCACCTTCGGGATACAGGATCCTAGGCTTCATAAATAGAGGCAGAGAGTACAAAAGCAAGTAAGTTATGATGAATCTTTACAAAGCACTGGTTTGGCCTCAACTGCAGTGTTGTGTCCAATTCTGGGCACCGCACTTTAAGAAAGATATGAAGGCTTTAAGAGAGGGTGCAGAAAAGATTTACAAGAATGTTTCCAGGGATGAGGGACTTCAGTTATGTGCACAGACTGGAGAAGCTGGGGTTATTCTCCTTAGAGCAGAGAAGATTGAGAGGAGATTTGATAAAGGTGTTCAAAATCATGAGGGTTGGGGTTAGAGTAGATAGAGAGAAACTTCCCATTGGCAGAAGGGTCGAGAACCACATGAGCCAGATTGGCAGAAGAACCAAAGGTGACATGAGAAGAAACCTTTTTACGCAGTGAGTGATTAGGATCAGGAAAGCACTGCCTGAAAGGATGGTGGAGGCAGACTCAATGGTGGCTTTCAAAAGGGAGTTGGATAAGTACCTGAAGGAAAATAATTTGCAGGGCTACGGGGAAAGGGTGGGGGAAGTGGGACTGGCTGAAGTGCTCTTGCAGAGAGCCGGCACGGGCTCGACGGGCCGAATGGCCTCCTTCTGTGCTGTAACCATTCTATGATTCTATTCCCGATGGAAACTAGGGATAGTCAATCAATGCTGGCCTTGCCCGTGACACCCACATCCCAAGAATGAATTTAAAATAAGATATAATACACTTCACGCTGCTCCATCTTGAGTTAAGTGCATTTGAAATTCACGGTGTGTCTTGAGCCCCAGGCAGCAAATATAAATGGCTGCCATTGTCCACTTGTCGGATGTGATGATGCTGCTGATAATTTTTGTAATCAAGTTCCTGCATCTTTGGATGTTGTATCTTTTCCTCAGACTATGTCTGTGTTTTGAAAATATTTCATTTGTGCAACACAAAACACTTTTCAAGCAGGACAAAGAGACGGTGCTAATATGTGCATCACTGCACTTTTTCTTGGAAGATCCATATTTGGAGAAATGCATCGCTTGACGACAATCAGTGGCTGTGTGACTTCAAGCTGGGGGAGGGAGACACAACAGCCCCAAATATCTACATTGAGAAATCCCGCTCGGCTGCTTCCCGCAGGTGAACGAGGGAAAAAGTTAAAAAAGAAGCGCACCAACCTGTTCCTGCTGCGCCCACGCGAGTTCCCAGTCCTGATGCCGCCACTGACTGCACGTTGCAGTGCGTGCACGTCAGGATGTGCGCAGGGCTGGAGCTGCAGTCACATGGCTCTGGGCAGCCAATCCAGTTAAAGTATGTTCTCATTCATAATAATGGGAACTCCGTAAGTTGGACTTCCATTATTATGATTGAGAACCCCCCAACACACAAAACTCTAATCAAAAATAGAAAAAATGCACCACATATTTTTATTAATTTAAATTAGTTATTTATGTATTTTAAAAAAATATATTTTTCCGTATAACATTTTTTATTTGTTTTTAATTATGGGTTAAAAAAACTTACTGAAGTGGGGAGGGTTTTTAACAATCATTTAAAAAAAAATGTTATTTTATAATGTTTTTGTGTATTTTAAAACTCTTATGTCTGTAAAAATAGGCTATGCGCCTGTTTTTATCAGGCGCAAGAGTTTTCAGGACATCCACTGGGCAAGACATGGGTAAATTCTGCAATCTTGCCCATGCAAATGTCCTGGATGTGGAGATGCGCATTGTGCATCAGCTTTTGTGATGCCTTCCCGGGTCTGTACACACTCCGTACGAACCTGGGGAGGTAGGAATTTCTGGGCCATTGTTTTCTATTATGGGTCTGAGTACATACAGGTGTAGGCTTGAATGTGGGTTGAGTGTGTGTGGGTATAATTCAGGTATGCATCGAGTACTGTAAAAGAAAGAAAAGCTTGGATTTATATAGCGGCTTTCACGACCACCGGACATCTCAAAGTGCTGTACAGCCAATGAAGTAATTTTGAAGTATTTTCACTGTTGTAATGTGGGAAATGCAGCTGCCAATTTGCACACAGCAAGCTCCCACAAACAGCAATGTGATGACCAGATAATCTGTTTTTTTTGGTTATGTTGATAGAGGGATAAATATTGGCCAGGACACTGGGGATAACTCCCCTGCTCTTCGAAATAGTGCCATGGGATCTGTAAAGTCCTGTCCCCTCAGTACAGATTCACACGAGGCATGTAGTGAAGTCAAGGTCACTCTGGACCTGCACCTTTATTTCACAACTCTGGAATGCTGCACTTGCCTGAGACCTGTCCTTATATACCTGTTTCTTGCAAGTGCACCCCTGGTGGTAAGGTATACTGGTGGTTACAGGTCATATCTTATTACAGTCATGTATAGCATGTTAGGATACAGTTATATATAATAATGTAAGATACATGACATCACCCTCCCCCAAGGTCTTATTGTCTTTATAGGTTCAGTCTCTCAGGTGGTCTATGCTCTCGCGTGGAGCGTCTGAGTTGTGGTTCAGTTGTTTGCCTTGGTGTCTGTTTTTCTTTGGGTGTGGTTGCTGGTATCTTGCCTAGGCTGTCTGTTTCGATTGGTGTGATTGTTGTTGACTCGCCTGGGCTGTCTGTTGGGATTGCCCTTTCCTCAGGTTGTTCCCTCTGTCTGTCCACCAGGTGTGGTGCGAGTTCCACATTGTAGTCTGCCTCTGGTTCCGCAGTATTGTTGGTAAATCTGCTTTTGACGTGGTCTATATGCCTCCGGCAGGTTTTGCCATTGTCCATTTGTACTACCAGTAGCCTGTTTCCTTCCTTGCCCGTTACTGTCCCTGCAAGCCATTTGGGACCCCTGCCATAGTTTAGTACAAACACTTTGTCCCCTATCTCATTCCATCTCCCCCTCGAATTTCTGTCATGGTACTCAGTCAGCTTAATGATTTTGTACATGTCAGGGAGGATTAATGAGAGCCTTGTTTTTAAAGTCCTTTTCATCAACAGTTGCGGGGGGAGGATCACAGTCAGTGAGTGCGGACGAGATCTGTATGCCAGCAGCAGTTGCGACAGGCGACCCTGCAGCGTGGGACCTTGGATTTTAAGCATGCCTTGTTTAATGATTTGCACTGCTCTCTCCGCCTGGCCGTTGGAGGCTGGCTTGAACGGTGCCATCTTGACGTGATTTATGCCGTGGTCAATTATAAAGTCTTGGAATTCTGCGCTGGTGAAGCACGGACCATTGTCACTGACCAATATGTCAGGGATTCCGTGCGTTGCAAACATGGTTGCGAGGCTCTCCACAGTGGTGGAGGTTGTGCTTGAGTTTAAAATGTTGCATTCGCTCCACTTTGAAAATGCATCCACAACTACGAGGAACATTTTGCCCATGAATGGGCCCGCATAGTCTACGCGCACCCGCGACCACGGTTTGGTAGGCCAGGGCCAGGGGCTCAGTGGAGCCTCCCTGGGGACATTGCTGAGTTGGGCACAAATGGTGCACCTTCGGATGCAGAACTCCAAGTCCGCATCAATACCAAGTCACCAGACGTGGGATCTGGCTATGTCCTTCATGAGAACGATCCCCGGGTGCTCGCGGTGGAGCTCCCGGACAAATGCCTCTCTGCCTCGCAGAGGCATGACTACTCGGCTGCCCCACATCAGGCATTCTGCTTGTAGTGATAGCTCATGCATGCGCCTGTGAAAGGGTTTTAATTCCTTGGGGCAGGCATTGCGAGCCTCTGCCCAGTCACCGGTTAGGACACATCTTTTTATTAAGGATAACGTGGGATCGCTGGCCGTCCAGGCTCTGATTTGGCGAGCCGTCATGGGCGAACCTGTGGACTCAAAGGCATTGATTGCCATGACTATCTCAGTCCTGTTCGTCAGACCCTTCCGTGGTCGCCAGGGGTAGCCTGCTGAGTGCGTCAGCACAGTTGTCTGTGCCTGGTCTGTGCCTTATGGTATAGTTGTAGGATGGCAGCATGAGTGCCCACCTTTGAATTCGCGCCAAGGCGTTGGCGTTTATTGCCTTGCTCTCGGATAGGAGGGATGTGAGGGGCTTGTGGTTGGTTTCTAATGCGAACTTGGCCGCGAAAAGGTATTGGTGCAGCTTTTTGACACCGTACACGCACGTGAGCACCTCCTTCTTTACCATTCCGTACCCGCGCTCCGCCCGCGAAAGTAACCTGGAGGCATAAGCTATGGATTGTAATTTGCCCGCACTATTGACATGTTGCAAAACGCACCCGACCCCATACGCTGACGCATCGCATGTGAGAACTAGCTTTTTATCTGGGTCAAAGAAAGTCAAAACACTGTTGGAACACAGAAGGTTGCGTGCCTTATTGAAGGTGTGTTCCTGGGCCTCTCCCAAAACCAATCGCACCCCTTCCTGAGTAGCACGTGGAGAGGCTCCAGCAGCGTGCTTAAATTCTGCATAAAGTTCCCAAAGTAATTGAGTAGCCCGAGAAAGGCGTGCAGTTCTGAGACATTCCGGGGCCTGGGTGCCAGGCGAATTGCTTCTGTTTTTGGACACTGTTGGGCGGATTCCATCAGCGGCAATCCTGCCCAAAAATTCAACCTCGGGTGCGAGAAACAGGCACTTGGATTTCTTGACTCGTAGGCCTACCCGATCCAACCGCTTTAGTACTTCCTCCAAATTACGGAGATGGGAGTCGGTGTCCCTGCCCGTGATAAGTATGTTGTCTTGAAATACAACCGTCCCCGGGATGGACTTGAGCAGACTCTCCATGTTGCGCTGGAATATGGCAGCTGCCGAATAGCCATCAATTGTACATGTGTGTTGATGGTGGTGAGTAGCTTGGATTTCTCGGTCAATTCTTGCGTTATATACGCAGATGTGAGGTCTAATTTTGAGAAAAGTTTACCTCCAGCCAATGTGGCAAATAAGTCCTCCGCTCTGGGCAGCGGGTACTGGTCCTGTAGGGAGACTCTGTTTATGGTAGATTTGTAGTCCCCACAGATTCGTACGGATCCATCAGGCTTCATGACTAGGACGATGGGACTTGCCCAGTCGCTAAATTCCACAGGTGATATAATGCCTTCCCACAGCAGCCTGTCTAGTTCGTGTTCAATCTTTTCCATCATCACAGGGTACAGCTCTGGCCTTGTGATGGACTAGTCTAGCATCCAGTGTGATGTAGATTTTGACTTTGGCCACAGGTGCCCACACCTGGCTGAAAGAGATGTTCAAATCGCTTTATAACTGTTGAGCAGGAGGTGCATTCCTCTAATGACATAGCATGGACATCAACCCATTTCCAGTTTAGTTTTGCCAGCCAGCTTCTCCCCAGCAGTGCTGGGGGGTCTCCGGGGACAATCCACAGGGGAAGTCGGTTCACTGTCCCTTTGTATGTGACAGAGAGCATGGCGCTGCCGAGGACTGGTACGATTTCTTTGGTATAGGTCCTTAGTTTGGTGTCGACCCTTGTGAGTTTTTGTCTGTCTCTTTTATGTGGCCACAGTTGTTCAAATTGTTGAGCGCCCATGAGAGATTGACTCGCTCCTGTATCCAGCTCCATGTTGACAGATATCCCGTTGAGTAGGACCCTCATCATTATAGGAGGCGTCCTGTTGTAGGAGCAGCGGCCATTGATCGTGTTGACCCGCTGTACATCGGTGTCCCGGGTACTGTCCCCACCATCTTCTGGTCCGCTTTCCGACCCATCCGATTCGTATATCAGCTGAGCTGCCGTTTTTTTGCATATGCGGGCCAAATACCCTGTATATTCACAATTTCTGCAAACAGCCTGCTGAAATCGACATCCCCTTGACGAGTGCCCACCTCCACACCTCTAGCACAGACCTGTTCCATTGTTCAAAGTGTTCCCAAAGAATGAGCTGCGTCTGATTGATCGCTCTTGAGCTTCTCTCAGTTTGTAGTTGATTGCTCGCATTGTGGGTTGATGAGATGTGAACGGCCGTTCCTGTGGCCCTTGATGGCTTCTGCCTGCTGTCGCGAGCCTGTTCTCCCGGTTTTGTCTGCGTGTGGGGGTAGCAGCTTGTTTAGTACTGTGAACTTCTTGTTCTGATATTTCGTTAGTTGTCGTACCTGCATTGTAAATCAACCTCGTTTCTTCTTCCCCTACCAAGAATGTCTGTGCAACCAGTGCTGCTGCCTCTAAGGTCAGGTTCTTGGTCTCTATGAGCTTTCAGAATATGCCTGCGTGGCCTATTCCTTCAATGAAAAAGTCTCTCAGCATTTCTCTCCTCAGTTCATCGGAGAACTCACACAAACTAGCCAACCTCCGAAGTTCCGCCACGAAGTCGGGTATGCTCTGGCCCACACAGCGTCTGTAGTTGTAGAACCTGTGTCTGGCCATGTGTAGGCTGCTCGCTGGCTTCAGGTGGTCTCTTACCAGTGTGCTCAATTCTTCAAACGACTTGCTTGCTGGTTTCTTGGGTGCCAACACATCCTTCATTAAAGCGTATGTTTTCGAGCCACAGCTGGTCAAGAGATGGGCTCTTCTCTTGTCTGCCTTATCGTCGCCTAACCAGTCTTTGATTACAAAGCTTTGCTGGAGCCTTTCTATAAAGTCCTTCCAATTGTCTCCCGCATTGTACTTTTCATCTGATCCGTTGTTCACCATTCTGTGGATTCTGTAATCCCGTAACTCGTCGCCACTGTGAAGTCCTGTCCCCTCAGTACAGATTCACACGAGGCACGTAGTGAAGTCAAGGTCACTCTGGACCTGCTCCTTTATTTCACAGCTCTGGAATGCTGCACTTGCCTGAGACCTGTCCTTATATACCTGTCTCTTGCAAGTGCTTCCCTGGTGGTAAAGTATGCTGGTGGTTACAGGTCATATCTTATTACAGTCACGTATAGCATGTTAGGATACAGTTATATATAATAATGTAAGATACATGACAGGATCTTTTACGTCTACTTGAGAGAGCAGACGTCTCATCTGAAAGAGGGCACCTCTAACAGTACAGCACTCCCTCAGTACTGCACTGGAGTGTCAGCCTAGAATTTTTTGTGCTCAAGTCGCTGGAGTGGAACCTGAACCCACACCCTTCTGACTCAGAGGTGAGAGTGCTACCCACTGAGCCCCAGCAGTGTACTGTACTGTGCATGGGGTGGTGAGTGGGTACAAGTCTGTACATATGGGGCAGAATATGGGATTTGATGCATGTGCGTTCAATACTGACAGTACACAGCCAAAATGAAGGGATCAGTGTGGCAGAGAAGGGATTTCAACATTATGTAGGTGGGAGGCCTGATACATTATTAAGTATATTTTACCCTTTTGACTCCAGATAATTTTGACTTTTGTGTTTCAGACTACGCTCGCAGGTGAACTCTTCCTCCTACACCGTGAGAATTTTCACTTGCCTTGATATCTAGGCCAAACATCGTAGCATGCTTGGGATAACAGAGAAGCCTTCTTTTTAGATCACTTCAGCCACGGATTCTATCCCTTGTCTTCCCTCCACGGGATCTGATTTTTATTTTAGAGTGATAGAATAACATTTCACTGGATTGTGTTTTGAGCTTTAACTGCCAAACAAATGTATTAAACAATAATACAACAAACAGCAAGAGTGATGCATATTTTTACAATGAAAGAAAGACTTGCATTCATATAGCGCCTTTCACGACCTCAGGTCGTCCCAAATCGCTTTACGACCAATAAAGTACTTTTGAAGTGTAGTCACTGTTGTAACGTACAAAACGTGGCAGCCAATTTACGCACAGCAAGCTCCCACAAAGAGCAATGAAATAAATGACCAGATAATTGTTTTGGGTGTAGGTTGAGGGATAAAGGTTGGCCACTGAGAAAACTCTCCTGCTTTTCTTCAAATAGTGACTGTGATTTTTTTTACATCCACCTGAGAGGGCAGACAGGGCCTCGGTTTAATGCCTGATCTGAAAGACTGCACCTCCAACAGTGTAGCACTCCTTCAGTACTGCACTAAAGTGTCAGCCTTCAATGGCTGCAAAACATTGCTAACTTCTTGTATAGTAGAAAATAATAAATCATTTGCAGTTCTGAGTTGGTAGGAATTATTTTTTTATGTGGAGGTTCTATCACTTTACCTTCAGTAACTATAGAAGTTACCTGACTTCTCCAATTCTCTTCGGTGGTTACAGGCAGACAGACTCGCTTTGAAGGCTCCAGATCAAACTCAAAGATTTGAAAGAAGCAATCCTGTGCGTCCCTCCCAAACAGTAACTGGAGCTTCATGAAGTGACTTTCTGTTATCTTCAAAAAGCTGCCAGACACATATCGGAACAAATCACACCGTATTTGGATTTGAATTGTGTAGCTTGACTCCCCTCTCACGGAACTGTCCAGCAACTAACCAAATAATTATCGCAACAATGTACCGGGGCATGGATTCTGTGAGTGTACCCCGGCAGAACAAAAGAAGCCAATACCAGACAAAAATGGTTAATTTTTTGTCAAAGGATCTTTCTATTACAACCGTACGCTCTCCTACTAATTTCAGCTGCTTAAAACAATCATAGGAAACTAGTTTAACTTTTATGGACTATCTAGCCATTGGTGGAGAATTCCGATGAAAAATGCAGGAAATAAGTCTCTTAACAGTCTGGCGGTAATTATTCCCGAATTAGCCAGTAACAGTTACAGATGAACGCAGCTCCACATTAATTGAGAAATGAAGTAATTCAGAGCTTCATACACAGGATCACCCACAGAGACTGGGCAGTGTGAATCACACACATCTCAGCCCACCTCATTACATCATTTCATCCCTTCTCACTGCAGAAACACAGCTGGTTGCCCTTTAAAAAAGATTTATAGGGCCTGAGATTCCATAGGAGGTTCTCCCGGTCTCCCACCAGAACTCCAGGAGACCAGCGGGATCCCGGGGGGAATGGGGTAAGTGGCCATGTTCCTGGGAGTTCCACCAGGGATACTGCAGGAACCCGGGAGAACCCATTACCGCCTCCTACCAACTCCCCTTGGAATTTCAGGGGCACACCATCTGCTTCAAGGGCCTCTCTAGGTAACATGTTCACTAACCCTTGATGTAAAAAAACCCTCTGTCTGAGTCCTCTTTTTACTCCTGACTTCATAAGAACATATTTATCTGATTCAAACATATTTTGCGGTAAAAATAGAAAATGCCGGAAACACTCAGCAGGTCAGGCAGCATCTGTGGCGAGAGAAACAGAGTTAACATTTCAGGTCGATGACCCTTCGTCAGAACTGGAAGATGTTTGCGGTTTACCAGTTTTTGGCAAGTGCAGACCCAGGGAAATCGGGGGGGGGGGGGGGGGGGGAGCGGAGGTTGTAGGTTGAACATGGCAGATGATCCGATCTTCAGTCTTCTGAGGAACAAGCAGAAGACCACAGAGCAGCAGCAGACGATGAGGATTCCGGGCGAATGAGCTTGAATATGGATGAAAAGTAAACCTCTACAATGTTGACAGAGAGAGAGAGAGAGAGCATTCCTTGTGCTGCACTTAGGAGATGCAAAGAGCACAAAGACCCCCAAAGGCTTGCAAAGCAAACATTGTGGTTGAGACCCAGTCAGACTTGGACTGTATCCAAGCTAAACGCAATGCTCCAGTACACACATCGACCTTCTCTCCTAAACTGATGAGCTTCAGGAGAGATCGGAGGAGCACTGGCAGTTTTATAGCTGCAATTACCTAGGAAGTTGTGTGTCAGCAGCTGAGTGAAGGAGATAATGGCAGCCATCATGCATCTTTATCGTCATTCTGCCAAATATATAATATTAATGACCCCTTCATTGTAGTCCCAATCAAAAGTGAAATACGTATATTCTAGTCAGATCCAGCTGGTAGTCCTCCCATCTGAGTCAAAACGTTCAGGGCACAGCCCTGGTCCAGAATTTGAGCACACAATCTACCCTGACACCAATGCAGTGCTGGGGGAGTGCTGCATTGTTAATGGTGCCACATTTCTGATGAGATATTAAACCAAAGTCTCATCTACCTGTTAACTCTAGCTTAAGCACTCCATTCCTTCCATTTTATTACTTCAAGAAAAATATAATTTAGTGAAGAACCTACCTTCCATGACACCTCTCTCCCTCCGTTGTTACTCATCAATGTTTACACTTTTCTCATACAGCGTACAACACTTTAAAATGTCACTTTCCAAGTACACACTGCTGCCATCAGCACACCAGAGACGTCAGGGTGCGTTGCCATCTGATTTCTGATATAGATGGGCGCGATTTCCTTGCACTAGGAAATAAACTTCTGCCTGGCTATTCAAATTCTATTAATGGGCTACTGAACCCCTCAGGAAAGTGCCTGGAAGATTTGAATGCGATGTCGCCTCATCTCTTTCTCTTTTCTTGGACATGTCTTTGTCAGTCCCATAGGAGGGCTTTATGAGTTGTGTCAGTCCTCCTGAAGGATTACAAGCAAAATATGAGTCTGTATTTTCTCCTTAAGATTCTGCTATGTACCTCACCATTTTCTGTTTGCATGGGAACCAGAATAGCCCATCCCTCTAGATCCTCTGTCAACATTCAATTAGATCATGGCTGATCTGCACCTTAACTCCATTTACCAGCCTTTGATCCAGATCCCTCGATACCCTTACATAATAAAAACCTGTCAGTCACTGCCTACAGATTCTCACTACCCTTTGTGTGAAAGAGTGCTTCCTGATTTTTCTCCTGAATGATACAGTTCTAATTTTAAGATTGCGCCCCCTTGTTCTAGATTCCCTCACCACAGGCATCATTCTGGTGAACCTGTGCTGTACCCACTCCAAGGCCAATATATCCTTCCTGAGGTGTGGTACCCAGAACTGAAAGCATTTCTCTTCAAAAAAGAAGGCTAAGGGGTGACCTAATAGAGTTCTTTAAAAGTTTTGATAAAGTGGATAGAGAGAATGTTTCCACTTAGGGGAAGAGCATAACTAGAGGCCATAAATATAAGAAATCCAATATGGAATTCAGAAGAAACTTCTTTACCCAGAGAGTGGTGAGAATGTGGAACTCGTTAGCACAGGAAGTGGTTGAAGCGAATACTATCGATGCAGTTAAGGGGAGTGTCATGTATCCTACGTGGCTACTGTTTGTACTATCACAAGGTGTGCCACCAGAGGGCACAGCAGTGGGTGACTTGCAGGTTACCTGTACAGGTGTGCCTGACCTAGTATAAAAGGCAGGCCACCAGGTGTGATCCTCACTCTGGAGTTATCAATAAAGGACTAAGGTCACTACAGTTCAAGTACAACACATTGCCTCGTGGAGTCATTATCAGAACATCCAAAGACATAACAATTGGCGACGAGATTACAGACTTTCACGCAAAAAATGGCTACTCTTGGCATGTTGCAGCAGTTCACCGATGGTGATGATTGGGCCCTTGTGGAGAGGCTAGACCATTTCTTCACAGAAAACAACCTGGCAGGAGACAACCCGGCCACACTGGCTGGCAAGCTCAGAGATATCCTGCTAATCAGTTGTGGGCCCACTGGCTATGACCTCGTCAGGGACTTGCTGGCACCAGCGAAGATAACGGCCAAGACATACGAGGAGCTCGTAACCCTGATCCATGAGCAACTCAAGCCCAACGAGAGCATCCTCACAGCCAGACATCGGTTTTACACCCACCGACGGCCCGAAGGCCAGGAAATCACGAAATACGCTGAAGACCTCAGGAGGCTGGCGGCACCGTGTGATTTCGGCAACCACCTCACCGAAGCGCTGCGGGCATTTTTGTCATTGGAATCAGCCATGAGGGCCTTCTTCATAAACTACTGTCAGCGGATACCAGTCACCCTGCAAAAGGCCATCTCTGTGAGCCAGGCATTCATGAACTCGACCTGTGGTTCTAGGCAGATGACTCACCCTCAGGACTCAAACCCGGCAAGTATTGTGCACAGAGTGGTGCCTTTTAGAGGCTGGATTGTAGAATGTGAACCTTCTAAGGGAAGAGAAAACAGGCCCCTGAATCCCTTAACTCAGAGTCCGCCAAGAGGGGCTAATCGAATAGCATCATGCTGGCGTTGCGGAGAGAATCACAGGGCTCACCAGTGCTGTTTTAAAGAATATGTATGCAAAAGCTGCAGCACAAAGGGCCACCTCCAGCGAATGTGTAAGAGAAATATGACTCACTGTGTCGATGAAGAGTCTGCAGATGGCCATGAATCCAGCGTGGATTATGAAACAATAGGCAGAGAGGCAGCTCAGCCTCACAACGAGGTATATAGCATGTTTACCTGCACCACCGAGTGTTGCCCGTTGAGGATGGAGGACGAGATAGATGGCGTTTCAGTCTTCATGGAAGTGGACACGGGGGCGAGCCAGTCAGTAATGAATTAAGGAGCCTTTGCGATGCTATGGGACAATCAAGCTGAACGACCCAAGTTGGTCCCGGTTCAGGCAAAGCTGTACACGTACACTGATGAACTTATCCCAGTCATTGGTAGTGCTGATGTTAAGGTACTCCATGATGGCGTGGTGCACAAGTTACCTCTGTGGATTGTTGCAGGTGATGGACCAACGCTACTCGGAAGAAGGTGGATGGAGAAGCTCCATTGGAAGTGCGAAAACTTTACTCCTCCAGCTATCGACGTTCTCCCTGCTCAGAGGCAAAACAAGCCCTACCTGAGGTTGGATCCGACACCAGAGAGGAGACCAGCACAGCACTCGAGGCACAGACCACTCAGCATGACTGCGTGGAGATGATCCAGCTGAGGCGACCCGACCCAGGCTCCAGTGGCAGGACTCCGGAGAAAGAGAATCAGATCCAGAGGCAACTTCCCAGCTTCGGAGAAGAGGATCACCGCAGCGTGGATGGAGGAAAGATGGCGCCCGAACCACGAGGTGATGCGCTAAGGAAAAAGATGGTGGTGGCCAGACCAAGAGGTGCAGTGCTGAAGGAGCATCTAGTGAGAAGGAGGAACTGAAGGATATCCTTATTAGGCGGGAAATTGTGTTAGGGAAATTGATGGGATTGAAGGCCGATACATCCCCGGGGCCTGATAGTCTGCACCCCAGAATACTTAAAGAAGTAGCCCTAGAAATAGTGGATGCATTGGTGATCATTTTCCAACAGTCTTTCGACTCTGGGTCGGTTCCTATGGACTGGAGGGTAGCTACTGTAACCCCACTTTTTAAAAAAGGAGGGAGAGAGAAAACGGATAATTATAGACTGGTTAGCCTGACATCAGTAGTGGGGAAAATGTTGGAATCAATTAATAAGGATGAAATAGCAGCGCATTTGGAAAGCAGTGACAGGATCGGTCCAAGTCAGCATGGATTTATGAAAGGGAAATTGTAACGTCCTTACTCGACAGTATGAAACCACACGAAGCACATTCTGGGGACAAGGTCACTCTGTGACCTTAACTCTTTATTCACAGGGCTCCAAAGACAATGACCCTGCGTGGGACCTCCCTTTTTATACCTGTGTGATCAGGTAAGGAGTGTCTCCCACAAGTTCACCCCTTGTGGTCAAGGTGTGCATCTAGGTTGAGTGTATACAGTAATACAGTGGTGTTACATTGTGGTTACATACATGACATCACCTCCCCCCGCCCCCCAAAGTCTTATTGGGATCATAGGTTTAGTCTTTCAGGTGGTCTATGCTCCCTCGTGGAGCGCCGCAGTTGGGGCTCTGGTTGTTGGACACTGACGTGAGTGCCTGTCACCTGTGGTGATTCCGGCCTGTCTGGGCTGACCGCAGGGACTGTGCATTCTTCTGATTGCTCTTGTTGCTCGTTCACTGGCGGTGTTGTGAGCTCCATCTCATGGTCTTCTTCAGGTTCCTCCATGTCCATGCTGAACCTTTTTTTTACTTGGTCCAGATGCTTACGGCATATCTGACCATTGTTGAGTTTTACCACGATGAACATATTCCCCTCTTTGTCAATTTCAAAGCCCTCAAGCCTTTTGGGCCCCATGGCGTGATTGAGGTCCAATACAGGATCATTTATTTCTATACATCTCCCCCTCGAATTACGGTCATGGTACTCGTTTTGTGACTTGCGCTTGCCCTCAACTATGTCGGTCAGGACTGGGTAAATGAGGGACAACCAAGTTTTGAGTGTCCGTTTCATTAGTAGCTTTGCGGGTGGGACCCCCGTGAGCGAGTGCGGTCGGGATCTATAGGCCAACAGGAGACGCGATAGGCGGCATTGTAGGGAGGGTCCTTGAATCCTGAGTATACCTTGCTTAATGATTTGGACCGCACGTTCCGCCTGGCCATTGGAGGCCGGCTTGAACGGCGCAGTGCTGACGTGGTTGATGCCATTGCCTGACATAAACTCTCGGAATTCGTAGCTTGTGAAACATGGGCCATTATTATTAAACAAGATGTCTGGCAAGCCGTGGGTTGCAAAGATCGCATGTAGGCTTTCCACGTTGGTGGATGACGTGCATGAATTCAGAATGATGCACTCGATCCATTTCGAGTACGCATCTACCACAATAAGGAACATCTTTCCCATGACGGGCCCGCGTAGTGAACATGAATGCGTGACCATGGCCTGGTGGGCCAGGGCCACGGGCTGAGCGGGGCCTCCCTGGGGGCAGTACCCAGCTGGGCACCCGCCGTGCACCTGCGAACACAGTGTTCCAGGTCTGAATCAATTCCAGGCCACCAAACTTGTGACCGGGCAATGGCCTTCATCAACACAATGTCTGGGTGCTCGCTGTGGAGTTCCCTGATGAATGCCTCCCTTCCCTTCTGGGGCATAACTACCCGGCTGCCCCATAGTAGGCAGTCGGCTTGGATGGAGAGCTCATCCATCTGTCTGTGGACGGGTCTGACCTCCTCAGGGCATGCTCCGTGTGCGGGCGCCCAATCCCCAGTCAGGACACATTTCTTAATCAGAGATAGGAGGGGATCTCTGTTTGTCCAGATTTTGATCTGGCGGGCTGTGATGGGGAAGCCTGCGCTGTCAAAGGCATCGACAGCCATCTTGGCACTTTGCTCCGCTGCCTCCTCAGTAGTGGCCAGTGGAAGCCTGCTGAGCGCGTCAGCGCAATTTTCAGTGCCGGTTCGGTACCAGATGGAATAGTCATAAGCAGCCAGCGTGAGAGCCCATCGCTGTATGCGAGCAGATGCGTTGGCATTGACAGTCTTGCTGTCTGACAACAAGGATGTTGATGGCTTGTGGTCCGTCTCTAATTCAAACTTCCTACCAAAGAGGTACTGATGCATTTTTTTACACCATAGACACATGCAAACGCTTCCTTCTCGACCATCCCATATCCCCGTTCTGCTTGAGAGAGCGACCTGGAGGCATAAGCCACAGGTTGTAGTTGACCTTCAGCATTGCCCTGCTGCAACACGCACCCAACCCCATAGGACGATGCATCACATGTCAGAACCAATTTTTTACAGGGGTCGTACAGGGTCAACAACTTGTTTGAATAAAGTAGGTTTCGCGCCCGATCAAAAGCCCGTTCCTGACAGTCCCCCCAAAACCAATCGCAACCCTTATGCAGGAGCACATGTAGCAGCTCCAACAATGTGCTCAAGTTCGGCAGAAAGTTCCTGAAATAGTTCAACAGTCCCAGGAATGAACGCAACTCCGATGTGTTGCAGGGCCTGGTTGCTCGTCGAATTACCTCTGTTTTGGATTCGGTGTGCCGAATCCCATCTGCAGCAACTCTCCTGCCCAGAAACTCAACCTCAGGAGCTAAGAACACACATTTAGACTTCTTGAGTCATAGGCCTACCTGGTCCAGTCGGCGTAGCACCTCCTCCAGGTTGTGGAGGTGTTCCTCGGTGTCTCGACCCGTGATGAGGATGTGGTCCTGGAATACGATCGTTCCAGGAATGGATTGAAGCAGGCTTTCCATGTTTCGTTGAAAAATCGCGGCCGCTGATCGAATGCCAAACGGGCACCTGTTATAAACGAACAGTTCCTTTTGCGTGGTGATGGTGGTCGGCCAGTTCCTGGGTCATATAGGGTAAAGTAAGGTCCAACTTGGTGAACAGCTTGCTGCCTTCTAGCGTGGCGAAGAGGTCCTCCGCTCTCGGGAGCAGGTATTAATCTTGTAGGGACACCCGATTGATGGTGGCCTTGTATAAGAACATAAGAACATGAGAATTAGGAACAGGAGTAGGCCATCTAGCCCCTCGAGCCTGCTCCACCATTCAATAAGATCATGGCTGATCTGGCCGTGGACTCAGCTCCACTTACCCGCTCTCTCCCCGTAACCCTTAATTCCCTTATTGGTTAAAAATCTATCTATCTGTGACTTGAATACATTCAATGAGCTAGCCTCAACTGCTTCCTTGGGCAGAGAATTCCACAGATTCACAACCCTCTGGGAGAAGAAATTCCTTCTCAACTCGGTTTTAAATTGGCTCCCCCGTATTTTGAGGCTGTGCCCCCTAGTTCTAGTCTCCCCGACCAGTGGAAACAACCTCTCTGTCTCTATCTTGTCTAGCCCTTTCATGATTTTAAATGTTTCTATAAGATCACCCCTCATCCTTCTGAACTCCAACGAGTAAAGACCCAGTCTACTCAATCTATCATCATAAGGTAACCCCCTCATCTCCGGAAGCAGCCTAGTGAATCGTCTCTGTACCCCCTCCAAAGCCAGTATATCCTTCCTTAAATAAGGTGACCAAAACTGCATGCAGTACTCCAAGTGCGGCCTCACAATACCCTATACAGTTGCAGCAGGACCTCCCTGCTTTTGTACTCCATCCCTCTCGCAATGAAGGCCAACATTCCATTCGCCTTCCTGATTACCTGCTGCACCTGCAAACTAATTTTTTGGGATTCATGCACAAGGACCCCCAGGTCCCTCTGCACCTCAGCATGTTGTAATTTCTCCCCATTCAAATAATATTCCCTTTTACTGTTTTATTCCCCAAGGTGGATGACCTCACACTTTCCAACATTGTAATACATCTGCCAAACCTTCGCCCATTCGCTTAACCTATCTAAATCTCTTTGCAGCCTCTCTGTGTCCTCTACACAACCCGCTTTCCCACTAATCTTTGTGTCATCTGCAAATTTTGTTACACTACACTCTGTCCCCTCTTCCAGGTCATCTATGTATAATTGTAAACAGTTGTGGTCCCAGCACCGATCCCTGTGGCACACCACTAACCACCGATTTCCAACCCGAAAAGGACCCATTTATCCCGACTCTCTGCTTTCTGTTCGCCAGCCAATTCTCTATCCATGCTAATACATTTCCTCTGACTCTGCGTACCTCTATCTTCTGCAGTAGTCGCCACAGATCCTGACAGAACCATCTGCTTTTAGGACGGGAATGATGGGGCTCGCCCAGTCGCTGAATTCAACAGGCGAGATGATGCCCTCTCTCAACAGCCGATCCAATTCGCTCTCGATCTTTTCCCGCATCAGATACGGCACCGCTCTGGCTTTGTGGTGCACTGGCCTGGCGTCCGGGGTGATGTGTATCACTACTTTGGTGCATTTGAAAGTCCCGACGCCAGGTTGGAATAGTGAATCGAATTGTTGTAGGACTTGTGAGCACGAACTTCGCTCCACAGATGACATTGCGTGAACATCCCCCATTTCCAGTTCATCTCGGCTAACCAGCTCCTCCCCAACAGTGCGGGACCATTGCCCGGGACAATCCAGAGCGGCAGCCGATTCACTAACCCATTGTGTGTGACAGCCAACATTGCACTGCCTAGCATCAGAATGATTTCTTTAGTGTAAGTCCGTAATTGTGTCTCAATACGTGTTAATTTGGGTTGACTGGCTTTAAGTGGCCATAGCTTCGCAAATTGCTGAACGCCCATGAGTGACTGGCTGGCCCCAGTGTCCAGCTCCATCCGTACTGGGATACTGTTTAATAAAACCCTCATCATTATTGTGGCGTTTTGGTGTATGAACTGTGACTATTTGCCACATGGACCCGCTGAACCTCGGTGTCCATCGATTTGTCCCAAAAGTCATCCTGCCTCAAAGAACCCTCTTCTGGTCCATCCACCTCATATATTAGTCTGGTTGCAGGCTTCCTGCACATTCAAGTGGCCACTGAGATTGCAGTTCCTGCAGACAAACTGTTGAAATCTGCAAGATCTAGCTGAGTGTTTTCACCACACCTCCAGCATGAGTTAAAGTTTCCATTGTTGGGATTAAAGGGACTATGGCCAGGCATTCTATGCTGACTGTCCCTTTCACTGCTCTTGAGTACCCTATTAGTGGGTGTCAATGGCCCCATCCCAGGCCGCATTGGTCACTGTGATGGCGTGAATGTCCGTTCAGCTTGCCATTGTCTCTGTTGAAGTCCTACTCTGGGGTCTATTGCTGCCTGGGGAGTGTTAGACTGCCCTTGCCTACCTGCGGGGCTCTGAGTCGCATCGTTGATGTTGACTCCCTGATCCATCGCTGCGTTAGAGGCAGAATTGCGGCGTATATTATTTTCGTCTTTCTCCCCCACCATGAAAGTTTGAGCTATCAACGCCGCCGCTTCCAAGGTCAAATCCTTGTTCTCGATTAATTTGTGGAAAATTCCCGCATGACCGATGCCCTCGATAAAGAAGTCCCTTAGCATCTCCCCCCTTCAGGCATCTGTGAACTTACAGAGGCTGGCCAAACGCCGGAGGTCCGCTACGAAGTCTGGTATGCTCTGTCCTTCACTACGTTGGTGGGTGTAGAATCTGTGTTGGGCCATATGTATGCTACTTGCCGGTTTGAGGTACTCCCCGATCAATTTGCTAAGTTCTTCAAAGGTTTTGTCCACTGGCTTTTCGGGTGCTAGTAAGTCCTTCATGAGCGCGTGAGTCTTTGGTCCGCAGCTGGTCAAAAGATGAGCCCTTCGCTTGTCGGCCGCTGCATCCCCCAGCCATTCTTTCATAACGAAGCTTTGCTGAAGCCTCTCGACAAAATCGTCCCAGTCTTCCACAACACAGTACCGTTCCTCTGTGCTACCGGTGGCCATTCTCGTGGGTCGTGAATTCCCGTTTCTCGTTGCCAATGTAACGTCCTTACTCTACAACATGAAACCACATGAGGCACATTCTGGGGGCAAGGTCACTCTGTGACCTTAACTCTTTATTCACAGGATTCCAAAGACGATGACCCAGTGTGGGACCTCTCTTTTTATACCTGTGTGATCAGGTAAGGAGTGTCTCCTACAAATTCACCCCTTGTGGTCAAGGTGTGCATCTAGGTTGAGTGTATTCAGTAATACAGTGGTGTTACATTGTGGTTACATACATGACAGAAATCATGCTTGACGAATCTTCTGGAATTTTTTGGAGTATTCAACATTTAGGAAGGATAGACAGAGAGGAAAAGGAGGTGGGGTGGTATTGCTGGTTAAAGAGGAAATTAATGCAATAGTCATGAGGGAAATTAGCCTGGATGATGTGGAATCGGTATGGGTGGAGCTGCGGAATACCAAAGGGCAGAAAGCGTTAGTGGGAGTTGTGTACAGACCACCAAACAGTAGTAGTGAGGTTGGGGACAGTATCAAACAAGAAATAAGGGATGTGTGCAATAAAGATACAGCAGTAATCATGGGCGACTTTAATCTACATATTGATTGGGCTAACCAAACTGGTAGCAATGCGGTGGAGGAGGATTTCCTGGAGTGTTTTAGGGATGGTTTTCTGGACCAATATTTCGAGGAACCAACTAGAGAGCTGGCCATCCTAGACTGGGTGATGTGTAATGAGAAGGGAGTAATTAGTTGGGGACTTGTTGAGAAGATGTAACTAGCAGAGTGGACAAGGGAGTGTATTTGGACTTTCAAAAGGCTTTTGACAAGGTCCCGCACAAGAGATTAGTGTGCAAAATCAAAGCGCATGGTATTGGGGGTAATGTACTGAGGTGGATGGAGAACTGGTTGGCAGACAGGAAGCAGAGAGTCGAGTCCTTTTCAGAATGGCAGGCAGTCACTAGTGGAGTGCCGCAGGGCTCAGTGCTGGGACCCCAGCTCTTTACAATATACATTAACGATTTAGATGAAGGAATTGAGTGTAACATCTCCAAGTTTGCAGACGACACTAAACTGGGTGGCGGTGTGCGATGTGAGGAGGACGCTAAGAGGCTGCAGGGTGACTTGGACAGGTTAGGTGAGTGGGCAAATGCATGGCAGATGCAGTATAATGTGGATAAATATGAGGTTATCCATTTTGGGGGCAAAAACACAAAGGCAGAATATTATCTGAATGGCGGCAGATTCGGAAAAGGGGAGGTGCAACGAGACCTGGGTGTCATGGTTCATCAGTCATTGAAAGTTGGCATGCAGGTACAGCAGGTGGTGAAGAAGGCAAATGGTATGTTGGCATTCATAGCTAGGGGATTTGAGTATAGGAGCAGGGAGGTCTTACTGCAGTTGTATCGTGCCTTAGTGAGGCCTCACCTGGAATATTGTGTTCAGTTTTGGTCTCCTAATCTGAGGAAGGACATTCTTGCTATTGAGGAAGTGCAGCGAAGGTTCACCAGACTGATTCCAGGGATGGCTGGACTGTCATATGAGGAGAGACTGGATCAACTGGGCCTTTATTCACTGGAGTTTAGAAGTATGAGAGGGGATCTCATAGAAACGTATAAGATTCTGACGGGACTGGACAGGTTAGATGCGGGAAGAATTATCCCGATGTTGGGGAAGTCCCAAACCAGGGGACATAGTCTTAGGATAAGGGGTAGGCCATTTAGAACTGAGATGAGGAGAAACTTCTTCACTCAGAGAGTTGTTAACCTGTGGAATTCCCTGCCCCAGAGAGTTGTTGATGCCAGTTCATTGGATATATTCAAGAGGGAGTTAGATATGGCCCTTACGGCTAAGGGGATCAAGGGGTATGGAGAGAAAGCAGGAAAGGGGTACTGAGGGAATGATCAGCCATGATCTTATTGAATGGTGGTGCAGGCTCGAAGGGCCAAATAGCCTACTCCTGCACCTATTTTCTATGTTTCTATGTTTCTAACACGTGGCACCAAATGGAGAAGAGGATTGGGGTAAAGAAAGCAAGGCTCTCTTAAAGGAGGCCTGCAACCCACCACAATTAAAGGGACTGTTCCACACACTCAAGCAATGTAATAGCAAATGTGAGTTAAAGATAAACCGTGTAACTGATGATCAGAGTTGTGTACATGGAATAAGCAAGGAAAAGTCGCGTGATTGCGATCACGTAAAATGTGTAAGTGATGATCAGAGTTGCGTACATGCAACTAGCAAGGAAAAGTCGCGTAATCGCGATCGGAGCTACAGGGTATTCACATAAGTAAAAGTTGTGCGATGGAGGATTTCAACTGCACACAGCCAATGCAGCAGGCAAACACCCATCAGGAGCACATAGGTCCAGCGAGCTACCCAATGCGCCCCTGGGACCAGAGTTATGCACCATGGAGTGTGGCCAGAAGCAGCCATTACACACGAGCTGCAGAGTAAGCGATCTCAGGAGGGCAACGGCACCGGTATCGATACCCTGCCCCTGATCGGCTCCACCTCTCAAGCACCCGATGGCACCAACCACCACGAACCTGAAAGAGCAAACTGTGCTAAGGCACAGCCCCCAGACCCCATCACCACCAAGGCCATACCGGGAAATGAAGGGTCACCCGCTACAGTCCTCCCAAAGGGGACAGGGACCAGCCAGGATCCCAAACCAAACAACGCCCAGGCTAGCGAGTCAGCAGTTCCCTGCGCACTGCTAGACAACAGCTCCTCAGGGAGCAGCAGCGACCCAGGGCACAAAGAAAAGACAGGGAGGTCACAGGCATCTGTGAACCTGCCTGAAGCTAGGAACCACGGCAACAGCCCCAAGAGCAGGCAACTTGAGCTAACTGGGTTCCCACTGCCAACACTGGGCACCGCGCCACCACCAGACTGCCTGGACACCATCCAGCAGTTCTGGAACTAGTTTGTCCTCACGTACTGGTCACCGATCCCCAGTACGTATCGATAATGTATCTCACCAGTCTAACGTATTTGTCTCACAACCGAACCACAAATGTAATGCAAACTTGGTTTTCTGAACTTGAATGTATATGAATGCAATGAGTCTCCAGCATAATCTATATGTGGGGGCGGGGGTGGGGGGGGGTGCGGGGAGAATGGAGTGGTCAGGGACACTCACAAACAACAACCACCAGCACTCTACTGCACCAACCACTCACCCAAGATTGAAACGACCTGCCAAGGGTCAACCGGATAGAGCTAAGCCCAGAGCACAGTCAATGCAGAGGCGATTTGCACTAAAGGCCATGGGGAGAGTGATGTCATGTATCCTACATTGGCTACTGTTTGTACTATCACAAGGTGTGCCACCAGAGGGCACAGCAGTGGAAGACTTGTAGGTTACCTGTACAAGTGTGCCTGACCTAGTATAAAAGGCAGGCCACCAGGTGTGAACCTCACTCCGGAGTTATCAATAAAGGACTAAGGTCACTACAGTTCAAGTGCAACGCATTGCCTCGTGGAGTCATTATCAGAGCATCTAAAGACATAACAGGGAGGCTAGACAAGCATATGAGGGAGAAGGGAATAGAGGGTTACGCCGATAGATTTAGATGGGGAAAGATGGGAGAAGGCTCGAGTGGAGCATAAACGCCGGCATGAACCGGTTGGGCTGAATGGCCTGTTTCTGTGCCGTATATCCTGTGTGATCCTGTGTAAATAGTTTATCTACTGTATTGAATTTTTAATCATTATAATCATTCAATTAGATCAACCCTCAACCTTCTAAACTCAAAGGAATGCAAGCTAAGTTTATGCACATTGATACTCATAATTTAACCCTTTAAGTCTTGGCATAATTCTGGTGAATCTGCACTGCATCCAAGGCCAATATATATTCCTTCCTGAGATGCGGTGCCCAGAACTGAAAGCATTACTCCAGATGGGGTCTGGCCAAGGCTCTGTACAGCTGAAGTATCACATCCTCCCCTTTCATATTCCAGCTCCCTTGAGATAAAGGCCAACATTTCATTAGCTTTTTTGATAACTTTTTTTAACCTGTGCACTAGTTTTTAGTGATTTGTGTATTAAATTCCTTTTCTCCTTCACAGTTCCTAGTTTCTTGCCATTAAGTAAATATTTCAATTTGTCTTTCTTGGATTTGAAGTGGATGATCTCACAGTTCCACTATTCAACCATCGATGGACATGCCTTCAGCTGCCTGGGCCCCAAGCTCTGGAATTCCCTCCCTAAACCTTTCCGCCTCGCTACCTCTCTTTCCTCCTTTAAGATGCTCCTTAAAACTTTCCTTTTTGACCAAGCTTTTGGTCATCTGCCATAATTTCTTCTTATGTGGCTCGGAGTCAAATGTATTTGTTTTGAATTATAACACTGCTGTGAAGCACCTTGGGATGTTTTACAACGTCTGTGTCCCTTTTGTAACTTCCTGCTCCCATCTGCATGACTGAATAGCTACACATTTTCTCCTTTGTCAGGTGGGATGAAGGACGGTTCACTTCACTGAGATCCCCAGCACTGGAATGAGTCCCATTGCTTTGCTGATGCACCAGACAAAACGTTTGAGTGAAGTGGGAACTGACACTCTCCCAGACAATTTTACATCCGTTGCTCTCACAGCTGGGACCTGTGAAACCATGGTGATGAAAATCTGACTGTGACGCTGGGTCTAGTTTGAAGTGGGCACACTGCGTCAAAGGACTTGAAAGAAGACTTGTATTTATATAGCGCCTTTCACGACCTCTGGATGTTCCAAAGTGCTTTACAACCAATTAAGTTTTTTGGAGTGTAGTCACTGTTGTAATATAGGGAATTCAGCAGCCAATGTATGCACAGCAAGATCCCACAAACAGCAATGTGATAATGACAGGATAATCTGTTTTAGTGATGTTGGTGGAGGAATAAATATTAGCCAGAGCACTGTCAAGAACTTACCAGCTCTTTTTCAAAATAGTGCTGTGGAATCTTTTACATACACCTGAGAGAGCAGACGGAGCCTCGGTTCAACATCTCATGTGAAAGACGGTACCTCCGACAGTGCAGCACTCCCTCAGTACAGCACTGGGAGTGTCAGCATAGATTTGGTACTCAAGTCCTTGGAGTGAGGTTTGAACCATTTGACCTTCTGACTCAGAGGCGAGTGTGCTACCCACTGAGCCATGGCTAACACCAAAAAGACTTTACCAAAACTATTAAGTAGTAGTCATACAAAAACACACAATGCTAATACGATTTAGCACTACATGGCCACGGTGGTGAATTTAGTTGTTACTTGCAGCAATAATGGGAGATTGCTGCACAAAGCCATGAATGTTCGGGGGGCAAGGTCAGGCAAACCAGGAACAGTCAGGAACTTGTTACGGTTTGCCAACCTGAAAATGACCCGTTTATCCCGAATTGGCAAACTGCAACAAGTGGGGTGCCACAGAGATCAGTGCTGGGTCCTCAATTATTTACAATCTATAGTAATGACTTGAATGAAGGGGCCGTGTGTATTGTAGCCAAATATGCTGATGATACAAAGATAGGTGGGAAAGCAAGTTGTGATGAGGACACAAAGGGCTGGAAATTCGGTTGAAGATTTTTAAAGGCGCTAATATCGGGCGTTCACTAAATTTAGTGCCGGAAAAAGGTTTTCGACGGCAGCCAAAAAGTTCAGTGGTTGTGCCCTGCCAGTGGAGTGGAGCACTAAGGGAAATGTTCCACACTTATCTCAGGGCACTAGGCTGGGTGAGCACCTGAATATTCCGAGCTAAAGAGCTGGCTTCGCAGTGCCCTAAGAGAGGCCTGCATGCAAAAAAAAAATAATTGGAATAAAAAACACAAAAAAATCACCCCGAATAAAGTTAGATGGCAAAAAAAATATCAATCGCCCTTACCTCATGCAGTCATTCCTTCCCTTAGTGCCCCGGGACCGCGCTGCACGCCAGCTTTCTCTGGTGGTGTCACTACGGGGTGATATCGGTGCAGCACAAACCAAATGTTGTGTCCGTGTCGATACCGGGGGCATTGCTCTACGCACAACCATCCTGTGCAATACTGCTCAGCACTGTCGGTACCGGCACACTGAATTTGCCGAGCGGCGCGAATGCCAGTGGTCGCAGCTGCAAACCCTTTAGCGCCCCTGTAGTGCCCCTCGCGAGAGCGCAATCCAACTGAATTTCTCCCCCAAACAGTCTGCAAAGGGATATAGATAGGTTAACCGAGTGGACAAAAATTTGGCAGGTGGAGTATAGGGCCCAAGTTTCCACATGATTTGTGCCTGATTTTTAGGAGCAACTGGTGGAGAACGGACTATCTTAGAAATCGCAATTCTCCACATTTTTTTTTCTGCAGTTCTAGTCAGGTAGAACAGTTCTACTTTGGAACAGAATTTTTTCTTCAAAAGGGGGCGTGTCCGGCCACTGACGCCTGATTTCAAAGTTACCACAGTGAAAACGTACTCCAAACTAAGTTAGAATGGAGCAAGTAAAGATTTTTGTAGAACTGAAAAAACCTGTTCTACACATTAAAAAATCAGGCGCAGGTTACAAATTAGGCGTCCAGAACGAGGAGGGGGGGGGAAGGGAACTAATTAAATTCTACAATAAATCCTTATTTATACTTATACAAATATTATACAAATAAATCCAACCTGAATAAACATTTATAAGCAAAGAAAAGATTAAATAAACCACCTTCCTACCTGTGTGAAAGTATTTCAGGCACGGAGAATGCTGCAGTCAGCCTGAGGCGCCCGTTCTTCCCGCGGGGGTGGGGGGGCGGGGTGGTGGGGAGGAGGAGGCGCCTGTTCTTTCCCGCGGGGGGGGGGGGGAGGAGGCGCCCGTTCTTCCCGCGGGGGGAGGGGGGGAAAGGAGACAGTGAGAAGGCTGCAAGTGCTGATGTGCTGATGGCAATGTGCTTTTATTTAAAAAATGTTCAAAAATTAAACAGCTACAAAGAACTACAAAAATGGCCGAGTGCCAATGTTTTTTTCACACTGCGCGTGTGCGAGCGCTCCAACGCGCATGCGCAGCGTTGCCGGCAGGAAAAAAACTAATTTAAATAGTACCCGCTCCCTCCCACTTACAAAATCGGCGCGAGTGTAGGCTCTGCCCCCCTGGGCGCCGCGCCAGGCAGACAAGGAGCTGCAGAATGCTCCAGAATTGCAATTCTTTTTTTAGGCGCCGTTTTAGGCGCGAAAAACGGGCGCCCAGCTCGGAGGGGCGCCCGTTTTTTATCCTGTGGAAACTTGGGCCCATAATGTGGGAAAACGTGAGCTTATCTACTTTGATAGGACTAGATAGGCATAATATTATTCAAATGTAGAGAGACTACAGAATGCTGTGGTACAAAGGGATCTGAGGGTCCTTGTACATGAAACACAAAAAGTTAGTATGCAGGTACAGCAAGTAATTAGGAAGGCAAATGGAATGCTTGCCTTTATTGCAAGGGGGAGAGAGTATAAAAGCAGGGAAATCTTGCTATAACTGTACAGGACGTTGACGCGACCACATCTGGAGTACTGCATACAGTTTTGCATCGGAAGCAGTTCAGAGAAGGTTCACTTGGTTGATTCCTGAAATGAAAGGGTTATCTTATGAGGAAAGGTTGAGCAGGTTAGGACAATATTTATTGGAGTTTAGAAGAATGAGAGGTGATCTTATTGAAATATATAAGATTCTGAGGGGGCTTGACAGGGTAGATGCTGAGAGGATGTTTCCTCTCGTGGGGGAATCTAGAACTGGGGAGCATAGTTTCAGAATAAGGGGTCGTCCATTTAAGATGGAGATGAGAAGGAATTTCTTCTCTCAGAAGGTTGTGAATCTTTGGAATTCTCTACCCCAAGGAAATGTGGAGGCTGTGTCATTGAATATATTCAAGGTGGAAATAGACAGGTTGTTGAACTATAGAGGAGTCAAGGGTTATGGGGTATAGCAGGGAAGTGGATTAAAGTCCATGATCAGATCAGCCATGATCTTATTGAATGGCGGAGAAGGCTCAAGAGGTCAAATGGCCTACTCCTGCTCATATGTTCTTATGATTCCCCCCGCCCACCCCACCCCGCCATTGATAGGGCATTGTGTGTGGGTCACAGATTGTTGGCAGGTTCATTGGGTATGAAGTGAATAGTTACAGTGTTGTGACTTTTGCATCTTGTCCAATCTAATGATGTCACTTGCCACATGCACCGATCTTTTCAAGAAATAAGCCAGGTGTATGGGAAGGAGAGGAGAATGTGGTGCGGGTGTAAAGGGAGTGGGGCTGAAATAACGTGATCCGTCTTACCAGGTGGATCCAGTTCTCGCTCTCAACCGCCCCCTGACCGCCACCCCCACCGCCTTTCGACCTGGATCACATAAGAATATAAGAAATAGGAGCAGGAGTAGGTCATTTGGCCCCTCGAGCCTGCTCCACCATTCAATAAGATCATGGCTGATCTGATCATGGATTCAGCTCCACTTCCCTGCCCGCTCCCATTAATCCTTTACTCCCTTATCGCTCCAATATCTGTCTATCTCCGCCTTAAATATATTCAATGACCCAGCCCCCACAGCTTTCTGGGGCAGAGCATTCCATAGATTTACAACCCTTTGAGAGAAGAAATTTCTCCTCATCTCAGTTTTAAACGGGCAGCCCCTTATTCTAAGACTATGTCCCCTAGTTTTAGTTTCGCCTATGAGTGGAAATATCCTCTCTGCATCCACCTTGTCGAGCCCCCTCATTATCTTATATGTTTCGATAACATCTTCTCTCATTCTTCTGAATTCCAATGTATATAGGCCTAACCTACTCAATCTATCCTCATAAGTCAATCCCCTCATTTCCGGAATCAACCTAGTGAACCTTCTCTAAACAGCCTCCAAGTATATCCTTCCTTAAATACAGAGACCAAAACTGTACGCATTACTCCAGGTGTGGCCTCACCAATACCTTGTACAGCTGTAGCAGGACTTCTTTGCTTTTATACCTTATCCCCTGTTATGTATAGAAGGACTCCATGAGGCTGAGTACTGTGAGCTAAACTTAGTGTAACCTTAGTCTTCTTCATTACAACTCCAGAGTGCCTAAAAAACATGGCAGCCAACCTTTTATACTGGCCCTGTACGTGTGTGCAGGTGACCATTAGGACTCCAACAGTTGCGCCCTCTGGTGGCACGTGTTATATAGTTACATACATAACATCACTCCCCCCCCCCCCCCAAAGTCTTCGGTACAAGTTATTTACAAGTTGAGGCGATCCGGAGCCCTTCGCTCCCTGGTTGATCATCTCAGTTCAAACCCTGGCATGTGTGAGTTGGTCAGACCATTGCTGCACTGCACCGTGGCTGGTCTGACTGGACTGTCAAGAATGGTGGGTTCATCCTCGTGATTGGCAGCGAGGTCGATTGCTGGTTGGGTGTGTGTTGGTGGATCGTCGATGGTGATGTCCTCTTCAAGTCATTCCTGGTTGTCAGTAAATCGCAATTTGGTCTGATCTAAATGCTTTCTGCACATTTGGTCATTTAACAGTTTGCTTATAAACACCCTATTCCTTCCTTGGCCAAAACAGTGCCAGCAACCCTCTTGGGACCATGAGCGTAATTCAGGACAAACACAGGGTCGTTAACATCAATGTCACATGAAACAGCCGCGCGATCGTGGTACATGTTCTGCCGGTGTCGCCGGGTTTCCACGTGATCACTAAGATCCCGGTGGACTAGCGAGAGCCTGGTTTTGAGGGCTCTCTTCATTAACAATTCTGCTGGGGGAACCCCGGTAAGTGAATGGGGTCACGTCCGGTAACTGAGCAGAATGCGAGACAAGCAGGTCTGCAGGGAGCTGTCCGTCACGCGTTTCATGCTCTGTTTGATTGTTTGGACTGCCCGCTCCACTTGACCATTAAATGCGGGCTTAAACGGAGCAGACCTGACATGCTTGATGCCATTGTGGGTCATAAACTCGTTGAATTCCGAGCTGGTGAAACATGGTCCATTGTCGCTGACAAGGACGTCGGGCAAGCCATGGGTGGCGGACATGGCCCGGAGGCTTTCACTGGTGGCTGTGGACGTGCTGGATGACATGATTACGCATTCAATCCATTTGGAGTAAGCGTCCACTACTACTAAAAACATCTTTCCTAAAAAGGGGACGGAAAAATCTATGTGGATCCTGGACCACGGTTTGGAGGGCCATGACGACAGACTCAGTGGAGCCTCCCTTGGTGCATTGCTCAGTTGCGAGCAAGTATTGCACTGATGCACGCATAACTCCAAGTCCAAGTCAATGCCAGGCCACCAAACATGCGACCTGGCAATTGCCTTCATCATGACAATGCCTGGGTGGGTACTGTGTAGGTCGCGTATAAACATTTCCCTGCCTTTTTTTGGCAAAACCACGCGATTACCATATAAGAGACAATCCGACTGGATGGACATTTCATCTTTGCGTCAGTGAAATGGCTTAATTTCATCTTGCATTTCCCTGGGAACTGCCGACCAGTTCCCATTTAGGACGCAACTCTTTACTAATGATAGCACAAGATCCTGGTTGGTCCAGGTCCTGATCTGGCGAGCCATGACAGGTGACTCCTCACTCTCAAAAGCATCCATGACCAGTAGCAAGTCTGTGGGCTGTGCCATTTCAAACCCAGTGGTGGGTAATGGTAGTCGGCTGAGAGCATCGGCACAGTTTTCAGTGCCTGGTCTGTGGTGGATAACATAGTCATAGGCGGATAATGTTACTGCCCATCTTTGAAAGCGGGATGAAGCATTGGTGATTATACCTTTGCTCTCTGAAAACAGCGAAATGAGTGGCTTGTGGTCAGTTTCAAGCTCAAACCGAAGTCCAAATAGGTATTGGTGCATTTTCTTAACCCCATATACACATGCTAACGCCTCTTTCTCGACCATACTATAGGCTCTCTCAGCCTTAGACGGACTTCTAGATGCGTATGCAACTGATTGGAGGTTGCCCAATACATTGGCTTGCTGTAATACACAGCTGACCCCGTACGATGAGGCGTCCAGCAGCTGAGCAGAACCCGAGATAAGCGGGTTTCATTGGTGGCAGTGGATGTGCTGGATGACATGATTACGCACTCAATCCATTTAGAATAAGCGTCCACTACAACTAAAAACATCTTTCTGAGAAAGGGGCCAGCAAAATCTACGTGGATCCTGGACCATGGTTTGGAGGGCCATGACCACAGACTCAATGGAGCCTCCCTTGGTGCATTGCTCAGTTGTGAGCATGTGTTGCACTAGTGTATGCATGACTCTAAGTCCGAGTCAATGCCGGGCCACCAAACATATGACCTGGTTATAGCCTTCATCATTACTATGCTTGGGTGGGCATTGTGTAGGTCACATATAAACGTTTCCCTGCCTTTTTTTGACAAAACCACGTGATTACCCCATAAGAGACAATATTGGCCAGGACACCATGGGATCTTTTACGTCCGCCTGAGAGAGCAGACGGGGCCTCTGTTTAACATCTCATCTGAAAAACAGCACCTCCGACAGTGCAGCACTCCCTCAACGCTGCACTGGAGTGTCAGCCTAGATTTATGTGCTCAAGTCCCAGGAGTCGTAGGAATATGTATTTAGGAGGTGTGACCAGTCAATGGAATTGTGGGGGGGGGGTTTGGAAAGGGGGATGGATGGAATCCATGTCCTTATGGGTGGCTATAAGCTGCTTTTGTAGAGGAACCATTCAAGACAACACAACATTGTTCGTATGCAAAAACACTTTGATGGCATACTCCTTACAAATAGATTACAATTTAATTCTGTAACCACTTGATTCAAATGCCTGCTTTGTTCTGTGAAGTCAAAAGGGTGTCACAACCAAGTGACATGGAGTTAAAGGGGTGTCACAATCATGTGTGTGCACTAGATCTGTGCAGCAGAGCAGGTCTCCAGTCATCTTGGATAACTCTTGCCATTGGACCAAGACCTAGCTCTTTCAAGCCCGTGTGGTGACTGATGTGCAACGGCCACCACACGTTAAAAAAATCCACGCACAGGCATCTTCCATCCTTCAGGATGTAGTTCAGGACCTGGAAAATTATTATCATTATCATCATAGGTGGTCCCTCGAACGAGGATGACTTGCTTCCACGAGAGTTCACAGATGTTTCAGTGACGGACCCGATGTTCCAGTCCTGAACTCTAGTTGAAGGGGTGGAAGATGCCTGTGTGTGGATTTTTTTAGTGTGTGGTGACCATTGCACACCAGCCACCTCACGGGCTTGACAGAGCTAGGCCTTTATATTTTATAACCAGGACGATTGGAGACTTGCTCTGCTGCACGGACCTAGTGCGCACACATAGCGCATTAATACATAGGGTTAGGGTGAATACGTGAGTAATGGTCCCTTGAGAGAAATACCCAGAGGGCAATTGGTGTCTATGTAACCATACAATAACTAAAAATCAACCCGGTGAGTGAAGAATAAATGACTTGCTGAACATGAAAGGGAACAAAATTAGTTATTGAAAAAGTAACCTGCAAGTTATGACAGTGTGGTAACTTGGACAGATTGCAGAAGGATATTGTTGTGCTCAGTGAAACACGGCATTCCATGCAAGGCATTCCAGAGCATTTGTAGCTGAGTGGCTAGTCTTGTGGACGAAGTACTTATGGAGCAGCATGGAGTGTCACACATCAGACTGATGTTTATTTAGTGTCCATATTCATGTGGTTGGTTGGTTTGGTACTTTCTGTCCTTCATTGAAACACCTGTGAACTCAGCTTTTTTTTTGGCATAGAAGCAAGTCATCCTCGTTTCCAGGGACTGCCTATGATAATGACAATCAAGTAATGCAGAACTCTTTTGGGGGAAACGAAAACATTAAATCGTGGCCCCCCGATCTGGGGGACGCACCAAACATTTACAAGGCTCTTTTTTTTTGTTTTTTTTTGTTTGTTTTTTTTAAAGTTTTTTTTTTGGGGCACTAAAATCATATTTTTTTCTCCAAGTGCCTCCTATAAAAGGGGAGGGGGACACTAAAAACACCGGCAATTAAAACAAATGAAACTTTAAAACATAAAATCAAATTAAAATTTGGTTGCCGGGCGTGATGATGCACTCCAGTCCCTCCGGTGCCCACCTCTCGCGGAAGGCCGCGAGCGTACCGGTAGACACCGCGTGCTCCATCTCCAAGGACACCCTGGCGCGGATGTACGCACAGAAGAGAGGCAGGCAGTCAGGTTGAACGATCCCCTCGACCGCCCGCTGCCTGGACCGGCTGATGGCAACCTTGGCCGTGCCCAGGAGCAGTCCTACGAGGAGGCCCTCGGACCTACCCGCTCCCCTCCGCACAGGGTGCCCAAAGATCAGGAGTGTGGTCAAGTAATACAGATAAAAGGGGTGTCACAACCAGGTGATGTGAATTGAAAGGGTGTCACAATCAAGTGATACGGAGTTAAAGGGATGTCACAACCAGATGATGTGGAGTTAAAAGTACTCCACATCACCTGGTTGTGACATCCCTTTGGATGTAAAGCGTTTTGGGACGTCCTGATGTTGTGAAAGGTGCTATATAAATGCACGGCTTTCCTTTTCTCTTTTAAAGGGCTATCACAACCAAGTGATGTGAAAATGTGTTTAGCACCTTGTTTCAAATCAATTGACACTCCAGGGAGGTAACATCCCGACAATAGACTAGCTTTGTGTTTTAGATGCTATGAATGATTGACAGCTATATTTAGTGTGGAAAGGTATCTATTTGATTTCCTTTGTCTCAATTTATACTTCGAGGGGAAGGGAACGATGGAGATGAAAATCATCTTGGGTGGCAGTGCAAAGTGGACGACAGTCAGTCAGCAGTCCTTTTTACACCCCGCCCGATTTACTTTTGCATTGAAGCCAATAAATGGTCCAGAAATTGCTGGGAAAATGATGTACGTTCCATCTCCCTGCTGTTTGCAGGTGCTGAGTGACAGCATGAAATTGCACGCGGATTGATCGAACTGGTACTGTTTCACCAATCACCATGTTGTTAATTAGGCTGACTTCAGTGCATCCAGTTCTTCCATTTTTAAAAAGCAACTGAAGGCATCAAGTTTGGGGAGGGGAAGAGCACAATTTTCCTAGTTGGGTGACTATTATTATATTTATGTTTCATGGAGAGAGGAAGTTTTGGAAGAGGAGGAAATCGAGGGGATCATGAAGAAGATATTGAAGTTGATGGCGATAAGGCTGAGCTTAATAATTAAATGCTTACATTTATATAGTGCCTTTCACAACCTCTGGATGTCCCAAAGCCAATTAAGTACTGTTGTAATCATAGAATCATACATAGAAACATAGAAACATAGAAAATAGGTGCAGGAGCAGGCCATTCAGCCCTTCTAGCCTGCACCGCCATTCAATGAGTTCATGGCTGAACATGAAACTTTAGTACCCACTTCCTGCTTTCTCGCCATACCCCTTGATCCCCCGAGTAGTAAGGACTTCATCTAACTCCCTTTTGAATATATTTAGTGAATTGGCCTCAACTACTTTCTGTGGTAGAGAATTCCACAGGTTCACCACTCTCTGGGTGAAGAAGTTTCTCCTCATCTCGGTCCTAAATGGCTTACCCCTTATCCTTAGACTGTGACCCCTGGTTCTGGACTTCCCCAACATTGGGAACATTCTTCCTGCATCTAACCTGTCCAAACCCGTCAGAATTTTAAATGTTTCTATGAGGTCCCCTCTCACTCTTCTGAACTCCAGTGAATACAAGCCCAGTTGATCCAGTCTTTCTTGATAGGTCAGTCCCACCATCCCGGGAATCAGTCTGGTGAATCTTCGCTGCACTCCCTCAATAGCAAGAATGTCCTTCCTCAAGTTAGGAGACCAAAACTGTACACAATACTCCAGGTGTGGCCTCACCAAGGCCCCTGTACTCAAATCCCCTCGCTATGAAGGCCAACATGCCATTTGCTTTCTTAACCGCCTGCTGTACCTGCATGCCAACCTTCAATGACTGATGTACCATGACACCCAGGTCTCGTTGCACCTTCCCTTTTCCTCATCTGTCACCATTCAGATAATAGTCTGTCTCTCTGTTTTTACCACCAAAGTGGATAACCTCACATTTATCCACATTATACTTCATCTGCCATGCATTTGCCCACTCACCTAACCTATCCAAGTCACTCTGCAGCCTCATAGCATCCTCCTCGCAGCTCACACTGCCACCCAACTTAGTGTCATCCGCAAATTTGGAGATACTACATTTAATCCCTTCGTCTAAATCATTAATGTACAATGTAAACAGCTGGGGCCCCAGCACAGAACCTTGCGGTACCAAACTAGTCACTGCCTGCCATTCTGAACAGTACCCATTTACTCCTACTCTTTGCTTCCTGTCTGACAACCAGTTCTCAATCCACGTCAGCACACTACCCCCAATCCCATGTGCTTTAACTTTGCACAGTAATCTCTTGTGTGGGACCTTGTCGAAAGCCTTCTGAAAGTCCAAATACACCACATCAACTGGTTCTCCTTTGTCCACTTTACTGGAAACATCCTCAAAAAATTCCAGAAGATTTGTCAAGCATGATTTCCCTTTCACAAATCCATGCTGACTTGGACCTATCATGTCACCATTTTCCAAATGCGCTGCTATGACATCCTTAATAATTGATTCCATCATTTTACCCACTACTGAGGTCAGGCTGACCGGTCTATAATTCCCTGCTTTCTCTCTCCCTCCTTTTTTAAAAAGTGGGGTTACATTGGCTACCCTCCACTCGATAGGAACTGATCCAGAGTCAATGGAATGTTGGAAAATGACTGTCAATGCATCCGCTATTTCCAAGGCCACCTCCTTAAGTACTCTGGGATGCAGTCCATCAGGCCCTGGGGATTTATCGGCCTTCAATCCCATCAATTTCCCCAACACAATTTCCCGACTAATAACGATTTCCCTCAGTTCCTCCTCCTTACTAGACCCTCTGACCCCTTTTATATCCGGAAGGTTGTTTGTGTCCTCCTTAGTGAATACTGAACCAAAGTACTTGTTCAATTGGTCTGCCATTTCTTTGTTCCCCGTTATGACTTCCCCTGATTCTGACTGCAGGGGACCTACGTTTGTCTTTACTAACATTTTTCTCTTTACATACCTATAGAAACTTTTGCAATCCGCCTTAATGTTCCCCGCAAGCTTCTTCTCATACTCCATTTTCCCTGCCCTAATAAAACTCTTTGTCCTCCTCTGCTGAGTTCTAAATTTCTCCCAGACCCCAGGTTCACTGCTATTTCTGGCCAATTTGTATGCCACTTCCTTGGCTTTAATACTATCCCTGATTTCCCTTGATAGCCACGGTTGAGCCACCTTCCCTTTTTTATTTTTACGCCAGACAGGAATGTACAATTGTTGTAATTCATCCATGCGGTCTCTAAATGTCTGCCATTGCCCATCCATAGTCAACCCCTTAAGTATCATTCGCCAATCTATCCTAGCCAATTCACGCCTCATACCTTCAAAGTTACCCTTCTTTAAGTTCTGGACCATGGTCTCTGAATTAACTGTTTCATTCTCCATCCTAATGCAGAATTCCACCATATTATGGTCACTCTTCCCCAAGGGGCCTCGCACAATGAGATTGCTAATTAATCCTCTCTCATTACACAACACCCAGTCTAAGATGGCCTCCCCCCTAGTTGGTTCCTCAACATATTGGTCTAGAAAACCATCCCTTATGCACTCCAGAAAATCCTCCTCCACCGTATTGCTTCCAGTTTGGCTAGCCCAATCTATGTGCATATTAAAGTCACCCATTATAACTGCTGTACCTTTATTGCATGCACCCCTAATTTCCTGTTTGATGCCCTCCCCAACATCACTACTACTGTTTGGAGGTCTGTACACAACTCCCACTAACGTTTTTTGCCCTTTGGTGTTCTGCAGCTCTACCCATATAGATTCCACATCATCCAAGCTAATGTCTTTCCTAACTATTGCATTAATCTCCTCTTTAACCAGAAATGCTACCCCACCTCCTTTTCCTTTTATTCTATCCTTCCTGAATGTTGAATAACCCTGGATGTTGAGTTCCCAGCCCTGATCATCCTGGAGCCACGTCTCCGTAATCCCAATCACATCATATTTGTTAACATCTATTTGCACAGTTAATTCATCCACCTTATTGCGGATACTCCTTGCATTAAGACACAAAGCCTTCAGGCTTGTTTTTTTAACACCCTTTGTCCTTTTAGAATTTTGCTGTACAGTGGCCCTTTTTGTTCTTTGCCTTGGGTTTCTCTGCCCTCCACTTTTCCTCATCTCCTTTCTGTCTTTTGCTTTTGCCTCCTTTTTGTCTCCCTCTGTCTCCCTGCATTGGTTCCCATCCCCCTGCCATATTAGTTTAACTCCTCCCTAACAGCACTAGCAAACACTCCCCCTAGGACATTGGTTCCGGTCCTGCCCAGGTGCAGACCGTCCGGTTTGTACTGGTCCCACCTCCCCCAGAACCGGTTCCCAGGAATTTGAATCCCTCCCTGCTGCACCACAGCTCAAGCCACGTATTAATCTGCGCTATCCTGCGATTCCTACTCTGACTAGCACGTGGCACTGGTAGCAATCCCGAGATTACTACTTTTGAGGTCCTACTTTTTAATTTAGCTCCTAGCTCCTTAAATTCATTTCGTAGGACCTCATCCCTTTTTTTAACCTATGTCGTTGGTACCAATGTGCACCACGACAACTGGCTGTTCTCCCTCCCATTTCAGAATGTCCTGCACCCGCTCCGAGACATCCTTGACTCTTGCACCAGGGTGGCAACATACCATCCTGGAGTCTCGGTTGCGGCCGCAGAAACGCCTATCTATTCCCCTCACCATTGAATCCCCTATCACTATCGCGCTTCCACTCTTTTTCCTGCCCTCCTGTGCAGCAGAGCCAGCCACGGTGCCATGAGCTTGGCTGCTGCTGCCCTCCCCTGATGAGTCATCCCCCCAATAGTACTCAAAGCAGTGTATCTGTTTTGCAGGGGGATGACCACAGGGGACCCCTGCACTACCTTTCTTGCACTGCTCTTCCTGCTGGTCTTCCATTCCCTATCTGGCTGTGGACCCTTCTCCTGCGGTAAGACCAACTCACTACACGTGATACTCACGTCATTCTCAGCATCGTGGATGCTCCAGAGTGAATCCACCCTCAGCTCCAATTCCACAACGCGGACTGTCAGGAGCTCGAGGCGGATACACTTCCCACACACGTAATCCCCAGGGACACCGGAAGTGTCCCCGAGTTCCCACATGGTACAGGAGGAGCATATCACATGACCGACCTCTCCTGCCATGCCTTAACCCTTAGATACCCTTAAATTGGTAGTAACAATGTTACAGTTCACTTACTGATATAAAAAATAAAAAGAAAAGCTACTCACCAATCACCAGCCAATCACTTACCCCATTAGCTGTGACGTCACTTTTTGATTCCTTTCTACTTCTATTTTGCTTTCTCTACCGCTGTAGCTGCACAAGCACGCCTTTATAGGCCGCTCCGACAATGCTCCCACCTCTCGCCAACTGCCGCTGGTACTTGAGCTCCCGCTGGGCCTTTATAGGCCGCTCCGACGCTGCTCCCACCTCTCGCCAACTGCCGCTGGTACTCGAGCTCCCGCTGGGCCTTTATAGGCCGCTCCGACGCTGCTCCCACCTCTCGCCAACTGCCGCTGGTACTCGAGCTCCCGCTGGGCCTTTTATAGGCCGCTCCGACGCAGAAGGAAGCCGTTTGGCCCATTGTGCCTGTGAAAGAGCTATCCAATTGGTCCCACTCCCCTACTCTCTCCCCATAGACCTGCAAAGTTTTCCTTTCAAATATATATTTACTGTCCTTTTGAAAGTTATTATTGAATCTGCTTCCTCCACTGGTTCAGGCAGTACATTCTAGATCAGAACAACTCGCCGAGTAAAAAAAAAATTCTCTTTATCTCTCCCACCCCTGTTTTTTTTTGCCAATTTGTCTTAAATCTGTGTTCTCTGGTTACCAACCAAGGAAACAGTTTCTCCCTTTCTACTCTTGCAAAAACCCTCGTAAACACGGCAGCCAATTTACACACAGCAAGCTCCCACAAACAGCAGGTGATAATGACCAGATAATCTGTTTTAATGATGTTGGTTGAGGGAACAATATTGGCCAGGACACCAGGCTGCGACAGTTCGCAAAAAGTGTCGCAAGAGTGTTTGAAAACCAGGCCCTCAAAACTGCCACCAAGCTCATGGTCTACAAGGCTGTAGAAATACCCGCCCTCCTGTATGGCTCAGAGACATGGACCATGTACAGTAGACACCTCAAGTCGCTGGAAAAATACCACCAACGATGTCTGCACAAGATCCTTGAAATCCCCTGGGAGGACAGACGCACCAACATCAGCATCCTCGTCCAGGCTAACATCCCCAGCATTGAAGCACTGACCACACTCAAACAACTCTGCTGGACAGGCCACATAGTTCACATGCCAGACACGAGACTCCCAAAGCAAATGCTCTACTCGGAACTCCTCCACAGCAAATGAGCCAAACGTGGGCAGCGGAAATGTTACAAGGACACTGTAAAGTCCTGACCCTGCAGTACAAACTTACACGAGGCACATGCTGAAGTCAAGGTCACTCTGGACCTGCACCTTTATTTCACAGCTCTCGAGTCCCACACTTGCCTGAGACCTGCCTTTATATACCTGTGTGGAACTGGTATGCAGAGTCTCCTGCAAGTGCACCCCTGGTGGTAAGGTATGCTTGTGGTTACAGGTCATATCTAGTTACAGTCATGTATAGCATGGTAAGATACAGTTATATACAGTAATGTGAGATACATGACATCACCCTCCCCCAAGGTCTTATTGTCTTTATAGATTCAGTCTCTCAGGTGGTCTACGCTCTCGCGTGGAGCGTCTTAGTTGTGGTTCAGTTGTTTGCCTTGGTGCCTGTTTTTCTTTCGGTGTGATTGCTGGTATCTCGCCTGGGCTGTCTGTTTAGTTCAGTATGATTGCTGGTATCTCACCTGGGCTGTCTGTTGAGACTGCCCTTTCCTCAGGTTGTTCCCTCTGTCTGTCCACCAGGTGTGGTGTGAGTTCCACATTGTAGTCTGCCTCTGGTTCTGCAGTGTTGTTGGTGAATCTACTTTTTACTTGGTCTACATGCCTCCGGCAGGTTTGGCCATTGTCCATTTGTACATCTAGTAGCCCTGTTTCCTTCCTTGCCTGTTACTGTCCCTGCAAGCCGTTTGGGACCCCTGCCATAGTTTAGCACAAACACTTTGTCCCCCATCTCATTCCACCTCTCCCTCGAATTTCGGTCATGGTACTCAGTTAGCTTCCGGCGCTTTGCCTCAACAATTTCATGCATGTCTGGGAGGATTAACGAGAGCCTAGTCTTTAAGGTCGTTTCATCAATAGTTGCGCGGGGGGAACCCCAGTCAACGAATGCGGACGAGATCTGTATGCCAGCAGCAGTCGCGACAGGCGGCTCTGCAGCGTGGGACCTTGGATTTTTAGCATGCCTTGTTTAATGATCTGCACTACTCGCTCCGCCTGGCCATTGGAGGCCGGCTTGAACGGTGCCGTCTTAACGTGATTTATGCCGTGGTCAACTATAAAATCTTGAAATTCTGCGCTGGTGAAGCACGGAACATTATCACTGACCAATATGTCAGGAATTCCGTGCGTTGCAAACATGGTTCTAAGGCTCCCCACAGTGGTGGAGGTAGTGCTCGAGTTTAAAATGGTGCACTCGATCCACTTTGAAAATGCATCGACGACTACGAGGAACATTTTGCCCATGAATGGGCCCGCATAGTCTACGTGCACCCGCGACCACGGTTTGGTGGACCAGGGCCAGGGGCTTAGGGGGGCCTCCCTGGGGGCATTACTGAGTTGGGCACAAATGGTGCACCATCGGACGCAGAGCTCCAAGTCCGTGTCAATGCCGGGCCACCAGACGTGGGATCTGGCTATGGCCTTCATAAGGACGATCCCCGGGTGCTCGCAGTGGAGCTCCCGGACAAATGCCTCTCTTCCTCGCAAGGGCATAACTACTCAGCTGCCCCATATCAGGCAGTCTGCCTGTAGTGATAGTTCATGCATGCGCCTATGGAAAGGTTTGATCTCCTCGGGGCAGGCATCACGAGCCTCTGCCCAGTCACCAGTTAAAACACATCTTTTGACAAAGGATAACGTGGGGTCGCTGGTCGTGCAGGCTCTGATTTGGCGAGCTGTCATGGGCGAACCTGTGGATTCAAAGGCATTGATTGCCATGACCATCTCACAGTCGTGTTCGTTGAACCCTTCCGTGGTCGCCAGGGGTAGCCTGCTAGACACGTCGGCACAGTTGTCTGTGCCTGGTCTGTACTTTATTGTGTAGTCGTAAGACGCCAACATGAGTGCCCACCGCTGAATGCGTGCCGAGGCGTTGCCATTTATTGCCTTGCACTCGGATAGCAGGGACGTGAGGGGTTTGTGATTGGTTTCTAACGCGAACTTGGCCCCGAAAAGGTATTGGTGCAGCTTTTTGACACCGTACACGCACGCGAGCGCCTCCTTCTCAACCATACCGTACCCGCGCTCCGCCTGCGAAAGTGACCTGGAGGCATAAGCAATGGGTTGTAATTTACCCGCATCATTGACATGCTGTAAAACGCACCCGACCCCGTACGCTGACGCATCACATGTAAGAACTAGCTTTTTACCTGGGTCAAAAAAGGCTAAAACACTGTTGGAACATAGAAGGTTGCGTGCCTTATTGAAGGCGCGTTCTTGGGCGTCCCCCCAAAACCAATCGCACCCCTTTCTGAGTAGCATGTGGAGAGGCTCCAGCAGCGTGCTTAAGTTCTGCATAAAATTCCCAAAGTAATTGAGTAGCCTGAGACATTCCGGGGCCTGGGTGCTAGACAAATTGCTTCGGTTTTGGATGCTGTTGGGCGGATTCCATCAGCGGCAATCCTTCTGCCCAAAAATTCAACCTCGGGCGCGAGAAACAGACACTTGGATTTCTTAACTCTTAGGCCTACCCGATCCAATCGACTTAGTACTTAGTACTTAGTACTCCAAATTGCGGAGATGGGAGTCGGTGTCCCTGCCGTGATGAGTATGTCATCTTGAAACACAACCGTCCCCGGGATGGACTTGAGCAGACTATCCATGTTGCGCTGGAATATAACAGCTGCCAACTTGATGCTGAATGGGCATCGATTGTACATAAAGAGGCCTTGATGTGTGTTGATGGTGGTGAGTAGCTTAGACTCTTCGATCAGTTCTTGCGTCATATACGCAGATGTGAGATCTAGTTTTGAGAAAAGTTTTCCTCCAGTCAAATGTGGCAAATAGGTCCTCCGCTCTGGGCAGCAGGTATTGGTCCTGTAGGGAGACTCTGTTTATGGTAGACTTGTAATCCCCATAGATTCGTACGGATCCATCAGGCTTCATGACGGGGATGATGGGACTTGCCCAGTCGCTAAATTCCACGGGTGAGATAATGCCTTCCCGCAGAAGCCGGTCCAGTTCATGTTCAATCTTTTCCCTCATCACATAAGGCACAGCTCTAGCCTTGTGATAGACCGGTCTGGCATCCTGTGTGATGTAGATTTTAACTTTGGCCACTTTAAAGATGCCCACACCTGGCTGAAAGAGATGTTCAAAACGACTTAGAACTGTTGAGCAGGAGGTCCGTTCCTCTGACGACATGGCGTGAACATCATCCCATTTCCAATTTAGTTTTGCCAGCCAGCTTCTCTCCAACAGGGCTGGGAGATCTCCGGGACAATCCACAGGGGAAGTCGGTTCACCGTCGCTTTGTGTGTGACTGAGAACATGGCGCTGCCAAGGACTGGGATGATTTCTTTGGTATAGGTCCTTAGTTTGGTGTCGATCCTTGTGAGTTTTGGTCTGTTGCTTTTGTGCGGTCACAGCTGTTCAAATTGTTGGACGCTCATGAGAGATTGACCAGCTCCCGTGTCCAGTTCCATGTTGACGGGTATCCAGTTGAGTAGGAGGCGTCTTGTTGTAAGAACAGTGGACATTGATCGTGTTGACCCGTTGGACCTCGGCGTCCCGGGCACTGTCCCCACCATCTTCTGGTCCGCTTTCCGACCCTTCCAATTCGTATACCAGCCGAGCTGCTGTTTTTCTGCACATGCGAGCCAGATGCCCTGTATAGTTGCAGTTTCTGCAAACAGCATGCTGAAATCGACACCCCCTTGATGAATGCCTTCCCCCACATCTCCAGCACAGACCGCTTCCATTGTTTCCGAAGGATGAGCTGCGTCTGGCTGATCTCTCTTGAGCTTCTCTCAGTCTGTAGTTGATTGCTCGCATTGTGGGTTGATGAGGTGTGAACGGCCGTTCCTGTGGCCCTTGATGTCTTCTGGCACCATTGCCTGCTGTTGAAGGCCTGCTCTCCTGTCTTTGTCTGTGTGTGGGGGTAGCGGCTTGTTTCATGCTGTGAACCCCTTGTTCCGATGTTTCGTTAGTTGTCGTACCCACAGTATAGATCAACCTCGTTTCTTCTTCTCCTGCCAAGAATGTCTGTGCGACCAGTGCTGCTGCCTCTACGGTCAAGTTCTTGGTCTCTATGAGCTTTCGGAATACGCCTGCGTGGCTTATTCCTTCAATAAAAAAGTCTCTCAATACTTTTCTCCTAGTTCATCGGAGAACTCACATAAACTAGCCAGCTTCCAAAGTTCCGCCACAAAGTCGGGTATGCTCTGGCCCACACAGCGCCTGTAGTTGTAGAACCTGTGTCTGGCCATGTGTAGACTGCTCGGTGGCTTCAGGTGGTCTCTCACCAGTGTGCCCAACTCCTCAAACGACTTGCTTGCTGGTTTCTTGGGTGCCAGCAGGTCCTTCATTAAGGCATATGTTTTCGAGCCACAGCTGGTCAAGAGATGGGCTCTTCTCTTGTCTGCCTTATCATCGCCCAACCAGTCTTTGGTTACAAAGCTTTGCTGGAGCCTTTCTATAAAGTCCTCCCAATTGTCTCCAGCATTGTATTTCTCATCTGAGCCGTTGGTAGCCATTCTGTGGATTCTGTGATCCCGTAACTCGTCGCCACTGTAAAGTTCTGACCCTGCAGTACAGACTTACATGAGGCACATGCTGAAGTCAAGGTCACTCTGGACCTGCACCTTTATTTCACAGCTCTCGAGTCCCACACTTGCCTGAGACCTGCCTTTATATACCTATGTGGAACAGGTATGCAGAGTCTCCTGCAAGTGCACCCCTGGTGGTAAGGTATGCTTGTGGTTACAGGTCATATCTAGTTACAGTCATGTATAGCATGGTAAGATACAGTTATATACAGTAGTGTGAGATACATGACAGACACCCTCAAAGCCTCCCTGATAAAGTGCGACATCCCCACTGACACCTGGGAGTCCCTGGCCTAAGACTGCCCTAAGTGGAGGAAGTGTATCCGGGAGGGCGCAGAGCACCTCGAGTCTCAACGCTGAGAGCATGCCGAAATCAAGCGCAGGTAGCGGAAAGAGCGTGCGGCAAACCTGTCCCACCCATCCTCAACGACTATCTGTCCCACCTGTGACAGAGTCTGTGGCTCTCATATTGGACTGTTCAGCCAGCAAAGAACTCACTTCAGGAGTGGAAGCAAGTCTTCCTCGATTCCGAGGGACTGCCTATGATGATGATGATGACAGTTCGCAAAAGATTGGGCTATCTCAGAACGTTTTATACAGAGTGGGAGCAATCCCAATGATGTCACAGAAAATAATGTGGGATGCACTCGGACCAACCAGATTGGACAATTCCTGCCCTGTCTGAGGAATGCTCTAATTTGAAGAATTATGAAGATCCGACAAGGTAGGTAGGCTTACGTTCAAGCCTCTCCCTTTATACTTTTAGTACTGAATCTTAAATGACGTGCATCCATATCCCTATTGTATCTAGATCTGTTTTTAGTCATTTTTTTTATCATCTAAGGTCCTAACACTTGCACAAATCTTTCTATCATCCACGAACATAACAACATAAGAAATAAGAGCAGGAGTAGACCATTTGGGCTCTTGAGCCTGCTCCGCCATTCAATAAGATCATGACTGATCTTTGACCTCAACTCCACTTTCCCACCCAATCCCCATATCCCTTGATTCCCTTAATATCCAAAAATCTATCGATCTCTGTCTTAAATATAAAGAAAAAAGAAAAAAAGACTTGGATTTCTATAGCGCCTTTCACAACCACTTGACGTCCCAAAGTGCTTTACAGCCAATTAAGTACTTTTGGAATGTAGTCACTGTTGTAATGTAGGAAACGCAGCAACAATTTGCACAAAGCAAGATCCCACAAACAGCAATGTGTTAATGACCAGATAATCTTTTTTTAGTGTTGATTGAGGGATAAATATTGGACACCAGGAATAACTCCCCTACTCTTCTTTGAAGTAGTGCCATGGGATCTTTTACATTCACTCATCCAAAAGACAGCACAACGTTGCCTCAGCACTGCACTGGAGAGTCAGCCAAGATTTTTTGTGCTCAGATCCCTGGAGTGGGACTTGAATCCACAACCTTCTGACTCAGAATCGATAGTGCTACTCACTAAGCCACAGCTGACACTATATACTCAATGACTGAGCCTCCACAGACCTCTGGAGTAAAGAATTCCAAAGATTCACCACCCTGTGAGTGAAGAAATTGCTCCTCATCTCAGTCCTAAATGGACAACCGCTTATTCTGAGACTGTGACCCCTGGTTCTAGACTCCCCAACCAGGGGAAACATCCTCCCTACATCTACCCTGTCCAGCCCTCTAAGATTCTTGTATGCTTCAATGAGATCAACTCTCATTCTTCTAAACTCTAGAGAATATAGGCCTAGTTTACTCAATCCCTCCTCAAAGGACAATCCCTCCATCCCAGGAATCTGTTTGGTGAACCTTTGTTGCACTCCCTCTATGGAAAATATTACCTTTAGGTAAGGAGACCAAAACTGTACACAATACTTCAGGTGCGGTCTCACCAGGGCTCTATATAATTGCAGTAAGACATCTTTACTCTTATACTCAAATCCTCATAATAAAGGCCAACATTCCATTTGCTTTCGTAATTGCTTGCTGTACCTGCATGTTAACTGTCAGTGATGTATGTACAAGTTCACCCAGGTCCCTCTGAACACCAACATTTCTCAAACTCTCACCAAAGTGGATAATTTCACATTTCTCCACATTCCATTCCATTTACCATGTTCTTACCCATTCACTAAGCCTGTCTATATCCCCTTGAAGCCTCTTTGCATCTCCTCACAACTTACATTCCCATCTGGCTTCATCATCATTCTTGAATATATTGCATTTAATGCCCTCATCCAAATCATTGATATATATTGTGGATAGCTGGGGCCCAAGCACCGATCCTTGCAGCACCCCACTAGTCACAGCCTGCCAACCTGAAAATGACCCATTTATTCCTACTCTCTGTTTTCTGTCCGTTAACCAACCCTCAATCCACGCTGGTATATCACCCGCAATACCATGACCCCTAATTTTGTTCAATAACCTCTTGTGTGGCACCTTATCAAATGCCTTCTGAAAATCCAAATACATCATATCCACTGGTTCTCCCTTATCTATTCTGCTTGTTGCAACCTCAAAAAACTCATCAAACATGATTTCCCTTTCATAAATCCCTGTTGACTCTGCCCAATCCTATTATTTTCTAAGGGCCCTAAGAACTTGTAGACATTTTCCCCCAACACCTCCATCCAGATCATGAATAAAGATTGTGACGAGTGATCCCTGACCCTTGCGAGCTGTTAAGTATATGAGCGAGGAGCTCCCTGATTGCGGCTCCTATTCCTTTCAGCACCCTCGGGTGAATGCAGTCAGGAGCAGCAGCCCACTCTGTTTTGAGAACTCTTATTCTCTCCAGAATTATATCCGAATCCACCTTACAACTTTAGAGTCAATTGCACATTGCAGTACTGAACATGTTCTACTGAAGGGATGCCAAGGAGCCATTTAAAAGCTCTGCAATTTCCTGGAAGTTTACTTGAATCTGCCCGGAGGAATCCTTCAGTTGCCTATGCAGTCCTGAATTGCCCTCTGACCCCTGACTTAGCTTAAAGACATGTTAGACAGGACTCGTCTACAGTTACCCAGCTTGAATAGCCCGCTTACCATCTCGACTAGCCCATGAAGAGTGGCCGTGGTACTGTCCAGTGACCACCACCAATGGAATCATACCCCCCAGCACCCTCCCACACCCCACTCAGATGTGTGCACAAATTGAGTAAATGGATCCATAACCCCCCCCCCCACCAGCAAGGAGTAATCCTGGGAAAGATTCAGGTTTATTTCACCGAGTGATTAGGGCCAGCAATGTTCAAACTTTTTGCTTTCATGAGCCACTCAATGTGTACCTCGGGCCTCACAGGTAATATTTAAATCAAGTTGCCCGGTAACGTATATTTGAAGCTGACAGATACTAAACACATCTGGATATTCTGATTTAGGATTTATCCAGAAACACTAAGGACAGCCGTTTCCAAATCTCCAGGTTCATGGAATTCCAACAGGACAAACCAGTGAGTAAGAAATAAAAGCAGAAATGGAACTGAGTTGCCTGGGCCCTATCAACTGGACTGTCTAGGCCTGTGTGCCACATATGGTTTGGCACTTGGCTACAGTTTGGACAGCCCTGCGTTAGGGCTTACGTAGAACTAACAGCAGAGAAAAAGGCCATTCAGGCCAACAGGTCCATGTCAGATTATATGCTCCACTCGAGCCTCCTCCCACTATACTTCATCGCACCCTATCAGCATAACCCTCTATTCCGTTCTCCCTCATCTACTCATTTAGCTTCCCCTTAAATGCCTCCATACTATTCACCTCAACGACTCCATGTGGTCGCAAGTTCCACATTATAACCACTCTCTGGGAAAGGATGTTTCTCCTGAATTCTCTATTGGGTATTAATGACTATCTTACACATGACCCCTAGTTTTGGAGTCCCTCACATGTGGAATCATGTTCTCTACATCTACCCTATCGAACGCTTTTATCATTTTAAAGACCTCTATCATGTGCCCCCTCAGCCTTTACTTTTCTAGAGAGAAGAGCCCCAGCCTGTCCAACCTTTCCTGATGGATATAACCTCTCCGTCCTGGTAACATCCTTGTAAACCTTTTTTGCGCTTTCTCCAGTACCTCTATCCTTTTTGTAACACGGAGCCCAGAACTGTACAGCATACAGTCTAACCAAGTTATGGTCTAACCAAGTCGAACAGAACTTCACTGCTTTTAAATTCAACCCCTCTAGAAATTGACCCCAGTGCTTTGTTTGAACTGTCAAGGCCCTGTTAACCTCCGTTGCCACATTTAATGATTTGGACCTGTGAATCGGAGTGTCGGCCCTATATCACAGAGACACCAATAACTAACATGTAAACGTACACTTTAGGAAGAGCACTCCAATTCTATTTACCAAAACTCCCCTGTGTAGAATGTCAGGCGAAGTGTGTGCACTATTCTTCCATTTTTGTTGTAGTAAATCACAGCAGCTGTCAATGGCTTCAGGGCCTCTGTCAGATTTCATTTCTCTTAGATTAGAAACTACAGCAAGATGATCTGCCGCAGGCAGCCAGGCAGCCAGTGATTGGCCAATCCTGACGGTGCAAGGGTAACAAGTGACTCAGCTTTGTTTAAGAAAAGGTCCTGTTTTCTCGGGAGAGAGGAGGAGACATCACGATCGCTTTGCTGAGAATAATAATTAATTGCTGCAGTCTGTACGTGTGCAGGTCTCAGTTTTGGCCCCCTGTCTGACGTTGGATAATTCAGTTCTCTCTACTGCTGGCATTCATCCAGAGATGAGTCATTCCTGTGAGATCAGAGCCTGACTGACATCATTGCCAAGAATAGAGTCAGGGTAATGGAACATAACTGCAAATCTGCCTCCGACTGCACAGCACCACAGGGTTTAACACCGGTGACATCTTCAGAGCTTTAAGAAAATCTAACCCTTTGCTGCTGTCGCAGACTCAGTATAATTAACATGGCCCATGTATTTTTAAGGTTTCGCAATCCCTCTCCTCGCCACAGGTGCTACCAGCCAAACCCAACTGCCCCCACACTCTCCCCCATGTAAGTAGCCATTTTTAAAATGTCTGCAGCTCTATAGCGTGTTATTCAACTGCAGAGGCATCACAGTTGAGCCTGGTCCTGTCTCAATCCAGTATCGATGGCCGCACACTCTTCAGCAGGGCTCGCTGGAAGGGTTTCCAATGCTGGTTGGGCGTATTCATGGCGGTCTCATCACATGACCTCCCACCTCTAACCACCCCCCCCCCCCGCAGTTTAGCAGCCTTTTTTCTCCATCTCCAATATTTTTATCATCGTCATAGGCAGTCCCTCGGAATTGAGGAAGACTTGCTTCCACTCTTAGAATGAGTCCTTTGGTGGTTGAGCAGTCCAATACGAGAACCACAGTCCCTGTCACAGGTGGGACAGATAGTCATTGAGGGAAAGGGTAGGTGGGACTGGTTTGCCGCACGCTCTTTCCGCTGCCTGCGCTTGATTTCTGCATGCACTCGGCGATGAGACTCGAGGTGCTCAGCGCCCTCCCGGATGCACTTCCTCCACTTAGGGCGGTCTTTGGCCAGGGTCTCCCAGGTGTTGGTGGGGGAGGCCGACACCAGCACCTTTTATACAGTACCTTTAACATAGAGAAATGCCCCAAAACACTTACACAAGGTACATTTAACACTGGAGGTTTCCGATGCCCATGATTTATTCTCTCACCTATAATTCTTGAGCTAAAATAGTTAAAGCAGTAGACCAGATCAACCCCAAGCACTTAGGAACATAGAAACATAGAAAATAGGAGCAGTAGGAGGCCATTCAGCCCTTCAAGTCTGCACTGCCATTCAATATGATCATGGCTGATCCTCTATCTCACCATATTCCTGCCTTTTCCCCATACCCCTTGATGTCTTTTGTTTCTAGAAATCTATCTATCTCCCTCTTAAATATATTCGGTGACTTGGCCTCCACAGCCTTCTGTGGTCGAGAATTCCACAGGTTCACTACCCTCTGAGTGAAAACATTTCTCCTCATCTCGGTCCCAAATTTCCTGCCCCGTATCCTGAGACTGTGACCCCTTGTTCTAGACTTCCAGCCAAAAAGGGTTTGAATACCCTGTAATTCAGCAGTTCCTTGTGGATCTTCATCATCACCTCTCTGGAGTGGACTTTTCCACAGTTTATCTCTTTCCCCACTGTCCGAGCCTAGCTCCTGAACTTTCCTATAAAGACCAGATTTAAAGAAAGGAATTTATCTCCATTTGTATATTCATTTTTAAAATTCTACTGCGTGTCACAGGCTGTGAATTTCCTCGGAGTTGATCTCACTTCTCCACTGTAACTGCATTGGGGAAAACCGCCTTTGCACGTGTTAAATGTTGCCAACAAATTTCTGAGGAAGTTACGGTGGAGTGGAACAACTTTGAGAAAATTCTCGGCCACGGTATTTTCATGTATCTCCAGCAGTTCGAAGACTAAGGTGCCTTTAGAATACCTCATAGAGGTTTGGCCCATGGCTCTGTTGGTCAGTGCATTGCCCAGTATGGACCAAAACATACAGACTGGGGAATGTCCCAGGTTCAAGCCCTGGGATATGTAAAGCTGCCTGATGCCATCCAAGTGAGCAGTATTGGCCTCAGATCCCTGGACTTGGGAGGGAAACATAAGCAAAGATTCCTATTCCTATTGCTATCCAGTGACCTGTACTGGAAAATACCAGTCTTGACCTCAGGTGAGAACTGGATTGGACTCAGTGGCGATACTGACCACAGTCAAATACTCTGCCAGCAATCTCTCTCTTGGCTCACGGTTACAGGTGTCAGCTGTGGCTCAGTGGGTAGCACTCTCGCCTCTGAATCAGAAGGTTGTTGGTTCAAGTCCCATTCTCAGGAATTGAGCCCAAAATCTAGGCTGATCTCTGAGGGAGCACTGCACTGTCAGAGGTGCCGTCATTCAGATAAGATGCTAAACCGAGGTCCTGTCTGCCTTCTCAGGCAGACATAAAACATCCCATGGCACTATTTTAAAGAAGAGATGGGGAGTTATCCCGGTGTCCTGGCCAATATTTAACCCTCAATCAACATCACTAAAACAGGTGATCTGGTCATTAACACATTTTTGGGATCTTGCTGTGCACACATTTCCTACATTAGTTCATGGGGTTGGGGATAATATATTAGCGTAGTTAGAGGATTGGCTAACTACAGAGAACAGAGAGTCGGGATAAATGGTTCAGTCTCTGGTTGGCAAACAGTAACCAGTGGGGTGCCGCAGGGATCAGTGTTGGGACCCCAACTATTTACAATCTATATAAACGACTTGGAAGAAGGGACTGAGTGTAACGTAGCCAAGTTTGCTGATGATACAAAGATGGGAAGAAAAGCAATGTGTGAGGAGGATACAAAAATCTGCAAAAGGACATAGACAGGCTAAGTGAGTGGGCAAAAATTTGGCAGATGGAGTATAATGTTGGAAAGTGTGAGGTTATGCACTTTGGCAGAAAAAAAATCAAAGAGCAAGTTATTATTTAAATGGAGAAAAATTGCAAAGTGCCGCAGTACAGCAGGACCTGGAGGTACTTGTGCATGAAACGCAAAAGGATAGTATGCAGGTACAGCAAGTGATCAGGAAGGCCAATGGTATCTTGGCCTTTATTGTAAAGGGGATGGAGTATAAAAGCAGGGAAGTCTTGCTACAGTTGTACAGGGTATTAATGAGGCCACACCTGGAATACTGCGTACAGTTTTGGTTTCCATATTTACGAAAGGATATACTTGCTTTGGAGGAAGTTCAGAGAAGGTTCACTAGGTTGATTCCGAAGATGAGGGAGTTGACTAGGAAAGGTTGAGTAGGTTGGGCCTCTACTCATTGGAATTCAGAAGAATGAGAGGGGATCTTATCGAAACGTATAAGATTATGAGGGGACTTGACAAGGTGGATGCAGAGAGGATGTTTCCATTGATGGGGGAGACTAGAACTAGAGGGCATGATCTTAGAATAAGGGGCCGCCCATTTAAAACAGAGATGAGGAGAAATTTCTTCTCTCAGGGGGTTGTGAATCTGTGGAATTCGCTGCCTCAGAGAGCTGTGGAAGCTGGGACATTGAATAAATTTAAGACAGAAATAGACAGTTTCTTAAATGATAAGGGGATAAGGGGTTAAGGAGGAGCAGTCAGAGAAGTGGAGCTGAGTCCATCAGATTGACCATGATCTTATTGAATGGCGGAGCAGGCTTGAGGGGCCGTATGGTCTACTCCTGTTCTTATTTCTTATGTTCTTACAGTGACTACAGTTCAAAAGTAATTCATCAGCTGTAAAGCATTTTGGGACGTCCTGAGGTGGTGAAAGGCGCTATGTAAATGTAAGTTCTTTCTTGCAGAAGGGCAGCCAATGCCTATGGAATTGGTGGACCTCGGCCCAAATCAGTGCCTTCAGGAGAGGAAGGCAGAAAATAGGAGAGAAGATGTATTGTGATTAAATGCATTGATGACGGGTCATGTGAAATCTTATTGCCTTGTACTTAGGGAGGAAGTCCCCTGACCCTCCTTCTGATCACCCACCTTGTTGTCCATTAGTAACCCTGGTAGGTGAGACCATTCCTGGTTGTAACATTTTGGTGTTCCTTTCTCCTGAAGGGAGTGGGGGAAAAGCAGACCCAGGCTGTCTGAGGTCACAGTGAGAATACTTCCTGACAACTGAGATGGTCAGTGGCGTTCCGACTTGCCGAAATGTCCGTAGCTCAGCAGTTGAGGCAACAGTTACCTTCGAGTGGAACGGCTGCAGGGAAAAGTGATGGGGATGTATCGGGGCTCAGGCAGTTGTTTTTCTCAATGTCTGAACCTTGTTTAGTCCATTGGGGGAACATACTCTGCTAGACCTTCAATCCATCACGGAATCACTGCCACGAGAGACACGGCACATCTGGAAATGTTACATAGCCAAATGGATATCTGAGAGAGCTTCCTCTCACTCACTGTTTTGTATTTAACCGGATTTTACCTTTATGAGAACCTCACTGAATCTACTCGTCCTTCCCCTTGCCTTGGCCCAGTCATCTCTTGGGAGAAATGTGATGATTCCTTATCCCATGAACTAATAACAACCACAGTCCTCCCACCATTCATTGCCCAATATCCTGGATGCTGTTGATTGATAGAACACAACAGTGGCTGAATCATCGACCATTCCTGGAACGTTACCAGATGGATTAACAGAGTTCTTTATTACACGGCAGTTGGTTACATAATCCTTGTTTCGGAAAAATTGTTCAGATTTTGATTTTTGCTGGTCATGAAGGGGAATTCACAGCAGTGCTGGGGAATAGAACATTGTCTCTCTGCGTACCTGTCTTACGTACATAGCCAAACACGCAGCCACACACATAGACATTTCACACGCACTCCAAATATAGACACACAGCCACAAACATACATATCACCGACAGACACCACAAACACACACACACACACTCACATACACAGCCTAAACACACACACGTACTCACACACACAGCCCAAACACACACACATACTCACACACACAGCCCAAACACACACACATACTCACACACACAGCCCAAACACACACTCACACATAAAGCCCAAACACACACTCACACACAACACACACCACACACCCACAAACACACACACACACTCACACATACAACCCAAACTCACACTCACACACACCACACACCCACAAACACACATTCACACACAGCCCAAATACACACACCCACAAACACACACACTCACACACAGCCCAAACACACTCACATACTCACACACACAGCCCAAACACACACTCACACACACCACACACCCACAAACACACACTCACACACACACACATACAGCCCAAACACACACACACACAGCCCAAACATGCACACACACAGCCCAAACACACACATACAGCCCAAACACACACACACAGCCCAAACACACACACATACAGCCCAAACACACACACCACACACCCACAAACACACACACCACAGACACACACACACACCCACAAACACACACACCACACACAGCCCAAACACACACACACACAACCCAAAAACACACACACAGCCCAAACACACACACACACACACACATACACACAGCCCAAACATGCACATTTACAAACACATTCCATGTACACTCCACACACACAAACACAGTTACAAATACGCTCCACAGCTTAAACACACAAACACTCCACATATACACAGCCCAAGCACAAACACACACTCCAGTCCACATACACATACACCGCACTCCAACACAGAAACACACATCCTAAAGACACCCCACACACACATTTCATCCACAAACACATGCCACGCATAAACACAGTCCACTTATAAACACAGTCTACACATAAACACAGTCTAAACACATACTGCACACATAAACACCCACAATCCAAACATTCACCCACCTGCACGCAAACAGTACATAGGCAGATGTTCATGCACAAACATACACACACTCAAGATTGCATGCCATAGAATCATAGAATCATTACAGTACAATAGGAGGCCATTCGGCCCGTCAAGCCCATGCCAGCTCTCTGCAAGAGCACTTTAGCTAGTCACATTCCCCCGCCCTTTCTCCGTAGACCTGCATTTTTTTTTTCCTTCAGGTATTTATCCAATTCCAATTTTGAAAGCCACGATTGAATCTGCATCTTCCATTCTCTCAAGCAGTGAATTCCAGATCATAACCGCTCGCTGCGTAAAAAGGTTTTCCCGCGTGTCACCTTTGGTTCTTCTGCAATCACCTTAAATCCGCGTCCTCTGGTTTTCGACCCTTCCGCCAATGGGAACAGTTTCTCTCTAACTACTATGTCTCGACCCTCCATGATTTTGAACAGCTCTATCACATCTCCTCTCCACCTTCTCTTCTCTAAGGAAAACAATCCCAGCTTCTCCAGTCTATTCACGTAACTGAAATCCCTTATCCCTGGAACCATTCTTGTAAATCTTTTCTGCACCCTCTTAAAGCCTTCACATCCTTCCTAAAGTGCGGTGCCCAGAATTGGACACAATACTCCAGTTGATGCCAAACTTTTTTTTTTATAAAGGTTCATCAAAACTTCCTTGCTTTTGTACTCTATGCCTCTATTTATGAAGCCCAGGATCCCGTAAGCTTTTTTAACCATGTTCTCAACCTGCCTGGCCATTTTCAATGATTTGTGCACATATACCCCCAGGTTACTCTGTTCCAGTACCCTCTTTAGAATTGTACCCTTTAGTTTATATTACCTCTCCTCGTTCTTCCTACCAAAATGTATCACTTTGCACGTTGCTGTGTTGAATTTCATCTGCCACGTGTCCGCCCATTCCACCAGCCTGTCTCTGTCCTCTTGAAGTCTATCACTATCCTCCTCACTGTTCACTATATTTCCAAGTTTTGTGGCATCTTCAAATTTTGAAATTGTGCCCTGTACACCCAAGCACAAGTCATTAATATAGATCAAGAAAAGCAATGGTCCTAGTACCGACCCCTGAAGACCACCACTGTGTACCTTCCTCCAGTCTGAAAGGCAACCGTTCACCACTACTCTGCTTCCTGTCACTTGGCTAATTTTGTATCCATGTTGCCACTGTCCCTCTTATTCCATGGGCTTCATCTTTGCTGCTACGCCTATTATGGTCCACTTGATCAAATGCCTTTTGGAAGTCCATATACACCATGTGTTGCCCTCATCAACCCTCTGTTACCTCATCAAAAAACTCAATCAAGTTAGTTAAACACGATTTGCCTTTAACAAATATGTGTTGGGCTCCCTTAATTAATACACACTTATCCAAGTGACTATTAATTTTGTCCCGCATTATCGTTCTAAAAGTTTCTCCACGAGCGAGGTTAAGCTGACTGGCCTATAGTTGCTGGGTTTATCCTTACACACTTTTTTGAACAAGTGTGTAACCATTGCAATTCTCCTGTCCTCTGTCACTACCCTGGTATCCAAGGAGGATTGGAAAATTATGGCCAATACCTCCGAGATTTCCACATTTACTTCCTTGAGCATCCTAGGATGCATCCCATCCAGTCCTGGTGATTTATCTACTTTAAGTACAGCCAGTCTTTCTAGTACCTCCCCTTTATCAATTTTTAGCCCATCCAGTATCTCAACTCTCTCCCCGCTTTCTCTATGACTTTGGCAGCATCTTCTTCCTTGGTGAATACAGATGCATAGTACTCATTTAGTACCTCAACCATGCCCTCTGCCCCATGCGTAGGTCTCGATTTTGATCCATAATGGACCCCACCCCTCCTCTTACTACCCATTATATGCCGATAGAAAACTTTTGGATTCCCTTTTATGTTAGGTGCCAGTCTATTCTCATACTCTGACTTTGTCCTACCCTTCCCCCGTGTGGGGATGTACCTCGATACTATCTGAACCGTCTCCTCGTTCGGTTTAAGATCGGTTTACAGTGCATGTGTGTAACTGCACGAAGCGCAGTAAATAAGGCTGGTGAGCTGCAGGAACAAATAGCCACATGGGAATATAATGTCATGGCAATAACGACCTATTTACCACACTTTGTGCATTTACACACATGCCCTGTAAACAGCCACCCATGCTCACACACACACGTAGCATCGTATGCACATTCCACACACAATCCAAACATACACACACACACACACACACATATCACCAACAGACACCAGACACACAGCCTAAACACGCACCTACAAACACATTCCATATACATTCCACATACACAAACACAGATACAAATACACTCCATAGCTTAAACACATAAACACTCCACATATACACAGCCCAAGTACAAACACACACTCCACAGACCACATAAACTGCACTCCATGCACAAGTTACACACACAAATACACAACCTAGACACATGCCACACACAGTCCAGCCACAAACACAGTCCACACATAAACACAGTCTAAACACATAGGCCCTGAACTTGGTGGGAGCTAAGTTCCGCCCATTTCTCAGTGGTCCCCGCGCAGAACGTGAGTTTTTGCCGCCCGCTGCTGCTGGAGCCAGTCGGGCAGGAGTTTCGTTGGTGGCAGCGGGAGCGGGATTCGGAGGTCGTGAGCGAGTGGCGGCAGCAGTGGGCGCTAGGTGCGGGCCTCTCCACTCGGCAAACATCGGAGGCCATGCACCGTGTATGCGTGAGGTTTACAATTTTTTTTCCATAGTTTCCTCTGGGCAATGACATCACTTTTCCCCCGATTGAGGCCACGGCACCACTGCGCATACTCATAAAAGCTGTGCACTCACTTGCACCGCCAGTTGGAGATGGGTCAGATTTAGAGAGAGAAAAATGAGATCATCATCAGCCATCCATCTAAGAAAGCTGTCATGAGTCCAAAACAGCTTCCAAGAAGTCTAATGGAGGTAGGCCCAGAGCTCCCTGGTTTAATGATGACGAGCTGGAGGAGCTTGTATCTGAGGTGGAGCGTCGGTGTAAAGACCTCACCCAGGATGGTCATGGCAAGCCTCCATCACTCCATCACCTTCATCCCGCACACTGAGAACATGGCCTCCTACTTGGCGGGAGATTGGGGAGGCCGTGTTCTCAGTGTGCGGGATGGAGACCAATGTCGGAAACGATGGAACGATATTGTTGCGTCAGCAAGAGTAAGTAAACATGTACTGTTGCACTCCCGTATTATTCCAAAAGGTTATGTGCCCGTTGTGTCTGTGTGTTATGTGTGTGTGTGTGGTTGTGTGTGAGTGTGTGTATGTGTGTGTGTGTCTGTCTGTCTGTCTGTGTGTATCCGTGTGTGTGTGTCTGTGTATGTCCGTGTGTCTGTGTGTGTGTGTGCCTGTGTGTATGTGTGTGTGTGTGTGTGTGTCTGAGTGTGTGTGTGTATGTGTGTGTCTGTGTGTCTGTGTGTGTGTCTGTGAGTGTATGTGTGTGTGTTGCTTGAGCAAAATGGGTAAAGGCTGCAACTTTTATTTCTGCAGAACAAAAGAGCATCCAATGTATCAAAACGGAGTGGCACGGGAGGGGACCGAGCAGATGTCGTCGAGGTGGCCAGCACCTCGAGTTTCATCGCTGAGAGCATGCAGAAATCAAACGCAGGCAGCGGAAGGAGCGTGCGGCAAACCAGTCCCACCCACCCCTTCCCTCAACGACTATCTGACCCACTTGTGACAGAGACTGTGGTTCTCGTTTTGGACTGTACAGCCACCTAAGAAATCATGTTAAGAGTGGAAGCAAGTCTTCCTCGATTCCAAGGGACTGCCATGATGATGATGATGATGACCAGCCTAGAGGAGCGTGCCGTGGCTATGGTGGATGACCAACCCGTGCCACCACACAGGGTGGTGCCGATCCCATGCTAGAGCATGGTAAGCGTATCCGCATCTCCGGTCTGTGTCATGCTCATGTCATGTGTGTCACCCACTAATGGTGTGCTCATGTAGCGATGGAAGTACTTGAAGTAAAAATGTAAAATGTGACGGTACACATGTCAGCATGACAAACCCCATCCCCCGCTATACACTTAAATATTGTCCTCTACTTGCAGATGTTAAATCGGACAGCAACAATCAATGCACCCCATCCACCTCTGACACACAAAGGCCGAGTGTGACACCAACGCCTTTCATCTCGACGCCATCAGCAGCCCAACACACCAGCTCCTTCTTCCACCCTCCCTGCCAGATCACCCATATCCACCGCACCCACCTCCGCCACCCAGAGTCACGAAGACCAGGAGGGAGAGGAGGGAGAAGTGCCAGTTTTCGAACCACTTGAGCTCAAGGAGCTGCAAGAGGAGAACTCCAGCCTCCTGACAGGTGTGCCACCTGTCTGGTCAACATCGGTGTCGGGGTCCAACTTCTGAGAATTCGAATCAGATGAAGCAGGAACAAGTGCTGGGAGGCGCAGAGGCCGTGCCGGAAACTCCATCAAGCTGCAAGCGCCCAGGATGATGCAACAAGTCGATGAGGATGCAAGACGGCTCTCAACAATTCAGGAAATGATCCAGCTGTCGAGGACGAGTGTCGAGATAGGTCGAGATGTGCTGCAGACCATGGCTGGGATAGCTGCCAGCATCACCACCTTTGTGGAGGAGCATTCTGCCAGTATGTCCCTGGCCAAAGATCGCCCTAAGTGGAGGAAGGGCATCTGGGAGGGCGCTGAGCACCTCGAGTCTCGCCACCGGGAGCATGCAGAAATCAAGCGCAGGCAGCGAAAGGAACATGCGGCAAACCAGTCCCACCCACCCTTTCCTTCAACGACTGCCTGTCCCACCTGTGACAGAGACTGTAATTAACGTATTGGACTGTTCAGTCACCTGAGAACTCACTTTTAGAGTGGAAGCAAGTCTTCCTCGATTTCGCGGGACTGCCTATGATGATGATAAAATTGTTGCTGTTGTTTCACTTGCCTGGTTTTGGAAATAATGTACACTTTGTGGATTCACTTGTTTGCACGTTCTGTCCCTTGCCCTGCTGCATGATTCAATACAGACACATTGTTCACCAACTCGTGGCCTGTGTTTAATTGGGCCTTTATTCACTGGAGTTTAGAAGGATGAAAAGGAATCTCATAGAAACATATAAAATTCTGACGGGACAGGACAGAGTAGATGCGGGAAGAATGTTCCCAATGTTGGGGAAGTCCAGTAACAGGGGACATAGTCTTAGGATAAGGGGTAGGCCATTTAGGACTAAGATGAGGAGAAACTTCTTCACTCAGAGAGTTGTTAACCTGTGGAATTCCCTACCGCAGAGAGTTGTTGAGGCCAGTTCGTTAGATATATTCAAGAGGGAGTTAGATGTTGCTAAGGGGATCAAGGGGTATGGAGAGAAAGCAAGAAAGGAGTACTGAGGTGAATGATCAGCCGTGATCTTATTGAATAGTGGTGCAGGCTCGAAGGGCCGAATGGCCTACTCCTGCACCTATTTTCTATGTTTCTATGTTTCTATGTTTTATATTATCAGGGGTACCTGCTGAGAAACAGACAAATCTCCTTCAGATGTACTGGTCTCTGAGCAATATCTTGGCGTCCACATATGATGCGACTCTTTAATGGGTCCTGTCATCAGGCTATCTCGCAACGACAAGTAAGGAAGGCTGCCATTGAATGAGAGATAGTTGCACAACTTGGAGGACTTACATTAACGCTTGCACCTCAGGTAACATTTTCTTAGCTGCAACATCGCCAAGCCCCACCCCCTGACATGTTTTCAGTGACCTTGCAGTCCATTATATATCTTTTCCCGTATTCTATACTTGAGCTCATGTTGTTCCCAGGTTCACATCCTCCCACCTGACAGAACCTTACATGATCTCTGCTGTGTATCTGTAAAGCATGCACTCCCATGTTCCGCCACCAGGGAGTGCATCCCCTGAAGTCCCAAGGGATCCCAGCATCCCTTGGGAGCACTGTATATAAGTCGGCCCGTAAGGCCTGTTCCTCACTCTGGAGTGTCTTAATAAAGACTGTTATTTTAACCTCCATGTGTGCAATCTCATCTGTGTTAGGAACACAATAACTGGCGACGAGTATTCGAATCCAATGCAAAGATGCAGCAAACTGTGGGCATCCTGGTGAATTTCTCGGAGGGTGAGGACTGGGAAGGCTATGTCGAACCGCTAGACCAGTACTTTGTAGCCAACGAGCTGGACGGAGAAGGAAGCACTGCAAAAAGGAGAGCGGTCCTCCTCACTGTCTGCGGGGCACTGACCTACAGCGTCATGAAGAATCTTCTGGCTCCGGTGAAACCCACAGATAAATTATATGAGGAGCTGTGTACACTGGTTCGGGAGCATCTTAACCTGAGGGAGAGCATGCTGATGGCAAGGTATCGGTTCTACACGTGCCAGCGATCTGAAGGTCAGGAAGTGGCGAGCTACGTCGCCGAGCTAAGGCGATTTGCAGGACAATGTGAGTTTGATGACTACCTGGAGCAAATGGTCAGAGACTTTTTTGTACTGGGCATTGGCCACGAGACCATCCTACGAAAACTTTTGACTGTAGAGGCACCGACCCTCAGTAAGGCTATTGCAATAGCACAGGCGTTTATGTCCACCAGTGATAACACCAAACAAATCTCTCAGCACACAAGTGCTAGCAATGTTCATAAATTAACTGGAACTGTGTTTGTGAGCAGAAATGTACAGGGTAGAAATCACGAGTCTGCAACTGCCAGCAGGCCTCAGGTGATCCAGATGACTCAGAGTCCACAACAAAGGATGAATGCAAGGCAATTCACACCTTGTTGGCATTGTGGAGGCTTCCATTCAGCCTATTCATGCCGCTTCAAAGGGTATGTTTGCAAGAGCTGTGGAACAATGGGGCACCTCCAACGAGCTTGCAGACGAGTTGCTAGCTCTGCAAAACCTGCTAACCTGCTAACCACCACGTGGCAGAGGAAGATCGGTCCATGGTGGATCAAAGCAATTTCGAGCCTCAGAGAGAGGAGGCAGATGTCGAAGTACAATGGGTGCACACATTTTTGATGAAATGGGCACCTTTAATGCTAAATGTAAAATTGAATGGCTTACCCGTAGCCATGGAACGGAACACTGGCGCTAGCCAATCCATCATGAGTAAAAAGATATTTGAGAGACTGTGGTGCAACAAGGCATTCAGACCAGCCCTGAGCCCCATCCACGCGAAACTGAGAACGTACACCAAAGAGCTTATCACTGTCCTGGACAGCGCCATGGTCAAAGTCACCTACGAGGGCACGGTGCACGAACTGCCACTCTGGATTGCCCCGGGCGATGGCCCCACACTGCTTGGAAGGAGCTGGCTGGGCAAAATCCGCTGGAACTGGGATGATATCCGAGCGCTATCACATGTTGATGAGGCCTCATGTATCCAGGTTCTTAACAAATTTCCTTCTCTTTTTGAGCCAGGCATTGGAAAATTTTCAGGGGCGAAGGTGCGGATCCACTTGGTCCCAGAGGCAAGACCCATTCACCACAAGGCGCAAGCGGTACCTCACATGATGAGGGAGAGAGTGGAAATCGAGCTGGACAGGCTGCAACGCGAGGGCATCATCTCCGCCAGCCCGATTGTTCCAGTATTCAAAAGTGATGGCACGTCAGGATTTGTGGCGATTATAAAGTAACTATTAATCGTTTCTCGCTACAGGACCAATACCCGCTACCGAAGGCAGCCGACCTATTTGCGACGCTGGCAGGAGGCAAGACGTTCACCAAGCTCAACCTGACTTCGGCAGGAGCTGGAGGAGTCTTCGAAGGGCTTCACCTGCAGCAACACGCACAAGGGACTGTTCATCTACAACAGATGCCTATTTGGAATTCGGTCGGCTGCAGTGATCTTCCAGAGAAACATGGAGAGCCTACTCAAGTCGATACCACGCACGATATATTGGTCATGGGTCGGGACACCGTCGAGCACCTACAAAACCTGGAGGAGGTCCTCCAGCGACTGGATCGCATAGGGCTGCGGCTGAAGAGGTTGAAATGTGTCTTCATGGCAATAGAAGTGGAGTTTTTGGCAAGAAAGATCACGGCGGACAGCATTCGACCCACAGATGCCAAGACAGAGGCTATCAGGAATGCGCCCAGGCCACAGAATGTCACGGAGCTGCGGTCGTTCCTGAGAGTCCTCAACTATTTTGGTAACTTCCTACTGGGGTTAAGCATCCTCTTAGAGCCCCTACATGTGTTATTGCGTAAAGGTGAGAACTGGGTATGGGGAAAAAAAACAAGTAATTGCTTTTGAAAAAACCAGAAACATTTTATGCTCCAACAAGCTGCTTGTATTCTATAACCCGTGTAAAAGACTTGTGCTAGCATGTGATGCGTCATCGTACGGAGTGGGGTGTGTATTACAACAAGCTAACGTTGCGGGGAAGTTGTAATCTGTCGCCTATGCCTCCAGGAGCTTGTCTAAGGCTGAGAGGGCCTACAGCATGATTGAGAAAGAGGCATTAGCGTGTGTGTTCAGGGTAAAGAAAATGCATCAGTACCTGTTTGGCCTCAGATTTGAGCTGGAAACCGATCACAAGCCCCTCATATCCCTGTTCGCTGAAAACAAGGGGATAAATACTAATGCCTCAGCCCGCATACAAAGGTGGGCACTTGCGCTATCAGTGTACAACTATACCATCCGCCATAGGCCAGGCACCGAGAACTGTGCGGATGCTCTCAGTCAGTTACCATTGCCCACCACGGGGGTGGAAATGGTGCAGACTGCAAACTTGTTGATGGTGGCGCAGCCTGCAGACTTGTTGATGGTCATGGAAGCGTTTGAAAATGATAAATCACCTGTCACGGCCCGCTAGATTAGGACTTGGACCAGCCAAGATCCTCTGCTGTCCCTAGTAAAAAACTGTGTACTGCATGGGAGCTGGGCCAGCATCCCCGCTAAAATGCAAGAGCTAATCAAGCCGCTCCAGCGGTGAAAGGACGAGCTGTCCATTCAGGCAGACTGCTTGTTATGGGGTAACCGCGTAGTGCTACCCAAAAAGGGTAGGGAGACGTTCATCTCGGATCTCCACAGCACACACCCGGGTATAGTAATGATGAAAGTGATAGCCAGATCCCACGTGTGATGGCCCGGTATCGACTCTGACTTAGAGTCCTGTGTACAGCAATGCAGCGTGTGTGCTCAGTTGAGCAATGCGCCCAGAGAGGCACCACTAAGTTTGTGGTCCTGGCCCTCCAGACCATGGTCGAGGATCCATGCGGGCCCGTTTCTCGGTAAAATGTTCCTGGTGGTGGTGGATGCTTTTTCAAAATGGATTGAATGTGAAATAATGTCGGGAAGCACCGCCACCGCCACCATTGAAAGCCTGAGGGCCATGTTTGCCACCCACGGCCTGCCTGACATACTGGTCAGTGACAATGGGCCATGTTTCACCAGTATCGAATTTAAAGAATTCATGACTCGTAATGGGATCAAACATATCACCTCGGCTCAGTTTAAACCAGCCTCCAATGGGCAGGCAGAGCGGGCAGTTTAAACAATCAAACAGAGTCTTAAACGAGTCACAAAAGGCTCACTCCAAACCCGCCTGTTCCAAGTACTGCTCAGCTACCGCACGAGACCCCACTCGCTCACAGGGGTGCCCCCGGCTGAGCTACTCATGAAAAGGACACTTAAAACCAGACTCTCGCTGGTTCACCCCAACCTGCATGATCAGGTAGAGAGCAGGTGGCAGCAACAAAATGTAAATGATGGTCGCGCCACTGTGTCACAGGAAATTGATCTGAATGACCCTGTGTATGTGCTAAACTATGGACATGGTCCCAAGTGGATCACGGGCACGGTGATAGCTAAAGAAGGGTGTTTGTAGTCAAACTAGACAATGGACAAATTTGCAGAAAGCACCTGGACCAAACGAGGCTGCGGTTCACAGACTGCCCTGAACAACCCACAGCAGACACCACCTTTTCCGAGCCCACAACACACACCCAAAGGATCAATGACACCACCCCGGACCAGGAAATCGAATCCATCATGCCCATCAGCCCAGCAAGGCCAGGCTCACCCAGCAGCCCTGCAGGGCCAACAACACGCCAGCCCAGTGAGGGCACAGCCAACACACCAGAACAGACATTTGTACTGAGGCAGTCCACCAGGGAAAGAAAGGCTCCTGACTGCCTCACCTTGTAAATAGTTTTCACTTTGACTTTGGGGGGGGGGGGGAGTGATGTTGTGTATCTGTAAAGCATGCACTCCCATGTTCCGTCACCAGGGAGCGCTTCCCCTGAAGTTCCAAGGGATCCCAGCATCCCTTGGGAGCACTGTATACAAGCCGGCCCCTAAGGCCTGTTCCTCACTCTGGAGTGTCTTAATAAAGACTGAGGTCACTGTTACTTTAACCTCCCTGTGTGCAGTCTCATCTGCGTTAGGAACACAATAATCTCATTATTGCCTATATATTTGACATAAGCTCATCGCATCTGAATATTCACATTGTCTCAATAAATCTGTTCTGCCCGCAATGTTGTAAAAACCTTTATAGCACATCTCCATCAAGCCTTACTGTATCTCGTAGATCATTTCCTCTTCCTATACACACCTGCTCTTCAACGGAGTACTTTTCATTTACATCTGTGAAGTCTTTCTATGCAGTTTAATTTCCATCTGTGAACTCACTCTGAGGGTGTGATAATGGTGCAGCATTTATATGTTACCCGGGATATGCAGCTCGGGACCACTCTGCGTGATTGTACCTGCCGCCCGATTTACAGCCATCTTTTTCCCAGCGGTGGTTCTGGTGGGCGGGAGCAGTATCTTAGAGGACCACCAATACCTCATTGTTGGAGCCTCTGGCGCGGGCGGGTGGTAGGAAGTTGCGCCGGCGGTACTTCCCCAAAGAAACTCCCGCTGCGCAGGACCTGGGCGGCTGTGGGCGGTATTGGGCGGCTCATTGACCAAGTTCGGGCCCATAAACACCCACAGTCCAAACATACACACACCCGCATGCACACAGTATATGCACAGACGCACATGCACAAACATATACACACCCAGAATCGCACAGCACAAACATACGCTGTACACACAATCTCACTATACATAGACACTTGCCACTTATAGGGCTCAATTTTCCCCAGTATTTGCGCTGTTTTTTTTGGAACAGGCTGCTTCTTCTGGCCTAACTTAAAAATCCCCAGTTTCCCCAATCAATTCGCACCAGCGTAACTGACTTAGTTACATTTTTTTTAGGTAAGTTTTTTTTTCCTCAAAAGGGTACGTAACCAGCCACCTACGCCAATTCTGGCCATTTAGTGAACTTTGGCCAGCTGATAGTTACTCCATTTATGCTTAGGCCAGCGTATGAGAGTTAAAGAAATCAGCGCAGCTTAAGTAAATAGGAGGCCATTCGGCCTGGGCTAGGGGCGAGAAGCAGAGCAGACCTGGACCGGGAAGGCACACACTTTGGGGTCGGCCACAGCGGACCGGGACTGGCACTCAATCGGGGACTGGAGAGGGTCGCAGTCGGCCGATCTGAAGGCTTGATGCTTGGGGAGGGGGAGGGGGGAGGGAGAGAGAGGTGGGGTGGGTGGGGAGAGGGAGCTCTACTGCGCATGCGCGGCCATTTCAGCAACGCCAAGAATGTCAGTTTTTTCCCCGCGCAGGCCGCAGGCTCCCCCACCGCCCCCCGAGGCGACTGGCTACGCTGCGCGGCTGTAGATTACAGCATAAACATCGGGGACACTGCGGAGATTTTTTTCTGCCGCATTTATTTATCTAATTAAGTGGCGCAACTCTGGCAATATGCCAGAAAATGGGCTCGGGGAAAATTGAACCCATTGATTGATATTCACCACTCTTAGATACACGTCACTCATACGCAAACACACTCTGATACAAACCCACATACTTCCAAACCAAATCACACAGAAATATGCAGCAGGCCAACTACACACACTCACACCCACCACTACACTTGCTTACAAATCTGCAGAGATAAATATACACACATAAACAGCCATATATACACATTATCCCAGGCGTCACTAACTTAAATTGACTCCCGATCCCAACAGCTCAAAATTACAATGTTCATCTTGGTGTTTAAACCCGTCCATGACCTCATTCCTCCCAATCCATGTGACCTTCTCAAATGTTGCTGGAATGTTGTGCTGTGATGTGGCATATGTTCCATCTCCAGCTCTGAATCGCCAAATGCAGCCAAGATGGAGCACATTTTTGAAAGTTCATTCTATCAGTTATTTTTTAATCTTGTGTTGCTTGAATTTCTCACTAACACAGGCCGAGATAACTGACACCAACCATGTGCCTCACACTCTACATTATTTGCCTCTGTTGGTCCAACTTAACTTGTTTTCCAATGGTTGAGCTCAGTAACCAGTGCAAACGCAACCAAACTCATTGTAGGAATAGAGACACTGAAAAACTATTTTATTTTGGGACCAAATTGCAGTTTGTTAACAGGAAAAAATAGTTTCCCTCTAAAGGCTCCCATCTGAGACCTTTGTATGGACAAAATAGATCAATGAACAAATTCAGTCCACTACATCACAATAGAAAGAGAGAACCTTTCAGAACCTCAGGACATCCCAAAGCACTCTACAGCCAATTAAGTACTTTTGAAGTGTGCTCACTGTTCGAATGTAGGAAATGCAGCAGCTAATGTGCGCACAGCAAGCTCCCACAAACAACAATGAGATAATGACAAAATCATTAGTGATGTTGGCTGAGGGATAATTATTGCCCAGGACACTGAGAAGATCTCCCCTGCACTTCAAAATAGTGCCACGGGATCTTTTACGTTCACTTGAGAGAGCAGACAGGGCCGAGGTCTTATCTGAAACGTCTTATCTGAAAGACAGCACTTCCGACAGTGCAGTACTCCCTCAGTACTGCAGATACAGTCATCAATATAATCAGAAAAAGAGGTGAGGGAAGGGACCTGTGTAGGACTGGAACAAAGAATCCAGTCAAAAAGGCATGCATAGATAGGACCCATATGGGTTCTCATAGCAACAGCTTTCATTTGGAGGAAGTGAGTGGAGTCAAAGGAGATGGTGTTCAATATAAGAACAAGGTCAGCCAGGTGGATGGTGGTGGATGGGGACTGGTTGGGCTGTCCTTCAAGGAGAAGCGGCGGGCCAGTAAACCGTCCTAGTGGGGGATGGAGTGTGGAGGGTCTGGACATCCATGGTGCAATGGTGACCATCAGGACCAGGATCTTATTGAATGGCAGTGCAGGCTTGAAGGGCCGAATGGCCTACTCCTGCACCTATTTTCTATGTTTCTATGTTTCTATGAAACTGGAAACTGTTAAAGTGGAAGGGGAAATCATGTTTAACTAATTTACTAGAATTCTTTGAGGATATAACGAGCATGGTGGATAGAGGTGTACCGATGGATGTGGTGTATTTAGATTTCCAAAAGGCATTCGATAAGGTGCCACACAAAAGGTTACTGCAGAAGATAGAGGTATGCAGAGTCAGAAGAAATGTATTAGCATGGATAGAGAATTAGCTGGCGAACAGAAAGCAGAGAGTCGGGATAAATGGGTCCTTTTCGGGTTGGAAATCGGTGGTTAGTGGTGTGCCACAGGGATCGGTGCTGGGACCACAACTGTTTACAATATACATAGATGACCTGGAAGAGGGGACAGAGTGTAGTGTAACAAAATTTGCAGATGACACAAAGATTAGTGGGAAAGCGGGTTGTGTAGAGGACACAGAGAGGCTGCAAAGAGATTTGGATAGGTTAAGCGAATGGGCGAAGGTTTGGCAGATGGAATACAATGTCGGAAAGTGTGAGGTTATCCACCTTGGGAAAAAAAACAGTAAAAGGGAATATTATTTGAATGGGGAGAAATTACAACATGCTGAGGTGCAGAGGGACCTGGGGGTCCTTGTGCATGAATCCCAAAAAGTTAGTTTGCAGGTGCAGCAGGTAATCAGGAAGGCGAATGGAATGTTGGCCTTCATTGCGAGAGGGATGGAGTACAAAAGCAGGGAGGTCCTTCTGCAACTGTATAGGGTATTGGTAAGGCCACACCTGGAGTACTGCGTGCAGTTTTAGTCACCTTACTTAAGGAAGGATATACTGGCTTTGGAGGGGGTACAGAGACGATTCACTTGGCTGATTCCGGAGATGAGGGGGTTACCTTATGATGATAGATTGAGTAGACTGGGTCTTTACTCATTGGAGTTCAGAAGGATGAGGGGTGATCTTATAGAAACATTTAAAATCATGAAAGGGATAGACAAGATAGAGGCAGAGAGGTTGTTTCCACTGGTCGGGGAGACTAGAACTAGGGAGCACAGCCTCAAAATACGGGGGAGCCAATTTAAAACCGAGTTGAGAAGGAATTTCTTCTCCCAGAGGGTTGTGAATCTGTGGAATTCTCTGCCCAAGGAAGCAGTTGAGGGTAGCTCATTGAATGTATTCAAGTCACAGATAGATAGATTTCTAACCAATAAGGGAATTAAGGGTTACGGGGAGAGGGCGGGTAAGTGGAGCTGAGTCCACAGCCAGATCAGCCATGATCTTGTTGAATGGTGGAGCAGGCTCGAGGGGCTAGATGGCCTACTCCTGTTCCTAATTCTTATGTTCTTATGTTCTTATGTTCTTATGGCAGAGGGAGTCCGAAGAATCACGGATGTCGGTTGGAAGAGATTGGACAAGGAGAAAAAAGATAGAGTCGGGATAGGAAGAAATAAGTTCCGTGAGTCAAGAACAGGCCGAAATGATGGGTCTACCGGGGTAGTCCTGTTTGTGGATCTTGGGAAGGATGTAGAAGCAGGCTGTGCAGGGTTTGGGGGACTGTGAGGTTGGATGCCCTGGGGGGGAAGATCTCCAGAGGCGATGAGATCAGTGACGGTCTGGGAAACAATGGTTTGATGGTGTCGTCGTCCAGCGGGAGGTAGGAGGAGGTGTCAGAGAGTTGGCGATCAGCCTTTGCAAGGTAGAGGTCCGTTGCTAAGCAACAACAGATCATTTGTGGCCAGAGAGGGGAAGGTTAGAGGGGATAGTGAAAACATGGCAAAAGGTAAGATTGAAGGAGGGATGACGTGAGAGGAAAGTGAATGGGAAGTAGGATCCGGAACGGCTTTGATGTCCAAGAGTTGTTAACACCTTGACACCTGAAAGGAAGAAACATTTTTTTTTATTGTAGCGCCAGATGAGGCGAAGGATGAAATGGAACTGTGGACCAGGACAGCTCTGAGATAGAGTGGGTCGGTGCTGCTGAAGAGAGAGGTCGAGAGTGTGCATGTGGCAGCGCATGGTGTTAAGTGTGGATCCCAGGATGCAGCGAGAGCTAAATGGCACAGAGAGGAAAATACTGAACCAAAACCCAGCCAAAGGATTGAGAAAAGCAGACCACCGAGACCAGCTGGGTCACACTGTGCACAGAGGACACAATCATTTATTTCATGAGGTTCACGAATCAGTCACGAATCCTGCCCAAAGAATAAGAATATTGTGTTTCTAGTACAGGGAGCTCTAGGCTGAAACGCTCAGATATCACAATGCTCTTTCCACATGTCTCAATGCCAGTAGAAGATCATTACAATATCAACTGTGTTGTCATTACAGAGCTCTGTTGTGTGAACACACGGCACCTTGAGCATGATGGAAAGTTTGAGATCTGTGCTGTCCACAAATCAAACTTCATCCAGCTGTTTTTTTTTCCCTGATGCCTTTCAGTGAGAAGAACCTGACAACCTATTTGCAGAGTTGTGTAAAATGATAATCACACTCCATATTCATTCACAGAATTCTGTGAGCTGATGTGGGAAACACTCAGTGATCTCCCTGGCCTGGCCCAATGAGAGACTACCCTGATGCCAGCCATTCTCTGAGAAACTACCCTGGGCCAACCATTCACTGAGAGACTACCCTGGGCCAACCATTCACTGAGAGAGACTACCCTGGGCCAACCACCCAATGAGAGACTACCCTGGGCCAACCACCCAATGAGAGACTACCCTGGGCCAACCACCCAATGAGAGACTACCCTGGGCCAATCATTCACTAAGAGACTACCCTGGGCCAACCACCCAATGAGAGACTACCCTGGGCCAACTACCCAATGAGAGACTACCCTGGGCCAACCATTCACCGAGAGACTACCCTGGGTCAACCACCCAATGAGAGACTACCCTGGGCCAATCATTCACCGAGAGACTACCCTGGGCCAACCACCCAATGAGAGACTATCCTGGGCCAACCACCCAATGAGAGAGATTACCCTGGGCCAACCACCCAATGAGAGACTGCCCTGGGCCAACCACCCAATGAGAGACTACCCTGGGCCAACCATTCACCGAGAGACTACCCTGGGCCAACCACCCAATGAGAGACTACCCTGGGCCAACCACCCAATGAGAGACTACCCTGGGCCAACCACCCAATGAGAGACTACCCTGGGCCAACCATTCACTGAGAGACTACCCTGGGCCAACCATTCACTGAGAGACTACCCTGGGCCAACCATTCACTGAGAGAGAATCCCTGGGCTAACCTGACCCACTGAGAGACTATCCTGGGCTAACCTGGCCCACAGAGACTATCCTGGGCCAACCACCCACAGAGACTATCCTGGGCTAACCTGGCCCACTGTGGGAATAGAAGGGCAGAATATTGCAGGTGCTGTCAATCTGGAAACTATTCAGAAAATACTGGAAACACTCAGCAGGTCAGGAAGCATCTATGGAGCAAGAAATAGAGTTAACGTTTCAGGCCGGTGATGTTTTGTCAGAATCTTAAAATGTTACAGATGTAGAATTACACAGAATTTATAGCACAGAAACAGGCTATACAGCCCAACAGGTCTATACCAGTGTTTATGCTCTACACGAGCCTCCTCTCGCCTTACTTTAACTCACTCTAAACATATCTTTCTATTCCTTTCTCCCTTGTGTACTTAACTACTTTCTCCTTAAATGCATCTATACTATTCGCCTCAACTACTGCAGGTGATAGTGAGTTTCACATTCTCACTACTCTCTGAGTAAAGAAATTTGTCCTGAGTTCTCTTATTGGATTTTTTCATATTTTTTTTAAATGGTGAGAAGCTATTAAATTTTAGTGTTCAGAGAGATTTAGGTGTCTTTGTACAGTAAACACACATGCAGGTACAGCAAGCAATTAGGAAGGCAAATGTTAACCTTTATTGCAATGGGCTTGGTGTACAAAAGTAAGGAAGTCTTGTTACAATTGTACAGGGTCTTGGTGATTCCACATCTGGAGTCCTGTGCACAGTTTTGATCTCCTTATCTGAGGAAGGATACCTTTGCCTTGGAAGCGGTACAACAAAGGTTCACTAGATTGATCCCTGGGATGAGAGGGTTATCCAATGAGGAGAGGTTGAGTACATTGAGCCTATAATCTCTGGTGTTTAGCAGAATGAAAGGTGATCTCATTGAAATGTATAAGATACTGAGGGGAATTGACAGGGTAGATGCTGAGAGGAGTGTCTAGATCTAGGGGGCATAGTCTCAGGATAAGGGGTCGGCCATTTAAGACCGAGATGAGGAAGAATTTCTTCACTCAGAGAGTTGTGAATCTTTGGAATTCTCTGCCCCAGAGGGCCGTGGAAGCTGAGTCGTTGAGTATATTCAAGGCTGAGATGGATAGATTTTTGAACTCTAGCGGAATCAAGGGATATGGAGATCGGGCGGGAAAGTGGAGTTGAGATCAAAGATCAGCCATGACCTTATTGAATGAGGGAACAGGCTTGAAGGGTCGTATAGCCTACTCCTGCTCCTAATTCTTGTGTTCTTCTTCTTATGGATTTATTAGTGACTATCTTATATTTATATATCGTGTTTAAATGACAAAAGGGATGATGGTGCAAGGCAAAAGCAGATGGCATCACTCCAGCCTTCCACCTATCACAGACCTACCCTTTGGTCTTACCTTCCCTCCTCCCTTTCCTTGCCTCCGTATTTGCTTAAAGCCTGTTACATCTCTACATCTGGCTCATATACAGTAAACACCTCAAATCGCTGGAGAAATATCACCAACGATGTCTCCACAAGATCCTGCAAATCCCCTGGGAGGATAGACACACCAACGTCAGGCTAACATCCCCAGCATCGAAGCACTGACCACACTTGACCAGCTGCGTTGGGCGGACTATATTGTTCGCATGCCTGACACAGGACTCCGAAAGCAAGCGCTCTACTCGGAACTCTTACACGGCAAAGTGAGCCCCAGGTGGGCAGAGGAAATGTTTCAAGGACACCCTCAAAGCCTCCTTGATAAAATACAACAGCCCCACTGACACCTAGGAGTGCCTGGCCAAAGACCGTCCTAAGTGGAGGAAGAGCATCCAGGAGGGCGCTGAGCATCTCGAGTCTAGTCGTCGAGAGCATGCAGAAAGAAAACGCAGGCAGCGGAAGGAACGTGCGGCAAACCAGACTCCCCAACCATCCTTTCCTTCAACAACTGTCTGTCCCACCTGCGACAGAGACTGTAATTCCCGTATTGGACTGTTCAGTCACCTAAGAACTCACTTTTAGAGTGGAAGCAAGTCTTCCTTGATTTCGAGGGATTGCCTATGATGATGATATTACATCTCTAAGTTTTTCGAGTTTTGATGAAGGTCATGGACCTAAAATGTTAACTTCTGTTTCTCACTCAGAGAGAGAATATCCTGGACAAAGGATGTGTGTCCCATATTTCCGAAGCCATGGACAACCTTCTCCGCAGCCTACAATCGGAAGGTGACACATCCTCACACACTCCTCATCCTCTGGCTCCATTGTGCTCTCTGACTCACCCAGTACCACATCCTTACTGATAATACCTCATTTCCCCAGAGGTATCTCAACTGGTACATGGGAGTGAGAAAGCATTTAACATAGCGGTGAGATTCAGTAGGTTGTGGCAGAGGAACATGAGGCAGGGTCTGGCTCTAGGAACTCCTGTGTGGCCTAGTCCTCAACATCCGCTTGCGCATCATGGAAACATTTCCTTCCCTTCTGTTCTTTGTTCTTCTCCTCCTCCTCCTCTCCACCATCATCATCGTTTGCTCCCTGCTGCTACAGGAAAGGAGGCCATAAGGTAAAAATGGATAAGGTAAACTTCCTTGGGATTAGAGAGACAGAGAAGGGGTTGTGGCTTTGTGTTGCTTCTCAGGGCTGCCTTGGTGACTGTGTGAGTACTCGCCCACTAACCTGGTGCCTGCAGTATCCCACCGATAACGCCACCTCCTACAGCTAGAGCAGAGCGCCTCCCCAGAAGCGCCATGATCTGCTCCTCATAAGAAGTCATGCGGAATGCATCCTCCCGCCCCCTGCATTTTATGGCCATTGTAAACAGGTTTCTCCTGTAACAGGATTGAGTGAATTAGGTAAAGGCTGGCAATTTAATTGATGTCTCTGGGCCGCATGGGACATCTGGTACAATATCATCATCATCATAGGCAGTCCCTCGGAATCGAGGAAGACTTGCTTCCACTCTAAAAGTGAGCTCTCAGGTGACTGAACAGACCAATACGGGAATTACAGACTCTGTCACATGTGGGACAGACAGTGGTTGAAGGAAAGGGGTGAGTGGGGGAGCCTGGTTTGCCGCACGCTCCTTCCGCTGCCTGCACTTGATTTCTGCATGCACTCGGCAACGAGACTCGAGGTGCTCAGCGCCTTCCCAGATGCTCTTCCTCCACTTAGGGTGGTCTTGGACCTGGGATTCCCAGGTGCACTTTATCAAGGAGGCTTTGAGGGTGTATTTGAAATATTTCCTCTGCCCACCTGGGGCTCGCCTGCTGTGTAGGAGTTCCGAATAGAGCACTTGCTTAGGGAGTCTCTTGTCGGGCATGCAGACGATGGGGCCCGCCCAATGGAACTGTTCAAGCATGGTCAGTGTTTCGATGCTGGGGATGTTGACCTGAGCAAGAACACTGACGTTAGTGCGTTTATCCTACCAGTGGATTTGCAGGATCTTGAGGAGGTAGCATTGGTGGTACTTCTCCAGTGCTTTGAAATGTCTGCTGTATATGGTCCATGTCTCTGAGCCATACAGGAGGGCGGGTATCACTATTGCCCTGTAAACCATAAGCTTGGTGCCAGATTTGAGGTCCTGGTCTTTAAACACTCTCTTTCTCAGGCGACTGAAGGCTGCACTGGTGCACTGGAGGCGGTATTGGACCTCATCGTCAATGTCTGCCCTTGCTGACAGTAGGCTCCCGAGGTATGGAAAATGGTCCACGTTGTCCAAGGCTGCGCGTGGATTTTGATGACCGGAGGACAGTGCTGTGTGGCGGGGTCAGGTTGATAGAGGACCTTTGTCTTATGGATGTTTAGTGTAAGGCCAATACTTTCGTTCGCCTTGGTGAAGGTGTTGACGATGTCTTAGAGTTCGACCTCTGTGTGTGCGCAGACGCAAGCATCATCCTGTACACAAGCAGCGTACTGTAGTTCAGTGACAGAGGATGGGACAACCTTGGATCTAGCCTGGAGGCGACGAAGGTTGAACAGGTTCCCATTGGTTCTATAGTTTAGTTCCACTCCAGCGGAGAGCTTGTTGAGAGTGAGATGGAGCATTGCAGCAAGGAAGATCGAGAAGAGGGTTGGCGCGATGACGCAGCCCTGTTTGACCCCGGTCCGGACATGGATTGGGTCTGTGGTGGATCCGTTGGTCAGGATTATGGCTTGAATATCGTCGTGGAGCAGGCGGAGGATGGCGACAAACTTTTGGGGTCAGCCGAAACAGAGGAGGACGCTCCATAGTCCCTCGCGGTTGACAGTGTCAAAAGCCTTTAACACCCGCGCCATGACAGGAGCTGACGACTCCTGGACAGACCACCGCCTAATCCACTCCATCATTAACATCAATATAGCCCCAAAATAGTGACAGTGCAATAGGTCAGCTGGTATCACCCTGCTAAAATGGAGGAAGGGGGTTGTAAAGTTTTGCATGCAAGTAATTGCTGTTAGGGGGGGCATGATGACGCATACTGTAAGATCCTGGGTTTGTGACCAGCTTAACCACAGTGTAAAGGGTGACTTATGTAGCTGTTAGTTTTAGAGAGCTGACAATGTGGTTGGGCTGGAGGAAGAAAAGGCAATGGTCGACGTGTTACCTTGTCTGGCCCTATCAGGTCACTGAACTTCTTCTGGCACTGGTTTACAGGCCTGGGAGTGAGAGAGGGCACTAAGGGCGACTGCCACCTCTCTGTACATGGCATGCAAGACACTTTGTGGCAGCTCTCTCCCACGGGGACCCAGCGGCCTTCCTCTCCCTTGCTGCATCTCATCCAGAAAAGGTTTTGTAGATCAGACTCATTAAAATAGTCTGCTCTTTTTATGCCTCCTTGCAACGAATGCCCTTTTTTGGGTGCCTTTGCCCGATCCTGAACTTGAAGTGTTAAAAGTGGCACAAAATTACAAGCACAAAAGAAAACTGCAGACGCTGGAAATCTGAAACAAAAAGTCACCAGGCCAGTCAGCATCAGAAAGAACAGATAAGTTAACTTTTCAGATATGGACCCTGCATCAGAACTGGAGGATATGTTAATCGCTCCTCATAATGCAATCCCTCCATCCCCTCAATCATTCAGGTGGCTCTCTGTATCCTTTCAATCGCTGCAATATCCCTTCTGCACTGCCATGACACGAACTGTAGCCAGTGTTCTTGGTGTGGTAGGATTACCTCACCATGTTGGCTACATCCCAATATCTGATTTGCTTTACTCACCGTATTGGTACAATAGCTTCAATTTATTGTAAATCACGATCCCCAGATCGCTTTCATTTTCCATGCACATTATTTTATTTCCATTAAAGCAAAAGCCCTCATGTGAAGCACTTTATATTTCTCTACCTGAACTGCCCAATTCCCAGGTGTATTCAATTCCAACTGTAGCTTATCCTGTTCAGCTTTGGAGTCTACCACCTTCATTAGCTTTGTATCATCTACAAATGTAACCATTGCCTGTGACACCCCTGGCTCCTGATCATTTGTAAAGATATTAAACAAACAAGGCTCAAAAACACCCCCCTGTTGAATCCCACTGGTAACAATCTCCCAGGCTAATGACAAATCCTGTACCACCACCCACTGGGTTCTATTGGTCTACCACTTATGTATCCATTGTAAAATATTTCCACTGATTCCTGCTTTCATTATTTTCAGTTCCATTCTTTCCAGAGGAATTGTATCACAAGCCTTACTGGAACTCAAGTACATCTACTGCCTTAGCCCCATACTGCAGAGGTGCCCAGGGACTGGAGCAAGGCACATGTTGCTCCTATCTTTTAAAGAGAAGGTCGAAAAAGTGACCCAGCAAACTACAGACCAGTGACCCCAATGACATATTCTCAAAGAAAACCAGTAAGTTAGATTGGCAAGACCATCTCTTCATGAAGCCCTATTGGCTATCATTTATGATTTTATTTCTATCCAGATGCGCCATGATTTTATTTTAAATAGGGGTTTCTATAACTTTACCCACAATGCACGTCAAATTCACTGGTCTGTAGTTCCCTGGGTCACTTTTGCTGCCTTCTCTTTCAAAAATAGGGGTAGCATCTGTCTTTCTCCAGTCCCCCGGCACCTCTGCAGTATTTAGTGATTTCTGAAAGATAAGAACAGAATAGGAGCAAGAGTAGGCCATACAGCCCTTCGAGACTGCTCCGCCATTCAATAAGATCATGGCTGATCTTCTACCTCAACTCCACTTCCCTGCAGTATCCCCACATCCCTTGATGGCTTTAGTGTCCAAAAATCTATCTATTTCTGTCTTGAATGTACTCATCGACTGAGCATCCACAGCTTTCTGGGGTAGAGAATTCCAAAGATTCACAACCCTCTAGTGAAGAAATTTCTCCTCATCTCAGTCCTAAAGGACCGACCCCTTATCCTGAGATGATGGGTCCTGGTTTTAGAGTCTACAGCCAGGGGAGCACGGAGCCCAGCACCAGTGCACTTGGCCGGTCGAGCGCACACAAAGGTCTCCCTGCCTACAATGGCCTGAAACCACCTGTCTCTGCACATTAGGGGTCAGATGCTGGCCCAACACAGCCAGCCCCCTGGTAGGGCCTAGTGCCTGGAAATGGTGAGGATAGTTTGCTGCTGTTGCGGGCCTGAAAGAGTGAGAGTAAGGGCAGCATGGCTAATGTATTGGGAGGCACTGCAGTCGAGATCTTCCAGCTCCTATTCAAATATATTTGACGTTTCCACCTGTGCTGCCTGCCCCTCACCCGGCCTCTCCCACCCCTTAAGGGCACCCCTCAAAATAGCACTCCCATAGTGAACAAAGAGGAAATTGAGGTCAGAGTTCAGGGAACAGCCCCCCTCACCTCATTAACATAGCTGCCTTTAGCATGTACCCATAGGACAGTGTTGTCCAATAGAAATTGCTGACTAGACACGGGTGTGGCTCCAGCTACATCGCTTTAGCCACATGCACTAATGTTAATAGAAAATGCTTTAACGCTCTCCCACATACAGATAATTGTATGTCACATGTGTATATTTACTAAACAAACATCCAGCACCATTTAGTAAACAAGCAATGAAGCCTTCACATTGATCACAAACCATTCACACTCCACTTTACACCTTTCCATTTTACCAACAAACACACAAGAAGGTTAAAATACACATGCTTAAGCCATGTGAATGGTGGTGGACAATTAAACAACTAATGGGAGGAGGAGGCTCCATGAAAATCCCCATCCTCAATGATGGCAGAGCCCAGCACGCATGTGCAAAAGACAAGGCTGAAGCGTTTGCAACTATCTTCAGCCAGAAGTGCCGTGTGGATGATCCATATCAGCCTCGTTGACAGTGCTATCAAGTGGCACTTACTCACCAAAAACCTGCTCACCGATGTTCAATTTGGATTCTGCCAGGACCACTTGGCTCCAGCATTGGTCCAAACATGGACAAAAGAGCTGAATTCCAGAGGTGAGGTGAGAATGACTGCCCTTGACATCAAGGCAGCATTTGACTGTGTGTGGCATCAAGGAGCCTTAGTAAAACTAAAGTCAATGGAAATCAGGGGGAAAACTCTCCACTGGCTGGATTCATACCTAGCACAAAGGAAGATGGTTGTGGTTCTTGGAGGTCAATCAACATAGCCTCAGGACATCGCTGTATGAGTTCCTCAGGGCAGTGTCCTAGGCCCAACCATCTTCAGCTGCTTCATCAATGACCTTCCCTCCATCATGAGGTCAGCAGTTGGGATATTTGCTGATGATTGCACATTCAGTTCCATTCGTATCTCTTCAGATAATGAAGCAGTCCACGCTGGCAAGACTTGGACAACATTAAGACTTGGGCTGATAAGTGGCAAGTAACATTCACGCCACACAAGTGTCAGGCAATGACTTTCTCCAACAAGAGAGAGTCTAGCCACTGCCCCTTGACATTAAACAGCATAACCATCATCGAATTCCACACTATCAACATCCTGGGGGGTCACCATTGACCAGAAACTTAACAGGACCAGCCACATAAACACTGTGGATACAAGAGCAGGTCAGAGGCTGGGTATTCTGCGGCAAGTGACTCACCTCCTGACTTCCCAAAGCCTTTCCACCATCTACAAGGCACAAGTTGGAAGTGTGATGGAATATTTTCCACTTGCCTGGATGAGTGCAGCTCCAACAACACTCAACAAACTCGACACTATCCAGGACAAAGCAGCCCGTTTGATTGGCACCCCATCCACCACCTTCAACTTTTACTCCCACCACCGGCGTACCGTGGCTGCAGTGTGTACCATCTACAAGATGCACTGCAGCAACGCACCAAATCTTCTTCGGCAGCACCTCCCAAACCCACGACCTCTACCACCTAGAAGGACAAGAGCAGCAGGCGCATGCGAACACCATCACCTCCATGTTCCCCTCTGTGACTGCAACATTTCCCATTTCCGTGATCAGTTGACAGGACATTTAAGTTGAGTTTCTTCATTAAATAAATCCAACAGAAAGCTGATGAAATGTCCCATTGTGATTTGGAAATATATCATTGTCGCTGTTATATCTGTAATGTACTTATGAATGACTCCACGAGGCAATGTGTTGTACTCAAACTGTAGTGACCTTGGTCCTTTATTTGTAACTCCAGAGTGAGGCAGCCTCATGGTGGCTACCCTTTTATAAAGTCCATGCCACTAGGGCAAGAAACCCCGGTCTCCACCAGTTGCACCCTCTAGTGGTGCCAGCATAATATATACACAGTGTAAACCTTATTGATAGTAAACAAGTCTCCATCTTATGCAACTATACAGTGACTACTCAGCGAATATATCTATAGTCTGCATATATAACATCACTCTCCCCCAAGTCCTTTGTGCCAATTACCTTTGCACTATGTGCTCTGGCTTGGCTCTCCCCAGAGTTAAGGCCAATAGCCCTTGCACCTTGGCTGTACTTTGGCTCGGCTCTCTCCCTCTTAACCCCCAAGCCCTTTTGCCACAACATTGGGTAGTGGTTACCAGTTTGGATGGTCCGATGATGCAATGGAGGTTCCAGTGGGCTCTGGATATGATCCATGTGTGTGTCCATGGCTACATCATCCGTTCCCCCCCGCCGCCCCCCCTACCCGCGAGATCATGCGGCTGGCCCGTTACATTAACATACAGGATCAGACACAGTGCAAGTACAAAGAAAGGAAGTTACAGTTTATATCGTGACACCTTGGTTCAATGACTTACATTCATTACGTTTTACGGTCATGCACCAGGATTGGGTAGATTGCATTCATGGTTCAGTCATGGTCAGTACTGTGGTAGCAGTACAGGTATGTGAGCATGCTGGTTCCAGAGCAACCGGAGGGGGTCCTAGTCGTCTGGTGGTGGCGCTGCGCCTCCTGCTAGCGGTGTGGGCTTGGTTCGCTCACCTTGTCAGGACTCGGGGCCTTTGCCGTTGCCTAGTGGTGGGCAGAGCCACAGATGTGTGTGGCCTCCCTGTCCTCCTTTGAGGGCTGCAGAATGTTCTGCCTGCTCTCTAATGGTGTTGGGAACCTGTCTGTTCCAGGTCCTGTTTGGGGAACTCGTTGGTTCTGACCTTTCGCTCCCAGACATGGCCGAGGTAGTGACTGGGTCTGGGGGCTGCACCGTCTCCACCCGGATGGTGGACAACGGCGGCCGACTGCGTGTATTGGCGCCGTTTTCGTTTCCAGGTCCGTGGCGAATAGTGCCATCGGGTGCCTGCAACGTGCGATAGACCTGGGGCAGTGTATCAGGATCAGTGCCTTCACCCTCCTGAGGTCGCTGGCCTATAACTTGTGGGGACACCTGGGGCAGAGCATCAGGATCAGCGCCTTCACCCTCTCGAATTCGCTCGCTTACTATTTTTGGGAACACTCTATTCGCGACATCTCGCAACAACATTTTGTTCTTTACATTAGGACTGATACTGACATCTCACAACAACATTTTGTTCTTTACATTAGGACTGATACTGACATCTCGCAACAACATTTTGTTCTTTACATTAGGACTGATACTGACATCTCGCAACAACATTTTGTTCTTTACATTAGGAATAGTACCGACATCTCACAACAAAATTTTGTTCACAATCTTAATTGGTTCATTACATTAATTGCCATGCATACAATGTCTCTTTAAGTTCAATTGATTGCAGGTCTCCTTTAAGAGAACCCTGCTGGCTTTACCCCAATCAAAAACTTTGTTAGACACCACGTGTTGGTCCCTCAGCATTGCACCTCGTGGTATGGCTGCGGCCATCTATTTTTCAGCCACGCTGCACCTCGCTGCAGCAGAGACGCCACCTTGCCTCTGTCCTCGGTTGACTGCCTTGATCCTTATCTCCCGCGACCCTGCCACAAAAGCTGGAAAAGTGCCTGTGAATTTGATCTTCCTCCCCAGGAATCCTTCCACTGGAACCAGGAAGGTACTTTTAGGTCGTTCCGGTCGGATCATTGCCACGCAGTCATGATGGACGGTCTGTGCCTCAGGTGCTGCGCTGGTTTGTTCTCTGGTGCCTGGCCCAAGCAAAGGTGAGGTTTTGCCCTTCCTCTGAGCATGGGGCACATCAATTACTGGAGTGAAGAGGTCTTCCCATTTCCACTGGATCTTCCCCATCCACCTTCTTCCGAGTAGCATTGGACCATCACCTGCAACAATCCAGAGGTAACTTGTGCACAATGCCATTATGGATTACTCTTACATCCGCACTACCAAGAACTGAGATCAGCTCCTTGGTGTAGGTGAGTAACTTTTCCTGTACTGGAACCAGCTTGGGTCGTTTTTCATTCCATAGCCTCTCAAAGGCATCCTGACTCGCTCCTATGTCCACTTCCATGAAGACTAATGCAGGTATATACTCCATACATTTCTTCTTGGGGCTGAGCTGCCTCTCTGGCCAAATTATCATACTCCCTGCTGGATTCAAAGTCATCTACTGACTCCTCTGCTAGACAGTGAGTCATATTTCTTTTACGCATACACTGGAGGTGGCCTTTCGTGTTACAGGTTTTGCAGACGTACTCAGCAAACCGACACTGGTGAGCCCTATGGTTTCCTCCGCAACGCCAACATGGTGCTACTCGATTAGCACCCCTCGGCAGACTCTGAGTTCTGGAACCCTGAGGTCTGTGCTCTCTGTCCTGGGCAGAGCCACGTTCTACAGTCTTGCCTGTGAAAGGCAATTTTCTGTGCACAGTACTTGCCGAGTTTGAGTCTACAGGATGAATAATTTGCTTGGTGCTGCAGGTCGAGGTCATGAACGCCTGACTGATGCTGATGGTCTTCTGCAGGTTGACTGTGGTGTCGGCAGATAATAGCTTGTGAAGGAGGCCCTCCTGGCCAATTCCCATAACGAAGATTTCTCGCAATGCTTTGTTGAGGTGCGCACCAAAATCACACGGTGCCGCAAGTCTCCTGAGGTTGGCAGCATATTTTGCAATCTCCTGGCCCTCAGGTCTGCGGTGAGTGTCGAATCTGTGCCTGGCCTTGAAGATGCTCTCTTTTGGTTTTAGTTGGTTGCGAATCAGTTCAGTCAGCTCATCGTTTGTGTTATCCTTGGCCTTCGTGGGTGCCAGAAAATCCCTGACAAGGTGATAGACCTCGGGCCCACAACTGGCCAGCAGTATAGCCTTGCGCTTCTCCGCCAATGTGTCCGTCTCCACTGCCAGGTCGTTTGCCATGAAATATTGCTTGAGCCTTTCCATGAAGGCATCCCAATCATCACCCTCTGCAAAGTCTTTTAGTGTGCCAAAGGTAGTAATAATCACATGAAAGTCTATATACTCATCGCCAGTTATTATGTCTGTAATGTACTTATGAATGACTCCACGAGGTAATGTGTTGTACTCAAACTGTAGTGACCTTGGTCCTTTATTCGTAACTCCAGAGTGAAGCAGCCGCATGGTGGCTACCTTTTTATACAGCCCCTGCCACTAGGGCAGGAAACCCCAGTCTCCACCAGTTGCACCCTCTAGTGATGCCAGCCTGGTATATACACAGTGTAAACCTTAGCGAGTATATGTAGAAATATGCAGGCTATGGCAACATAAAATGGAAAGACCCTCGAGATTAAGGTGCCTTGAACATAAAATGAATTAACAATTGAATTTTGATTAGTCAGGCTTCCTTTGCATCGCCAGTAACTAGAGTATACTAATCATAAGGATACAGACAAGATGTAATCAATGGGACAGAATATACTAATCAGCAGGGTACAGACAAAATGTAATCAAGGAAATGGGATAGATTGTAACTAGAATAACCCAATCATGAGGGCACAGACAAATGTGTAATCAAAGGAGATGGGACAGATTATAGAATAGTATAAACCAGGAGGAGAAACCCCACCTAGGCAGCGAGAACCGAGGACCCACCCTCGAGAGAAGCCGGACCTTAAGCTAGGAGCATAAAGCAGGACATCAGTGGCGGAGACTGGTCACCTCTGTTAACGGGTAATACGAGCACAAGTAGTGAGACTTATGTGCTATTTTATACATTGTTTGTACTTTAATTCTACTTTGGGAAATAAAGTTTGTTTAGTTGAAACATAACGTTTGTCGACGACTTTCTTTCAATACTCGAAGTCCCACCAAATTGTTGCGACTGTAGTGACTAAATACCTATTACGTAAACTGTTTACAAACCTACAGTGAGTTTTGGCAACAGTATATCTATAGTCTGCATATATAACAGTTGCTGGGTCAAAATCCTGGAATTCCCTCCCTAACAGCACTGAGGGAGTATCTTCACTACAAGGATTGCAGCGGTTCAAGAAGACAACTCACCACCACCTTTCAAGAGCAATTTGGGATGGGCAATAAATTCTGGCCTTTGCAGCGACGCCCACATACCGGAACGAATTTTTAAAAAACATGGGTAATGAGTTCACAAGCTCAATGCATTCACCAGGTGCAAAGCACAGGAAAAACAACCTTATTCAAGCTATCAAACTGACAGGCATTGCCAGCAACATAAAATGCCGGTGGAAACATGCATTTGGCACTAAATACGTGGAGACAATGTGATGCTTCTGTAGCCCAATTGCCAGTCAGTTTTGTCCAGTTCACACCAATTCTTTGACCTCAACAGATTGGAATTTCTAGGCTAAGTCGACTCCAATCCCTGGTTTCCAGCTATTTTCAGCACAGAATCTCTCTCCATGTCCCAGTTATTATTTATCTTCCCTTCAGCAGAGGAAGGGAGAAAAGGAGAAAAATAGACAAACGTTGAAATAAATATGTGTCAACTATTTGTAGCCAGAAATCTCCATAATTGACATCATCATCCTCGTGCCACGGTCTTCCAGGCTGAAGACTGACCAGCGATTGTAAAACAGTATTTTGTTTTATTTCTTTTAAATTGTTTCTCCACAGTCTGGCCTCTCACAGCCACCACTGAGCTCCCAGCTAGGACAGTGGGTTCGATCTGGTCTGTGACTGCAGTGATTCCCATTTCCGTGATCGGCTGACAGGACATTTAAGTTGAGTTTCTTTGTCGAATAAATCCAACAGAAAGTTGGTGAAATGTCCCAAGCCTGAGTGACTGGTGGCCATAGCAACTGGATCCGATCGGGCTCTGGGACTTCACTTAATGATACAGAAACATCGAAAAATTTAGGTGGGCCTGGAGTCTGCAGCAATTGTTCAATCCGCACTGCGCAGTACTGTGCACAGATCTGGTCCCCATATTACAAAAAGGATATCAAGGCATTGGAGAAAATGCAAATAGAAATTACAAGAATAATGACAGAACTTAGAGGTTATAACTATCAGCAAAGACTGAACAGGCCGGGGCTCTTTTCCCTAGAAAAAAAAGGGGTGACTTAATAAGTCTTTAAAATGACAGAGGGGTTTGATAGGGTAGACGTAGAGAAGATGTTTCCACTTGTGGGAGAATCCAAAACTAGGGGCCATAAATATAAGATAATCACTGATAAATCCAATAAGGTATGCAGGAGAAACATCTTTACTCAGAGAGTGGTGAGAATGTGGAACTCACTACCACAGGGAGTAGTTGAGGTGAATAGTATAGATGCATTTAAGGGGAAGCTAGATAATCACATGAGGGAGAAAGGAATAGAAGGATATGCTGTTCGGGTGAGATGAAGTACGATGGGAGGAGACGTATGTGGAGTATAAACACCAGAATGGACCGAATGGCCTGTTTCTGTGCTAAGTAATTCTATGTAGATTTGGTCTGGTAAAGCAGCCTTCTTGTTGTCAGGGCCAGGGCTTGGAGGCACTAGGGACACCTGTGCCCAAATGACCCTGCACCATAATTTATCGTAAGGTCAGTTAGATATTTTTCGGCCATGGGGCAGGGGGAAGGGCGGGCAGAAAATTGGGTGTCAGCAGTCAGTTTATTGATGGGGCACAAAGTGCCCCTTGAAGAGTAGGCCTGAAAAACATTGGGAGCAAAGGCAAGGGTGACCTGGTATATAGGGAGAGATACTCTGCAATAACGCCCTACCCCATTCCAAATAGGACTCAGTGTTTGGAGTGCTGCTGCAGAGTCCACTCACAATATAGTGAGACTCCTGAATTAGATTACTTCCTCAAGGTCTGAATGCCCAACTTGTGCGCATTCACCCTATCATTATTGGCAGTCCCTTGGAATCGAGGACGACTTGCTTCCACTCTTAAAATGAGTCCTTAGGTGGCTGAACAGTCCAATACGAGAGCCCAGTCTCTGTCACAGGTGGGACAGATAGTAGTTGAGGGAAGGGGAGGGTGGGACTGGTTTGCCGCACGCTCTTTCCGCTGCCTGCGCTTGATTTCTGCATGCTCTCGGCGACGAGACTCGAGGTGCTCAGCGCCCTCCCGGATGCACGTCCTCCACTTAGGGCGGTCTTTGGCCAGGAACTCCCAGGTGTCAGTGGGGATGTTGCATTTTAACAGGGAGGCTTTGAGGGTGTCCCTGTAACGTTTCCTCTGCCCACGTTTGGCTCGTTTGCCATGACGGAGTTCCGAGTAGACGCTTGCTTTGGGAGTCTCGTGTCTGGCATGTGAACGATGTGGCTTGCCCAGTGGAGCTGGTCGAGCGTGGTCAGTGCTCCAGTCACTAGCTGGCTGCATTGTGCTACATCAGTACATAATTCAGGGCACTTCCCATAGTTGTTCGTCATGGAGGAACATAGTCAGTCAGACAGTCAGTGCGATAACAACAACTTGCATTTATACAGCACTTTCCTGTAACAAAACATCCCAAAACACCAGGGGTCACTGAGCGGGAAGTAAGGGAGAAAGCTAGGAAAACAACAACAACGTACATTTATATAGTGCCTTTAACATGGAAACATGTCCCAAGGTGCTTCACAGAGACATGAAAAAAAAAGTGGACACCAAGCCAATGAAGGAGTTATCAGGAGGGGTGACTTAAAGCTTAACAAAAAAGGAGGAGAGGGCCCTAGAGAGGTGGCGGGGCTTAAGGAGGGAATTCCAGAGTTTGGTATCCAGGTAGCTGAACACACGGCCGCCAATGGCAGGTGAAAGAAGCAGGTGATTCGCAAGAGGCTAGAGTCAGGGTGGGGGGCGGGGTGGGTGGTGGCTTGTAGGGTCAGAGGAAATTACGGAGATAGGGAGGGGTGAAGCCATGGAAGGAACTAAACACACGGATAAAAGTTTTAAATCGGAGGCGATTGGGGACCAGGAGACAATGTAGGTCAACGTGGACAGGTGCAGTGGGGGAGTGGGAATTATTGTGGGATAGGATACGGACAGCAGAGTTTTGGGTGAGATGAAGTTTCCAAAAGGTGGAGGCTGGCTAGGGGAGCATTGTAATAGTCAAATTTGAACCAAAGAAAGACATGGATGAGGGTTTCAGCAGCAAAAAGTGACCAAAGGCACAGTCAGAATGGTACATCTTGAGAAGGCCTTTGGAAGTGGGGAGAGGGAGAGGTACAGAGCTTTAGGCAGAGAATTCCAGAGTGCAGATACATGGGGGGCGAAATTGCATACTGGTGGTACCAGCCGCGAGGCCAGAGTTCCTGTGCCAGGCGTGGAAGTCCTGCCCCGCGACCTATATTCGGGTTAATGCCCCCCAGAGGAAGGAGAGCGCAAAATATCACATTCCACTCGCTCTGTGGGGCAGCAAAGAGGGACATCAACAAAGGTCCAGGTCGGTGATTGGAGCATGGGCAGGTACAGCAGGAACGGCGAAGGAGCGGCGAGAGACTGTAGAGGGATATGATCGGGGCCCAGGGGAGGCGTGAGTTTGGGGCTGGGGGCCCAGGGACAGCACGGGCCAGCCCACACTGTGATATGTGTGCGCACTGGGTCCATGCAGCAGAGCAGGTCTCCAGTCGTCTTGGTTAATCCTTGCTACTGGACCAAGACCTAGCTCTGTCAAGTCCGTGTGGTGGCTGGTGTGCAACGGCCACCCCAGGTTAAAAAAATCCATGCCCAGGCATCTTCCACCCTTCAATATGCAGTTCAGGATCTGGAATATTAGGTCCTTCATTGAAACGCCTGTGAACACGTCCCTTTTTGGCGTTCCGAGGGACTGCCTATGATGATGAGGCACGTGGGAAGCGAGCGGGGTGGAAAGAATCCTGGAAGGCATAGCGCTGCCACGTAGACAGGCCCCCCCCTTCAGTAAAGGGCAGGGCCAAGCTGCCGACTCTGCGGGTGGGAAACGGGCCATCCCTGGACTGCTGAGGGAGAGGGGTGCCGTGGCACAAGCGGAGTGCCGGGCTGCAAGATCGTGGCATGGACCCCGCAAACCAAAATGAAGAATGGCGCGACCGGTAAGTCCGCCATTTTTTCTCTCCATTCCCCACCTCCCCTTTAAATGTCGCCCCGCGAGCGGCCTACAGCCAGGTATGCGTCCCGTGAAGCTGTCGTTGGCATCGCCCACCGCAACTTCAGAAGGCGCCACCGAATGTTCACACCGGGCCGAAGACGGGTCGCTGCACACAGTGATGACGTCATCACCGTCGGCGCACGAAGCGGGATGCCACCGGTTACCGGCGCCACTAAACTCCCGTGGAATTTCACGGGAGTCGTTAGCGGCGCCACGCACGGGTGAAAGGTCATTTGCGCCCTGTTAGCGCCTAACCCTGAATTTCTCCCCCGTGGTATATGAAGAATCTGCCAGTGAGGAATAGGGGCAGTAGGCCAGAATCTGAAGAGGACAGGGTTCAGACTTAGAGGTAGTATATCACAGAATTTACAGCACAGAAGCAGGCCTTTCAGCCCAACTGGTCCGTGCCGGTGTTTATGCTCCACACGAGCCTCCTCCCACCATACTTCATCTCACCCTATCAGCATAAGATGGAGCAAGGCCATGGAGGGATTGGAAACAAGGGGAAGGATTTTGAAATTGATGCAAGGCTATACTGCTGACCAGTTGTGGGCCCGAGGTCTACCGCCTCGTCAGGGTCTTGCTAGCACCCACAAAGGCCAAGGATAAGACATACGATGAGCTGACTGAACTAATTTGTGACCAACTAAACCAAAAGAGAGCATCCTCATGGCCAGGCACAGATTCTACACTCACCGCAGACCTGAGGGCCAGGAGATTGCAAAATATGTTGCCGACCTCAGGAGACTTGCGGCATCGTATGATTTTGGCATGCACCTCAACGAAGCATTGCAAGACATCTGCGTTATGGGAATTGGCCACGAGGGCCTCCTTCACAAGCTATTATCTGCTGACACCACAGTCAACCTGCAGAAGGCCATCAGCATGAGTCAGGTGTTCATGACCTCGACCTGCAGCACCAAGCAAATTATTCATCCTGTGTACTCAAACCTGGCAAGTATTGTACGCAGAATGGTGCCTTTCACAGACAAGAATATAGAACTTGGCTCTGTAGAAGGCAGAGAGCACAGACCTCAGGGTTTCAGAACCCAGAGTCCGCCGAGGGGTGCTAATCAAGTAGCACCATGCTGGCGTTGTGGAGTTAACCATAGGGCTCACCAGTGTCGGTTTGTTGAGTACAGATGCAAAGCCTGTAACACGAAGGGCCGCCTCCAGCGTATGTGTAAAAGAAATGCGACTCACTATCTAGCAGAGGAGTCGGTAGATGACTTTGAATCCAGCGGGGAATATGATGATTTGGCCAGAGAGGCAGCTCAGCCCCAAGAAGAAGTGTATGGAGTGTATACCAGCACCACCGATTGTCCTCCAGTGAAGATGGAAGTTGAGATAAATGGCATTCCAGTCTTCATGGAAGTGGACACGGGAGCGAACCAGTCAGTGATGAGCCAGGATGCCTTTGAGAGGCTATGGAATGAAAAACGACCTGAGCTGGTTCCAATACAGGAAAAGTTGCGCACCTACACCAAGGAGCTGATCCCAGTCCTTAGTAGTGCAGATGTAAGTGTAATCCATAATGGCGTGGTGCACGAGTTACCTCTGGATTGTTGCAGGTGATGGTCCAACGCTACTCGGAAGAAGGTGGATGGGGAACATCCAGTGGAAATGGGAAGACCTCTTCACTCCAGCAATCGATGTCCCCCTGCTCAGAGGAAGAGCAAAACCTCACCTTCGCTTGGGCCAGGCACCAGAGAACAGACCAGCGCAGCACCTGAGGCACAGACCATCCATCACAACTGCATGGCAATGATCCGACCGGAACGATCTAAAAGTACCTTCCTGGCTCCAGTGGCAGGACTCCTGGGGAGGAAGATCGAATTCACAGCTTTTGTGGCAGAATCGCGGGAGAGAAGGATCAAGGCAGTCGACCTCGAGGACAGAGGCAAGATGGCTACCCTGCTGCAGCGAGGTGCAGTGTGGCTGAAAAAAAAGATGGCCACGGCCATACTACGAGGTGCAATGCTGAGGGGCCAACATGTGGTGTCTAACAAAGATTTAATTGGGGTAAAGCCAGCAGGGTTCTCTTAAAGGAATCAATTTGAACTTAAAGAGTGACAATCAATGTAACAAACCGATTAAGATTGTGAACAAAATATTGTTGCGAGATGTCGGTACTATTCCTAATGTAAAGAACAAAATGTTGCTGCGAGATATCGGGAATAGAGTGTCCCCAAAAGTAGCAAGCGAGCGAATTCAGGAGTGTAAAGACGCTGATCCTAATGCCCTGCCCCAGGTGTCCCCCCAAGTTATAGGCCAGCGACCTCAGGAAGGTGAAGGCACTGATCCTGATACCCTGCTCCAAATCTATCAAAAGCTGCAGGCACCCGATGGTAATATTCGCCACGGACCTGGAAACGAAAACAGCGCCAATATGCGCAGTCGGCCGTCGTTTCCCACCACGCGGGTGGGGACGGCACAGCCCCCAGACTCAGTCACTACCTCGGCCATGTCCAGGAGCGAAAGGTCAGAAGCAACGAGTTCCCCAAACGGGACCTGGAATAGCTAGATTCCCAACACCATTAGAGAGCAGGCAGAAGATTCTGCAGCCCTCAAAGGAGGACAGGGTGACAACACACATCTGTGGTTCTACCCACCACTAGGCAACAGCAAAGGCCCTAAATCCTGGCAAGGTGAGCGAACCAAGCCCACCCCGCTAGCAGGGGGTGCAGCACCGCCATCAGATGACTAGGACCCCGTCCGGTTGCTCTGGAACCAGTATACAGCTACACCTCACATACCTGTACTGCTACCTCAGTACTGACCATGACTGAACCATGAATGCAATCTACCCAATCCTGGCGTACGACCGTAAAACGTAACGAATGTAAGTCACTGAACCAAGGTGTCACGATACAAACTGTACTTGCACTGTCTGATCCTGTATGTTAATGTAACGGGCCAGCTGCATGATCGCGCTATGGGGAGGGTGGGGAGGGGGATGGATGTATGTAGCCATGGACACACACATGGACACACCCAGAACCTTCTGGAATCTTCACTGCATCATCGAACCATCCAAACTGGTAATCACTGCCCAACGTAGTGGCAAAAGGATTTGGGGGTTAAGAGGGAGGGAGCCAAGCCATAGCACAGCCAAGGTACAAGGGCTATTGGCACTTAAGAATGGGGAGAGCTAAGCCAGAGCACATAGTGCAAAGGTAATTGGTACAAAGGACTTGGGGGGAGAGTGATGTTATATATGCAGACTATAGATATACTCACTGTGTAGTCACTGTATAGTTGCATAAGGTGGAGACTTGTTTACCTGATGTACTATCAATAAGGTTTACACTGTGTATATACCACTAGAGGGTGCAACTGGTGGAGACCAGGGTTTCCTGCCCTAGTGGCAGGGGCTATATAAAAAGGTAGCCACCATGCGGCTGCCTCACTCTGGAGTTACAAATAAAGGACCAAGGTCACTACAGTTTGAGTACAACACGTGGAGTCATTCATAAGTACATTACAGACATAACAGGGAGCAAGTGGTGTTCAATAAGCACGGGTGTGGGGGAGTATACTGACAGGAGAATTCCAGTTGATTTGATAAGTTGATGAACTGTGGAAGGGTTTTTAAAAGAAAAATTCAGCTTAAAAACTGTTAGGATAGAAATTGAGGATAGCCGCGGTAGTAGCCACAAGTGATGCTATGTCCACTCCCAGCAATTGCACCACACGATCCAGAAGCTGCAGCCTTTTTGCTACCGAGATCTCATACCCTTAGGACTCACATTGGTCCTGGAGAACCAGTGGCCTTTGCATCTTCTTTGTGCTCCCAAGTCACCCTGGAAGATGGAAAGATTAACACGCCATCCTCAAGTACCTTTCATGGTCTAAATTATGCTACTGGGGTCAGTGGTTGTGCATCAGTTCACTGGCTATAGTGGTGTAGGCAACTTGTGTACTTACACCTTCTGCAGCATTGTCTTGTCATTTGCTGGATCAGCACCAGGTGTAAATCTGCTCCTCTTTAATGGCTACCCAAGGTTGCTCGGGTCTGAGCTGTAAATGGTCATACGTTTAAAGTGTCAAGTAAGAAGATTCATTTAACAGCTTTAAATCCATCTCTGCATCATATTTCTTCGTGTGTTTTTGTGTGTTTTTTTTTCTGCTGGCATTTAGGTTCTCAAGAACTGTTTGTGCCAGTTGCTGTAATTTTTCCACTTTTGCCCCATTACTGGCACGAGCCGGTTTCCGAAAGGGAATTCCTCCCATTTGCCCAGTTTGGAAGAGGAAGAGGAGCAGTAGAGGGATGCCAGATCAGGCTGCATGAGAGGAGTTCTGTACCAACCTGCTGGTGGCTGCATCTGTGAACAGAGGTCAACAGACCTCCCAATTGGTGCTCGCGGAGGCTCTTATCGCAAACCAAACGGCACCACGAGGGTATGTGAATACTTGACTAACTGTGATGTTGGGTAGTTCTTCTTGCAGAGACACGAGACTCCCAAAGCAAGTGCTGTACTCGGAACTCCTACACGGCAAGTGAGCCTCAGGTGGGCAGAGGAAACGTTTCAAGGACACCCTCAAAGCCTCCTTGATAAAGTGCAACATCCCCACCGAACCTAGGAGTCCCTGGCTCAAGATCACCCTAGTGGAGGAAGAGCATCTGGGAGGGCGCTGAGCACCTCGAGTCTCGTCGCCGAGAGCATGCAGAAATCAAACGCAGGTAGCGGAAGGAGCGTGCGGTCAACCAGACTCCCCACCCACCCTTTCCTTCAACCACTGTCTGCCCCACCTGTGACAGAGGCTGTAATTCCCATATTGGACTGTTCAGTCATCTGAGAACTCACTTTTAGAGTGGAAGCAAGTCTTCCTCGATTTCGAGGGACTGCCTATGATGATGATGGTGCTGTAGGAAAGAAACATCTCAAGCATGATCATCAGCCAACAAAGCAAGATTGGTCACACCCCTCCAGATGCCACCAACCATATTTGCAGGCATTGAAATTTCTGCTTGGCAACAACTGTGGGGACCTGTCTGCACAGTGTGTGGGGCAGCAGAGAGCCAGATGCAGAGCTGTCTCATCTGCAGCTAGGGCCTATGTAGCTAGCACGCAGCATAGAGCTCACAGAGCAAATACAAGCACTAATCCGCTGAAACTCAAACTCCACCGCCACCTTCTCCAGACGTGCGTCAATGTGAGTGGTACAAATTATGGATGTTCCTTAGATATTCTGTCGGGTACAGCTGTGGTGGTCACTCCCGTAAGCAGCCCCCACATCTTACCTTTGCCAAGGCTGCAATGTGATGAAAGGTGACTAAATAAGGAGCAAACATGAAGGGAAAGGAAACCCAACATGAAGGGATGAGTCCACAGGTAAATGCCCAGCACCTAACAGCCTATTAGATGGCTGCTGAGGTGGAGAGGCTGCTACGTGAGGTGGTGGCAAGAAGGTTCGCCCTCTGTGCCACTCCGTGCCTTCACCCTCATAAGTCCATTGTCCGAGATTCTTTTGACCATTTTCCCCCACCACCCAACATCGAATTATATGATAGTATAACCCGGAGGCATTAAATAAAACCCCCCTTAGGATCCTAACATATCTTCCACATGTGACCTCATGCGCACTTCTCCTATCTTCCAGACTGGAAACATTTTAGTGAGACAAGTAGAGATATGAAGTGTTAAGCTTTTATTATTTTACAAACAGCAAGTAAGCATACAGAGTGCAGTTGTAATCATAACTCACTTACTTCATGTAACTTCAAACCCTTCATCATGAATCAGAAAATAAAATAATAAACCATGCCACATTAGTGGGCTAACAACTTTTCGTGGTCAGCCTTCTGGTCCAAACTGGCTCAGAGCTTAAGCTGAGCGAGTTTTCCCTTGCTAGGCCATGCTTCATTTCCTGTAAAAGTTCATTGCAGATTGCAATGGAAGGGTGGCACAGTACACAAAAACTCAAGTGTTGGAACAATCAGCCAACCAGGATCGCACAAGGGTTCTTACCTACATACCCTCTGTATATCATGATAGAACAGCCACATATTAAATATGAAGTTACAAACTGATTAAAATACAAAATTAAATTGTTGGATGGATTTTACTGACTATGAACATGAGTTTTCCCTCTTCTTTTTGTTACTCTTGACCACCGGAAGTGGGTGGGCTGTCCCTCCATGTGCGCCCCCATTCAGTGATTCACTAATAGGTTTAACAATAATCCCAGCTACTGGAAGGACAGGCGCATAACCATCAGTGTCCTCATCCAGGCTAACATCCCCAGCATTGAAGCACTGACCACACTCGATCAGCTTCGCTGGGCAGGCCACATAGTTCACATGCCAGACACGAGACTGGCTAAGCAATGACTCTATGCGGAGCTCCTTCATGGCAAACGAGCCAAAGGTGGGCAGCGGAAACGCTACAAGGACACCCGCAAAGCCTCCCTAGTAAAGTGCGACATCACCACTATCACCTGGGAGTCCCTGGCCGAAGACCGCCCTAGGTGGAGAAAGTTCATCCGGTAGGGCGTTGAGCTCTTCGAATCTCAACGCAGCGAGCGTGAAGAGGTCAGGCGCAGGCAGCGGAAGGAGCATGCGGCAAATCAATGCCCCCCCCTTCCCCCAACGAATGTCTGTTCCACCTGTGACAGGGTCTGTGGCTCTCGTATTGGACTGTTCAGCCACCAAAGGACTCACTTTAGGAGTGGAAGCAAGTCTTCCTCGATTCCGAGGGACTGCCAATGATGGAACCCAGCTACTTCTCTCCATCAGAGTGGGTGCTCTGCAGTTACTCCATGTTGGGTTCAAATAAATAGGTCATCCCAGCAAAAGTAAGGAAGTCTAAGATGAGGGAATGAGTCAACTATTGTCTCTAGTTATTGTGTACTTCAATGCCTGGCTCATTAACATCTAACCTCCTCTTTCTCTCAGCAGCTGCAGTATGTGCTTGTACAATTTCAAATCTGCCTGAACCCACTTTAGTTTGAAACACACCACTTAACCATGACTCATTTCAAAATCTTTTCTGTGGGAAAATGGTCAAAAGAATCTCAGACAGTGGACTTATGAGGGTGAAGGCACGGAGTGGCACAGAGGGCGAACCTTCTTGCCACCATCTCACGTAGCAGCCTCTTCACTTCAGCAGCCATCTAATAGGCTGTTGGGTGCTGGACAAATTTGCCGTTTACCTGTGGACTCGTCCCTTCATGTTGGGTTTCCTTTCCCTTCATTTCTGCTCCTCATTTAGTCGCCTTGCCCCACATTGCAGCCTTGGCAAAGATTACCGATGGTTCAGAAACCTTTGGAGCCTTTCAAAGACAGTAAGGATTTGTGTTCCTTGCATCCTTTCACGTCCTTTTCATTATCCACATGCTTTCAATTTCACTCTTACCACAAGTGTGCTCCCTGCACCTGCCCAAATCTGCCTTTGGAGCTGTGATTAATTATCCACATCGCTAAGCCACAGATTTTACATGCAATTAGCTAGACTGTGCCACTTCTTACCCATTTAGAAATTGAAATCAGCCCGACAAGGTTAATATCAGTGATATTAACGTGAACACATGAAAATGCCAGACAGCTGGCCCATTGAGCCTGTCCCCTTCAGTCATGTTGCAATTAAGCATCATGGCCCTCAATGCCCCCCATCCACCAGCAGCCACCTAACCTCCTGGGAGAGACAGAAAAACAGATTTTATAAACTCTAAGGCAATTCAGTGAACAAAGAATGCGGGGAAGTTCCCCTCTGATTCCCAAAGGTGACTAAAACAGAGATAACCGTGACCACGGGCTACATTACCCAACATCCCATCTCTCTTCCCGCTGCCAATAAAGGATCAACACAAGTGAAATAGACACTTCTGCACTCACCAGCCGACAACTTTCCATCGATATATTTATATTTGTGCAGAGTATAGACCAGTTATGTCGATGCAAATTCCTAGGGGTAGATTTTGACAATGTGTGACAGTGTAAATCGGGCGATAGCGAGTTGGCAACCCATTTTACATTTCTCCCAATTGACTTCAATGGCAATAAGAATTGGGAGAGATGTAAATCGGGCTGCTGATTCACTGTCACCCATTTTACCCTATCGTACAAAGTCAAAACCTACCTCCATATATGCCATTCTCAATTGAATTGACTGAATTAGATATCTTTTTGACAAACATGTATTATTGCACTTTCCCAGGCTGATTCCCCAATCCAATGTGCTGGGAGAGCAGGAACACAATGGAACAGAGGGAATGGGGAAGTGAGAGCAGGCAATCAGCGCTTTTCCCGAGAAAGCAATTCTTCATTCTTTATACATGGCCTTCTTCGACCTTACAAATGCCTTTGACACTGTCAACCACGAGGGTCTATGGAGCATCCTCCTCCATTTTGAATGCCCCCAAAAGTTCTTTACCATCCTCCGCCTGCTCCACGAAGACACGCAGGCCATGATCCTTACCAACGGATCCATTACAGACCCAATTCACGTCCGCATCAGGATCAAACAGGGCTGTATCATCATCCCAACCCTCTTCTCAATCTTCCGCGCTGCCATGCTTCACCTCACAGTCGACAAGCTCCCTGCTGGATTGAAACTAAACTACAGAACCAGTGGGAACCTGTTCAACCTTCGCCGTCTCCAAGCCAGGTTCAAGACCACCCCAACCTCTGTCATCAAGCTACAGTACGCGGACAACGCCTGCGTCTGTACACATACAGAGGCTGAACTCCAGGACATAGTCGACGTACTTACTGAGGCGTACAAAAGCATGGGCCTTATGCTAAACATTCGTAAGACAAAGGTCCTCCACCAGCCTGTCCTCGCCACACAGCACTGTCCCCCCCAGTCATCAAGATCCACGGCGCGGCCCTGGACAACATGGACCATTTCCCATATCTCGGGAGCCTCTTATCAACAAGAGCAGACATTGATGACAAGATTCAACACCGCCTCCAGTGCACCAGTGCAGCCTTTGACTGCCTGAGGAAAAGAGTGTTTGAAGACCAGGCCCTCAAAACTGCCACCAAGCTCATGGTCTACAGGGCTGTAGTAATACCTGCCCTCCTGTATGGCTCAGAGATGGACCATGTACAGTAGACACCTCAAGTCACTGGAGAAATATCACCAACGATGTCTCCGCAAGATCCTACAAATCCCCTGGGAGGACAGACGCACCAACATTAGCGTCCTCGACCAGGCCAACATCCCCAGCATTGAAGCACTGACCACACTTAATCAGCTCCGTTGGGCAGGCCACATCGTTCGCATGCCACACATGAGACTCCCAAAGCAAGTGCTCTACTCGGAACTCCTTCACGGCAAACGAACCAAAGGTGGGAAGAGGAAACGTTACAGGGACACCCTCAAAGCCTCCCTGAAAAGTGCAACATCCCCACTGACACACCTGGGAGTCCCTGGCTATGTGGAGGAAGTGCATCTGGGAGGGCACTGAGCACCTCGAGTCTCATCGCCGAGAGCATGCAGAAATCAAGCACAGGCAGCGGAAAGAGTGTGCGTCAAACCTGTCCCACCCTCCCTTACTCTCAATGACTGTCTGTCCCACCCGTGACAGAGGCTGTAATTCCCGCATTGGACTGTTCAGCCATATAAGGACTCATTTTAAGAGTGGAAGCAAGTCTTCCTCGATTCCGAGGGAATGCCTATGATGAAGGTAAGGATTATTAGTGAGCTGGAGCACTTGTGCCCATTTCATCAATGAGTCTAACCAAGGCCCAAGATTTCTTGCAAAAATATTTAAATGTACAATGCTCATAATTCTCTGGAATTTGTGCCCTCTTTGTGTGTGGTTCCGGTAGTGTTACTGGGCCAATGCAGAGGCCTGGACTGATATTGCAGAGAATATGAGCTCAAATCCCACCATGGCAGTTATGAGAATTTGAATTCAGTTTAAAGAAACTATAAATAAAAAACTGGTATCAGTAAAAGTGTTGGATTGTTATAAAACCCCTATCTGTTCACTAATGTCCTTCAGGAAACCTGATATGTCCTTACTATACAGTATAAATGCGCACGAGGCCCATACTTGAGAGAAGGTCACTCTGTGACCATTTACCTTTATTACCAAGACCTCAAGAGATGAAGGTGGGTGGAGCTTCCCCTTTTATACTGGAAAGTCCAGGTTAGGAGTGTCTCCCACAAGTTTGCCCCTTGTGGTCAATGTTCTCAAGGTGTACAACTTAGGTCAGCTTATACATGGGTTATAATGATAGTTGAATACATGGCAGAACCTCCCCCCCAAAGTCTTATTGGGATCACAGGTTAAGTCTCTCTGGTGGTTTACGCTCCCTTGTAGAGCGCCTGAGTTGGGGCTCCAGTTGTTGGGCGCTGGCCTGAGTGTCTGCTGTTTGCGGTGCCTCAGGCCTGTCCGGACTGCCCACAGTGACTGGGCTCTCCTCCATTTGGTTCCGGTGTTTGGTCACCTGTGGTGGAGTAAACTCTACGTCGTGTTCTTCCTCTGCTTCTTCTATGGGGTTGCTGAACCTCCTTTTAGTTTGATCCACGTGTTTGCGGCAGATTTGTCCATTGGTAAGTTTAACTACCAAAACCCTATTCCCCTCTTTGGCAATCACAGTGTCTGCAAGCCATTTGGGCCCTGCAGCGTAATTAAGGACAAAAACAGGTTCATTGACATCAATACATCGCGCCCTCGCATTCCTGTCATGGTAGTCACATTGTGACTGACGCCTGCTCTCAACAATTTCATTCATAGTAGGCTGTATAAGGGATAACCTGGTTTTGAGCATCTTTTTCATTAGCAGCTCTGGGGTGGAACCCCTGTGAGCGAGTGTGGTTGGGATCTATTGGCCAACAGGAGGCGTGATAAGCGGCTTTGTAGGGAACCCCCTTGGATTCTGAGCATCCCCTGTTTGGTTATCTGCACTGCTCGTTCCGCCTGGCCGTTTGAGGCTGGCTTGAATGGTGCCATTCTGACATGATTGATTCCATTGCCTGCCATGAAGTCCTGGAATTCAGTGCTTGTGAAGCACGGGCCATTGTTGCTGACCAAGACGTCCAGTAGACCATGGCAGAGGATGTGCTTGAATTTAAAATGGCACACTCAATCCATTTGGAGTTGGCGTCTACTACAACCAAAAACATTTTTCCCATGAAAGGACCTGCGTAGTCCACATGGATGCGTGACCATGGCTTGGCGGGCTAGGACCAGGGGCTGAGGGGAGTTTCCCTGGGTGCGTTGCTCAGCTGAGCACACGTGTTGCATCTGCGAACACAAAGTTCCAGGTCTGCATTTATCCCTGGCCATCAAATGTGTGACCTGGCAATTGCCTTCATCATAACAATGCTCGGGCGCTCATTGTGAAGTTCTCTGATAAACACCTCTCTGCCCTTCTGGGGCATGACTACTCGGTTTCCCCACAGTAGGCAATCAGCCTGAATCGAGAGTTCATCCTTGCGCCTATGAAACGGTTTAAACTCCTCAGGGCATGCCCCGTACGTGGCTGCCCAGTCCCCATTCAGGACACATTTCTTAACTAAAGACAGTAGCAGGTCTTTATTTGTCCAGACTTTGATCTGACGGGCTGTCACAGGTGAGCCTTCGCTTTCGAAAGCTTCAACAGCTATGACCATCTCAGCATCATGCTCAGTTGCCCCCTCAGTGGTGGCTAATGAGAGCCTGCTGAGTGCATCGGCACAGTTTTCAGTGCCCGGCCTGTGCCGAATTGTGTAGTCATAGGCGGCTAACGTAAGTACCCACCTCTGTATGTGGGCCGATGCATTCGCATTTATGGCCTTGTTGTTGGCCAAAAGGGACATTAGGGGTTTGTGATGTGTCTCCAGCTCAAATTTCCTGCCAAACAGGTACTGGTGCATTTTTTTTACTGCATATACACATGCTAGCGCTTCCTTTTCTACCATCCTGTAGCCCCTATCTGCCTGGGACAGACTCCTGGAGGCTTAAGCTACCGGCTGTAACTGACCATTGGCATTCACATGCTGCAACACACACCCATAGGACGACGCATCACACATTAAAACTAGTTTCTTACACGGGTTATATAATATTAACAGTTTGTTGGAGCATAACAAATTGCGTGCTGTATCAAAAGTCCTTTCCTGGCTGTCCCCCCAGACCCAATTGTGACCTTTGTGTAGGAGCACGTGTAGCGGCTCTAACAGCGTGCTCAATTTGGGAAGAAAGTTACCAAAATAGTTCAGGAGCCCCAGGAACGAAAGCAGCTCCGTCGTGTTACGGGGTCTGGGTGCTCTCTGGATCGCTTCTGTTTTGGACGCAGTAGGTCTGATCCCGTCTGCTGCTACCCTCCTCCCCAGGAATTCCACCTCTGGAGCTAAGAAGACGCACTTCGCCTTTTTCAGTGGCAGCCCTACCTGGTCCAGTCTGCATAGCACCTCCTCCAGGTTGTGGAGATGTTCTTCAGTATCGCGACCCGCGATGAGGATGTCGTCTTGAAAAACCACCGTCCTTGGAATCGACTTGAGGAGGCTTTCCATATTTCGCTGAAAGATCGCGGCGGCCGAACGAATCCCGAACAGACACCTGTTATACTCAAACAACCCCTTGTGTGTCGTGATGGTGGTCAGCTTCTTCGACTCACTTGCCAGCTCCTGGGCCATATAAGCTGAGGTCAGGTCCAATTTTTAAAAAGTTTGCCACCGGATAGCGTCGCAAAGAGGTCCTCCGCTCTCGGTAGCGGGTACTGGTCTTGAAGTGACACCCGATTGATGATGGCCTTGTAATCGCCACATTTCCTGACCGACCCATCCGCCTTGAGCACCAGCACGATCGGGCTCGCCCAGTCACTGAATTCGACTGGCGAGATGATGCCTTCCCTCAGCAGGCGTTCCAATTCGCATTCTATCTTTTCCCATATCACGTACGGCACTGCTCTGGCCTTGTGGTGTACTGGCCTGGCATCCGGGTTTATGTGAATCACTACCTTGGTCCCCATGAAAGTGCCGATGCCGGGTTGAAATAATGAGTCAAATTTGTCCAGGACTTGTGAGCATGATACTTGCTCCACAGAAGAAATTGCATTGACATCACCCTATTTCCAGTTCATGACAGCAAGCCAACTCCTCCCCAGTAGTGCGGGACCGTCCCCCGGGACAATCCAGAGTGATAAACTGTTCTCCAAATCTTTGTGGGTCACGACTACTGGCGCTGCCTAGCACCAGAATGATCTCCTTTGTATATGTCCATAGCAGTGCGTCAATCGGCAATAATTTTGGCCTCCTGGCCTTGGACACCCACAACCTTTCGAACTGTTTGATACTCACCAGGGACTGGCTGGCCCCCGTGTCTAGCTCCATTAATACTGGGATGCCATTGAGGAGCACTTTCATCATTATCGGAGGCGTCCTGCTATATGAACTGTATATGTACTCCACATGAACTTGCTGAACTTCAGCTTCCAGCGATTTCTCCCAGTATTCATTTGGCCTCGTAGGGCTTACATCGGGCCCGTCCTCCTCGTACATCAACCTGGCTGCAGGCTTCCTGCACATACTCGCCAAGTGACCGTTGACGTTGCAGTTTCTGCAGGTATGTTGCTGATACCTGCAAGCTCTGGCTGGGTGTTTGCCTCCACACCTCCAGCATGAGCTGGAGGCCCTATTGTTGGAAACAAAAGGTCCATTACCAGTCGATTATCTCTGACTGTCTCTGCAACTGTCCTTAAGTGCACCATTAACAGGTGTTGATGGCCCCATTACTGGCCGCATTGTCCATTGCGATGGCATGAGTCGCCGTTCAGCTCGCCATTGTCTCTGTTGAATTCCCCCTTTGGGTTCGACTGCACGCTGGGGCATGTCCGATTGCCCTTGTCTGCCTAGAGAACTGTGTGCCGCGTTAACAATGTTGATTCCCTGGTCGTTTGCCACATTTGAGCCAAGATTTTTGCCATAAATCATTCTGGACTCTTCCTCCCCTGAGATAATTGTCTGGGCTATCAGAGCCACCGCTTCCAAGGTCAAGTCTTTGGTCTCAGTCAGTTTCCTGGAAACCCCAGCGTGCCCAATGCCCTCAATAAAAAAGTCTCGCAGCATCTCCGCTCTGCATGCATCTGGGAACTTACATAGGCTCGCCAGTCACCGGAGATCTGCCACGAAGTCTGGAACGCTTTGCCCTTCTCGCCACCGGTGCGTTTAAAACCAGTGCCTCGCCATGTGCATGCTGCTCGCCGGTTTAAGGTGTTCCCTGATCAACTTACTGAGCTCTTCGAACGTCTTGTCCGCCGGCTTCTCTGGCGCTAGAAGGTCCTTCATCAGTGAGTATGTTCTGGATCCACAAACCGTCAGGAGATGAGCTCTGCGTTTGTCAGTCAAATCCTGTCCCAACCATTCCTTAATGACAAAATTTTGCTGTAGTCTCTCAATAAAGTCGTCCCAATCATCACCAACACAGTACCTCTCTTCTGTGCTGCTGGTGGCCATGCTGGCGTGGTTTAAATCCCAGTTTGTCGTCGCAAATGATATGTCCTTACTATACAGTATAAATGCAAACGAGGCCCATTCTTGAGAAAAGGTCACTCTGTGACCAGTTGCCTTTATTACCAAGGCCTTAAGTGATGAAGGTGGGTGGAGCTTCCCCTTTTATACCGGAAAGTCCAGGTTAGGAGTGCCTCCCACAAGTTCGCCCCTTGTGGTCAATGTTCTCAAGATGTACAACTTAGGTCAGCTTATACATGGGTTACAATGATAGTTGAAAACATGACAGAACCTGTCATCCTTACCCAGTCTAGCCTCTCTGTGACTCAAGTCATAAAGCAATAAGGGACTTTGTTGTATCAAACTAGGGATGGGAAATAAATACTGGCCTTGCTAAATAGAAACATAGAAAATAGGTGCAGGAGTAGGCCATTCGGCCCTTCGAGCCTGCACCACCATTCAATAAGATCATCGTTGATCATTCACCTCAGTATCCCTTTTCTGCTTTCTCTCCATACCTCTTGATCCCTTTAGCCGTAAGGGCCATATCTAACTCCCTCTTGACTATATCCCATGAACTGGCATCAACAATTCTCTGCGGTAGGGAATTCCACAGGTTAACAACTCTCTGAGTGAAGAAGTTTCTCCTCATCTCAGTCCTAAATGGCTTACCCGTTATCCTTAGACTGTGTCCAGTGGTTCTGGACTTCCCCAACATCGGGAACATTCTTCCTGCATCTAACCTGTCCAATCCCATCAGAATTTTTATGTATCTATGAGATCCCCTCTCATCCTTCTAAACTCCAGTGAATACAGGCCCAGTTGATCCAGTCTCTCCTCATATTTCAGACCTGCCATCCCGGGAATCAGTTTGGTGAACCTTCGCTGCACTCCCTCAATAGCAATAACGCCCTTCCTTAGATTAGGAGACCAAAATTGAACACAATATTCCAGGTGAGGCCTCACCAAGGCCCTGTACAACTGCAGTAAGATCTCCCTGCTCCTATACTCAAATCCCCTAGCTATGAAGGCCAACATACCATTTGCCTTCTTCACCGCCTGCTGTACCTGCATGTCAACTTTCAATGACTAATGTACCATAACACCCAGATCTCGTTGCACCTTCCCTTTTTCTAATCTGCCGTGATTCAGATAATATTCTGCCTTCATGTTTGTACCACCAAAATGGATAACCTCACATTTATCCACATTATACTGCATCTGCCATGCATTTGCCCACTCACCTAACCTGTCCAATCACCCTGCAGCCTCTTAGCATCCTCCTCACAGCTCACACCGCCACCCAGCTTAGTGTCATCCGCAAACTTGGAGATATTACACTCAATTCCTTCATCTAAATCATTAATGTATATTGTAAATAGCTGGGGTCCCAGCACTGAGCCCTGCGGCACCCCACTAGTCACTGCCTGCCATTCTGAAAAGGACCTATTTATCCCGACTCTCTGCTTCCTGTCTGCCAACCAGTTCTCTATCCACGTCAGTACGTTACCCCCAATACCATGTGCTTTAATTTTGAACACCGATCTCTTGTGAGGGACCTTGTCAAAAGCCTTTTGAAAATCCAAATACACCACATCCACTGGTTCTCCCCTGTCCACTCTACAAGTTACATCCTCAAAAAATTCTAGAAGATTTGTCAGGCATGATTTCCCTTTCTTAAATCCATGCTGACTTGGACTGATCCTGTCACTGCTTTCCAAAGGCTCTGCTATTTCATCTTTAATAATTGATTCCAACATTTTCCCCACTACTGATGTCAGGCTAACCGGTCTATAATTACCCGTTTTCTCTCTCCATCCTTTTTTTAAAGTGGGGTTACATTAGCAACCCTCAAATCCATAGGAACTGATCCAGAGTTGATAGACTGTTGGAAAAGGATCACCAATGCATCCACTATTTCTAGGGCCACTTCCTTAAGTACTCTGGGATGTAGACTATCAGGCCCCGGGGATTTATCGGCCTTCAATCCCATCAATTTCCCTAATACAATTTCACGCCTAATAAGGATATCCTTCTGTTCCGCCTTCTCAATAGATCCTCGGTCCCCTAGTATTTCCGAAAGGTTATTTGTGTCTTCCTTCGTGAAGACAGAACAAAGTATTTGTTCAACTGGACTGCCATTTCTTTGTTCCCTGTTATAAATTCACCTGAATCTGACAGCAAGGGACCTACGTTTGTCTTCACTAATCTTTTTCTCTTCACATATCTATAGAAGCTTTTGCAGTCAGTTTTTATGTTCCCGGCAAGTTTCCTCTCATACTCTATGTTTCCCCTCCTAATTAAACCTTTGTCCACCTCTGCTGAATTCTAAATTTCTCCCAGTCCTCCGGTTTGCTGCTTTTTCTTGCCAATTTATAGGCCTCTTCCTTGGATCTAACACTATCCTTAATTTCCCTTGTTAGCCAACATCCTGAGAATTATTTATTTTCAAATTTGTAATGGGATCAAGAGCAGCTCCATATTTTGTTACAAGGAAAGAACAAAAGAAATAAAGTCCCCTCCACCAGGCTCAGAATGATCCATTGTGTTTTACAGCCAATGAAGTACTGTTGAAGTGTAGTCACTGTTGTAATGTTGCATCTTAACTGCACACCTTGCTAAGTAATGCAAAACAATGGAAGGGCTGTAAGGATGCATGAATGCTTGATGTGGGCAAGCAGTAAACGTGAAACAAATTGGCAGGTGCACTTTGTGGCAGGTTCGTGATACTGTTGGTTAGGGTTACCTTTGCCAGCTGCCTTAAAGTGTGTCATCTTCTCCTGTACCTGTTCCCAGGTACTGTAGATAGTATTCAGTGTGGATTGCACCTCCTGCCATGCTTGTTGCAATGCCATGTATTGGGTACCATGGAGTGCCAATAAGAGCATACTTCCTTGCCTCCATGTCATGGAGTAGAATGCCCACTTTGCCATCCTTCAAACAAGTCTTGGAGTATGTGGGTTCTATCCTGAGTACGAGTTCATTCAAGAGTGTGGGTTCACTCCAGTGTGTGTGAATTCACTCAGTAGTGTGTGGGTTCACTCCAGAGTGTGAGTTCACTCAATAGTGTGTGGGTTCACTCCAGTGTGTGGGTTCACTCCAGTGTGTGAATTCACTCAATAGTCTGTGGGTTCACTCCAGTGTGTGAATTCACTCCAGAGTGTGAGTTCACTCAATATTGTGTAAGTTCACTCAATAGTGTGTGAGTTCACTCCAGAGTGTGAGTTCACTCCATTGTGTGGGTTCACTCAGTAGTGTGTGAGTTCACTCAATAGTGTGTGGGTTCACTCCAGTGAGTGAGTTCACTCCAGAGTGTGAGTTGGATTATCAGCTTTGATCTCACCCAGGATTGGAACAATTGTTGAATTATCATCTGGAGGATTGAAAGTTTGTGATTTTTTTTAATGTGATGCATTCGGGTGTAATGAAACATAACTGGTTTAATCCTTCGCTCGAGCAGACTCTATTGAACAGGAGTGTATAATATATTTTTTTAAAGCAACGCTATTCCAACAAAATATGTTGCATTCGATCCAGAGTCAAAAGGAAATAAACGCACTTTCTTTGCGCTGAGTAACGGGACGGGAATGAGAGTGGATTGGTGGAGATAAATCCAACTCCTGCAATCAGGCATTCACTCTCCATGGCACAGGGAGGAGGGAGTGATCGCCCAATGCCCTCCTGCTCGCAGGCCTGTCTGCTCGCTCTGTCTCGCTGATTGAGGAGATCTCATTGCCTGTGTTTAACTTGATGTTTCTGAAAGGCCTTAATCTCCCTTCCTGTAGTCAGCCCTTTGTCCTATAGCCTGTGCAGACAAGGTGTTCAGTTTCAAAAGACATTAGCCCCCGGGACTTCACTAAATGGTTCGGGTTGTGTAGAATACCAGAGTATTCAGTTACGCACTAGCTGTCTCCGTTGCCTATATCATTTCCTTTTGGATAAGCAGCTGGGAAAGAGTAAATAATCCTTTAACATTGCGTGGGAGATGTATTCACACCTCGGAGGGGGTCAGATTCTCAGCTGTCTGTTAACTCAGAGATGTGCCCTCTTTGGTCACTCACAGCGTTCGATGCTTTCACGCTTGCCATACCGGGAAGGCACTTTCCGGCGTTCGGTCGTCTTCCTGATGACATTAGCTGGCAGATTCTCGGTGAACCACATGGGGTCTGCGTGTAGGTTGTCGTTAGCTCCCCGAGGGAGGGAAGCGAAGAGGCACCTCATTTCTCCACTCGGCACCTCAGGAGGCCATCGAATGGAGAGCCAAACTAGACATCCCATAATCATCATCGTCATAGGCAGTCCCTTGAAATCGAGGAAGACTTGCTTCCACTCTAAAAGTGAGTTCTCAGGTGACTGAACAGTCCAATATGGGAATTACAGTCTCTGTCACAGGTGAGACAGACAGTGGTTGAAGGAAAGGATGGGTGGGACTGGATTGCCGCACGCTCCTTCCGCTGCCTGCGCTTGATTTCTGCATGCTCTCGGCGATGAGACTCGAGGTGCTCAGCGCCCTCCCAGATGCTCTTCCTCCACTTAGGGCGGTCTTGGGCTAGGGATTCCTAAGTGCCGGTGGGGATGTTGCACTTTATCAAGGAGACTTTGAGGGTGTCCTTGAAACATTTCCTCTGCCCACCTGGGGCTCGCTTGTTATGTAGGAGTTCCAAGTAGAGCACTTATTTAGGGAGTCTCGTGTCGGGCATGTGGACGATATGACCCACCCAATGGAGCTGGTCGAGTGTAATTAGTGCTTCAATGTTGGGGAGGTTGGCCTGAGCGAGAACACTGACGTTGGTGCGTCTATCCTCCCACTGGATTTGCAGGATCTTGCGAATGCAGCGCTGGTGGAAATTCTCCAGCGCTTTGAGGTGTCTACTGTATATAGTCCACGACTCTGAGCCATATTGGATGATGGGTATCACTTCTGCCCTATAGACTATAAGCTTGGTGCCAGGTTTGAGGTCCTGGTCTTCAAACACTCTCTTCCTCAGGCAACCAAAGGCTGCACTGGCGCACTGGAGGCAGTGTTGGACCTCGTCGTCGATGTCTGCCCTTGTTGATAGTATAAGCTTTTACTATCAGATGAAACAACGGCTCACAGCGTGCTGAGGGCAATGAGTCCTCCTCGCAAAATAAGTGTAAAAATTTCGACTACGATGCTTATACCGGTTATTAGACCAATGTCAGTGAAACTCTTACAGGGCTGTAGTGATACCCGCCCTCCTGTATGAATCAGAGAAATGGACCATACACAGTAGACACTTCAAATTGCTGGAGAAACACCACCAACGATGTCTCCACATGATCCTGCAAATCCCCTGGGAGGACAGACGCACCAAAGTTAGTGTCCTCGATCAGGCCAATATCCCCAGCATCGAAGCACTGACCACACTTGATCAGCTCCGCTGGGTGAGCCACATTGTTTGCATGCCTGACACAAGACTCCCAAAGCAGGCGCTCTACTCGGAACTCCTACACGGCAAGCGAGCCCCAGGAAGTGTTTCAAGGACACCCTCAAAGCCTCCTTGATAAAATGCAACATCCCCACCGACACCTGGGAGTCCCTGGCCAAAGACCACCCTAAGTGGAGGAAGAGCATCCGGGAGGGTGCAGCACCTCGAGTCTTGTCACCAAGAGCATGCAGAAAGCAAGCGCAGGCAGCAGAAGGATCTTATGGCAAACCAGGCTCCCCACCCACCTGTGACAGAGACTGTAATTCCCATATTGGACTGTTCAGTCACCTAAGAACTCACTTTTAGAGTGGAAGCAAGTCTTCCTCGATTTTGAGGGACTGCCTATGATAGGGGGAGAAATTAGGCTAACTTTTGAAACGTAAAAAATTTAGCGACAGGCACTAAAGATTCCGAACTTCTTTTAAATTGGGCTTTAGTATCCCAGGATGGAAGGGGGCGGTAAATCAAGCGCTAATGACCTCAACTGGGCACCACAGGGGTACTATCACCAGAGTGCTTCCGAATTTCAGCTGAATTGTATTCAGCAATCATCCTTCAATCCTTCACACTGGCTCATTCCAGCTCTGAAAGGGGAGGTTGTACCAATGTGCGTTGCTCATTTTCAGCATTCCTGGAACTGATGGCAACCTGCGAGCAAGTGAAAGACCTCGTGGCTATGGCTGCTCCCAATCCAAACCCCGGGGAGCGAGCTCGTTGGTTCACTGACATCACATTGGAGGCATTGGTGAGGGCAGTGGAGCAAAGGAGGGAAGCGCTGTTCCCCGTCAGTGGAAGGAGGCCATTGCCCCGGGTCTTCAGGGCAACGTGGAGGGAAGTGGCAGAGGAAGTCTCGTCGAGTAGTGTCGTGCAACGCAGCCTGACACAGTGTCAGAAAAAATTCAACGACCTCATACGAGTGGTCAAGGTGAGTACATGCATCAACAGGTTCTAAAAAGCAGCATCTGAACCTTGGTCTGTGCAAACTGTGCAAAGCGCCTCTCCCCCACCACCCACCAAACATCTGCACCTGCTCAAACTCACATCTTTATCTCACGCCTTGCCTACATTCACAGCTATTGAACGACAGCAGGCATATCTCCCAGACACATAGCTGGTCTCTGACTCACACACGTTCCTTTCTTTTGCAGACCACAATAGGAGGGAACAGCAGAGGATGGGCAGGGATGAACCTCAGCTCCAGCAGCTCTCAGCCATCGAGGAGAGAGTGCTGCGACTGATTGGCAACAGATGATGGGCTCCGTGACCGTCGGCAACGTCAACCCCGCTGGGGGCAACATCCATATCTTCGCCCCCTCTCCTTTTCTCATCCCACTTTCCCCTCACACCAGAAGCCTTTCTCACTTTCCAGCTCCTGATACGGTCTGCACTCCCTGCTTCATTCCTGTCCTCCTGCCCTCAACTTAACATGAGTCTTGTGCCTTTATGCTTTCAGATAATCAGCCAGCAGATGTCCAGCCTGTCCCTGAGCCCCCCAGGATAGTGAAGAAGGAGAAGAGGTGGAGGACCCAAGCACCGTATCATTGTATCTCTCACCCACAGGCACCACCTCAGATACTGGCCCGATGCATTCGTTAGAGGCAAGCTTAGTAGAGGGGTCTGCACTGGGTAAGGCACCAGGGACAAGCGGGCTGCAGTATTGCCAGGGGAAAAGGTACCTCGGGAACCAGCTCCCCGGAGGGACAGTTCGCGCATGAGTTCTGCTGCACAGGGCTCAGATGAGGAACTCGATGGGGAGGCATTCACAAGAAGGATGATGGCCATGCACTCTGACATGATAGGTGCAATGGCAAGGGTGCCCGAGAGCCTCTCGACAACGGTAAAGAGCATGGAGGAGTGCGCCTCCAACATTGCACAGAGCTCTGCGCACACCATGGAGCCCACCATTTCCAGTCTGCAGACAATGGTGGACTCCCCGAGAGACCTCAAGAACCCAGGCCTGCTGCCGAGTGTGATGGACGAAGTGGCAGCTTCCATTGCAGCATGGGCAGAAGCAACACAAAGTCTTAGTGCTGTAATGTAGTCAATGGTTGCTGGCATCGAAGCTCAGACTGCTCTCATGCAGTCCCAGCTGGATGTCACGCCAGCTCTGACTGCTGCCATCGCCGCTGGGTCCACCACAGTCGACCGGGGATCTCACGGTGTCGCAGCAGGCCATCAATCTGTGCTCCAGCGGATTGGGAGGGCTGCTGAGGTGCTGCCCCGGGGAAGTGGCAGTGGGTCAGTGGAGCAGGAAGCTTCTGTCCTCTCTCAGGAGGACAGTATTACTGATCCCACCACTGCCACTCCGCCATTGCGCTTGTTGCTGCCGGTCATCCAGCCAGCCCAGGCTGACGCCACCCAGCCTGAGGTGGTGCAGTGTACAGCCGGGCCTTCCAGGCCCAGAGCTGGTTGAGGGCGTCCTGCAAGGCCATCTGTAGTCTCTGGCCCTGACACACAGCAGTTTTCCATCAGGCATGCTGCAGCCACTTGGGACACACTACAGAGGAGCAGTAGAATAGGTAAAGGCAGCGTTGAGGGGATATAAGGTTTTGCACAAGGGTTAATAGTAAATTTAATTGTTGCGTATATATGTGGTTAATGTTTTCGGCTAAAATTTTAATTGGAACGCTGCATCTTTGGTGCTGTCTCTCATTTCAGTTTTGGGGCTGTGATATGGAAGGGGAAATTAATGTAATGAATAGATGTGCAGAGCAACTAGGAAGTGGCCTGGAATTCATTGGAACCGAAGTCTGATGAGGCGACCGCGGACCGTCCTTCCATATCATCGATTGAGTGCCTTGCTCCTCCGTCGCTGCTGTTCCTATTCCTGTTCCCCCTCCTCATCCTTGCCCTCGTCTTCATCCTTCTCATCCTCCTCGTCCTCGTCCTCCTGAGGTGGCAATGGCTGCGCCCTCACGATGGCCAAGTTGTGTAGCGTGCAGCAGATGCTGACGAAAAGGGACTCCCACTCAGCCGAGTGCTGGAGGACACCTCCCGAGTGGTCAAGGCAGCAGAACCGAAGCTTGAGCATCCCGATGGTCTGCACAATGATGCTTCTGGTGGCAGCTTGGCTCTGATTGTATGAGTACTGGCTCCTCGTCCTCAGCAGTGCTGGGGTTGCGGAGGGGAGTCATGAGCTAGGTGGAGAGCGGATAGCCCTTGCATCTGACTGGAAGAGAGCTGGCACACCGGTTAGCACAGGATGAATGCATCACGGCTACACCAGAACAGCAGGCATTGACGGCGAGGCTTTGGCATGTGTGGTCGCACACCAACAGGATATTAAGCGAGTTCTAGCCTTTGCGGTTACAGAATACCTCAGGATTGTTCTGAGGTGCAATTGGTTTTGGTCTCTGTCATGTTTGTAACCTTCACATAACTGTAACCAATATGTAACAACGCTGTACACTGTATACAACTGTGAAATACACACCTTGACCACAGGGGGTGAACTTATGGGAGACACTCCCTACCTGGTCAGCCAGGTACTTAAAGGGAGGTTCCACGCAGGCTCAGCACTCCTTGGTCCGGGGAATAAATCTGCAGGTCATGAATGACCTTGTCTGCAGTATATGCCTCGTGTGAATATGTTCTAGAGTTGAGAACTTTACAGTCTCCTTATTTAAGGAGGGATATACTTGCACTGGAGCAGTTCAGAGAAGGTTCACTAAGTTGATTCCTGAGATGAAGGGGTTGTCATATGAAGAAAGGTTGAGTACATTGGGCCTATACTCACTGGCGTTTAGAAGACGGAGAAATTATCTTATTGAAACATATAAGATTCTGAGGGGGCTCGACAGGGTAGATACAGAGAGGATGTTTTCCCTTCTGGGGAATCTAGAACTCAGCGGCACAGTTTCAGAATAAGAGGTCGCCTAGTTAAATCGGAAATGAGGAGGAATTTCTTCTCTCTGAGGGTCGTGAATCTTTGGAATTCTCTGCCCCAAAGAGCTGTGGAGGCTGGGTCATTGAATGTATTTAAGAAGGAAATAAACAGATTTTTGAATGATAGGGGAGTAAAGGGTTATGGGACACAGGCGGGGAAGTAGAGATGAGGCCAGAATCAGATCAACCATGATCTTATTGAATGGCGGGGCAGGCTCGAGGGGCCAAATGGCCTACTCCTGCTCCTATTTCTTATGTGCAAGCAAAGCGACATGGGAGCAGTCAATGTACCAATCAATCCCTCACAATGTACCAATAATCAATACCTCACAGTCTACTGATAATCAATACCTTACAATGTACTGATTATCAATACCCTCCAAAGTACCAATAATCAATAGCTTACAATGTACCAATAATCAATCATTTACAATGCACCAATAATCAATCATTTACAATGTACCAATAATCAATCACTCAAAATGTACTGATAATCAATACCTTACAGTGCACTGATAATCAATCATTTACAATATACCGATGATCAATACCTCACAACGTACCAATAATCAATCCCTTACAATGTACCGATAAACAATCCCTTACAATGTACCGATAACCAATCCCTTACAATGGGCTAGACTTTTTTTTCATAGATACTGCCCACTTAAACGTCCATTTGAACGCTGAGGTGAGGTATAGTGCCCAGATATTGCACATTTATGCACAAAATGGAAAATAACTCCCACTTATCACTCACTTATCGCCCAGCGCCACTTTCGGCATGTACTTAACGGCAAAAAATTATAATACCACCCACACACTTTTTTGGGGCGTAAAGATCAGAATGGGCGAAACTAACGCCCAAAATATCGCCGAGCGTTACTTTCAGCACCTCGCAGACATATCGCCGAAAATATTTATCGCCGAAAAAACCGCTGTGAAAAAGTTGCTCTCGCCTGAACTAATCACAGCGGTACGGACGCCATTTTGTAAATCGCAGGTCGCTTCATTTAAAAGGCTGCTTCAGCTTTGGGGAGTTTTGATATACAGTGGAGTTCTTTTAAGGTGTTTTGAACATCTGAACAAACATTTTATCATACTGTGGATGATTGGAATTTAGTTTAGGTGTCTTAGTGGGAAAAAGTATTGTTTGTGAACAATAGGTACAATACTGATAGATATTGTAATGGGGCCTGTCATTTCTCAGCCTGTCTTGATGCCTACACATATGCTGCAGACGAGAGATGGCAGAAGATATATTCACGAACATTATGTGTCCAATCTAAGACATGCCAGACTGCTGAGCAGGATGAGACCTTACACCCCACGCACTTACAGGGAGAAGCGGTCTTACTGAACTTGTCCGATAACACGTGCCTTAGGAGATTGCGCTTCCGCAAAGAGGTTGTCAGTGAGATATGCCAGCTCATTAGGGGAGATCTGCAGCCTGCCAGCACCATCAGGACCGCACTGTCCGTCAAGGTCAAGTTCACTGCGGCACTTTCCTTCTACGCATCGGGTTCTTTTCAGGCACAGCTGGTGACATTTGCGCTATATCTCAGCATGCCACACATTGCTGCATTCGACAGGTCACTGAAGCCCTTTACGCATGCAGGATGGACTTTATCAGCTTCCCTATGATCAGGGAGGCTCAGACTGAGAGGGCTCTAGGATTCTACCGAATTGCTAACTTCCCCAAGGTGCAAGGAGCAATAGACTGTACGCATATCGCCATGCGGGCAGCTTTTCAGGATGCAGAGATTTTTCGGAACCAAAAGGGATTCCACTCCCTGAATGTGCAACACATTGTCGACCACCAGCAAATTATTATGGCAGTGAATGCAAAATTTCCGGGCAGCATCCATGATGCTCACATCCTGCCTGAGTGTGCTGTATCTGACATAGTCAGCCACAAGGTCAATGCTGGATGCTTGGTTACAAAGGATATGGCCTCGCCAGCTGGCTGATGACCCCCCTGCGTAACACCCACACAGAAGCCGAGAAGCAATACAACGAGAGGCACAGAGCCACATGCAATATCGTCGAGAAAACCATTGGAGTGCTTAAGCAGTGCTTTAGATGCCTGGACCACTCAGGAGGCGAGCTCCAATACCACCCTGAGCAGGTAGCTCAATTCGTGGCGATGTGCTCTATGCTGCACAACATGGCTATCAAGAGGGAACAAGAATTGCCAGAAGGGACTGCCGGTCCACCTCAGAAGAGAGAGGAAGAGGAGGACGAGGAGGTGGATGCTGACCTTGGGCCAGACAATCAGGCTGACGATGAAACCATGCCCCCGGCCACCTCTAGACCACAGGAAACGTCCCGTGGTGGTTACATAGCTGCAAGACTCTTACATAAATGAGCGCTTTGCTTGAAATACCGTTGGTAGTATTTACAAAGCTGCAACACTGCTGTGTCTGCAGCTCATACATCAATGGTGTGCATCACCTTGGTGACAGTTAACATTTAAGTTGATTCAAGTTAAGTTTAATTATCCCCTTTCACGTTAAGGAATCACCAGTGTGTAACAGTGCATCTATCTGAGACAATGCGCAACAAGATTATGTTAAATAAAAAACATTTAATGAGAACATTTGTATGAAATCATAATTATAACTGTAAAAAACACCCCACCCAACCCCAGAACTAATTTACAACATTTATATTATTCAGTAAATCTTTCACATTTCCAACCACACTTCATAAACATCGAACACAAATGCAAAAAAACAAGGTGCCCCCCTCCCTCCTAACCTCCCAAGAAAATGGCAGCAACAACATTAAAATACTGTGAGCCAGACCACACTTGCGTCCATGCACCTCACCTTCCTTCCCCCACCCCCCGCCCCCGCTTCTCTTCCCCACCTGTACCTCTTCCCCTTCCCCTCCTGACTCCAAGCCGCCTGGCCGAGGTGCTCCTCGGGTGATGCTTCTTTGGGGGGGGTTGACGCTGCTTGGACGGATACGGGAGAGGACGGTCCCAAGGTGGGAACGTGCTCCGAGCCAGAAGCAAAATCTTCCTCCTGGCTCTCATGTGTCATTGGCAATGGGGGTGCGGCACCTTGGGGTCCAGTGCCATGCTCCAGGATCACTGGGAGGCCTCTGGCACCAGTGTTCCTGGCTATCATCTCCAGGGCCTCCACCATCCCTGGTACGTACTCGCTCATGGTGGCTGACATACTGACCATCTGTTGAGATATTCCCCCCATTGTCTGTAGGATCTGCTGACCGATGTCAACACTCCTCCTGGACAAGTGTACCATGTCCCCGCTCAGATCTGCCACTCGTGGAGTAGGCCTGCTGCGTCAAACCACCTTCCGCGTGGTCAGCGCCATCCTGGAGACACCTGCAGCAAGGTGCTTGGGTCCGGTACCTCCACGGTGGAGGAGGGAATGGCCGCAGAAGCAATCGACATCATGGGTGTCAACTGCATTATGGAACTTGGCGATGCAAGCTCCTCAAAGTCTGCACTCTCATCCGTGGAGAAGGCACCCTGCAGATCCACAGGCGAGAATCGGGGCTCCTCAGAACCAGATGCACCATCATCCGGCGACTCTGGCCCCCCACCACCAGCTTCTGGGCTCGGTGATATTGCATGGGGCTGCGCTGCTGGCTGAGCAACAAAACATAAATGAGGTTATTAGAGGAGAAGTGGGTGCCAGGGTCACAAAGTGATTCCAATGCTACACACAGCATATGCACGACAAAAGCACCACTGCTATCAAAATCATCACAGACATCACATTTCATGACCATCACCAAATTCTACATTGCAATGATTCTCATGAGGCCGTCATTATTTATGTTAAGTCCTGACTCTAAAGTACTTACTTACACGAGACACATGCTGAAGTCAAGGTCACTCAGGACCTGCACCTTTTATTCCAGCTCTCCCAGTGCTGCACTTGCCTGAGACCTCCCTTTATGTACCTCAGTGGGACAGGTATGGAGTGTCTCCTGCAAGTGCACCCCTGGCGGTAAGGTACGCTTATTGTTACAGGTCATATCCAGTTACAGTCATGTATACCATGGTAAGATACAGTTATATACAGTAATGTTAGATACATGACATCACCCTCCCCCAAGGTCTTATTGCCTTTATAGATTCAGTCTCTCAGGTGGTCTGCGCTCTCGCGTGGAGCGTCTTAGTTGTGGTTCAGTTGTTTGCCTTGGTGCCTGTTTTTCGTTCGGTGTGATTGCTGGTATCTCGCCTGGGCTGTCTGTTGAGACTGCCCTTTCCTCAGGTTGTTCCACCTGTCTGTCCACCAGGTGTGGTGTGAGTTCCACATTGTAGTCTGCCTCTGGTTCTTCAGTGTTATCAGTGAATCTACTTTTTACTTGGTCTACATGCCTCCGGCAGGTTTGGCCATTGTCCATTTGTACAACCAGTAGCCTGTTTCCTTCTTTGTCTGTTATTATCCCTGCAAGCCATTTGGGACCCCGGCCATAGTTTAGCACAAACACTTTGTCCCCTATCTCATTCCACCTCCCCCTTGAATTTCAGTCACTTTACACTTTACGGCAGAAGGTCAAACAAATTTAACGCTAACGCCCATTTCAGTTCGTGCACGGTAACGCCCATTTTATAAAATGGAAAGTTGGGGTTTTGAAAATGGGCGATAATCCGGCGATCTCAAAACCCATATTTACCGCCAACGCTGGAAATAACGCCCATTTTTGGCCGATCTGCACAAAAGTGGAAAGTCTAGCCCAATGTACCGATCATCAATACCTTACAATGTACCGATAATACCTCACAATGTATCGATAATCAATAATTTACAATGTACCGATAATACCTCACAATGTACCGATAATCAATCATTTACAATGTACCGATAATTAATCACTTACAATATACTAATAATCAATAATTTACAATGTAACGATAATCAATACCTCATAATGTACCGATAATCAATCATTTTCAATATACCGATAATTAATCACTTACAAAATACCGATAATCAATACCTCACAATGTATCAATAATCAATACCTCACAATGTATCAATAATCAATACCTCACAATGTATCAATAATCAATACCTCACAATATACTGATAATCAATAACCCACAATGAGGAAGGACGTTCTTGCTATTGAGGGAGTGCAGCAAAGGTTCACCAGACTGATTCCAGGGATGGCTGGACTGACATATGAGGAGAGACTGGATCAACTGGGCCTTTATACACTAGAGTTTAGAAGGATGAGAGGGCATCTCATAGAAACATACAAGATTCTGACAGGATGGGACAGGTTAGATGCGGGTAGACTGTTCCCAATGTTGGGGAAGTCCAGAACCAGGGGACATAGTCTTAGGATAAGGGGTAGGCCATTTAGGACTGAGATGAGGAGAAACTTCTTCACTCAGAGAGTTGTTAACCTGTGGAATTCCCTGCCCCAGAGAGTTGTTGATGCCAGTTCATTGGATATATTCAAGAGGGAGTTAGATATGGCCCTTATGGCTAAAGGGATCAAGGGGTAGGGAGAGAAAGCAGGAAAGGGATACCGAGGGAATGATCAGCCATGATCTTATCGAATGGTGATGCAGGTTCGAAAGGCCGAATGGCCTACTCCTGCACCTATTTTCTATGTTTCTATGTTTACCGATAATCAAGACCTCACAATGTACCGATAATCAATCATTTACAATGTACCGATAATCAAACCTTTACAATGTACTGATAATCAATAATGTACCAACACCCTCAAAGCCTCCCTGATAAAGTGCAACATCCCCATTGACACCTGGGAGTCCCTGGCCGAAGACCACCCTAAGTGGAGGAAGTGCATCCGGGAGGGCGCTGAGCACCTCGAGTCTCATCGCCGAGAGCATGTAGAAATCAAGCACAGGCAGCGGAAAGAGTGTACGGCAAACCAATCCCACCCACCCTTTCCCTCAACGACTGTCTGTCCCACCTGTGACAGGGACTGTGGCTCTTGTATTGGACTGTTCAGCCACCTAAGAAGTCACTTTTAGGGTGGAAGCAAGTCTTCCTCGATTTCGAGGGACTGCCTATGATGATGATGATGATGATGGTGAATACACCGCTGATCAATAATTTACAATGTATCAATAATCAATATCTCACAATGTACCGATAATCAATCCCTCATAATGTACCAATAATCAATCATTTACAATGTACCAATAATCAATACCTTACAATGTACCGATAATCAATCATTTACAATGTTCCAATAATCAATACCTCACAATGTACCAATAATCAATAATTTGCAATGTACCGATGATTAATCTCTTACAATATACCGATAATCAATACTTTCCGATAATCAATACCTCATAATGTATGGATAGTCAATCATTTACAATGTATTGATTTTCAATACCTCACAATGTACCGATAATGAATAACTTACAATGTACCGATAATCAATACCTCACAATATATCGGAAATAAATTATTTACAATGTACTGATAATCAATTCCTTACAAAGTACCGATAATCAATTCCTCACAATGGGCTAGACTTTCCACTTTTGTGCAGATCGCCAAATAATGGGCGCTATATGGGTTTTGAGATCACCAGATTGTCGTCCATTTTGAAAACCCCAACTTTCCAGTTTATAAAATGGGCGTTACCATGAGCGATCTGAAATGAGCGTTAACGTTAAATTTTTTTGACCTTCTGCCGTAAAGTGTCGGCGTCCATAGCAACGGCATGGCAACGGCCGTTTCCCGCGTTTCAGGAGGTCAGCGGTCATCATTACATGCGCAGAACAGGATAGAGCGAGAGAGGGAGCAGAGAGGAACTGAAAGCATGTGTAGGTGTGTTGTGTGTTTGGCTGTTTTGGGAGGCAGGAGGGAGATTTGCCAGCAGCAAAAGGCCTGCTGAGCACAAAGAATGTTGTTGCCACTGAGTTTCTGTCGACAAAATAATATTTAAAATGGAAGGGGTGGAGGAGGCTGTGGAGACTGAGGACGCTGGCAAAAGCAGTGAGGTGCGAGAGGAACAATTGGGAGAACGCAAATGAGCGAGGAGATTCTCCGACGAGGCAAATGCCTCTCTCTTGCATGACGCCCACCCCAAAGGTCTACCAGAAGATGTGGGCCGACATAGTCAAGATGGTCTTGTCGGCGATCGGCGATTAACGATCAACGCAAGCACTGGAACGACCTTGTCGGATCCGCCAGAGTAATTATTACATTTATTTACATGTGCTTATATATTTATATAATTTGATTTGTAAGTGTTACTATTTATTAAAATCAGTTGTGATCTCTTGCACTTATACTGGGAATGTTTTACTCAAAGCCTGCGTTTACGGGATATGTCTTTAGGTAAAGAATGATAATTATCTTAATAATCATGATTACATCTGTTGGTTATGTGTTGTATGAGTCTCTGTGACAGTACCTAGCAATGATCTCACGCAATGATCTCATGCCATGTAGCGCTGGTCTTATCTTTTACAGAAGAAGCTTTCAAAGAATAGGGCCAAGCAGAGGTGAACGGATGGCGGGTCACCAGTCAACATCGACCTCACCGACATTGAGGAGCAGGTGCTGGCAGTAGTGGGGACCCACCCCTGGACGGCCACACATGCAGCTGCAGAACCTGATGTGATGCCACGCGAGTAAAGTATACACCATTGCGTGTTGTAAAGTCAATAGATGCCACACCCACTCATATCCGACCAATAATATATGATAGATGATTGATAAAAGTGTTCTCTAAATAATGATGACCTCATGAAAATCATTGCAATGCAGAATTTGGTGATGGTCATGAAATGCGATGTCTGTGATGATCTTGATAGTGGTGGTGCTTTTGTCGTACATATGCTGTGTGTAACGTTGGAATCACCTTGTGACCCTGGCACCCTCTTCTCCTCTAATAACCTCATTTATGTTCAGTAGCTCAGCCAGCAGCGCAGCCGGATGCAACACCACCAAGCCCAGAAGCTGGGGGTGTGGGGGGCTGGAGTCGCCGGACGATGGTGCATCTGGTGCTGAGGAGCCCCGATTCTCGCCCGTGGATCTGCTGGGTGCCTTCTCCACAGCTGAGAGTGCGGACTTCGAGGAGCCTGCATCGCCAAGCTCCATAATGCAGTTGACACCCATGACATCTAGTGCTGGGCCTAAGCACCTTGGCTAGGTGCAGGTGACCAGGCGGCGTTGACCAGGCGGAGGTTGGCTCGACGCAGCAGGTCTGCTCCATGAGCAGCAGATCTGAGTGGGGACATGGTACACTTGTCCAGGAGGAGAGTTGAAATAGGTCAGTAGATCCCACAGACATTGGGGGACATCTCCCAAAAGACAGCCAGCATGTCTGCCACCATGGGCGAGTACGTGTCACGGATGGCGGAGGCCCTGGAGGTGATAGCCAGGAACACCGGTGCCAGAGGGCTCCCAGTGGCCCTGGAGCATGGCACTGGACCCCAAGGTGCCGCACCCCAATTGCCAATGACACATGAGAGCCAGGAGGAAGATCTTGTTTCTGGCTCGGAGCACGTTCCCACCTCGGGACCGTCCTCTCCCGTATCCGTCCAAGCAGCGGTTCTACCGTCATCCCCCCCAATGAAGCATCGCCTGAGGAGCTCCTCAGCCAGGCGACTTGAAGTTATGAGGGGAAGGGGAAGGGATAGAGGTGGGGAGGAGAAGTGGGGGGGAGGGGGGAAGGAAGTTGAATTGCATGGCCGCAGGTGTGGTCTTGCTCACAGTATTTTAATGTTGTTGTTGCTATTTTCTTGGGAGGTTAGAAGGGAGGGGGGCACCTTATTTTTTTGCACTTGTGTTCGATGTTTATGAAGTGTAGTTGGAAATGTGAAAGATTTAATGAATAATATAAATGTTGTAAATTTGTTGTGGGGTTGGGTGGGGTGTTTTTTACAGTTATAATTATGATTTCATACAAATGTTCTCATTAAATGTTTTTTATTTAACATAACCTTGTTGCACATTGTCTCAGATAGATGCACTGTTACACACTGGTGATTACTTAACATGAAAGAGGATAATTAAACTTAACTTGAATCAACTTAAACGTTAACTGTTACCAAGGTGATGCACACCATTGATGTATGAGCTGCAGACACAGCAGTGTTGCAGCTTTGTAAATACCACCAACGTTATTTCAAGCAAAGCGCTCATTTATGTAAGAGTCTTGCAGCTATGTAGCCACCACGGGCCCTTTCCTGTGGTCTAGAGGAGGGCGGGGTCATGGTTTCATCATCAGCCTGATTGTCTGGCCCAAGGTCAGCATCCACCTCCTCATCCTCCTCTTCCTCTCTCTCTTGAGGTGGACCGGCAGTCCCTTCTGGCAATTCTTGTCCCCTCCTGATAGCTATGTTGTGCAGCATAGAGCACACCACCACAAATTGAGATACCTGCTCAGGGTGGTATTGGAGCTCGCCTCCTGAGTGGTCGAGGCATCTAAAGCGCTGCTTAAGCACTCCAATGGTTTTCTCGACGCTATTACATATGGCTCTGTGGCTCTCATTGTATCACTTCTCGGCTTCTGTGTGGGTGTTACGCAGGGGGGTCATCAGCCAGCTGGCGAGGCCATATCCTTTGTAACCAAGCATCCAGCATTGACCTTGTGACTGACTATGTCAGATACAGTGCACTCAGGCAGGATGTGAGCATCATGGATGCTGCCCGGAAATTTTGCATTCATTGCCATAATAATTTGCTGGTGGTTGACGACGAATTGCACATTCAGGGAGTGGAATCCCCTTTGGTTCCGAAAAACCTCCGCATCCTGAAAAGGTGCCCGCATGGCGATCTGCATACAGTCTATTCCTCCCTGCACCTTGGGGAAGTTAGCAATTCGGTAGAATCCTAGAGCCCTCTCAGTCTGAGCCTCCCTGATCATAGGGAAGCTGATAAAGTCCATCCTGCATGCGTAAAGGGCTTCAGTGTCCTGTCGAATGCAGCAATGTGTGGCATGCTGAGATATAGCGCAAATGTCACCAGCTGAGGCCTGAAAGGAACCCGATGCGTAGAAGGAAGATGCCGCGATGACCTTGACCTCAATGGACAGTGCAGTCCTGATGGTGCTGGCAGGCTGCAGATCTCCCCTAATGAGCTGGCATATCTCACTGATAACCTCTTTGCGGAAGCGCAGTCTCCTAAGGCACATGTTATCGGACAAGTTCAGTAAGACCGCTTCTCCCTGTAAGTGCGTGGGGTGTAAGGTCTCGTCCTGCTCAGCAGTCTGGCACGGCTATGATTGGACACATAATGCTGTTGAATCTACCTTCTGCCATCTCTAGGCTGCAGCATATGCGTAGTCATCAAGGCAGGCTGCGAAATTACAGGCCTCATTACAATAACTATCAGTATTATAACTATTGTTCACAAACAATACATTTTCCCACTAAGACACCTAAACTAAATTCCAATCGTCCGCAGTATGATAAGATGTTTGTTCAGATGTTCAAATCACCTTAAAACAGCTCCACTGTACATCAAAACTCCCCAGAAGCTGAAGCAGCCTTTTGAATGAAGCAACCTGCGTTATACAAAATGGCATCCATATCTGTGATTAGTTCAGGCGAGAGCAACTTTTTCACAGCGGTTTTTTCGGAGATAAATATTTTCGGCGATATGTATGCGAGGTGCCGAAAGTAACGCTCGGTGATATTTTGGGCGTTAGTTTCGGCAATTCTGATCTTTACGACAAAAAAAATGGACAGGTGGTATTATTATTTCTCGACGTTAATTACATGCCGAAAGTAACGCTTGGCCATATTTTGGACGTAAGTTTCGGCCATTCTGATCTTTACGCCAAAAAAAGCGTGCGGTATTATTATTTCTCGGCATTAAGTACATGGCGAAAGTGATGTTGGGCGATACATGAGCGATAAGTGGCCGTTATTTTCCATTTTGTACCTAAATCGGCGATATCTGGGCGTTATACCTCATCTGAGTATTCAAATGGACGTTAAGTGGGTGGTATCGATGCAAAAATAGTGGAATGTCTAGCCCAATGTATCAATAATCAATACCTCACAATAAACTGATAATCATTAACCCACAATGTACCAATAATAAATACCTCACAATGTACCAATAATCAATCCCTTACAAAGTACCGATGATCGATAATTTACAATGTAACGATAATCCATACGTCACAATGTACCGATGATCCATAATTTACAATATACCGATAAACGATACCTCACAATGTACCGATAATCAATAACTCTCAATGTACCAACAATCAATCCCTCACAATGTACCAATAATCAATCCCTCGCCAAGTACCGATAATGAGAACCAAGCTTGAGTTTACATCTGCAATGCATTCATCAGATGAAGGTAACCTATCTTTGTGCAACAAATGTCATTCTGATCTAAGGAATGTAAGAACAGAGGAGGAGGCCATTCAGTCCCTCAAGCATGCCCCGCCTTTCAGTTAGATCATGGCTGCTCTGTACCTGAACTCCATTTACCCGCTTTAGCTCCATATCCCTTCATACCCTGACCCGATTACTATAATTCTACTAGTTGGTGCAGTGTGTTAGACTTACTGGGAACAAAGAAGAGTCAACCTGTTACCTAATGGCTGTCTCATGAACAGCATTAACATTGGGCTGAGAGTGCATTATCCGCCATGGCTTTTTTTCAGTTGGTGTTCATTGAGGGAGGAATGTTGGCCAGGACCCCTGGAGAGCTCCCTTTTCTTTGAATGATACTGTGGGATCTTGTACCCCCACCTGTGAACCACCCAGGTCGGGCCTTAGTTTACTGTCTCCTCTGATGGATGGCTGACAGTCGGCAACTAAGGCACAGTGGCAGAATGACTAAAAGAGAAGAAGAAAGAACACTTATTTAATAATGAGGGTGGAGGGTATCATTTTGTGTGACTTCAACATAAACAGTGCTAGCGCTGATTTGATGGACCAAATGGAAGGAATGAGCAAGCTCAAAACATTTGTCCCGACGGTAAGCCCAACCTCCTGCCCAATCAGTGAGACATTTTCATGAACATTATTTTCTTTGAGAGAGGAGTCCTGACAAATTGACAAGACATGGGGCTAGATTTTACACTTCTGTCCAGATTGCCCAAAAATGGGCGTTATTTCCGGCGGGGGCGTTAAAAATGGGTTTTCAGATCGCCGGCTTCTCGCCCATTCTCAAAGCCCCTAGTCACCATTTTTGAAAGTGGGCATTACCACGAGCGATATGAAATGGGCGGTAGCGTTAAATCTCTCTGACCTTCTGCCGTAAAGTGTGGCCATCCTTAACAACGGCATGGCAACGCTCGATTCCCGTGATTCAGGAGGTCAAGGTTCATCATGACATGCGTAGAAGAGGAGACAGATAAAGAGGGAGCTGAGAGGGAGTGAAGGCGTGTGTGGGTGTGGTGTGGCTGCTTTGGGAGGAAGGATGGAGAGTTTAGAGCTTTAGAGCAAATAGGGAAACAAAAATTAACTGTTACCAGCCACTTATTTGGCCGAATTTGGCCTATAATGAAGGGAGAGGAGGAGGCGACACAGCATGCTGTGGACACTGACGCTGGAGAGAGCAGTGAGCTGGGAGAGCAGCACATTGGAGGGCGCAAAAGAGCGAGGAGGTTCTCTGACGAGGCAAATGCCTCCCTCCTGCAGGAGGTTGAGTTACGCTGGGGTGATTTGACACAGGGAGGGTGTGGGAAGCCCACCCCAAAGGCCTATCAGAAGATATGGGCTGAGATAGCAGAGGTGGTCTCATCGGCGATCAATGGGGTGCATGAGGGCAACCAATGCCGCAAACGATGGAACGACCTTATGGGATCCGCAAGAGTAAATATGGCATTTATTTACATGTACTTATGTATTTATATAATTTGATTTGTAACAGTCATGAGTGACTATCAACAGATATGAGGTCTTTCACTTTGACAGGGAATGTTGTACTCAAAGCCTGCGGTCATGGTGCACGTCTTTAGGTAAAGAATGATAATTATCATAATAATCATGATTACATCTGTCGGTTATGTGTTGCATCAGTCGCTGTGACAGTACCTAGCAATGATATCACGCAATGATCTCATGCCATGTCGTCCTGTCACCTTTTACAGAAGAAGCTATCGACGATGAGATTCGTGCAGAGGCGAACGGGTGGGGGGGGCTGTGATGTATGTAGTACTCAAATCACTGACTCCACACTGTCTGGTGTTGTAGTAACTGCTGTGACCTTGGTCCTTTATTGTGTAACTCCAGAGTGACTCTCAGGTGTGGTGGGCAGCCTTTTATATTCTGTCTTGCAGGTACTTCCAGGTCTCCCACCACAGCGCCCTCTGTGGCGCCCCATTGTAACCATACATTTAATGTACCTGGACAATACATAACATCTCACTTCCCCCCCGCCTCCCCAGTTCCAAAAGTCATTGCCGATAACCTCGGCCTTGTTCGTCCTGGTTGATTTGTGAGTGTGAGTCCATGATCATCCACTTCCCTCTTCTCCCCCATGTAGAGATTATGCTTGCGATCCGGAGCAAGCATGTGGTATTAGCAGTCCTTACATGGGTGATGAAGTACACGAGTATAATCTCTAACAGAAAGCAGGTATACATAGTGCATTTGTGTGGTACATATAGATGCATTGAAGAATTACAACAAAAGGTTGCAAGTAAACTGAACAGTTATTTAATCCCAGCTCCACTGGGTGAGGTACGGTGGCGGCATGTAGCCCCTTTTTGCCCGAGGTAATGGGCTGCACTGAGACAGGGTATCGCAACTAGTGCATTGCCTCTGTTCTCAGAAAGTAGTCGCCTTTGCGGCTCATCTGCCGCCGCTGAACCATTGCATGAATCACATAAAATCGGAAATCGCATTAGTCTATTAGTCATGTTAGTCACAGATCCATTAACCCTTTTACTTGTACCTCGTGGTATTAACTCTTTTCGTAAATCACCCATCATTTTAAACACAGTCATCATTTCAGCATCAAAATATTAACTTCTATCTTAAATCACGTCATCATACAAATCACATTACTCATTTAGACTCGCTCTTGCCTTACAAAAGTCTCTTTGTGGGGACCGCAAATGGTGTAAGGCCCTTTTAAGACTCCCAGGTACATTTCCCTTTTAAGACACCATCTTGTTGTTCCCATGAGGCTTCCACTGGGCGCCGCCATTTTAATTGCTCTGCTTGCCTTTCTCTGCAGACTTCTGCTGCCACGAGGCTCGCCACCATCTTGAGCTCGCTGTGCCCCTTTATCAAGGAACAACTCCGCCAACAGTTGCAGCCGATTACAGAAAAGGAGGTTCCAAGCCAAAAGAGACGTAGCGTGCCTGAAGAAATGGTACAGAAAAGGCGTAGGTTAAACGCTCATTTTGTTGAGGAGGAGCTTCCTGCAATTGCTGACCCAATTGAGGATGTGAGTGGCTTGACTGCACTGCTGAGCGAGTTTGAGAAGAACAATTGTGCTGAAGCCGAAACCGCGGGATGCTTGGGTGTCCTTGATCACTCGCACCTTGGAGATCTGCCCATACCTGGAGAGCACTTCTTCCAGGGCCTGCTCGTCTGTGTTGAGATTTAGACCGCCGATGAACAGCTTTCCTTCTCCAGACACTTTTGCGAAGCTGGTTTCCCTGCTGAACTCTAGCCTGCTGCTGCCTAGCAGTTCGCTCTCGACTCTCTCTCGGGACCCGCCACACTTCGACCGCACCCAGGAGCCACAACGCACCGGCCCCCGCACCGCCGCATCCTCCGGAGCCGGCCTCTGCCTGCGGGCCGACGGTGCCTGCTGGTGTAGCCCGTCGAAGCCCTTCTTTCTCCTCCAGTTCGGTCGGCGCTGCTCTTTGGGAACACGGGAGACAGCGGTCTGTGGAGGAATGAAGTCTTCCCAGCTCCCATGGACCTTCCCCATCCACCTCCTGCCGAGTAGCGTCGGCCCGTTGCCTGCAATGATCCACAAAGGTAAACCGTGCGTCTCGCCCCCGTGAGATACCTGCACATCCGCTCTGCCAAGAAAGGTATCAGTTCCCTGGTGTAGGTACGCAGCTTCGCCGTGACCGGGACCAGCTTGGGTCGTGCAGCTGGGTTGATCCAAAGTTTATCAAAAGTTTCCTGACTCATCAGCGACTGACCTGATCTAGTGTCCACTTCCATACTCACTGGGACTCCGTTGATCTTGACTTCCAAAACCACTGGGGGCGAATCGTCGGTACACGTATACAGTCCAAACGCCTCATCTTCTTCTGCCTGCTCCTCGCTGGATGGTGGATCATCTACCATCTCCTCAGCCACACGGGGAGTCAGGTTTCTTTTGCACATATGCTGAAGGTGGCCTTTCGTGTGGCAGGTATTGCACGTATACTCCGCAAACCTGCACCGGTGAGCCCCATGGCTTCCTCCGTAGTGCCAGCATGGTGCAACTCGATTAGCCCCGCTCGGCGGACTCTGAGTTCCAGGACCCTGAGGTCCGTGCTCTCTGCCCTGGGCAGAGCCACGTTCTGCAGTTTTGTCCATGACGGGTGCTATCCTGTGGACAGTGCCTGCCGGGTTCGAGACTGTGTGGGGGATCATCTGTTTGGTGCTGCACGTCGAGGTCATAAATGCCCGACTGATAGTGATGGCTTGCTTCAGGGTGACTGTAGGTTCAGTGGATAGCAGCTTGTGAAGGAGACCCTCATGGCCAATCCCCATAACAAAAACGTCTCGCAACGCCTCGTCAAGGTGTGTGCCAAAATCACACGGCGCCGCAAGTCTCCTGATGTCCGCAGCATATTTGGTGACATCCTGGCCCTCAGGTCTGCAGTGGTGGTAGAATTTGTGCCAGGCTGTGAGGTTGTTCTCCTTCAGTTTCAGTTGGTCACGAATGAGATCAATGAGCTCCTCATATGACTTGTCCTTGGCGCTCCCGGGTGCCAGCAAATCCCTGATGAGACAGTAAACCTCATCGCCACAACTGGAAAGCAATATCGCCTTATGCTTCTCTCTCAGTACGTCCGTGTTCCCTGTCAGCTCGTTTGCTATAAAGTAGTCCTCGAGCCTTTCCGTAATGGCCTCCCAATCATTACCCACTGTAAAATCCTTTAGCGAGCCCAGAGTAGCCATGGTTGCGTGAAGCTCATCCGTGTCCTCGTCACCAATGTGATGTATGTAGCACTCAAATCACTGACTCCACACCGCTTGTTGTTGTAGTAACTGCTGTGACCGTAGTCCTTCATTGTGTAACTCCAGAGTGACTCTCAGGTGTGGTGGGCAGCCTTTTATACTCTGTCTTGCAGGTACTTCCAGGTCTCCCACCACAGCGCCCTCTGTGGTGCCCCATTGTAACCATACATTTAATGTATCTGGACAATACATAACTTGGGCCACCAGTCCGCAGCGACATCACTGAGACGGAGAAGCGGGTGCTCGCACCCGTGGGGAAGCACCTCTGGACAGCCACGGACGCATCTACACACCCTGAAGTGATGCCACGTGAGTAAAGCTGACACCATTGTGTGATGTAAAGTCAATAGATGCCACACCCACTCATATCAGAACAATCATATATGATAGATGATTTCTAAAAGTGTCATAGAAATAATGCTGGCCTAATGAAAATCAATGCAATGCAGAATGGTTATGAAATGTGATGTCTGTGATGATTTTGATAGCGGTGGTGCTTTTGTCGTGTATATGCTGTTTGTAGCGCTGGACTCACCTTGTGATCCCAGCACCCCCTTCTCCTCTAATAACCTCATTTGTGCTTTTCAGCTCAGCCAGCAGCTCGGCCCCAGGCAAGACCACAGAGGCCAGAAGGTGGGGGCGTGGGGCCGGACTCTCCGGACGATCCTACATCTGGTGCTGAGGAGCTCCGATTCTCGCCCGTCAATCCGCTGGGTCTGTTCTCTATCGATGAGCGCGCGGACTTCAAGGAACCTGCATCGCCACGCTCCAGAAGCCACTCCACCCCAAGGCCATCTAGTGCTCCTCCGGTCATTCCCGCCTCCACTCTGGAGGTACCTGCACCAAGCACCTCGCCACAGGGCACCCCATTTGTCCCCAAGGAAGGTGCTGACCCCGCGGAGGTTTCGTAGACGTGGTGGGTTTGGTTCACGAACACAGCATGAGAGCGGAGAGACGGTACAGTTGTCCAGGAGGACTGTAGACATTGGTGACCAGCTCATCGATGCATTGGGGAGCATATCCCGACAGCTGGCCACCATGACTGAGTATGTCCTGTGGATGGCCGGAGGCTCTGGAGGTGATAGCCAGGAACACTGCTGGCACAGGCCTCCCAGTAGTCCCCGAGCGCGGCACTCCACCCCTAGGTTCCGCAACACCACTGCGAACGACAGATGAGAGGCAGGACCAAGATGCTGCTTCTGCCTCAGAGAATGTTCCTCCCTCGGCATCCCCTGCTCCCGTATCTGTGCAAACACCGCCTCTGCCTTCATCCCCCCAATAGTGCACCACCTGAAGTGCTCTTCGGCCAGGCGCCGTGGAGCGAGAAGGGGAAGGGGTAGAGATGGGGAGAAGAAGGGGAGGGGGGAAGGAAAGTGCGGTGCATGTCCTCAGGTGATGGCTGTGTTAAATCTCCATCTGTGTGTATGTAATTTGTTGTAACGTATGGGGGGAGGGGACCACACTCCTGCTTTGCCTTTGTATTCTGTGTTGCTGGACATGTTGCAGCATGGATTCATGAAGGGGAAATCATGTTTAACTAACTTACTGGAATTCTTTGAGGATATAACGAGCATGGTGGATAGAGGTGTACCGATGGATGTGGTGTATTTAGATTTCCAAAAGGCATTCGATAAGGTGCCACACAAAAGGTTACTGCAGAAGATAGAGGTACGCGGAGTCAGAAGAAATGTATTAGCATGGATAGAGAATTGGCTGGCGAACAGAAAGCAGAGAGTCGGGATAAATGGGTCCTTTTCCGGTTGGAAATCAGTGGTTAGTGGTGTGCCACAGGGAGCAGTGCTGGGACCACAACTGTTTACAATATACATAGATGACCTAGAGGAGGGGACAGAGTGTAGTGCAACAAAATTTGCAGATGACACTAAGATTAGTGGGAAAGCGGGTTGTGTAGAGGACTTAGAGAGGCTGCAAGGAGATTTGGATAGGTTAAGCGAATGGGCTAAGGTTTGGCAGATGGAATGCAATGTCGGAAAGTGTGAGGTCATCCACCTTGGGAAAAAAAACAGTAAAAGGGAATATTATTTGAATGGGGAGAAATTACAACATGCTGTGGTGCAGAGGGACCTGAGGGTCCTTGTGCATGAATCCCAAAAGGTTAGTTTGCAGGTGCAGCAGGTAATCAGGAAGGCAAATGGAATGTTGGCCTTCATTGCGAGAGGGATGGAGTACAAAAGCAGGGAGGTCCTGCTGCAACTGTATAAGGTATTGGTAAGGCCGCACCTGGAGTACTGCGTGCAATTTTGGTCACCTTACTTAAGGAAGGATATACTAGCTTTGGAAGGGGTACAGAGACGATTCACTAGGCTGATTCAAAAAATGAGGGGGTTAACTTATGATGATAGATTGAGTAGACTGGGTCTTTACTCCTTGGAGTTCAGAAGGATGAGGGGTGATCTTATAGAAACATTTAAAATCATGAAAGGGATAGACAAGATAGAGGCAGAGAGGTTGTTTCCATTGGTGGGAGAGACTAGAACTAGGGGGCACAGCCTCAAAATACGGAGGAGCCAATTTAAAACCGAGTTGAGAAAGAATTTCTTCTCCCAGAGGGTTGTGAATCTGTGGAATTCTCTTTTCAAGTCAAAGATAGATAGATTTTTAAGCAATAAGGGAATTAAGGGTTACGGGGAGAGGGCGGGTAAGTGGAGCTGAGTCCACGACCAGATCAGCCATGATCTTATTGAATGGCGGAGCAGGCTCGAGGGGCTAGATGGCCTACTCCTGTTCCTAATTCTTATGTTCTTATGTTCTTATGTTGAACATTTGATTGATGTCAATGGTGGAAAAAGTGGGGCATGGGCGTGGGTTGGGTGTTTTTACCCGTGATACTTATGATTTCAGACCAATGTTGGTATAAAAATATTTTTATTGAACATAACCTTGTTGCGCATTGTCGCAGATAGCTGGACCGTTACAAACTGGTGATTCCTTAACATGAAAGGGCTCAATAAAACTTAACTTCAATCAACATAAACTTTAACTGGCACCAAGGCGATGGGCACCATTGATGTCTGAGCTGCACACACACAGCAGTGTGTCAGCGTTGTCACTCACAGCAATGTTCTTTCAGACAAATCATTCAGATATCAGCTCCTCACATAAGAGTCTTGCAGCTATGTATCCACCCCGGGCCCTCTCCTGCGGTCTGGAGGGGGTCGTGGGCATGGTTGCATAGCCAGCCTGATTGTCTGGCCCTCGGTCAGCGTCCAGCCCCTCATTGTCCTCTTCCTCTCTCTCCTGAGGTGGACCATCAGTCTCTTCTGGCAATTCTTGTCCTCTCCTGATAGCCAAGATGTGCAGCAATTTACCTACATACTCAGGGTTGTATTGTAGCTCCCCTCCTGAGTGGCCCAGACATTTGAAGTGCTGCTTCAGCACAGTTATTGTTTTCTGGACCACACTGTGTGTGGCTCTGTGGCTCTGATTGTATCGCTTCTCAGACTCGGTGTGGGTGTCACACAGGGGAGTCATCAGCCAGGTGACTAGGCCATATCGGTTATCACCAAGCATCCAGCATTGTCCTTGTGGCTGACTCTTAAACATGTCAGAGACAGCGCACTCACGCAGGATGTGAGCCTCATCGAAGCTGTCCGGACATTTGGCATTCACTGCCATTATAATCTGGTTGTAGTCGACAACTAGTTGGACCTTCAGGGAGTAATCCTTTTCTGTTACGAAAAGCTCTGGGGCCTGAGAAGGTGCCCGCATGGTGATGTGAGTGCACTGTATTGCTCCCTGCACCCTGGGGAACTTAGCAATACAATAGAATGCTCCAGCCCTGTCAGTCTGAGCCTCCGTGGTTATGGGGAAGCTGATAAAGCCCTTCCTTCGCGCATAGAGGGCCTCCGTGACCTGTCTAATGCAGCGATGGGTGGCATGGTGAGACAGAGGGGAAATCTCGATCACGAAGGCCCGAAAGGGACCAGGCGCGTAGAAAGACAGTGCCGCGGTGACCTTGACTTCGACCGACACTGATGTCCTGATGGCATGCTGCATATGTGGCCTGATAAGCTCATATATTTCATTGATCACCACCCTGTGGAAGCGCAGTCTCTGAAGGCAGGTATACTCGGACACATCAAGGTAAGACCTGTTTTCCCTGTAAGTGTGGGGTGTGTTTGGTCTGGCCCTCCTCCTCATTCTTGCACCTCTTAAATTGGGGGCATAATGATGTGCATCACACATTGAGCCATGTGCACTCTGCAGCATCTGTGTATTAATCGATGCAGGCTGAGAAATGGCTGGCCCCATTGTAATGAAAGTATTATAGCGATTGATCAGAAGCAATCATTTCTTCACTATAAAATACACCTGGAGTAAACCCCCAATAGTCCAGTCTGAAAATATGTCTGTTGAGATGGTCACTTAACCTGAGAAGAACTCCAGAGTCAATCCAAACCCCCCCGAAGTTGAAGCAGCCTTTTGAATGAAGCGACCTGCAATTTAAAAAATGGCAGCCACACACGCTGTGATTCGTTCAGAACAGTTCCACTTTTTCCATCCGTTTTTTTGGGGCAAGCGATATTGTGGGTGATATGTGTGCGAGGTGGTGAAAGTGACGCTGGGCTGTTAGTTTCGGCAAATGTGATCTATACGACAAATAAAAGTGGGTGGTCGGTATTATTGAATCTCGGTGTTAATTCCGTGCGGAAAGTAACGCTGGACAATATTATGGCTGTTGATTTCGCCTATTCTGATGATTCCGCTCAAAAAAAGTGGGCGTGCGGTATTATTTTTTTCCCGGCATTACGCACACGGGGAAAGTAACGCTCAGCGATAAGTTTCCGAAAAATGCCCGTCAGTTTCCATTTTGTGGCTATATGGGCGATATATGGGCGTTATACATCATTTCAGCTGTAAAATGAACGTTAAGTGGGCCTTAAGCATGCAAAAAAAGTGGAAAATCTAGCCCATGTTCCTTTGGCTGATGATACCGGCCTTCATGGGGTGATGTATCTCCGCAACTGAAACCAAACCACTGCAGAATGATGCAGACAGAATTGGGCAGTGGGTAGATAAACAGCACGTTAACTTTGGTGTTACTAGTCAATTGACATTACCGGTGCTACAAAGCTTCTATCCATCCACTGCCCGGATATTTTGTTCTGTAATTAATAAGGTAGAATTTCCCACAGCCAATACATTGGCTCGGAAGTGAATTTGTCAGAGAAGGTTCAAAAGGAGCAGAAGCTGCCTGAATACTTCCGAGAATTGCAGCCGTCTTTCGGATGAGACATTAAACCAAGGCCCCATCTGCCCTCTCAAATGGAGGTAAAAGATCCCATGGCACTACTCGAAGAAGAGTAGGGTAGTTCTTCTCGCCCTGGGTAATATTTATCCCTCAACCAACATCATTAAAACAGATTATGTGGTCACTATCACATTGCTGTTTGTGGGACCTTGCTGTGCGCAAATTGGCTGTCGTGTTTCCCACATTACAATAGTGACTACACTTCAAAAGCACTTCATTGGTTGTAAAGTGCTTTGAGATGACTTGAGGTCAAGAAAGGCCCTATAAAAATGCAAATCTTTCTTTTCTTTGGGAATAATCATCTCGATTCCCATTGATCCCAAAATAGGTGGCACCACAGGATTCAATTTCAAAATTCTCCTCCTTATTTTCAAATCCCTCCATGGTCTCGCCTCTCCCTATCTCTGTAATCTCCTCCAGTCCCACAACCCCCCGAGATGTCTGCGCTCCTCTAATTCTTCCCTCTTGAGCATCCCTGATTATAATCGCTCAACCATCGGCGGCCGTGCCTTCTGTTGCCTAGGCCCCAAGCTCTGGAACTCCCTGCCTAAACCTCTCCGCCTCTCTACCTCTCTTTCCTCCTTCAAGACGCTCCTTAAAATATACCTCTTTGACCAAGCTTTTGGTCACCTGCCCTAATTTCTACTTATGCGGCTCAGTATCAAATTTTTATCTCCTGCCACCTTGGGACGTTTCACGACGTTAAATGCGCTATATAAATACAAGTTGTTGTTGCTTGGGTCAGTGGGTATGCAATGCCACACAAGTTTCTGATCAGGCATTTTCCTGCATGGAAGCAATTCACTGGTCTGGGAGGTACCAGGGAACAGCAGTGCAATGGTTATGTTGCTGGACTGGTAATGTTTTTTTAATTCATTCACGGAATGTGGGTGTCGCTGGGAAAGCCAGCATTTATTGCCCATCCCTAATTACCCTTGAGAAGGTGGTGGTGAGCTGTCTTTTTGACAACTGAGTGGTTTGCGAGGGCCGTCAACCACATTGCTGTGGGTCTGGAGTCACATATAGGCCAGCCCGGGTAAGGACGGCAGATTTCCTTCCCTAAAGGACATGAGCAAACCAAATGGGTTTTTACAACAACCTTTTAGTTTCATGGCTTTTTATTTTAGATTCATTGAATTGAATTTAAATTCCACTCCTGCCATGGTGGGATTTGAACGCACGTCTCATGGATTATTAGCCCAGGCCTCTGTATTACTAATCCAGTAATATAACCAAAATGCTACCGTTCCCGAAGCCTGGAGAAATAACACAAATAACGTGAGTTCAAATCCACCATGGCAGTTGGAGAATTTGAATTCAGTTTAAAAAAATCTGGAAATAAAAGCTGGTTATATTAAAAGTGACCATGAAGCTGTCAGATTGTCGTAAAAAAAAAAACCAATTAGTTCACTAACGTCCTTTAGGGAAGGAAACCTGCTGTACTTACCCGGTCTGGCTTATGTGTGACACCAGACCCACATCAATGTGGTTGATTCATAACTGCCCTCTGAGGTAGCCTAGCAAGCCATTCAGTTGTATCAACCTATTATCAGTGCTTCAAGTAAAAGACCCACCAGCAGTAAGGGATGGGCAATAAATGCCAGCCTTGCCAGCTACGCCCACATCCTAAAATGAATTACATAGAAACATAGAAACATAGAAAATTTCTAAACAAGAGTAGGCCATTCGGCCCTTCGAGTCTGCACCACCATTCAATATGATCATGGCTGATCATGCAACTTCAGTACCCCATTCCTGCTTTCTCTCCATACCCCTTGATCCCTTTAGCCGTAAGGGCCACATCTAACTCCCTTTTGAATATATCTAACAAACTGGCCTCAACAACTTTCTGTGGTAGAGAATTCCACAGGTTCACAACTCTCTGAGTGAAGAAGTTTCTCCTCATCTCAGTCCTAAATGGCTTACCCCTTATCCTTAGACTGTGACCCCTGGTTCTGGGCTTCCCCAACATCGGGAACATTCTTCCTGCATCTAATCTGTCCAATCCTGTCAGAATTTTATATGTTTCAATGAGATCCCCTCTCATTCTTCGAAATTCCAGTGAATATAAGCCTAGTCGATCCAGTCTTTCTTCATATGTCAGTCCTGCCATCCCAGGAATCAGTCTGGTGAACCTTCGCTGCAGTGCCTCAATAGCAAGAATGCCCTTCCTCAGGTTAGGAGACCAAAAATTTACACAATATTCAAAATATGGCCTCACCAAGGCCATGTACAATTGCAGTAAGACCTCCCTGCTCCTATACTCAAATCCTCTCGCTATGAAGGCCAACATGCCATTTGCCTTCTTCACCGCCTGCTGTACCTGCATGCCAACTTTCAAGGATTGATGTACCATGTCTCATTGCACCTCCCCTTTTCCTAATCTGTCACCATTCAGATAATATTCTGCCTTCGTGTTTTTGCCACCAAAGTGGATAACCTCACATTTATCTACATTATACTGCATCTGCCATCCAATTGCCCACTCACCTAACCTGTCGAAGCCACCCTGCAGCCTCTTAGCATCCTCCTCACAGCTCACACTGCCACCCAGCTTAGTGTCATCTGCAAACTTGGAGATATTACATTCAATTCCTTCGTCCAAATCATTAATGTATATTGTAAATAGCTGGGGGCCCAGCACTGAACCTTGCAGTACCCCACTAGTCACTGCCTGCCATTCTAAAAGGACCCGTTTATTCCTACTCTTTGCTTCCTGTCTGCCAATCAGTTCTCTATCCACGTCACTACATTACCCCAATACCATGTGCTTTAATTTTGCACACTAATCTCTTATGTAGGACCTTGTCAAAAGCCTTTTGAAAGTACAAATACACCACATCCACTGGTTCTCCCTTGTCCACTCTACTAGTTACATCCTCAAAAGATTCTAGAAGATTTATCAAGCATGATTTCCCCTTCATAAATCCATGCTGACTTGGACCGATCCTGTCACTGCTTTCCAAATGCGCTGCTATTACATCTTTAATAATTGATTCCAACAATTAAAAAATTACTGGACCGACCTCTGTGCTGGAGAATAGTGCCTGACTTGAGGACAGGGCAAGAAAATAAAGGGACTTCACTAATCAAAAATCATACATTGGTTCAGTTCAAAACAAAAGGAAGGAAGAACTATTCTGTGGTATTGCAGATTTCCTGAAATCGACTTTGTGCATTCTGATCACAAAAAGCTTCCACAGTAATCAAAGGATGGAAATAGTACATGTCTGGGAAGGAGGCTGAGTCACCAATCTCTGGGGCTTTCTTGTTCCAAACACTGACTTCTCTCACTTTTAACCCCTGCCCCTCCAGCCTGACTCACTCAGATGTAATCCTCAGACAGCAGCTTGCGGAGAAGTAAGAGCGCCAGTTACATCATCAACATCACTTTTCCTCGAACTTAGCAACAGCCTCCCAAATGCTGAACACACTGATATTCATTGGGTTAGCTATGCGTTGGAAACCGTACAACGTATAATCAGGATCTACCACGCAACTGTAAGCACTGATCTTAACACGAAGGAGCCGAATTTGATCAAGGCCTCCGCCCGCCCAAGTGCTGCCCAAAGTGCCCCCGATGGCCACCGAGGTACCGGATGGTACTTTGGGCAGGATATTCCTGGCCAAGGTCCCGCGAAGGTCGATGGGCAGCAAATGATTGACGTAGGCCGCCAATCTGGGCGGTAGGGGGCGTAAGGTCTCATTCTCAACGGCAGAGACGCTTGCCGCCCAAGTGCCGCTGAGGATGGAGTCAGGCCCACGGAGGGCCGAACAGCTGGGAAAAAAAAAATCAGGAAAAAAATTTAAAAAACTATCGGAAGACCTTCAAGGGACCCCATCCAGGTAAGTAGCTGTGGAAAAAAAACATATAAAATGTTCGCTAATCTTTTTTCAGGATCTTCATACTTACCGTCGGGGACAGACCAGACTACCACCAGCGGTCTACCCCTGGCGACGAGTCCCGCCGACTCCCGTGGCTCTCCCCTCCCGCCCGCTCCAGACCACCTCGAAAGTGGCACTGGGCGGATCTTGCTGAGGATTGTTGGCGGCAGTGGGCGGTGAGTTGATCAATTTTGGCCCCTAAGACAAGTCGGCTTGTGACACTGTGGGACTGTAAATGTAACTTATATGGGAATTGTGCACAGCTGGGTGAGTGTACAAATGCTCACGTGTTTATTATTCAAATTATTCAACACTATTCTGCAAGATTTTGTGAGGTAGGGAGGGGGGAGAGATGCCAGTTATACAGTACCCCAAATTTCCACAGGAGTTCCGCCAACCTCCTGCTGTAGCTTCGGCCGTGGATCAGCAGAACCGCAGGAGAAACGATGGTCCAGAATTTCCTGAAAACTTGCACTGCAAGGTAATGCCGATTTTCGGCACCAAAGATCAAGGAACTTTGGACGTAAGCGACTTACGCCTGTTTTTATCCTACACCCAAATTTCTTCGAACCTTTACGCCGATTCCACAAAGCCTCCATCGAAACATTAAACTGCTCGTTAAACGCCATCATGGAAAATCGCAGATCACATGAATTTCCTGAATATACTCCAGGAACAAACTGTAAATTGACAGTTAACATTTTAGGTGCAATAGGACCCAAAGTCTTATTTCTGGGGGTGGAATTTATGTAAATCAAATACTCAGCGTAAAAGCGCAAGGAAATTTGGGCGCAAGTGTTAAGCATGCATTTACGCTATGCCTGAATTTCCTCGCTATTTTACCTCTGTCTATTGTTCCCTGCCTCTGAATACACCATGGCTCATGAAAATGGTCCCCAGGCCAAAGAGCCGTACATGCAAATATCCTGTAATTACACTGGCTCAAAATGGGTGTAAAATTACAGATGATTATCTGCACAAACATTTGTGTCCTTCTGCGTATTTGCGAGGTGGATCCCGCCCTTTTTTGCGCATGCGCGCTCGATCTGGTCGCACATGCACAGTACGACATATGAGGAAACCGGAAGTGGGGCCAAACCACGTCATCGAGCCTGGAGCTGCTGCTCGAGTATAAGCCTTATACTGGGGCTTTTGGGTTATCTTTCAAAAATCAATAACTATATAAAGGAGCCTCCAGGACTTTTGCCTAGAATATCACTGTGATTATCTACACGAACATTTTCATGGCCTTCTGAGAGAGAGAAAATCAGAGGTGGGAGAGAGAGTGGTGGGGGTGTGGGGGGGGGCAGGGGGGGGAGGGAGTGAGAGAGAATGGGGCAAAGAGAGAGAGTGGCAGAGAGAGAGAGAATGGGGGGAGAGAGAGAGAGGGGCAGAGAGAGAGAGTGGGGCAGAGAGACAGAGAGTGGGGCAGAGAGAGAGAGAGAGAGAGAGTGGGGCAGAGAGAGAGACAGTGGGAAAGATAGAGAGACAGTGGGAAAGAGAGAGAGAGAGAGAGAAAATGGGGGAGAGAGAGAGTGAGGCAGAGAGAGAGAGATTGGGACACAGAGAGAGAGTGGGGCAGAGAGAGAGAGTGGGGCAGAAAAAGAGAGTGGGAGAGAGAGAGAGAATGGGGAGAGAGAGAGAGAGTGGGGAGAGAGAGCGAGAGTGGGGGAGAGAGAGAGAGATTGGGGCCGAGAGAGAGAGAGAGAGAGAGTGGGGCACAGAGAGAGAGTGGGGAGAGAGAGGCAAAGAGAGAGAGGGAATCAGAGCGGATGGGAGAGGAGGTGGGGGGGTGGGGTGGTTAAGAACACGGAGAGTGCAGTAGGGGTAATAGTAGAAAGTTAAAAAAAGAGGCAGACAAAAAGCAGGAAACTATAGACCAGTTAGCCTAACATCTGTCGTTGGGGAAATGCTGGAGTCCATTATTAAGGAAGCAGCAGCGGGACATTTGGAAAAGCATCATTCAATCAAGCAGAGCCAGCATGGTTTAATGAAAGGGAAATTATGTTTGACAAATTTGCTGGAGTTCTTTGAGGATGTAACGAGCAGGGTGGATAAGGTGGAACCAGTGTGTTGTGTCCTTAGATGCTCTAATAATGACTCCACGAGGCAGTGTGTTGTACTTGAACTGTAGTGACCTTAGTCCTTTATTAGTTAACTCCAGAGTGAGGATCACACCTGGTGGCCTGCCTTTTATACTAGGCCAGGCACACCTGTACAGGTAACCTACAAGTCTCCTACTGCTGTGCCCTCTGGTGGCACACTTTGTGATAGTACCAACAGTAGCCATGTAGGATACATGACATCACTCCCCCCTGAACCCTCAATGCAAATCGCCTCTGCATTGACTGTGCTTTGGGCTTAGCTTTATGTGGGTTCTGTCTGGTTGACCTTTGGCGGGTCACTTCAACCTTGGGTGGGTAGTTGGTGCAGTAGCATGCTGGTGGTTGCTGTTTGTGTGTGTGTGTGTTCCTAACCACTCTAGTCTCCCTCCCCTCCCACATGGCGGGGGCTCCTGACATTCGTGTACATTCAAGTCCAGGTAAGTGGGTTTTGCATTTTTTTTGTATGTGGTTCCGTGGTGCGGCAAGTACGTTAGACGCCTTATAGATGCAGTGACCATTGCGTGAGGACAAGCTAGTTCCAGAGCTGCTAGGTTGTGTCCCTGCAGTCTTGAGGCGGCTCAGTGCCCAGTGCTGGCAGTGGGAACCCGGTTGGCTCGCGTAGCCTGCTCTCGGAGCTGTTGCCGTGGTCCCTAGCGTCGGGCCGGTTCACAGATGTCTGTGACCTCCCTGTCCTTTCTTTGCGCCCAGGGTCACAGCTGCTCCCTGAGGAGCTGTCGTCTCGCAGTGCACAGGGAACTGCTGACTCGCTGGCCTGAGTGTCGTTTGGTTTGAGATCCTGGCTGGTGCCTGTTTCCTTTGGGGGAACAGTGACGGATGACCCTACATCTAGGGGTATGGCCTTGGTGCGGTCTGCTCCTTCAGGCTCGTGTTAGTTGCCTGAGTGATGGAGTTGACCCGGGGCATGGTATCGATGCCGTTGCTGTTGCCCTGCTGAGGTCGCTTGCTCCGCAGCTCGTGTGTGTTGGCTGCTTGTGGCCACACTTCATGGTGCATGACTCTGGTCCCCGGGACGTAGGCTACTGCATTACGTAGCTCGCTGGACCCGTGTGCTCCCGATGGGTGTCTGCCTGCTGCATTGGCTGCGTGCAGTGCAAATCCTGCATCACACAGCTTTTCCTTACTTATGATGGACACTCTGTGGGTCCGATCACGATCACACGACTTTTCCTCGCTGGTTGCATGTATACAATTCAGATTATCAGTCACACATTTTACATGATCAGTTACACATTTTACATGATCAGTTACATATTTTGTCTCCGGCTTACAGTTACTATTACATTGCTTGAGTGTGTGGACCTGTCCCTTTAATTGTAGTGGGTTGCAGGCCTCCTTTACGAGAGCCTTGCTTGCTTTACCCCAATCTGTTTCTCCATTTTATTGTGTCTGTAAGCACTCTAGTAATGATTCCACGAGGTAAGGTATTGCACTTGAACTGTTGTGAGTGACCTTAGTCCATTTATTGCAGCTCCTGAATGAGGGTACAGTAAGTTGAGCTCCCTTTTATACTTGGTTACCTGCAGCGTGTAGGTGACCCCTAGGTCTCCACCAGTTGCACCCTCTGGTGGTACAGGCATACAGTGTGAAGATACATTCAGTAGTCTTATGTAACTGTACATTGAGTGTACAGGGTATATACATATATTATGCATACACAACACATTTGGTGCCACGTGTTGCTCCATCAGCGCTGCACCTCGTGGTCCGGCTGCGGCCATCTTTGTCTTCAACACATCATCTCATGGTTCAGGCGCCATCTTTCCTTCGTCCACGATGTCGACTGCGGTGATCCTCTTCCCCCCGGGTTCTGCCTCCGCAGTTAGGAAATCGCTTCTGGGTCCGATTTTCTTCCTCCGGAGTCCCGCCACTGGAGCCTGGAAGGTGCTTTCGGGTCTTCTCGGCTGGATCATCTCCATGCGGTTGTGTTGAGCGGTCTGTGTCTCGGGTGCTGTGCTGGTCTGCTCTCTGGCGCCAGGTCCACCCTCAGGTGAGATCTCGCTTTGCCTCTGAGCACAGAGGGCTTCGATCGCTGGAGGGATGAAGTCTTCCCACTTCCAATGGATCTTCTCCATCCACCTTCTGCTGAGCAGCATTGGTCCATCACCTGCAACAATCCAGAGGTAACTTGTGCACCGTGCCATCCTGGAGTACCTTTACATTTGCACTACCAACGATGAGATGATTTCATCGGTGTAGGTGTGCAGCTTTGCCTGGACCGGGGCCAACTCGGGTCGTTCAGCCGGATTGTCCCATAGCCTCTCAAAGGCTCCTTGATTCATCACTGACTGGTTCGCCCCCGTGTCCACTTCCATGAAGACTGGACTTCCCTCTATCTCGACTTCCATCTTCAGCGGGGAACACTCGGTGGTGTGGGTAAACATGCTATGTACCTCCCCGTGGGACTGGGCTACCTCTCTGTCTATCAATTCATAATCCACGCTGGATTCATGGCCATCTGTGGACTCTTCATTGACACAGTGAGTCATATTTCTCTTACACATTCGCTGGAGGTGGCCCTTTGTGCTGCAGCCTTTGCATACATAGTCTTTAAAATGGCACTGGTGAGCCCTGTGATTCCCTCCGCAACCCCAGCATGGTGCTACTCGATTAGCCCCCCTCGGTGGACTCTGAGTTAAGGGACACAGGGGGGGCCTGTTCTTTCTTCCCTGAGAGGGTTTGCACTCTACCGTCCAGCCCCTAAACGGCGCCACTCTGTGCACAGTACCTGCCGTGTTTGAGTCCTGAGGATGAGACATCTGCCGAGAGCCGCAGGTTGAGGTCATAAATGCCTGGTTCACAGAAATGGCCTTCTGCAGTGTGACTGTGGTATCCGCCGACAGTAGCTTGTGAAGAAGGCCCTCATGGCCGATTCGAATGACAAAAATGTCCCACAGCGCTTCGTTGAGGTGGTTGCTGAACTCGCATGGTGCCGCCAGCCTCCTGAGGTCCGCGGCATATTTCGCGATTTCCTGGCTTTCGGGCCATCGGTGGGAATAGAACCGGTGTCTGGCTGTGAGGATGCTCTCCTTGGGCTTGAGTTGCTCCTGGATCAGGGTTGTGAGCTCCTTGTACGACTTGGTCTTTGTCTTCGCTGGTGCCAGCAAGTCCCTGATGAGGTCATAGACGTTGGGCCCACAACTGGTTAGCAAGATATCAGCCAGGTCGTTTGCTGTGAAGAAATGTTCTAGCCTCTCCACAAAGGCATCACAATCATCACCATTTGCGAACTGCTGCAAGGATAGCCAGTTCCACGTGAAAATTCGTATCCTCGTCGCCAGTTGTTGTGTCCTTAGATGCTCTAATAATGACTCCACAAGGCAGTGTGTTGTACTTGAACTATAGTGACCTTAGTCCTTTATTGGTTAACTCCAGAGTGAGGAGCACACCTGGTGGCCTGCCTTTTATATTAGGCCAGACACACCTGTACTGGTAACCTACGAGTCTCCCACTGCTGTGCCATCTGGTGGCACACCTTGTGATAGTACCAACAGTAGCCTTGTAGGATACATGACACAGTGGATGTAGTGTATTTGGATTTCCAAAAGGTATTCGATAAGGTGCCACTGCACAAGATAAAAACTCACGGGGTTGGGGATAATATATTAGCATGGATAGAGGATTGGCTAACTAACAGAAAACTGAGAGTCGGGATAAATGGGTCTTTTTCCGGTTGGCAAATGAGGTGCCGCAGCGATCGGTGCTGGGGCTTCAGCTATTTACAATCTATATTAATGACTTGGATGAAGGGACCGAGTGTAATGTAGCCAAGTTTGCTGATACAAAGATGGGTGGGAAAGCAAATTGTGAGGAGGACACAAAAAAATCTGCAAAGAGATATAGATAGGCTAAGTGAGCAGATAAAGATTTGGCAGATGGAGTATGATGTGGGAGAATGTAAGGTTATCCACTTTGGCAGAAAAAATAGAAAAGTAAATTATAATTTAAATGGAGAAAAATTGCAAAGTGCTGCAGTACAGAGAGACCTGGGGTCCTTGTGCATGAAACACAAAAAGTTAGTATGCAAGTACAGCAAGTAATCAGGAAGGTAAATGGAACGTTGGCCTTTATTGCAAGGGGGATGTTATGTATGTAACTTTGCAATACTTGCCACCAGAGGGCGCAACTGTTGGAGTCCTAATGATCACCTGCACACACGTACAGGGCCAGTATAAAAGGTTGGCTGCCATGTTGTTTAGGCACTCTGGAGTTGTAATAAAGAAGACTAAGGTCACACTAAGTTTAGCTCACAGTACTCAGCCTCATGGAGTCCTTCTATACATAACAGGGATAGAATATAAAAGCAGAGAAGTCCTGCTACAACTGTACATGGGTATTGGTGAGGCCACACCTGGAGTAATGCATACAGTTTTGGTCTCCGTATTTAAAGAAGGATATACTTGCATTGGAGGCTGTTTAGAGAAGGTTCACTAGGTTGATTCTGGAGATGAAACATAGAAACATAGAAACATAGAAAATAGGTGCAGGAGTAGGCCATTCGGCCCTTCTAGCCTGCACCGCCATTCAATGAGTTCATGGCTGAACATTCAACTTCAGTACCCCATTCCTGCTTTCTCGCCATACCCCTTGATCCCCCTAGCAGTAAGGACCTCATCTAACTCCTTTTTGAATATATTTAGTGAATTGGCCTCAACAACTTTCTGTGGTAGAGAATTCCACAGGTTCACCACTCTCTGGGTGAAGAAGTTCCTCCGCATCTCGGTCCTAAATGGCTTACCCCTTATCCTTAGACTGTGACCCCTGGTTCTGGACTTCCCCAACATTGGGAACATTCTTCCTGCATCTAACCTGTCTAACCCCGTCAGAATTTTATATGTTTCTATGAGGTCCCCTCTCATTCTTCTGAACTCCAGTGAATACAAGCCCAGTTGATCCAGTCTTTCTTGATAGGTCAGTCCCGCCATCCCGGGAATCAGTCTGGTGAACCTTCGCTGCACTCCCTCAATAGCAAGAATGTCCTTCCTCAGGATAGGAGACCAAAACTGTACACAATACTCCAGGTGTGGCCTCACCAATGCCCTGTACAACTGTAGCAACACCTCCCTGCCCCTGTACTCAAATCCCCTTGCTATGAAGGCCAACATGCCATTTGCTTTCTTAACCGCCTGCTGCACCTGCATGCCAACCTTCAATGACTGATGTACCATGACACCCAGGTCTCTTTGCACCTCCCCTTTTCCTAATCTGTCACCATTCAGATAATAGTCTGTCTCTCTGTTTTTACCACCAAAGTGGATAACCTCACATTTATCCACATTATACTTCATCTGCCATGCATTTGCCCACTCACCTAACCTATCCAAGTCGCTCTGCAGCCTCACAGCATCCTCCTCGCAGCTCACACTGCCACCCAACTTAGTGTCATCCGCAAACTTGGAGATACTACACTCAATCCCCTCATCTAAATCATTAATGTACAGTGTAAACAGCTGGGGCCCCAGCACAGAACCCTGCGGTACCCCACTAGTCACTGCCTGCCATTCTGAAAAGTACCCATTTACTCCTACTCTTTGCTTCCTGTCTGACAACCAGTTCTCAATCCATGTCAGTACACTACCCCCAATCCCATGTGCTCTAACTTTGCACATCAATCTCTTGTGTGGGACCTTGTCGAACGCCTTCTGAAAGTCCAAATATACCACATCAACTGGTTCTCCCTTATCCACTCTACTGGAAACATCCTCAAAAAATTCCAGAAGATTTGTCAAGCATGATTTCCCTTTCACAAATCCATGCTGACTTGGACCTATCATGTCACCTCTTTCCAAATGCACTGCTATGACATCCTTAATAATTGATTCCATCATTTTACCCACTACCGATGTCAGGCTGACCGGTCTATAATTCCCTGTTTTCTCTCTCCCTCCTTTTTTAAAAAGTGGGGTTACATTGGCTACCCTCCACTCCATAGGAACTGATCCAGAGTCAATGGAATGTTGGAAAATGACTGTCAACGCATCCACTATTTCCAAGGCCACCTCCTTAAGTACTCTGGGATGCAGTCCATCAGGCCCTGGGGATTTATCGGCCTTCAATCCCATCAATTTCCCCAACACAATTTCCCGGCTAATAAGGATTTCCCTCAGTTCCTCCTCCTTACTAGACCCCCCGACCCCTTTTATAACCGGAAGGTTGTTCGTGTCCTCCTTCGTGAATACCGAACCAAAGTACTTGTTTAATTGGTCCGCCATTTCTTTGTTCCCCGTTATGACTTCCCCTGATTCTGACTGCAGGGGACCTACGTTTGTCTTTACTAACCTTTTTCTCTTTACATATCTATAGAAACTTTTGCAATCCGTCTTAATGTTCCCTGCAAGCTTCTTCTCATACTCCATTTTCCCTGCCCTAATCAAACCCTTTGTCCTCCTCTGCTGAGTTCTAAATTTCTCCCAGTCCCCAGGTTCGCTGCTATTTCTGGCCAATTTGTATGCCACTTCCTTGGCTTTAATACTATCCCTGATTTCCCTTGATAGCCACGGTTGAGCCACCTTCCCTTTTTTATTTCTATGCCAGACAGGAATGTACAATTGTTGTAGTTCATCCATGCGGTCTCTAAATGTCTGCCATTGCCCATCCACAGTCAACCCCTTAAGTATCATTCGCCAATCCATCTCAGCCAATTCACGCCTCATACCTTCAAAGTTAGCCTTCTTTAAGTTCTGGACCATGGTCTCTGAATTAACTGTTTCATTCTCCATCCTAATGCAGAATTCCACCATATTATGGTCACTCTTCCCCAAGGGGCCTCGCACAATGAGATTGCTAATTAATCCTCTCTCATTACATAACACCCAGTCTAAGATGGCCTCCCCCCTAGTTGGTTCCTCGACATATTGGTCTAAAAAACCATCCCTTATGCACTCCAGAAAATCCTCCTCCACCGTATTGCTTCCAGTTTGGTTAGCCCAATCTATGTGCATATTAAAGTCACCCATTATAACTGCTGCACCTTTATTGCACGCACCCCTAATTTCCTGTTTGATGCCCTCCCCAACATCACTACTACTGTTTGGAGGTCTGTACACAACTCCCACTAACGTTTTTTGCCCTTTGGTGTTCTGCAGCTCTACCCATATAGATTCCACATCATCCAAGCTAATGTCCTTCCTAACTATTGCCTTAATCTCCTCCTTAACCAGCAATGCTACCCCACCTCCTTTTCCTTTTATTCTATCCTTCCTGAATGTTGAATACCCCTGGATGTTGAGTTCCCAGCCCTGCTCATCCTGGAGCCACGTCTCCGTAATCCCAATCACATCACATTTGTTAACATCTATTTGCACAGTTAATTCATCCACCTTATTGCGGATACTCCTTGCATTAAGACACAAAGCCTTTAGGCTTGTTTTTTTAACACCCTCTGTCCTTTTAGAATTTTGCTGTACAATGGCCCTTTTTGTTCTTTGCCTTGGGTTTCTCTGCCCTCCACTTTTCCTCATCTCCTTTCTGTCTTTTGTTTTTGCCTCCTTTTTGTTTCCCTCTATCTCCCTGCATTGGTTCCCATCCCCCTGCCATATTAGTTTAACTCCTCCCCAACAGCACTAGCAAACACTCCCCCGAGGACATTGGTTCCGATTCTGCCCAGGTGCAGACCGTCCGGATTGTACTGGTCCCACCTCCCCCAGAACCGGTTCCAATGCCCCAGGAATTTGAATCCCTCCCTGCTGCACCATTGCTCAAGCCACGTATTCATCTGAGCTATCCTGCGATTCCTACTCTGACTAGCACGTGGCACTGGTAGCAATCCCGAGATTACTACTTTTGAGGTCCTACTTTTTAATTTAGCTCCTAGCTCCTTAAATTCATTTCGTAGGAACTCATCCCTTTTTTTACCTATGTCATTGGTACCAACGTGCACCACGACAACTGGCTGTTCTCCCTCCCTTTTTAGAATGTCCTCCACCCGCTCCGAGACATCCTTGACCCTTGCACCAGGGAGGCAACATACCATCCTGGAGTCTCGGTTGCGGCCGCAGAAACGCCTATCTATTCCCCTTACAATTGAATCCCCTATCACTATCGCTCTTCCACTCTTTTTCCTGCCCTCCTGTGCAACAGAGCCAGCCACGGTGCCATGAACTTGGCTGCTGCTGCCCTCCCCTGATGAGTCATCCCCCTCAACAGTACTCAAAGCGGTGTATCTGTTTTGCAGGGGGATGACCACAGGGGACCCCTGCACTACCTTCCTTGCACTACTCTTCCTGCTGGTCTTCCATTCCCTCGCTGGCTGTGGACCCTTCTCCTGCAGTAAGACCAACTCGCTACACGTGATACTCACGTCATTCTCAGCATCGTGGATGCTCCAGAGTGAATCCACCTTCAGCTCCAACTCCGCAACGCGGACCGTCAGTAGCCGGAGGTGGACACACTTCCCGCACATGTAGTCGTCAGGGACACTGGTGTTGTCCCCGTGTTCCCACATGGTACAGGAGGAGCATATCACGTGACCGAGCTGTCCTGCCATGACTTAACCCTTAGATACACTTAAATTGCCGACAACAATGTTAAAAGTTACTGACTAATAAAGAAAAAGAAAAACTACTCACCAATCAGCAGCCAATCACTTACCACGTTGGCTGTGACGTCACCTTTTGATTTCCTTCTACTTCTTTTTTGCCTTCTCCCAGCTGGAGCTGCACCGGTACGTCTCTCTGGACTCCCGCCTCTCTCGACGCTCCCCGGACTGCTGAGCCTTTTATAGGCCGCTGTCTCTCTGGACTCCCGCCTCTCTCGACGCTCCCCGGACTGCTGAGCCTTTTACAGGCCGCTGCCTCTCTGGACTCCCGCCTCTCTCGACGCTCCCCGGACTGCTGAGCCTTTTACAGGCCGCTGCCTCTCTGGACTCCCGCCTCTCTCGACGCTCCCCGGACTGCTGAGCCTTTTATAGGCCGCTGCCTCTCTCGACTCCCGCCTCTCTCGACGCTCCCCGGACTGCTGAGCCTTTTATAGGCCGCTGCCTCTCTGGACTCCCGCCTCTCTCGACGCTCCCCGGACTGCTGAGCCTTTTACAGGCCGCTGCCTCTCTGGACTCCCGCCTTTCTCGACGCTCCCCGGACTGCTGAGCCTTTTATAGGCCGCTGCCTCTCTGGACTCCCGCCTCTCTCGACGCTCCCCGGACTGCTGAGCCTTTTATAGACCGCTGCCTCTCTCGACTCCCGCCTCTCTCGACGCTCCCCGGACTGCTGAGCCTTTTATAGGCCGCTGCCTCTCTGGACTCCCGCCTCTCTCGACGCTCCCCGGACTGCTGAGCCTTTTATAGGCCGCTGCCTCTCTCGACTCCCGCCTCTTTTGTTTGTTCTGCATGGTTGAGTAGGTTAGGCCTCTACATATTCGAGTTCAGAAGAATGAGATAATACCAGACAGATATCTTCCCAGCATCGAAGCTCACCGGCAAGTACTGTGCATAAAATAACGTCGCTAGCAGGCAGAACTGCATATGGCAGGGCCTGCATGTCTGCAGCTGCAAGACCTAGGATGACTCAGAGGCCGCCATTGGGCATGAATGCAAATCCATTAGCACCATGTTGGCGCTGCAGGGTTAATCATAGCAGGTACAAAAGCAGGGAGGTCCTTCTGCAACTGTATAGGGTTTTGGTGAGGCCACACCTGGAGTACTGCGTGCAGTTTTGGTCACCTTACTTAAGGAAGGATATACTAGCTTTGGAGGGGGTACAGAGACGATTCACGAGGCTGATTCCGGAGATGAGGCGGTTACCTTATGATGATAGATTGGGTAGACTGGGTCTTTACTCGGAGTTCAGAAGGATGAGGGGTGATCTTATAGAAACATTTTAAATAATGAAAGGGATAGACAAGATAGAGGCAGAGAGGTTGTTTCCACTGGTCGGGGAGGCTAGAACTAGGGGGCACAACCTCAAAATACGGGGGAGCCAATTTAAAACCGAGTTGAAAAGGAATTTCTTCTCCCAGAGGGTTGTTAATCTGTGGAATTCTCTGCCCAAGGAAGCAGTTGAGGCTAGCTCATTGAATGTATTCAAGTCACAGCTAGATTTTTAACCAATAAGGGAATTAAGGGTTATGGGGAGCGGGCAGGTAAGTGGAGCTGAGTCCATGGCCAGATCAGCCATGATCTTGTTGAATGGCGGAGCAGGCTCGAGGGGCTAGATGGCCTACTCCTGTTCCTAATTCTTATGTTCTTATCATCGAGCCCATTAATGTCGATTCAAGCACTACGTGTGCAAAGTCTGCGAAACAATGGGGCACCTCCAGCGAATGTGCAAGAGTGCTGCGACTCACCACGTGGCAGAGTCGGCAGAGGAAGATCGATCCGGTGGTGCGGATCATGCAGAACAAACAAAAGAGGCAACTCAACCCGAGGAAGAAGTGTATGGGGTACACACCTTCACCACCAAGAGCCCTCCTATCATGCTGAAAGTCAAATTGAACTGTATTCCAGTGTCAATTTTCAGGGGCAAGTCAGTCAATTATTAGCCAGAAGGCTTTTGAGAAACTGTGGGGCAACAAGGCACAAAGGCCCAAATTGAGCCCGATTCAGACAAAGCTGCGCGCCTACACCAAGAGCTCATACCAGTCATGGTTGTGTATGCAAGCACTCTAATAATGATTCCACGAGGTAAGGGTATAGTACTTGAACTTAGATACCTTAGCCCTTTATTGCAGCTCCGAGAGTGAGGACACCAAGAGGTGAGCTCCCTTTTATACTTGGTTACCTGCAGTGTACAGGTGACCCTTAGGTCTCCAGCAGCAGCACCCTCTGCTGGTACAGGTATAGTGTATACAGGGTGAAGGTACATTCAGTGGTCTAGTGTTACAGTACATACATTATCATGCATTCATAACAATTGGCAGTGCGGCAGTTAAGGTATCGTACGATGGAGCTGTGCATGATTTATCACTGTGGATTGTACCAGGCGATGGCCCAATGCTATTCGGCAGAAGCTGGCTGGGAAAGATTCGATGGAACTGGGACAACATCAAAGCACAATCTTCAGTGGATGATACTCGTGCGCCCAAGTGCTGAGCAAATTTCCGTCGCTATTTGAACCAGGCATCGGCAACTTCACAGGCACCAAGGTGCAGATCCATCTAGTCCCCGATGCAAGGCCCGTTCATCACAAGGCTCGAGTGGTTCCATATATGATGAGCGAGAAAGTCGAGATCAAACTGGACAGACTTCAATGAGAGGGAATCATATCGCCAGTCGAGTTCAATGACTGGGCCAGTCCAATTGTTCCAGTGTTGAAAAGTGATGGCATGGTCAGAATCTGCGGAGACTACAAGGTAATGATCAACCGAGTCTCGTTACAGGACCAGTACCCACTGCCCAAGTCGTTCACCAAGTTGGACCTAACCTCTGCCTACATGACACAGGAGCTGGCTGAATCTTCGAAAAGATTGACGTACAGCAACACACACAAATTAATGTTTATATACCACAGATGCCCTTTTGGGATTCACTTGGCTGCTGCCATCTTCAAGAGGAACATGGAGAGTTTGCTGAAATCGGTTCCACGCACCGTTGTGTTTCAAGACGATATCCTGATCACCGGTCGTGACACACCTGCACAACCTGGAAGAGGTTCAAAAGTCGACGAGACAGAGTGGGACTCAGGCTGAAATTCTCCAAGTATGTTTTCCTGGCGCCAGAGGTCGAATTTTTGGGGAGAAAGATTGCGATGGACGGCAACAGACCCACAGACTCAAAGACAGAGGCCATCAAGAATGCACCCAGACCACAGAATGTGACGGAGCTGTGTTCGTTCCTGGGACTCCTCAACTATTTTGATAACTTTCTACCTGGGTTAAGCACTTTGCTGGAACTGTTGCACATGTTGCTACGTAAGGATCATGACTGGATTTGGGGTAAATCTCAAGAGACAGCCTTTGAGAAGGCCAGAAACCTACTTTGTTCTAATAAGTTACTTGTACTGTATGATCCGTGTAAATGATTAGTGCTAGCTTGTGATGCATCTTCGTATGGGGTCGGCTGTGTGTTACAGCAAACCAATGTATCGGGCAAACTTCAACTGGTTGCATACGTGTATTGAAGTCTGTCTAAGGCTAAAAGAGCCTACAGTATGGTCGAGAAAGCAGCGTTAGCATGTGTATATGGAGTTAAGAAAATGCACCAATACCTATTTGGACTTTGGTTTGAGCTTGAAACCAACCACAAATCGCTCATTTCACTGTTTTCAGAAAGTAAAGGTATAAACACCAATGCTTCATCCCGCATCCAAAGATGGGCACTAACATTGTGCGTCTATGACTATGTTATCCGCCACAGACCAGGCACGGAGAATTGTGCTGATGCCCTCAGCCGGCTACCATTGCCCACTACCGGGGTGGAAATGGCGCAGTCCACAGACTTGCTTCTGGTCATGGATGCTTTTGAGAGCGAAGGGTCACCCATCACTGCTCACCAGATCAGGACCTGGACCAGCTAGGATCCTGTGCTATCACTTGTAAAAAGTTACATCCTCAATGGGAGCTGGTCGGCCGTTCCCGGAGATGAAATTAAGCCGTTTCACCGACGCAAAGATGAAATGTCGCCTCAATCAACATAACAAAAAAACAAATTAACTGGTAATTATCACATTGCTGTTTGTGGGAGCTTGCTGTGCGCAAATTGGTTGCCGCGTTTCCTACATTACAACAGTGACTACACTCCAAAAGTACTTCATTGGCTGTAAAGCGCTTTGAGATGTCCGGTAGTCATGAAAGGCCCTATATGAATGTAAGTCTTTCATTCTTAAAAATATAAAAACTGACTTTTCAGTCCAGGCCAATTTAAACCTTTTGCCTCGATGCTGGTTTAAAGCTATCCGCAGTAGTGAGCTGTTTGACTTACAATTTTGCTGCGTCAGCACCATTGAATAATTAGTCATAACCGCCTGCACAATGTTGGCCTTGTGCAGGGAATTAGCCTAATGGGAAGTTGCAAAATCTGGCCACCAGCTCAAATTTAAAGGCAGTGTGCACTTAAAGGTAAGTGGCTGAATATGGGGACAAGTACTCCTTCCGCCTGCCCAGCTTCATTCCCTAAAATGAAATCCAGAACTGTCTCTTTGGTTGGGCTTGCTACGTCTTGGATAAAAAAAGTTCACCTGAGTGCAATTTAGGAATTCTGTTCTCTCTATACCTTTTACACGGATTGTATCCCAGTTAATATTAGGATAATTGAAATCCCCCACTATTACTGCCCTATTGTTTTTGCACTTGTCAGAAATGTGCCTACAAAATTGCTCTTCTATCTCCCACGGACTGTTTGGGGGTCTATAGTACACTCCCAGCAGTGTGATTGCACCTTTTTTGTTCTTTAGTTCAACCCATATGACCTCATTTGATGATCCTTCTAACATGTCATCCTTTTTCACAGCTATAATTATTTCTTTATCCAATACTGCCATACCCCCTCCTTTTTTAACTCCTGCTCTATCTCGTCTGAAAATCCTGTAACCAGGAATGTTGAGCTGCCATTCCTGCCCCTCTTTAAGCCATGTTTCAATAATCGCTAAGATATCATACTTCCACTATCTGTGCTCTCAGCTCATCTGCCTTATTCACAATACTCCTTTCATTTAGGTATACAACATTGAGCAGAGCCAAACTCCTTTTTTGACTCATTTCCAACCGTTATTTGCTCTGCCTTCCAAACTCTCTTACTACTCTTCCGAAATCTACTCCTTGATAAAATGCAACATCCCCATCGACATCTGGGAGTCCCTGGCCAAAGACCGCCCCAGGTGGAGGAGGTGCAGCCTGGAGGGTGCTGAGCACCTCGAGTCTTGTCGCCGAGAGCATGCAGAAAACAGGCGTAGGCAGGAGTGTGCGGCAAACCAGTCCCACCCACCCCTTCCTTCAACGACTGAAAGTCCCACCTGTGACAGAGACTGTGGTTCTCATATTGGACTGTTCAGTCACCTAAGAACTCACTTTTAGAGTGGAAGCAAGTCTTCCTCGATTTTGAGGGACTGCCTATGATGATGATGATGATGACTTCTCTTCTACCTTCCATCTCTTGCTCTGCTTTTTCTCACTTCTAAATCTATGCTCAGCTTCCCACCCCCATGCTAAGCTAGTTTAAACCCTCCCCAACAGCACTAGCAAACCCCCTCGCTAGGATATTGGTCCTAGCACTGTTGAGGTGCAACCCGTCCGGCTTGTACAGGTCCCACCTCCCCCAGAACCGGTCCCAATTCCCCCAAGAATCTAAAGCTCTCCCTCTCTCCAGCCACGCATTCATCTGCTCCATCCTCCTATTTCTGTACTCACCAGCGCGTGACCTCTGGCTGTTCACCCTCCCCCTTCAGAATGTTTTGCAGCCGCTTGGTGACATCCTTGACCCTGGCAACCGGGAGGCAGCAGACCATCCTGGAATCAAAATTAATGAATTGTAATTATTTGTGAGCCTTTGCCAAGGCAGGAGATGTGAGGCAGGTGAAAATAAGGTGAAAAGAAAACCAATGTGAAGGCAACAGAGAGTCAAGGGGCATCGAGCATCCAAACCCCCACCCTCACCCTCACCCACCCTGTTAGGCGGGTGGCACAACGCTTGCCCTTTAGGACACCTTTCCTACAGAACACAGTGCATCATTTCTGGCAGGTGGCAACTAGATTTACATAGAATTACATCGAGTCTACAGCACAGAAACAGGTCTTTCGGCCCAACAGATTCATGCCGTGTTTATGTTCCACATGAGTCTTCCCCCACCCCTCTTCCTCTAACCCCACCAGCATAGCCTTCTATTCCTTTCACACTCATGTGTGTATCGAGTTTCCCTTTAAGTGCACCTACTTAAATGCCTCAACTACTCCTTGTGGTACAGCATTCCACATTCTTATTTGGGTAAAGAAGTTGCTCCTGAATTCCCTATTGGATTTATTGGATATTATTTATTTATTTATATCTATTTATAATATTTATTTCTTGCACCAAATGCAGAAGATGATGGCAAACTCACCATCATAGGCAGTCCCGCAGAATCGAGGAAGACTTGCTTCCACTCTTAAAATGAGTCCTTAGCTGGCTGAACAGTCCAATGCAAGAGCCACAGGTGGGACAGATAGTCATTGAGGGAAGGGCTGGGTGGGACTGGTTTGCTGCACGCTCTTTCCGCTGCCTGCGCTTGATTTCTGCATGCTCTCGGCGACGAGACTCGAGGTGCTCAGCGCCCTCCCGGATGCACTTCCTCCACTTAGGGCGGTCTTTGGCCAGGGACTCCCAGGTGTCGGTGGGGATGTTGTACTTTGTCAGGGAGGCTTTGAGGCAAACTGTAAGGAAGCTGGCGAGGCAAGACTACCTGACAGTGCCGTGCATGGCCAAAACTGCAGGCCACAAACTGTTCCACTCATTCATTCTGTTCCCAAATTGTGAATTCCTTCACTCTGTCTCTGCTTCCTTCCTCCTGCAATCGACAGGGTTTTTAAATCCAAACCCATCAACTAACAACTTTCCAACCTTGGTGCTGTCCTTCACAATGGGCCATCACCCGTCACATTTTATTCTGACTGAAGGAAAAATGGTTCCCCTGAAACGCTGTGGTTCCCATCGGGGCTCTGTGAAAGCACAAGGAGATACCGGCAATGCTTGTTCTACTTCAGGCCATAACTTCAATCCCACTTCCACATGGCATCTGGGTCCATTTGAACAACAATTCTGACCTGATGATCTGTTTAGATAACACGTTGCTGCAGGGAATTCCACTGGGCCATCCGAGCAGCCAACAAATCAAACTGTTGCACTAGATGTGCCAACTGCACAGCTTCCTTCATTGTTATTTTGATCTTTGCCGGTTCTAGAAATATCAGAGATTATTCCAGTGTCAGCTCCATACTATTGAACTGGTGCTGTGTTAACAGTAACAACAACTCTATATTAGTGGCCCGAAATTCATCGACATACCGCCCGCTTACCGCTCAAAAATGCAATTTTGGTGAAGAAACACCTACATACCGCCGACATATCACCTGGCGGAAAATTCATCGGTGACATACCGCCGGGTAGTATGCACACCGCCTACCCATGCAGACTGCCGACATACCGCCCAAAAGTGCAAAATTCATGACATACCGCCGGAACTGCACACCGTCCTGGAGAAGGTTCTTTTAAGTGGATCTTAAGTGGGCGGTATGTACTCAGAGCTGGCAGGTTTGTTTGATATTACACAGATCTTTATAGTTCACAGTTTGATGTATTTTTAAATGGATTGTAGTATTTTCTAGTGTTAGCTAATATTATAATTGGTCTAATAAAGCCTTATTTACTCCTTTATTAATGAACTATAATGAACATTTTATTAGTCTCTCCCACACCCCAGTATCTCTCTCTCAACCTCAGTCTCTCTCTTTCTGTTCTCACCCCCCAGTCTCTCTCTTTCTCTCTTTCACCCCCCAGTCTCTCTCTTTCTCTCTCTCACCCCCCAGTCACTCTCACCCCCAGTCTCTCTCTTTCTCTCTCTCACCCCCAGTCTCTCTCACCCCCAGTCTCTCTCTTTCTCTCTCTCACCCCCCAGTATCTCTCAACCCCAGTCTCGCTCACACCCCCCCAGCAATCTCTCCACACCCACCCCCACAGCAATCTCTCTCCCCCCCACAGCAATCTCTCTCCCCCTCACAGCGATCTCTCTCCCCCCCCCACAGCGATCTCTCCCCCCCACCCACAGCGATCTCTCTCCCCCCCCACAGCGATCTCTCACCCCCCACAGCGATCTCTCCCCCCCCCCACAGCGATCTCTCTCCCCCCACAGCGATCTCTCCCCCTCTCCCACAGCGATCTCTCTCCCCCCCCACAGCGATCTCTCCCCCCCACAGTGATCTCTCTCCCCCCCTCAGCAATCTCTTTCCCCCCCCACAGCGACCTCTCCCCCCCCACACAGCGATCTCTCTCCCCCCCCACAGCGATCTCTCCCCCCCCACACAGCGATCTCTCTCCCCCCCACAGCGATCTCTCCCCCCCCACAGCGATCTCTTTCCCCCCCCACAGCGACCTCTCCCCCCCCACACAGCGATCTCTCTCCCCCCCACAGTGATCTCTCTCCCCCCCACAGCAATCTCTCCCCCTCTCCCACAGCGATCTCTCCCCCGCCACAGCAATCTCTTTCCCCCCCACAGCGACCTCTCCCCCTCTCCCACAGCGACCTCTCCCCCCCCACAGCGATCTCTCCCCCCCCACAGCAATCTCTTTCCCCCCCACAGCGACCTCTCCCCCTCTCCCACAGCGACCTCTCCCCCTCTCCCACAGCGATCTCTCCCCCCCCACAGCAATCTCTTTCCCCCCCACAGCGACCTCTCCCCCTCTCCCACAGCGACCTCTCCCCCCCACAGCGATCTCTCCCCCCCCACAGCAATCTCTTTCCCCCCCACAGCGACCTCTCCCCCTCTCCCACAGCGACCTCTCCCCCCCCACAGCGATCTCTCCCCCCCCACAGCAATCTCTTTCCCCCCCCACAGCGACCTCTCCCCCTCTCCCACAGCGACCTCTCCCCCTCTCCCACAGCGACCTCTCCCCCCCGCCACAGCGATCTCTCCCCCCCCACAGCGACCTCTCCCCCTCTCCCACAGCGACCTCTCCCCCCCCACAGCGATCTCTCCCCCCCCACAGCAATCTCTTTCCCCCCCCACAGCGACCTCTCCCCCTCTCCCACAGCGACCTCTCCCCCTCTCCCACAGCGACCTCTCCCCCCCGCCACAGCGATCTCTCCCCCCCCACAGCAATCTCTTTCCCCCCCACAGCGACCTCTCCCCCTCTCCCACAGCGACCTCTCCCCTCTCCCACAGCGATCTCTCCCCCCCCACAGCAATCTCTTTCCCCCCCACAGCGATCTCTCCCCCCCACAGCGACCTCTCCCCCCCCACACAGCGATCTCTCTCCCCCCCACAGCGATCTCTCTCCCCCCACACAGCAATCTCTTTCCCCCCCACAGCGATCTCTCTCCCCCCCCACAGCAATCTCTTTCCCCCCCACAGCGATCTCTCCCCCCCACAGCGACCTCTCCCCCCCCACACAGCGATCTCTCTCCCCCCACAGCGATCTCTCCCCCTCTCCCACAGCGATCTCTCCCCCTCCCTCAGCAATCTCTTTCCCCCCCCACAGCAATCTCTCTCCCCCCACAGTGATCTCTCTCCCCCCCCCCCACAGCGATCTCTCCCCCCCCCCACAGCGATCTCTCCCCTCCCCAACAGCGATCTCTCTCCCCCCCCACAGCGATCTCTCCCCCCCCACACAGCGATCCCTCCCCCTCTCCCACAGCGATCTCTCCCCCCCACTAAGCAATCTCTTTCCCCCCCCACAGCGATCTCTCTCCCCCCACAGTGATCTCTCTCCCCCCCCCACAGCGATCTCTCCCCCCCCACACAGCGATCTCTCTCCCCCCACAGCGATCTCTCTCCCCCCCCCCACAGCGATCTCTCCCCCCCCACACAGCGATCTCTCCCCCCCCACACAGCGATCTCTCCCCCCCCTCAACAGCGATCTCTCCCCCCCACACAGCGATCTCTCCCCCCCCAACAGCAATCTCTCCCCCCCCACAGCGATCTCTCCCCCCCCACACAGCGATCCCTCCCCCTCTCCCACAGCGATCTCTCTCCCCCCCCACAGCGATCTCTCCCCCCCCACACAGCGATCCCTCCCCCTCTCCCACAGCGATCTCTCCCCCCCACTAAGCAATCTCTTTCCCCCCCCACAGCGATCTCTCTCCCCCCACAGTGATCTCTCCCCCCCCACAGCGATCTCTCCCCCCCCACACAGCGATCTCTCTCCCCCACACACAGCGATCCCTCCCCCTCTCCCACAGCGATCTCTCCCCCCCCCACACAGCGATCCCTCCCCCTCTCCCACAGCGATCTCTCTCCCCCCCACACAGCGATCCCTCCCCCTCTCCCACAGCGATCTCTCTCCCCCCCACACAGCGATCCCTCCCCCTCTCCCACAGCGATCTCTCTCCCCCCCACACAGACATCCCTCCCCCTCTCCCACAGCGATCTCTCTCCCCCCCACAGCGATCTCTCCCCCCCCACAGCGATCTCTCCCCCCCCCACAGCAATCTCTTTCCCCCCCCACAGCGATCTCTCCCCCCCCGCCCTCAGCAATCTCTTTCCCCCCCAATAGCATTCTCAGATCAGCAGTCTCTGGCCTCTTGTCGGTGCCTCTCGGGGGACGGAGCTTGACAGCCGTGCGCACGCGCCACTCGGGAGCCGAAGATTCTCCACCGCCCGCCACCCCCCCACTGCACTCCGTCACCCCCCACTGCACTCCGTCACCCCCCACTGCACTCCGTCAAACCCCACTGCACTCCGTCACCCCCCACTGCACTCCGCCACCCCCCCGCACTCCGCCACCATCCCCCGCACTCCGTCACCCCCCACTGCACTCCGTCACCCCCCACTGCACTCCGCCACCCCCCCGCACTCCGCCACCATCCCCCGCACTCCGTCACCCCCCACTGCACTCCGCCACCCCCCCGCACTCCGCCACCATCCCCCGCACTCCGTCACCCCCCACTGCACTCCGCCACCACCCCACTGCACTCCGTCACCCCCCCACTGCACTCCGCCACCCCCCCCGCACTCCGTCACCCCCCACTGCACTCCGCCACCCCCCCCGCACTCCGCCACCCCCCCCGCACTCCGTCACCCCCCACTGCACTCCGTCACCCCCCACTGCACTCCGCCACCCCCCCCGCACTCCGTCACCCCCCCACTGCACTCCGCCACCCCCCCCGCACTCCGTCACCCCCCACTGCACTCCGCCACCCCCCCCGCACTCCGCCACCCCCCCCGCACTCCGTCACCCCCCACTGCACTCCGTCACCCCCCACTGCACTCCGCCACCCCCCCCGCACTCCGTCACCCCCCACTGCACTCCGCCACCCCCCACTGCACTCCGCCACCACCCCACTGCACTCCGCCACCCCCCCCTGCACTCCGCCACCCCCCGCTGCACTCCGCCACCCCCCCCTGCACTCCGCCACCCCCCACTGCACTCCGCCACCCCCCGCTGCACTCCGCCACCCCCCCCTGCACTCCGCCACCCTCCCCTGCACTCCGCCACCCCCCGCTGCACTCCGCCACCCCCCCCTGCACTCCGCCACCCCCCACTGCACTCCGCCACCCCCCCCGCACTCCGCCACCACCCCACTGCACTCCGCCACCCCCCACTGCACTCCGCCACCCCCCCCGCACTCCGCCACCATCCCCCGCACTCCGCCACCACCCCACTGCACTCCGCCACCCGCCACTGCACTCCGCCACCCCCCCCGCACTCTGCCACCCCCCACTGCACTCCGCCACCCCCCCCTGCACTCCGCCACCATCCCCCGCACTCCGCCACCATCCCCCGCACTCCGCCACCACCCCCTGCACTCCGCCACCCCCCCCTGCACTCCGCCACCATCCCCCGCACTCCGCCACCATCCCCCGCACTCCGCCACCACCCCCTGCACTCCGCCACCCCCCCCGCACTCCGCCACCATCCCCCGCACTCCGCCACCACCCCACTGCACTCCGCCACCCCCCACTGCACTCCGCCACCCCCCCCGCACTCCGTCACCATCCCCCGCACTCCGCCACCATCCCCCGCACTCCGCCACCACCCCACTGCACTCCGCCACCCGCCACTGCACTCCGCCACCCCCCCCTGCACTCCGCCACCATCCCCCGCACTCCGCCACCATCCCCCGCACTCCGCCACCCCCCCCGCACTCCGCCACCATCCCCCGCACTCCGCCACCATCCCCCGCACTCCGCCACCACCCCACTGCACTCCGCCACCACCCCCTGCACTCCGCCACCCCCCCCGCACTCCGCCACCATCCCCCGCACTCCGCCACCACCCCACTGCACTCCGCCACCCCCCACTGCACTCCGCCACCCCCCCCGCACTCCGCCACCCCCCACTGCACTCCGCCACCCTCCCCTGCACTCCGCCACCCCCCACTGCACTCCGCCACCCCCCACTGCACTCCGCCACCCTCCCCTGCACTCCGCCACCCCCCCCGCACTCCGCCACCATCCCCCGCACTCCGCCACCACTCCACTGCACTCCGCCACCCCCCACTGCACTCCGCCACCCCCCACTGCACTCCGCCACCCCCCCACTGCACTCCGCCACCCCCCACTGCACTCCGCCACCCCCCCACTGCACTCCGCCACCCCCCACTGCACTCCGCCACCCCCCCACTGCACTCCGCCACCCCCCACTGCACTCTGCTCCAGTTACCGCCGAGAAAAGTGGGATGAAAATCCTCGCGGTACCGGGCAATAAAAAATAACGCACCGCTCGGGGACCGCCGAAAAACGGGCAGAACTTGTGTTTCACCAATTTTGGTCGCTAGGTGTGTTAAAATGCACCACCGCTCAATGAGGCCATGCTGTGCGACATAGATGTCAGCTGTGGCTCAGCGGTAAAATTCCCCCTGAGCCTGTAATCTCCTCCAGCCCCACAACCCCCCGAGATGGCTGCATTCCTCTAATTCTGCCCTCTAGAGCATCCCTGATTATAATCACTCAACCATTGGTGGCCGTGCCTTCTGTTGCCTGGGCCCTAAGCTCTGGAACTCCCTGCCTAAACCTCTCCACCTCTCTACCTCTCTTTCCTCCTTCAAGACGCTCCTTAAAACCTACCTCTCGCCTTGCCTAATTTCTTCTTATGCAGCTCGGTGTCAAATTTTTTGTTTCATAATACTACTGTGAAGCGCTTTGGAACGTTTCCCTACATTAAATGTTCCTCTTCTTGTGGGTTCAAGTCCCATTCCAGAGTCTTGAGCACAATGCTCAACATATCAATATTTTAACCACCCTTCCTCTCAATGCTTTTGCTTTAAACTTCTGTGAATACACTTTGCTTTAAACACCCAACATTTAAAGGCAACCCTTTTCCAAATTCTCTGTGTGGAAACATTGTGCTACAATTTCTGCTTCTGGCTGCCTGTGTTGTCGCCCCGGAGGGCGGGGTCGGCAATGGCGGCAACGAGCTCTCTGGGCAGGAGTGGCGAGCCGCTGGGCAATGCCCATGGTTGCAATACCGGATCGATCTTTGCCTCCTGCCTGACCAGTGAGCGACTGCAGAGAGCTAAGTAATGTCAACCTCAGGTAAGTGTAACAGGTTTTTTTTTTGCGATTTATGTAGTGGTGGCGTGAGGTATTTTTTTGGCAATGTTTTTGATCGTTTTTTTTCATGATTTCTTTGCTCCCCGGGCCTTTCTTAGGGTGCTCCCGAGCCGGCTCCTTAGCTCGGGATTTTCGCTTGCTCAGTCGGCCTAGCACCCTAAGAGAGGTGTGCAACACCTCCTTTAGCACTCTGCCCCACACTCAGGGCCCAGCTGACCAATTTTGCTGAGTGAGGCGCAAACTGTTCCCGGGTGGTAGCAGGACTGCCCCGCTGGCATTAACACCCTGCGCACATTCAGAGGCAGAACTCCAGGACATAGTCGACGTATTTACTGAGGCGTACGAAAGCATGGGCCTTACGCTAAACATCCATAAGACAAAGATCCTCCACCAACCTGTCCTCGCCACACAGCACTGCCCCCCAGTCATCAAGATCCACGGCGCGGCACTGGACAATGTGGACCATTTTCCATATCTTGGGAGCCTCCTATCAACAAAAGCAGACATTGATAAGAAGATTCAACACTGTTTCCAGTGCGCCAGCACAGCCTTCGGCTGCCTGAGGAAAAGAGTGTTCGAAGACCAGGCTTTCAAAACTGCCACCAAGCTCATGGTCTACAGGGCTGTAGTAATACCCGCCCTCCTGTATGGCTCAGAGACATGGACAATGTACAGTAGGCACCTGAAGTCACTGGAGAAATACCACCAACGATGCTTCCGCAAGATCCTACAAATCCTCTGGGAGGACAGACGCACCAACATCAGTGTCCTCATCCAGGCCAACATCCCCAGCATTGAAGCACTGACCACACTTGATCAGCTCCGCTGGGCAGGCCACATTGTTCGCATGCCAGACACGAGACTCCCAAAGCAAGCGCTCTACTCGGAGCTCCTTCATGGCAAACAAGCCAAAGGTGGACAGAGGAAATGTTACAGGGATGCCCTCAAAGCCTCCCTGATAAAATGCAACATCCCCACTGACACCTGGGAGTCCCTGGCCAAAGACCGCCCTGTGTAGAGGAAGTGCGTCCGGGAGGGCGCTGAGCACCTCGAGTCTCATCGCCGAGAGCATGCAGAAACCAAGCACAGGCAGCGGAAGGAGCCTGCGGCAAACCAGTCCCACCCACCCTTTCCCTCAACGACTATCTGTCCCACCTGTGACAGGGACTGTGGCTCTCGTATTGGACTGTTCAGCCACCTAAGGACTCATTTTAAGAGTGGAAGCAAGTCTTCCTCGATTCCGAGGGACTGCCTATGATGATGATGATGATGAAATTTTAAAAGCAGAAAATCCAGCTCATATTGAGTTTAAAAAGTCCTGAAACATGACAGGCAGTCACAGGTCAGCTTTGAGTGGGTAAGAATCCACAGTCCAAAACAGCCAATCCTGCAACAATGTGGGAAATGTCAGAGCTGCAGCAAGGGCTGCACTTGTGGGGTTGTAAATAAGGCACATGATTGGGATAGGCCAGAGGTTTCTATAACTATTCATCGAGCTTGTGCTGTATCCTGACTGTCAGATCCTGACACTGTAAACTCTGGAAAGACATATTCCATTCCCCATCCCTTCATCTTAATGAGCACAAAATTCACCAAGACCACAGAACAATTTTTGAACAAAAAGTAAAGGCAACTCAAATGAAGCGCACATCAAATCAAGTCCCATTTGATCCATGATGAGCTCCTCAATTTCTGTTAAACATTAGCTGGTTTGAAAGGTGGTGTAATCGACTTGAACTGTGATGCTGATGTTGCTTTCAAGAGTTAGTTTATGGCTGTGGGCCAATACATGCTGTACAGTACTAGTAATGGCTGCAGCTCTGGGAGAATTACCTCGTCTAAATTTATGTAGCCAGCGTTTAATTTTAGAGTTTGCAGTACAGAATGCTGAGGTAAGCCTCTAAGTCTGGCACAGTAGACATTCTGTTGGGTGTCTGCAGATTGCTTCGTACAGCATTATGTGAAACTCTAGACCCGTATGCAGGCCCTAAAACCAAGACAGAACTATTTATAGACATTCCAGATACATTTGTATCTCCACTATCACATTAACCTTTCATCCACATCTTCAGATTTACAGTGAGACATAGACAGCCTGTTCTCTGTGGCAGGAATGAACCCTTTTACCAACGCTTCATATTCACATTCACAGAGAGACACGGGGCAGCCTGTTCCCAGTTGGAGTGAGGCAGGGAATTAACCCTTTCAACGACTGCTTCCCATTCATAGTGGACACCTGGCTTGCCTCTGGCAGGTTTGGGGATGCTTAAATACGATGTAGCTCTTTTAAAATTCCAGTCAAAAAATGGCTGTGAGAATGTATGAGAGGGAGAGGCAGTGAGTGAATATGGGAGAAAGGGAGAGACTAAAACAAAAGCAAGGAAAAAGATTTGGAATGGGAGATGGTAAAAGGAAGTGATGGTTAGGGAAATAATGAAAGTGTGGAAATAACGAAAGCAGGCGTATGGGAGGTAAGTAAGAACAGTGTCAGTGAAGAAGAGAGCTAAGATCAGGGTGGGACAGAGCAACGAGAGGTTGACTGGGGAGAGTGACTGTGAGGCAGTGAGAAGAGTGTAAGTGTGTGCAAGTCTTGGAGGGAGAGCAAGTACGGGAGCTGTGAGGGATTGTGCACAAATGCTGCCACAGCGTCCATGTGACAGAATGCCGGTATGGAAGATAGAATGAGATTGGGAGATTCAGAGAATGTGAAAGAGAGTGCTGGAGGGGAAGGACGGTCTGGGCGATGCTGTGGGTGTCATGAATGTAGACCATGTATACTAACTGTATAGTCACATAAGTTATGCCACCAGAGGGCACTGCGGTGGGAGATCTGAGGGTCACATGCATAGGTGTGCAGGGTCCAGTATAAAAGGCTGCCCACCGTGCTTATGCCTGACTCTGGAGTTACAATAAATGGGACTAAGGTCACAACAGCTCAAGTACAATACTAGACCTCGTGGACTCATTCATAAGAGTATTAAAGACATAACAACTGGCGACGAGATTACGAACTTTCACCCAAAAATGACTAACCTTGGTGCATTAGAAAAGTTCTCAGAGGGTGAAGATTGGGAAGCCTTTACAGAGCAGCTTGACCAATATTTCGTAGCAAATGACCTGGTAGGCGATGATCTGGCCAGCTGGCAGATAAGCGCAGAGCTATCTTGTTGACTAGTTGTGGGCCTGCAGTCTACGACCTCGTCAGGAACTTGCTTGCACCAGAGAAAACAACGACCAAGTCATATGAGGAGCTGAAAGTACTAATTCAGGACCAACTCAAACTGAAGGAGAGCATCCTCACGGCCAGGCATCGAGTTTATTCACACAGCCGTCCCATGGGCAAGGAAATCGCGAAGTATGCTGCCGACCTCAGGAGGCTGGCAGGACCGTGTGAATTCAGCGCATCCCTCGCCGATGTGTTGCGGGACATCTTCGTAATTGGCATCGGTCATGAGGCCCCTCTTCACAGGCTACTGTCTGCCGAAACCACCGTCACTCTGCAGAAGGCCATCAGCATCAGCCAGGCGTTCATGACCTCAAGCTGCAGCTCCAAGCAGATGATGACTCACTCTCAGGACTCAAACCCATCAAATACTGTAAATAGAATGGCGCCTTTCACAGGCAGAACTGTTGATCGTGAATCTGCCCAGGGCTTGATCAGCTCCACTGGGCGGGCCACGTCGTCCACATGCCAGACACGAGGCTCCCAAAACAAGCGCTCTACTCGGAACTCCTTTATGGCAAATGAGCCAAAGGTGGACAGAGGAAACTTTACAGGGACACCCTCAAAGCCTCCCTGGTAAAGTGCAGCATTTCCACTGACTCCTGGGGGTCCCTAGCCGAAGAGCGCCCATAGGTGGAGGAGGCGGATCTGGGAGAGTGCTAAGTGCCTCGAGACTCGTCGGCGAGTGTATGCGGAAGATAAGTGCAGGCTGCGGAAGGAACGTGCGACAAACCTATCCCACCCTCCCTTACCGACTGTCTGTCCCACCTGTGACAGAGACTGTGGCTCTTGCATTGGACTGTTCAGCCACCTAAGGACTCATTTTAAGAATGGAAGCAAGTCTTCCTCTATTCCGAGAGATTGCCTATGATGATAACGACACGAAACACAGAAAGTTAGCATGCAGATACAGCAAGCAATTAGGAAGGCAAATGGTATGTTGGCCTTTATTGCAAGGGGTTTGGAGTATAACAGGAAGGAAGTCTTGCTGCAATTGTACAGGGCTCTGGTGAGACCACACCTGGAGTACTGTGTGCAGTTTTGGTCTCCATACCCAAGGAAAGATATATTTAAGGGAGTGCAACGAAGGTTCATTAGACTGATTCATGGAATCATTGAATGGTTACAGCACAGAAGGAGGCCATTCGGCCCGTCGAGCCCGTGCCGGCTCTCTACAAGAGCACTTCAGTTAATCCCACTCCCCCGCCCTTTCCCCGCAGCCCTGCAATTTTTTTTCCTTCAGGCACCTATCCAATTCCCTTTTGAAAGCCACAATTGAATCTGCCTCCACCACCCTTTCAGGTAGTGAATTCCAGATCCTAAACACTCGCTGCGTAAAAAGGTTTTTCCTCATGTTACCTTTGGTTCTTCTACCAATCACCTTAAATCTGTGTCCTCTGGTTCTCGACCCTTCCACCAATGCAAACAGTTTCTCTCTATCTACTCTGTCTAGATCCCTCATGATTTTCAACACCTCTATCAAATCTCTCTCAACCTTCTCTGCTCTAAGGAGAACAACCCCAGCTTCTCCAGTCTATCCACATAACTGAAGCTCCTCATTCCTGGAACCATTCTTGTAAATCTTTTCTGTGCCCTCTCTAAGTCCTTCACATCCTTCCTAAAGTGCGGTGCCCAGAATTGGACACAATACTCCAGTTGAGGCTGAACCAGTGTTTTATAAAGGTTCATCATAACTTTTTTGCTTTTGTACTCTATGCCTCTGTTTATGAAGCCCAGGATCCCATATGCTTTTTTACCTGCTTTCTCAACCTGCCCTGCCACCTTCAACGATTTGTGCACCTATACCCCCAGGTGTCTCTGTTCATGCACCCCCTATAGAATTGTACCCTTTAGTTTATATTGCCTCTCCTCATTCTTCCTACTAAAATGTATCACTTCCCACTTTTCTGCATTAAATTTCATTTGCCATGTGATGGCATGGATGAGAGGGTTGTCCTATGAGGCGAGATTGAGCAGAATGAACTACATTCTCTGGAATTTAAAAGAATGAGAAGTGATCTCATTGAAACATTTAAGATTCTGAGAGGGCTTGACAGGGTAGATGCTGAGAGGTTGTTTCCCCTGGCTGGAGAGTCTAGAACCAGGGGGCATAGTCTCAGGATAAGGGGTCAACCAGATGAGGAAAATTTTAGTCACTCAGAGGATTGTGAATCTTTGGAATTCTCTGCCCCAGAGAACTGTGGATGTTCAATCGTTGAGTCGTGAGGCTGAGATCGATAGATTTTTGGACTCTAAGAGAATCGAGGGATATGAGGATCGGGCGGGAAAGTGGAGTTGAGGGTGAAGATCAGCCAGGATCTTATTGAATGGCGGAGCAGACTCGAGGGGCCGAATGGCCTACTCCTGCTCCGAATTCTTATGTTCATCTCTACCTGTTCTGGCCTGTTTAGTTTTATTCTTGTCGGTCCTGTAATGACTGTGTCAGTCTGATGAAGGGTCCCATCCAAAAAGTTAACCTGTCTTTTTACTCTTTCAGATTGTGTATTTTCACCATTTTCTGTTTTTAACTTCAGGTCTCCAGCATTCACTGTTGTTCTTAATATCTTTACCAGAGGCCATGGATTTAAAATCTTTGGTAAACAATCGAGAGGGGAGATGAGGAGAATTTCTTTCACTCAGAGAGTTGTCAGGATCTGGAACACTCGACCTGAAAAGGTTGGCGGTAGTTGATTCCATAAATAATTTAAAAGGGAGTGGGACGGGTAGTGGAGGATGAGCAACTTACGGGGTTATGGGCTAAGCGCCACTGCTCTTTCAAAGAAGCAGCGCAGGCACCACGGGACAAACGGCCGGCCTCCTTCTGTGCTGTAAGTTTCTATCATTCTATGAATTTAACACTCACAACATGGCTTCTGGAAAAGGTTGTGTCTTATCAACCTGACTAAACTCTTTGAGGAGATTACTAGTTTGATTAATTACTTCAGGGTTATTTGATTGAGGTATTTAAAATGATAGGACTGGACTGTCTATGTGGATAAGTTTTTTTGAATTAGATAGGCTGGGGAGAATGAAGAGACATGCATAGAACTAAGTTAGATGTCTGGAGGTTTTGCTTTTTGCAGAGAGTCATAGACCTTTGGAATAATTTGCTGGCTAGTGCAGTGATTGCGGAATAGCTACAAATGTTGAAAAGGGAGCTGGAAAAGTTCCTGGAGGAGGCTCATAATCCTACATACAAAAGATGGGTGGGATGTTGGGTAATGTACCATGTGGTAACTTATCTCCTGGAACGCAATTTGATTGGCTTCGAAGGATCAGAGAGGAATTGCAGAATCATTTTTCCCTGAATTGGTCTAGGGTTTAAAAGATTTCTTTTTTGCCTCTTGGTTGCTGGTGGATGGGGGACATTGAGGATCATGATGTTTAGTTACAACATAACTAAATGGGACAGGTAATACCATCACTAAATCTCCCACCATCAACATCTTGGGGGTCACCATTGACCAGAAGCGTAACTGTACCAGCCACATAAATACTGTGGCAACAAGAGCAGGTCAGAGGCTGGGTATCCTGCGGCGAGTGTCTCACTTCCTGACTCCCCAAAGCCTTTCCATCATCTACAAGGCACAAGTCAGGAGTGTGATGGAATACTCTCCACTTGCCTGGATGAGTGCAGCTCAAACAACACTCAAAAAGCTCAACACCATCCAGGATAAAGCAGCCCGCTTGATTGGCACCCCATCCACCACTTTAAACATTCACTCCCTCCACCACCGGTGCACCGTGGACCATCCACAAGATGCATTGCAGTAACTCGCCAAGGCTTCTTCAGCAGCACCTCCCAAACCTGCGACCTCTACCACCTGGAAGGACAAGAGCAGCAGGTGAATGTGAACACTACCACCTGCAAGTTCCCCTCCAAGTTACACACCATCCTGACTTGAAAATATTTTCCTTCATCGTCACTGGTTCAAAATCCTGGAACTCCCTCCCGAACAGCACTGTGGGAGTACCTTCACCACACGGACTGCAGCGGTTCAAGAAGGCAGCTCACCACCACCTTTTCAAGGGCAATCATGGATGGGCAATAAATGCCGGCCTTGCCAGCGGTGCCCACATCGCATAAACACATTTTTTAAAAGGCTCAATGGACCAGCTAGGCTTTTTCAAATCCCTCCATGGCTTCGTCCCTCCCTACCTTTGCAACCTCCACCAGACCTACAAACCTTCGAGATCTCTGCAGTCCTCCAATTCTGACCTCCTGGTCATCCCCCATGTTAATCGCTCCACCATTGGTGGCTGAGCCTTCAACTGTCTAGGCCCAAAGGTCTGGAATTCCCTCCATAAACCTCTTCCCCTCTCTACCTCTCTGTCCTCCTTTATATAACTCCTAAAACTTACCTCTTTGACCAAGCTCTTGGTCATCTGCCTTAATATCTCCTTATGTGGCTCGTTGTTAAATTTTGTTTGATAATGATCCTGTGAAGCGCCTTGGGATGTTTTATTATGTTAAAGGCACTATAGAAATACAAGTTGTTGTTGTTGTACTTTCAGAGGTCTGTGCACAGACAGGGCCAAGAGCTCACAGCTCACAAACATCAACCGGTAACACGTTACAAAGGAATCCACGCAGGCACCGCTGTGGAGAGTGCAGCAAGTGTAAACATTATGATCAAATAATTCTGAACGTATTGTCATATAATAGATAAACGGATCAGTATTCGCCCATGTTGTGTCTATAAGCACTCTAGTAATGACTCCACGAGGTAAGGTATAGCACTTGAACTGTTGTGACCTTAGACCTTTTTATTGCAGCTCCTGAATGAGGGTACAGCAAGGTGAGCTCCCTTTTATATTCGGTTACCTGCAGTATGCAGGTGACCTCCAGGTCTCCAACAGTTGCACCCTCTGATGGTATAGGCATATTTTATACAGTGTGAAGGTCTTATGTAACTGTACATTAAGTGTACAGAGTATATACATACACAACATCACTCCCCCCTAAGTCGTGTGCCACTGGCCTTTGCACTGTGTGCTCTGGCCCTCGACTTGAGTGCCCAAAGCTCTTGCACTTTGTCTGTGCTTGGGAATGGCTCTCTCCCTGTAGACCCCCAAATCCTAGTTGCCATGACGTTGGGAAAAGGTCAGCAGTGGATGGTTGGAGGTTGTAGTGGGGGGCTGTGTGGGTTCTGGGTGTGATCCATGTGTGTCCATGGCTACATACATCCATTCCCCCCCCACCACCTCCCCCCCCATACATAGACCATGTGTGTGGCTCGACATCTGCATTGGCATACATGTACAGAGATTAAAGAATAGGATGAGTTATGTGACTGTTTTGGGTTCAGCAGTGGTGGAACAAGTACATATTACATGTAAGGTACATACATGGTATTACAGTCTTGCCCCTGGGGTGTAGGTGCAGGTGGGTGAGGACGCTAGTTCCAGAGTGACCGGACTGTGTCCAGGTTGTCTGATGGTGGCGCTGCGCCCCCTGCCAGCTGGGTGGGCTCAGATCGCTCACTTGGCTGAGTCTCAGGGCCTTTGCCGTTGCCTAGTGGTGGGCAGGACCAGAAGAATGTGTGGCGTTCCTGTCCTCCTTTGAGGGCTGCAGGGTCTCCCTGCTGCCCTTCAGTGGTGGTGGGAGCCTGGTCGTCCCAGGTCCCGTCGGGAGGGCTGGAGGGTGCTGGCCTCTTGCTCCCGGTGCTGGCCCTGGTAGCCAGAGGGGTAGGGTTGATCTGGGGCAGGGTGCCAGTAGTGGTGCTTGTGCCGTCCGCTGATCGCTGGCCCTGCAGTGGGAATGCTCCCAATGTGTGTGTCCACATTTCCTGGGGCATCTCACTGGTCCCAGAGACGCAGGCTACATGATCGGGTAGCCCACTGGACCTGGGTGCTTCCCATGGGAGGCTGCCCTTGGTGTTGTCGGGGTACATGTAGAACCTGGCATCACACATTATTCCATCATTTACATGCATGCTACATTGGCTCTGATCGCAATCACCCAACTCAACATTGTTGGTTGTCTTTACAAAATCACGCTTGTCAATTACATCGTTTCCCTGTATGCTATCGGCATCGCTGTTCAAAGGTACATTTATATATTTGCATTTGTCAATTACATCTCTTACATTAGTATCACTGGCATCGCTGTATAAAAATTGGAACTGTCCATTTAATTGTTCTGGATTGCCAGTCTCCTTTAAGAGGGCCTTATAAAATCTTTACCCCAATCTGGTTTGCTGCTCGGCATCACATGTTGCTCCCACAACGCTGCCCCTCTTGGTCTGGTCGCGGCCATCTTGATTTCAGGTACGTCACCTCGTGGTGCAGGCGCCATCTTCTTTTTCTCCACGAGGTAGGCTGTGGTGATCCTTTTCTCCCCAGGTTCTGCCATGGAAGCCGGAAATTTACCTTCTGCGTCGATCTTCTTCCTTCAGAGTCCTGCCACAGCCCGGAAAGTGAGGTCTGGTCGTTCGGGTTGGATCATCTCGCCGTTGCGTCACCGCGGAGTCGAGTTGGAGGGTAAGATCTTCAGGTGCTGCGATGGATCCAAATTTGGGGCCGCATAGGACATCGATTGCCGGGGCCTGGAGGCTTTCCCAGCTCCAACAGAATTGGATTTGGTTCATCCATCTCCTCCCTAGCAAGGTTGGACCATCACCAGCAACGATCCACAAAGGTAGCTTGTGCATCGCGTCGCCGTAGGACACCTGGACATCCACGCTGCCAACGACTGGGCTGGTGTCTTTTCTGTAAATGAGCAGCTTCACCCGGATCGGGAGCATCTTAGGTCGTCCAGTGGGATTGTCCCAGAGTTTCTCGAAGGTCGCCTGATTCATCAGCAATTGGCTCGCCCCTGTGTCGGCCTCCATCGAGACTGGGACCGTTGATTTCGACTTCCATTTTCAACGGGGAACTCTCAGTGGAGCAGGTAAACACTTCGTACACCTCTTCCTGGGGCTGAGCTGCCTCCTGGACTCTCTCTTCGTCTTCATCAGTGCTGGAGCCCAGGTGATCGACCGACTCTTCAGCGACTCGGTGAGTAAAGTTTCTTTTACACATTCGCTGTAGATGGCCTTTAGTGTAACAGCCCTTGCAAGTATAGTCTCTGTATCTGCACTGGTGGGTTATGTGATTTCCTCCACAGCACCAGTATGTGGCTGGCTGGTTGGCCCCATGCGGCGGACTCAGGGTTGCGGGACTCGGGGTTGAAGCCTTGCCTTTTAAAGGCACCATTCGGTGCATGGTACTTGCTCGGTTAAAGTCCTGGGGTTGGGTCATCATCCTTCTGGAATTGCAGGCCGAGGCCATGAATACCTGGCTGACGGTAATTGTCTTCTGCAGGGTGAGCGTGCTGTCTGCAGAGAGCAGCCTGTGGAGGAGGCCCTCGTGGCCGATTCACATAACAAAGATGTCCCTCAGTGCTTCGGTGAGGTGGTCACCAAAATCACATGGTGCCGCCAATCGTCTCAGGTCTGCAGCATATTTTGCGATTTCTTGTTCTTCGGGCCTCCGGTGTGTGTAGAACCGGTGTCTGGCTGTGAGGATGCTCTCTTTAGGCTTGAGCTGTTCCTGTATGAGCTTTACGAGTTCCGCGAACGTTTTCGTTGTCGTCTTATCTGGGGCTAGCAGATCCCTGACAAGGCCATGAATGGTGGGCCCACAATTGCTGAGCAGGATAGCTCTGCACTTATCAACCAGCGAGGTCGATGTGTTTCCGGCCAGGTCGTTCGCGATGAAGTGGTATTCTAGCCTTTACACAAAGGCATTCGAATCTTTCCCATCAGCAAATTGTTGAACGTTGCCATGGTTAGCCATTTTACGCATGGAAATTCGTATTCTCGTCGCCAATTGTTGTGTCTTTAAGCACTTTAGTAGTGACTCCACGAGGTAAGGTATTGCACTTGAACTGTTGTGACCTTAGTCCTTTTTATTGCAGCTCCTGAATGAGGGTACAGCAAGGTGAGCTCCCTTTTATACTCGGTTACCTGCAGAATGCAGTGACCTCTAGGTCTCCACCAGTTGCACCCTCTGGTGGTACAGGCATATTGTATACAGTGTGCAGGTACATTCAAAGGTCTTATGTAACTGTACATTAAGTGTACAGGGTATATAAATACACACCAGCCCACTAGACCTTCAGGCTTGAAGTACTTGCTCAGATAAACCACTGGAAATTGGAAATAGCTCTGGAGCATTAGGGATCAGGGATCCATTACTGCACTTTCAGGGATCAACATCGACTCAATGGACCAAAAGGCTTAAGACACCCACACTTCAACAGACCAATGTTTGAGCCCTCACTCCCCGGACTAACGGGCATCAACTCCCTGTTCCCTAATCTTGACCTCTCCATTAGTAAAACTCAGAACGATCACCCAATTGGGCCACCAAAGATTGGACCTCAAAATGAAACAGTGGGAATTTGACCCACCACACATGACTGTTAGAAAATGGTAAAACAAAAGTTAGCATAGTGTGTTGATGCCCTCCTATTCTGTGCCCGAGAGATAGAACATGCGTTCACAGCTCCAATTCACCACACAGTGAAGTTAAAATCTCGCTCATTCTGTTGAGGCCAGATGCTCTTGCGTGCGGAGTGAGGAGAAAGTGGCAGGTGAGTCAACTAAGATCACTCTTGCACACCTCTCAGTGGCTGCATCTTGCCTCTACCCTTCCTTGGGCAATGATGCATTGGGCATCAGGGGAAGGATACAATGAAATACATGGAAGAGAAAAAAAACAAAAGCACCTACCTTTTGCTTTGTCTCACTTTTGATGCCCGTAAGTCCGGGGAGTGAGGGCTCAAACACTGGTGGTCCATTGAAATACAAAGCCCACACCCCTTGGAATGATCTGAATTGGGGTAAACTAGCAATCGCAGATTGGCCCAAAATAGTACAATTCGAGTCACGCTAAACTTTAGTTTCGCTCTTTCTGTTTACTGCCAGTCTCATTGTTTTACTTGAATATACTGTTGCTGTGTAACAATAAAAGCTTGAGTTGCAACATCACTAAGTGCCTCTTAGCCTCGTGTTACTGGCCTGTTTATGTTCTCTCAAAGTAGCATCAAACAAAGAGCTTGCAGCTAGTGTTTGGGAGGGAAGTAGGGCACAGTCGGAGGAGCAGCAGCTTTGAAACCTGTTGTGCGCTCTAGACCCAACTCCGAATGAGGCGGATGTCAGAGGTCAGGAACTCAATCAGCATTCCCACAGTGCACCAATTAGCATGTGATACATCTGTGGAAACTTGACGCTACTTACACAGAATTACTCACATGGTGTTCCTGCTAACTGAACACTCTTTCAGTGTTAAGGGCCCTTTGTGGGGTGTTGTTGAGTCACTTCTGGAAAGAGAATGACCAAGTCTCAACCAGAAGACCCAAGTCCCTGCCCATGATGGATTTATATACTCAGTTCAATGAAGTACCCTGTATACGAAAAGCTTCAGGTCAAGGTCAAATAAAATTGTTTAGAACTGCTCTGAACAGTGTTGGTTTCCCCTGAATGGCACACCAACATAACCATCACCATTGATACCCTGCTCCACAGGGCTCGGGACCTCTCTCTAGAATCTCCAAGTAGCTGGGTTGCATTGTCATCATTTTTAACTCTAACAGATTGATGCTGTTTGTACTTAAATGATGCAACATGTACAAACCGGACAGTGTGGATCCCTAATTTTGTATTGAAGTCGTGTGAAGGTCACTTGGCCCTTCATTTCTTTATCAAAATAGGATAGATTTTGTTACGCTCATGATAAAGTGATACAATTGAGTACTGTATGCAATGAGCAGGTGTGACCTTAGCTCCTTTAATTAAACTCCAGAATGTTGGTACAGCATGGGAGGCCTGCTTTTATACAGTGCTCCCAAGGGATGCTGGGATCCCTTGGGACTCCAACAGGTAAGTCCTCTGGTGATGGTATGAAACAGGTTGCCAAGGGTTACATACATAAGCGATTCAGCATTTCTACCTTCTGTGCTGATGGGTCCAACTGAAGATCAGCCTTCTTCCTTGACGGCTTCATTTATATAGTGCCGTTGCAGAGGTTTGATGTAAAGCACCTGGTACCACAAATGGGCATCCTAGTTTGTGGCGGGCTCACTGGTCCAAGGCCCTGTCACAGATCATTTTGATTCTTTCTTTAACCAGAATTTGGTTTTATTCAGGCATAAATTGGTGCTCTGACCCTTGGGCTGCTGTTTTTCCTATGCTGCTGGGCCCAATATAGCGCTTGGGTAGTGTTTGTGAGTGCTAGTTACTGTCCCCACTTATGGTAATGTAGCTGAAGTTGGTTCAACTGTGGCCAATTCTGCCACTAAGGTGGCTACTGTGACTGCCAGTTTAGAGATTGCAGCTGCCATTTTGTGATCAGGAATCTTTACAAAAAAAATACTTCTCATATGTAAAAGAGAATGAAATTAAGCCAAGCAATTTTTTTTCTTGCAAAGTTACCAATTACAATGTGGTAATGACAGAAAGCAAGATCTGTGAGATTGAAAGATCAATCTTGTATCATGACCAGCTCCTGAATTTCCCAGTTTTCCTTCATGCTTTCAGTAATCCCTGTAGTTTTTCCAATGCAGCTGACACAAGTGCAACACGTTGAAGAAAGAAATGTTTCTGTATTTTCTCTCCTGTTTTCCCTTGTTGCTTGCTTAGAAACAGAGGAGCTTTCATGAACAGAAAAAAGCCATTTTCATCCAACAAGCTCACTCCTCTCATCATAATCCCTCTTTCTCCAGAAACACATTTAGTTGCTCTTTTATGTTATGTTCACAATTTGCTTCAATGGTCTTTCATGAATGTTCCACTCATTGGGCGGGCCACATTGTTCGCATGCCAGACACGAGACTCCCAAAGCAAACGCTCTACTCGGAACTCCTTCACGGCAAACGAGCCAAAGGTGGACAGAGGAAACATTACAAGGACACCCTCAAAGCCTCCCTGATAAAGTGCGACATTCCCACTGACACCTGGGAGTCCCTGGCCAAAGACCGCCCTAAGTGGAGGAAGTGCATCCGGGAGGGCACTGAGCACCTTGAGTCTCATCGTCGAGAGCATGCAGAAATCAAGCGCAGGCAGCTGAATCAAGCAAACCAGTCCCACCCACCCCTTCCCTCAACGACTATCTGTCCCATTTGTGACAGGGACTGTGGTTCTCGTATTGGACTGTTCAGCCACCTAAGGACTCATTTTTAGATTCCGAGGGACTGCCTATGATGATGATGATGATGATGATGAAGTACCTTGCGATGTTTTACTATGTTAATGCTGCTATATATATGCAAGTTGTTGTTGCAACACGTGGCAGAAGATAAAGATTAAACCCATTCATAGTCTGACAGAAAAAGAGATCTGAATTTTTTACTGATTACAACATTTTACTGCTGGATGATTTCGATCAAACTTTGTTGCATCTTGCTGGAGAAGAATGTCACAAGTTTTGAACGGTGAATATATTTAGGTAATTGTGCTTTGAGACAATTCTCAATGTCTGTGCAAAGGACGTGATCTGCCCACCAATATTTCATCTACCCTGCCTGTACTGGTGCATTACAAATGCATACAGGTGAGTCATCACTGCAGCAGAACTTCATTGCAGTCACCACAAATCTCCTGATGACTGGCTGGGAAGCTACATGCCTTATTTTAAACAGATTGGGTCAGTTAGTGCTCTTTATCTGCACAGAGCACCACTTATAAGCCTTTCAAGTCTGAGATCACCCCTCCTGAGTCATCGTCAATCATATCACATCATAGCATAACTGCTGCTGTGAGAAACAACAACAACTTATATTTACATAGCACCTTTAATGTAGTGAAACGTCCCAAGGTGCTTCACAAGAGTATTATGAGACAAAAACATTTGGCACCGAACTACACAAGAGGAAATTAGGGCAGGTAACCAAAAGCTTGGTAAAAGAAGTAGGTTTTCAGAAGCATCTTGATTGAGGAAAGAGAAATAGAGAGTTTTAGGCAGGGAGTTCCAGAGCTTGGGGCCTAGGAAACAGAAGGCACAGCCACCAATGGTGAGCGATTATAGTCAAAGATGTTCAAGAGGGCAGAATTAGAGGACTGCAGACATCCCGGGGGATTGTGGGGCTGGAGGAGATTACAGTGATAGGGAGGGGCAAGGCCATGGACAGGTTTGAAAACAAGAATGAGAATTTTGAAATTGAGGCATTGCTTAACTGGGAGCCAATATAAGTCAGCAAGCATAGGGGTGATGGGTGAGTGGGATTTAGTGCGAGTAGGACACAGGCAATTAAGTTTTGGATCACCTCTAGTTTATGTAGGGTAGAATGTGGGAGGCCAGCCAGGAGTGCGTTGGAATAGTCAAGTCTAGAGGTAACAAAGGCACGGATGAAGGATTCAGCAGTGGATGAGCTGTGGGAAGGGCGGAGATGGGCAATGTTACGGAGGTGGAAATAAGCGGTCTTAGTTATGCTGCGGTATGTAGTCGAAAGCTCATTTCAGGGTCAAATATGACACTAAGGTTGCAAACAGTCTGATTCAGCCTCAGACAGAAGTTGGGGAGAGGGATGGAGTTTGTGGCGGGGACCAAAAACAATGGCTTCGGTCTTCCCAATATTCAATTGGAGAAAATTTCTGATCAGCCAGAACTAGATGCCGGACAAGCAGTTTGACAATTTAGAGACCGAGGAAGGGTTGAGAGAAGTGTTAGTGAGATAGAGCTGGGTGTCATCTGCATACATGTGGAAACTGACACTGCGTTTTCAGATGATGTTGCCAACAGGCAGCATATAGATGAGAAATAGGAGGGGCCAAGGATTGATCCTTGGGGACACCAGAGGTAACGATGTGGGAGTGGGAAGAGAAGCCATTGCAGGTGATTCTCTGGCTACGATTAGATAGATAAGAATGGAACCAGGTGAGTGCAGTCCCACCCAGCTGGACAATGGTGGAGAGGCGCTAGTGAAGGACAGAATGGTCAACCGTGTCATAGGCTGCAGACAAGTCAAGAAGGATGAGGAGGGATAGTTTGCCGTTGTCAGTCACAAAGGATGTCATTTGTGACTTTGATGAGAGCCGTTTCAGTACTGTGGTAGGCGTGGAAACCGGATGGGAGGGATTCAAACATGGAATTGCGGGAAAGATGGGCACGGATTTGGGAGGTGACAAACGGGGCAGATGTGACATGTTTGATCCCATTACGGGTCATGAACTCTTTGAACTCGGCACTGGTGAAGCACGGCCCATTGTCACTCACAAGGACATCAGACAGGCTGTGCATGGCAAATATGGCCCGCAGGCTTTCAATGGTTGCAGCAGACGTGCTTGCCGACATTATCTCACATTCAATCCATTTGGAGTACGCATCTACAACCACTAGGAACATTTTTCCCAAGAACTGGCCTGCATAATTGACATGGACCCTAGACCACGGTTTGGAGGGCTAAGACCATAAACTTAGTGGCGCCTCCCTGGGTGCATTGCTTAACTGTGAACATGTTACATTTGTGCACGCAGGACTCTAAGTCCGCATCGATAACGGGCCACCACACGTGGGATCTGGCTAGCGTTTTCATTATTACAATGCCTGGGTGGGTGCTGTGGAGATCACTGATGAACGTGTCCCTGCCCTTTTTTGGTACCAATGCCCGATTGCCCCACAGAAGGCAGTATGCCTGTGTAGACATTTCATCTTTGCACCGCTGGTACGGCTTTATTTCTTCCTGCATTTCTAAAGGGACACTAGAGCAACTCCCGTGGAGCACACAGTTTTTTTACTAAGGACAGTAAGGGGTCCCGGCTCGTCCAGGTTCTAATCTGTCGGGCGGTAACAGGTGATTACTCACTCTCGAATGCTTCCATTACCATAACTAAATCTGCGGCTGTGCCATCTCCACCCCTGTGGTGGGCAATGGCAGCCTATTGAGAGCATCAGCACAGTTTTCTGTGCCAGCCTGTGGCGGATGGCGTAGTTGTATGCGGACAACGTGAACGCCCATCTCTGGATGTGGTCCGATGCATTCGTATTTATCCCCTTACTTTCAGAAAAGAGGGATATCAGTGGCTTATTGTTACTTTCCAATTCAAATTTGAGCCCAAACAGATATTGATGCAGTTTCTTTACCCTATAAACACACGCTAATACTTCTTTTTCGATCATGTTGTAGGCCCTCTCAGCCTTAGACAGACTTCTGGATGCATAATCAACCAGTTGCAATTTCCCAGATTCATTAGCTTGTTGCAATACACACCCGATACCTTATGACGACGCATCACATGCTAGTACCAAACGCTTACATGGATCATACAACACAAGCAATTTGTTTGAGCAGAACAGTTTTCTAGCTTTTACAAAGGCATTTTCTTGGCTTTTACCCCATACTCATCCATCTCCTTTATGCAGTAAAGAGTGCAGTGGTTCTAACAGTGTTCTAAGACCTGGTAAGAAGTTACCAAAGTAGTTCAAGAGTCCTAGAAACGACCACAGCTCTGTCACATTCTGTGATCTCGGTGTGTTCTCGATTGCCTCCGTCTTCAAATCGGTGGCTTGATGCCGTCCACCACGATTCTTCTCCCCAGGAACTCCACTTCAGGCGCCAGGAAAACACACTTCGAGCATTTTAACCTGAGCCCCACGCGATTAAGCCGACTAAGAACCTCCTCCAGGTTCTACAGATGCTCGACAGTGTCCCGACCTGTAACCAAGATGTCGTTCTGGAAGACCACGGTGCACGGGACCGACTTCAGTAAGCTTTCCATGTTTCTCTGGAATATCGCAGCGGCTGATCGAATCCCAAATGGGCATCTGTTGTAAATGAAGAGACACTTGTGCGTGTCGAAGCAGGTGAGGCCCTTCGATGATTCCTTCAGCTCCTGCGTCACGTAGGCCGAGGTCAAGTCCAGCTTCGTGAATGTTTTTCCTACCGCCAGCGTCGCAAATAGGTCGTCTGCCTTTGGTAGTGGGTATTGATCCTGCAAGGTCAAACAATTGATAGAGAAACGATTACTTTGTAATCACCACAGATTATGATGGTGCCGTCTCCCTTGAGGACTGGAACAATCGGACTGGCCCACTTGTTGAATTCGATCGGCGAGATGATGCCCTCTCGTTACAGCTGGTCCAGCTCGATCTCCACCCTCTCTCTCATCATGTACGGTACCGCTCTCGCCTTGTGATGGATGGGTCGCGCCCCCGGAATCAGGTGGATCTGCACTTTTGCTCCTTGGGGCTTCCTGATGCCTGGTTTGAACAGCGAAGGTAACTTGTTTAGGACCTGGGCACATGTAGTGTTGTCGATGGACGAGAGCACTCGGTCGCCGTCCCAGTTCCAGCATATCTGCCCCAGCCAGCTCCTACCGAACAGCGTGGGGCCATCGCACGGTACCACCAACTTGTGCATCGCTCCATCATAGGAGCCCTTTACAGTAGCACTGCCGATTACGGGAATCAGTTCCTTTGTGTACGTTCTCAGTTTAGTGCGAATGGGAGTCAGGACTGGCCTTGAGGCCTTGCTGCACCACAATTTATCAAAAGTCTTTTTGCTCATAATGGACTGGCTCGTGCCCGTGTCCAGTTCCATTGACACCGGGAGTCCATTTAATTCAACCTTCAGCATTATCGGGGGACACTTTGTGGTAACTGTGTGCACCCCATATACCTCTATCTCCTCGGTCTGAGGCTCTGGTTCGTCGTGATCCACCGTGGATCTGTACTCCTCTGCAACATGGTGGTTTGCAGGATTAGCAGGGTTTGCAGCTCGCTTGCACATATGTTGGAGATGTCCCATTGTTCCACAATCCTTGCAAATGTATCCTTTGAAGCAGCATGAATGGAAACGATGTTCACCCCCAGAGCGTCAACAAGGTGTTAACAAGGTGCACCCTTGATGGTGGACTCTGAGACAGCTGCGGACGTGCAGCTGCGGGCATGTGAGGCCTGCTCTGTACGTTATGATTTGAAAACAACATTACTTTATTCACAGTACTTGTAGCAGCACTCGTGTGCTCAGAGATTTGTTTGATATTGTGATGAACGCCTGGGCTATCGCTATGGCTTTACTCAAGGTTGGGGTCTCTAAAGTCAAAAGTTTGTGAAGTAGTACTTCATGGCCAATGCCAAGTACAAAGAAGTCCCTGAGCATGTGCTCCAAGTGTCCTTCAAATTCGCAATGTCCTGCAAGGCGTCTTAGCTCGGCGACGTAGCTCGCTACTTCCTGAACTTCAGACCTCTTGTACGTGTAGAACTGGTACCTCACCATCAGAACGCTTGCCTTCAGGCTTAGATGCTCCCAGACCAGTGTGCACAAATTGTCATATGACTTCTCTGTAGGTTTCGCTGGAGCAAGCAGATTTTTCATGAGGCCATATGTTGGTGCCCCGCAAACGGTGAGGAGGATCGCCCTTCGTTTGGCAGTGTTCATTTCTCCTTCCAGCTCGTTGGCCACAAAGTATTGGGCGAGTCGCTCCACGAAGGTTTCCCAATCATCTCCCTCTGAAAATTTCTCCAGGATGCCCACTGTTCTCTGCATCGTTGCGGTGGGGTTCGTCATTTGTACCTCGTCGCCAGTTGTTGAGTATTGAATAAAGAGTCTGACCAGATACTGTGAGCTCAAAGTAAGGTGTGACTGTAGTCCTTTATTACAGGTCTCCAGAGTGCCTCTCCAGCCTGTGAGGCCTCCATATGTACAGGTGCTCCCAAGGTATTGTGGGATCCCTTGGGACTCCAGGGGGTGAGCCCTCTGGTGGTTAAACAAGGAATTTCCAGGTTTACATATATAACAGTGGTGAGCGTGTGATCGAGCAGATCGGTAGCTGCAGAAATGTCATGGTGAATGGAGGACCAAAGGCTGGACAGTTGGGAGTTTATAAGTGCAGTTGTAGAGAGTCGGGTTGATATGAACACGCTTTACACCAAAACGTCTGGGGTTCAAGTATGGTTTTGTTTTTGCACATGTATGTTCACCAATATTCATCTACATGTTCATCAGGGTGTGCAATTGAGTGTGAGTGTCCACGTGTGAGAGTGTGTGTTTATGTGTACAGTTGTATATGTTTGTGCGCATGCATTTGTGTGTGGGGTTATCAGGATATGGGATTGTGCTTGCTGATCAGAGTCTTTGTGTAAATTCCATTGTGTTCTTGTGCAAATGCATGTATACACATCAGAGTGTGCATTTATAGGCCCTGTTACACAGCTCCAATAAATTTTCCATGGTTTGCCCCCATCCAGTTGATGATTTGTTTCCTACAAGATGGTGACCAAGTTAACAGGGACTTCGAACCTTGTTCCACAGAGCCATCTAGTGTCCAGAGTCTGCAATTACCTGGTGCCAGTTGAAATAGCATGGCCAGAAATTGTGACCACAGAAAGTAAGGATCGTGGCCAGGAGATGCGTTCCCTACATAACATTTTTATATAGATATTACTTGCAGAACTGCGATGCCAAAATGACCTGTGTGTGCTGATCTTTGGTGCTTATATTATCGTTTGTCCCCACTCTCCTTTAGACGTACTAGAAACTAAATTGGAAAATAGAGATCCTATCTTCTGTGCGTGTGGTCTTCTAAGTCCACCTCCAAAGCACCCACAGTAGCGTGATGACAAAGGATAATATAAATGACCATTTGTCTTCCAATTGTAAGCCTGGAAACATACTTTGAGCCGGACTAGTACATCATGCATCGTTGCATTAACATGCAATCGTATCCCACGAAGTAAACTCACTCAACAAGCTCAGTACATTAAACAGCAGGATCACAGGGTTGTTCCAATGGCAGAAGGTAAGAACTATGAATATTATGGTAAACTATGGGAGAACCTTGTGTTGGGAGTCAACTACATTAACATGCAAGTTATTCCTGAGTATCTGAGTATATATCTGTAGATGAACCTTTATCAGTGTGCTATCTGTGTATATATTATTAAGTTGTTTATTTAGGGGTCACAATCATGCATGTTTCTTTCATGGTGCATACAAGGTGCCTATTTGCAAGTCGAGCAGGGCTTTTAAGTGTATGTCTAATTAATTTGTGTGTGTGTGCGCGTGCACATTTGAATGCTTAGCAAATGAAGGATGAGTTGGAAAAAGGTCATTTTGTTTTGTTTTCCAACCAGTGAGATGGGTGAAGCTGCCCCAGCCCGAAGAAGCCACTAAAGTACTTATCATGGTTTCTTTTTGAGGGAAGGGGTGAGGGAATCAGTGCTGGGGAATGGAACACTTATACACTTAACAGCCAGTGTCAGCATCAATCACTGAGGTTAGGTACAGCACTTGGTAGATGCAGAACAAAGCTCCTAGATTGTCAGTGCACATTAGCCACGTGCTTAGAATAATACTCACTGCTGCACCAATGTTACATTTACTTTTTTCACAGCAGCTGATTCAAGTGCCAATTTATGCTGAATTATGGTTATTCTTATGCTGTGATCTCCGACTTGGAACTCATTTAAGACTGTGCCTAAACTAACTTCACCTAACTTTTGCAGTTTTTAAGTCATTCCAGGATGTGGGCGTCGCTGGCAAGGACAGCATTTATTGCCCATCCCTAATTGCCCTCGAGAAGGTGGTGATGAGCCGCTTTCTTGAACCGCTCCAGTCCGCGTGATGAAGGTACCCCCACAGGGCTGTTAGGGAGGGAGTTCCAGGATTTTGACCCAGCAACGATGAAGCAACAGCGATATATTTCCAAATCAGGATGGTGTGTGACTTGGAGGGAAACTTTCTGGTGATGGTGTTCCCATGCGCCTGCTGCCCTTGTCCTTCTAGGTGGGAGGCCGCGGGTTTGGGAGGTGCTGCCAAAGCTGTGGCGAGTTGTTGCAGTGCATCTTGCAGATGGTATACACTTCAGCCACGGTGCGTCGGTGGTGGAGTGAATGCTGAATGGGTTGCCAATCAAGCGGGCTATTTTGTTCAGGATGGTATTCAGTTTCTTCAGTGTTGTTGGAGCTGCAGGCAAGTGGAGATTTTCCATCACACTCCTGACTTGTGCCTTGTAGATTGTGGAAAGGCTTTGGGGAATCAGGAGATGAGACACTCCCCACAAAATAACCAGCCTCTAACCTGCTCTCATTTATGTGGCTGGTCCAGTTAAGTTTCTGGATGTTGATGTTGGGGATTCGGTGTTGGTAATGCCGTTGAATGTCAAGGGGCGGTGGTTAGACACTCCCTTGTTGGAGACAGCCATTGCCTGGCACTTGTATGTTACAGGTGTGAATGTTACTTGCCACTTATCAGCCCAAGCCTGAATGTCATCCAGGTCTTGCTGCATGTGGGCATGGACTGCTTCATTATTTGAGGAGTTGTGAATGGAACTGAACACTGTGCAATCATCAGCGAACATCCCCACTTCTGACCTTATGATGGAGAGGTGGTCATGGATGAATTAGCTGAAGGTGGTTGGGCCTAGGACACTGCCCTGAGGGACTCCTGCAGCGATGTCCTGGGGCTGAAATGATTGGCCTCCAACAATCACAACCATCTTTCGTTGTGCTAGGTATGACTCCAGCCAGTAGAGTTTTCTCCCCGATTCCCATTGACTTCAGTTTTGCTACGGATGCCACACTTGATCAAATGCTGCCTTGATGTCAAGGGCAGTCACTATCACCTCACCTCTGGAATTCAGCTCTTTTGTCCATGTTTGGACCAATGCTTTAATTTGGTCTGAGGCCGAGTGGTTCTGGCGGAACCCAAAATGAGCATCGGTGAGCAATTATTGGTGAGTAAGTGCCACTTGATAGCACTGTCGGCAACACCTTCCCAGTAGACTGATGGGGTGGTAATTGCCCAGATTGGATTTGTCCTACTTTTTGTGAACAGGACATACCTCGGCACATTTCCACATTGTTGGGTAGACGCCAGGGTTGTAGCTGTACTGGAACAGCTTGGCTAGAGGCACGCTAGTTCTGGAGCACAAGTCTTCAGCATGGCAGCCAGGATATTGTCGGGGCCCATAGCCTTTGCTGTATCCAGAGTGCTCAGCCATTTCTTGATGTCACCTGGGGTGAATCGAATTGGCTGAAGACTGGCTTTTGTGATGGTCGGGACCTCAGGAGGATCATCCATTTGGCACATCTGGCTGAAAATTGAACTCCAAATCATATAACGCATTAAGGTTTGTCTCGCTCCTAAAGGTATAAATGAATCTATTCCTTCTGTGCTTTAAAAGAATAGGGGCTGCTGGAGTTTCCTGCAATAGTTGGGGCTGGTGAACTCATTTCCTGGATTCTCCTGGAACCTGGAGTTGAGTTAGACAAATTCCGTTATGTTAAATAATATTCCCAAACATCAAACATATCATTGGCACAATTAAAATGCAAAGTCTTTACAAGGGTCAAACCTGGTGAAATAAGCATCAACAAACCCCTTATCTGGGTGATATACGAGACCATTAGCATTCTTACGAATAATTGGATGCACCAAATTTATTTGGAAGCCAGATTTATAAGAGAGCTGTCTCATTAAAATAAATAAATTAGAAATTAAAGTAACACTTACATCCTGGAAGATTTGGCCATTAAAATTAAGGCTAGTTTCATTTAAATGATCACACAGAAAGGATTGTTGATTGAGACAAAATACTGCAAAAAAGCAGAACCGTATCGTCTCTAAGCTCAATGGTCCAGTTGTACGGTCATCTCCAAATCAGAAGGTTGAGGGTTCAAAGCAAATCCCAAGACTTGGAACACACAAGATAGGCTAACACGTCACTGAAGGCGTACTGCATTGTCAGAGGTGAGGTCTTTTGGGTGATATGTTAAACTGTCTGCTTGTTCGGGTAGATGTAAAAGGATTTTATTATCTTTTTTTTTAAAAAACAGCAGGATGTTCTACCGGTGTCTTGGCCAACGTTTCATCCCTCAAGCAACACCTCCAAAACAGATAATCTGGTCATTTACTGTTTTTGGAACTTTGCTGTGCACATGATGGTTGTTGCTTTAGCCTACAAAAAAAAATCAATAACTGCACTTCAAAATTAACCAATTGGCTGTGAAATCCTTTTGTGAACATGGCAGGTGATAGATAAGGAGCAGCTTGCATTAATATATCACCTATATCACCATGTTCTCAGGGTAGGTGATTTATAAATGCAAGCTCCTTCTTCCAATCAGATTCTGCAGCATCGGATTTTCAAGGTTACATATCTTTAAGCAAACCCCGAGACCATCCAAGACCTAAAGTAGTGCAACTGTGTACCAAGAATGTTGCTTTAGTCTTACGGCAGTTGTATTCTCTCCCACCTCTGGTACTGAGCCCAACTGAGGAGTGGAGATTCACTGGAGTAACAGGAGCAAGTTGTGATTAGAGCCAGCTGCATGTACCATCCCCCTACCCAGCACACAGCTCAATACCTTCAGGACGCTGACTACAGGTAGGATAATCTTTACCTACAGTACACAGCAACCTGATACCTGTGGCTAGAGTAGCTTTTACTCAGAACATGTAGAAACCAGATACATTTAAGGTGTTAGCCGTAGGTACAGTAACAGAGCAAAGTGTGTGATGGAAACACGCTGTATTTGTGCTGAATTCACATCGGTGTACTCAAAACAGAGTGGCACTGTGCTGCAGACACAGCAGCTGACAAAGATTTGAAACTGCTTTTGCCAGCCTTGTTATTGTCTACCATTCAGGCAGGTTGCTGATGTCATCGCTGTTTGATGTCAGTTTTTAGACCTGGGTGCAGGGTTCCAGCTCTCCTAGCAGGAGTGCCAAACTGGCAGAGTTTCTCCAGTACACAAGTGATGCCCCAAAACCTCGTCCAGCCAACTTTAACCCAGTGGCTCAGGTTACCTGCCTTTCACCAAATTAAAATCCCTCTCCAGTGCGGCCAGCTTGTTCCAGGGTTACAAGGCAGCACTGCTCAGCCCAATGAGTTCACATTCCTTGTGGTTTCAGGGTGAAAGTGAAGGATTACAAAGGCAACATCAGAAACTAGACTGAACACCAAAAGGCTAAACTTGGAAAAGAACAGACTCCCCTCTGGTTTACTCAGTGTGTGTTTATATTGGGGAATACATCAGGGAGAGAGCTCGGAGATTGGAATTCTATTCCATAACTGATTCCTTCGACAATTAACGAAAAACAAAGTTACGAATCAGTCTCATAAATAGACTATAATCCTCATTTTACAACTTCTGTGGCCATTATAACAGTAAATCTATTCATGTAACTTTTAAATATTTTTGGTGAATTTTTGTGTTCATCAAATTGAGGGGGCCTGTCGAAATCTCGACCTCTGATAAACGACTCAGACACCTTCAGCTCCGGCGGAAGTTTCTTTAATTTACTTGCTAGCAAGGGAAAGGTCACACTCAGTCAATGGCTAAGTGAACACCTCTGCAATGGTACAATTTCATGAGATATTTATACAGTAAAACCCAAGTTATGGCCCTCTCCCTGTGTATTGGCTCTGTCTCGCAGTCAGTGAATACAGATAAAGAGTTCATTACTACATCCTTGTCCTGACATGGTTTCCAGATATTTCCTTTTGTCAGGGTTATTAGTTGGCCAGCCGGCCATTACTCGATGAGAGTGTGGTAATGAGCTATTACCTGCATTGCATTGTGTCAGGATTGTCCAGTTTCCTAGTCAGTTATCTTTTTGCATCAAATGGATGAGGTCTCTACAAGAGATAATGGCTGGTGGTTTGAGTACTTCGAAAAGGGTTGGGTGGAGTGGAACTGGTGTCGTATAGACAATAGGAGAGTATCATGGGTGGTACTTGTCTTCAGCAGGACTTGTCTCCTAGCTGTCTGGTCAGCCATTTCAAGCCAGGTTTAGCTGTTTATGCAAGCTGACTGCTTGTTGCAGAAATTCTGGAAGGACCAGGACTCCATTTTGTTTTATATTAAAAAGGGCACAACAATACAGTGTGGTACAGCTTAGATAAAAATACATTTCCACATTCCCCCATTTTGTCCTTCACAAGGACAACTTAATTCATTCTGATCTTGTACAGTCTCTCTATTTCCATTTCCACACAAGAGCCTTCAGTAGTTGTTGCTACCACAACTCTAGCTGTGGTCTCGGTAGGTAACATGGTTATTCCCACCCTGGCACAGCAACACTTAACCAAGACAAGTAATAGATATAGGGCGAAGACTATCAGCAGGAATATGATCAAACCCTGTACCACAGATCTCCCTCGGGATCCCAACCATCCCGATGCCCAACCCCACAAGGTGATACCGTCCTTGCCAACTGTCTGTTTATACTCTATTACCTTTTTCCTGATATATTCAGCTAGACTGCCGATTTCTTCTGATTTATCCGGGATATACGTACAGCATTCTCCACCTATTAATGCGCATGTCCCTCCTTCCTTGGCTCGGAGATAATCTGAGGCCATACAATTTTGGAAAGCTACTGTTCGAATAGCTACCATTTCATCATTCACCCCTTCGAAGGCTTGGGAAGTTGCGTTGGCTATTGATTCGACTAAGTTAGCCAGTTCCTGTAACTGCCATTCGGTTGATGCTATTCCATAGGGTGTCACCATTACCTTGAATATTCCATTTAGCCATGTCAAATCCCGTTTAACTCTATGACTTCCATCGGCATCCCTTAAGAGTTTTTATTGATCTGATAAAGGGTACCACATATCCTAAGTAACAGGACCCTGTCCAGTTGGCTGGTAACCATAGGTAGGCTTTATGGCCACAAATAAAGTAGGTGCAATTATAGGACGTCAGCTCCTGGTCATTTCGCGCCATCCCTACTCGAGTGGTCTCACCTTCCCACCCTTCACCTGGGGCTTTGTTATGGACCATTGTCCAGCCAATGGTTGCTATCTTTCTCCCATCAGTGGGATTAGTTGTGGCTTGCCATTTAGTCATTTGGGAACACTTGCTGTGTTCCATTTCTGGTCCTTTAGTCTCATTACTCATTAGGCATATTATATCTTCAGGATTTCCTATTCTGGGAGTAATGCTTAGGGGAAAGGAGGCTAACGGTTATTATTATAATTGGGCTGGTACCATCCCTGGAAGGCTGTAAGTTTATACCCTGCTGACCTCCATTCTGTTTGTTCCTTCGTTTCTGACACCTTGATTAGGTTTGTCCTATTTTGCACTATCAACCATTCCACCATTTCTGATTTGTTAAAGGGGACAGATCTTAGGGGAATACCCCCTTCGGAGTGGACAGGTACATGGGAACATATCCAACAACTCGACAAGTTTCTTTCTTGAGCATATTTATGACTCAGTGCCATAAATACGTTTACGTGCAGTTCCCTTCGGTGGCGTGTCTGTACCCCTGGTATAATCAATAATGCAAAGTAAAATCCTGTCAAGCCCAGCACCATCAGTCCCCATAGTCCATACAGTTCCTTATTCAGTCTTCCTTTTTCTGTTCCTTCTTCCCTTCCTCCTGGTCGGGTGCCCTTTTGTAATGGGACGCATGGAACCATGTTGGTCTTTCCTTTACCTTGATTGCAATATTAGTCGCCAGCAAGACCTGGTATGGTCCATCAAATCTTGGCTGTAGACTGCTTTTTCTTTTAAAAATTTTGATGTAAACAAATTTCCCGGGCTCCAGGTTATGACACTTCCCTTCCACTGGCTTGACTTGAGCTTCCTTTACCTGTGAATGAAAGCTGGAAATACATTTGGTTAGTGCAATACAATAATTCAACATATTTTCCTCCATTTTGTGGATGCCCATTTGTTTTGCAGTAAATGGTGCTGTAAAAAGTAGTTGTTGGGGACGTCCCATAACTATCTCATGCGGTGACAGGCCTGTTGTTCTGTTGGTTGCAGATCGCATTACCATCAAAGCTAAGGGCAGCAGTTCTGTCCATTTCAGTCCAGTGTCATTACATAATTTTGCCAGCTTATTTTTAAGCATTCCATTATATCTTTCAACAAGTCCAGCTGATTGTGGATGATAACTGCAATGAAAACATTGATTAATCTGTAAAGCTTTACATATTTCTCTTATAACAGTTCCCGTGAAATGTGACCCGTTATCACTAGAAAGCTTAGCAGGGATTCCGAAGCGCGGTACGATTTCTTTTAGCAAACATTTAGTAACAGTAGTGGCATCGGCCTTTTTACATGGAAAGGCTTCAATCCATCTAGAGAACACATCTACAGTAACTAATACATACTTGAATCCCATACACATAGGTAATTCAATAAAATCCATTTGTAAATGTTCAAAAGGCCCGACTGGATTTGGGTGGGAGGCAGATTCTACTTTTTCCGTCTTACCCGGATTCATTGTCTGACAGGTAACACAATTTTCACAGATTTGTTTTGCAATTGCCGAAATACCTGGTGCATACCAAGTTGCCAAGATATAATCTGCCAATCCCCCTTTGCCTGCATGTGTGAATGTACGAACACATCGGGCAATCCATGGAAGTAAGGATCTGGGCGCCACCACGCGGCCGTCGTGGTAAACCCATATTCCTTCTGGATTTTTATAACATTGATCCTTCGTCCAGGTCACCACCTCCTCCGTAGTGGCCTGTGTCTGAAAGGTCAGCACGTCATTAATAGTGGGTGGTGGGTCTGAGCAATTATTTTTCCTTAGTGGGAACAATGACACCTGCATTCCCCCTTTTGACAGAGCTGCTGACTTAGCTGCTTAATCGGCTCTGGCATTCCCAAGTGCCACCTCATTCAACTGGCCTGTATGTGCTTGGCATTTGATAATGGCTAGTTTCAAGGGGCATTGAATGGCTCGCAGGCAATTTTCCACTTGTTCTGCATTTTTGATTGTGGTTCCTGAAGAAGTTAGGTACCCGCGAATCTTCCAAATTTGTCCATAGTCATGTGATACCTCAAAAGCATACCTGGAGTCAGTGTAGATATTAACTGTTTGTCCTTCAGCCAGAATACAGGCTCGAGTTAACACAAACAATTTGGCTAGTTGGGCTGAAAAGAAGTCTGGAAGAGAGGCTGTTTCAACAACATTAAACTGGGTTACAATTGCATAAGCCGCTCTAGGTTGGCCCCTATCATTTCGTAAGGCTGATCTGTCAACATAGTACACTAGATCAGGGTTACACATTGGTACATCTGTTAAATTGAAACGTGGTTTAGTCACTAATTCGGTTATCATTTCACATGAATGGGGTTCGCCGTCTTCTTCCGTGGGGAGTAGAGTGGCTGGATTTAAGATAGTCCATCTTTTAATAATAAGGTTCGGATTTGATAACAATTCGACTTCATACTTAGTGGTTCTTGCAGAAGTTAGGTGTTGAGTGGCACATTTAGTCAGTAAAATCTCGACAGAGTGTGGGATGTATAGAATGGTATGATGATTTAGAGTTATTGTCTGAGCCTGTTGTATAGCATAATAAGCTGCTGCCAACGAAGGAAGACATCCTGGTAGTCCGCGTGCTACTGGGTCTAGTTGGGCACTGAAATAGACTATCAGCCGCTGCCTGTCCCCATGTAACTGAGTCAAAACAGATTGTGCAAAACCCGACTTGTGATGAACAAATAAGTTGAATGTCTTAGTGTAATCTGGTAATCCCAAGGCTGGTGCTGAAGTGAGGGACTGCTTAAGACTCTGGAAAGCATTCCGAGATACTTCATTCCAAATCCTTCTTTAAGCATTGTGAGAATATAGTAGATTCATTCACAGCTTGTAGGTCTTGGACAAACCTCCATTTGTCACTATTGGGTTTCTGAACCAGAAGAATCGGTGTGTTACACGGACTTCTCATTTATGCTTATAGTGATTCACAGATCACAGAATGTAAAGTATTTGTTTTACAATTTTATTAAAAGGCTTCCAAACCCAAGATTTTTCCAATACACCCAAAATGTTGATCAAGGAGATCACCTGAAATATCTCAAAATCCCAATTCAAATATTGTACTGCCACTCTTTATCTAAAAAACAAATCCTCTTACTGAGCTAGAAGCTTTCACGTCAAGATTTTACACCAAGGACAATGGGAGCGCACTCCCCCAGCCTGCAGCCTCGAGAGACCCATAAAGGCTTTTTAAAAAAAAAAGGCATTACAACTTCCCTTCCCCGTTCTTTATCTTACTCCTCGACTAAATTTATGTCTTTCATACTAATGTAATCAATGATTGCGTGTCTTCTTTCGACAAGTGAGTGTGTCAAATAAATTTTCTTTTTTTTAAAAACCGGGACCATGTCTCAACAAACCTATCCTTTGTGCATTTCCTAGCTCCGTAACTTCTCATCCGAATAAATCCACACCTGTGTTTCTAACTTAAAATGTCTTAAACTTCCCACATACAGGACAACACTATGAAGGGTTAAAAAAAAACTTCACTCTGTTTGAAAAAGTGGGTGGAGCTAAAACAAACAGGCAGTTCCACACCTTTCCAAACAGGTTTCCAGACACATGAGAAAAAAAACACAGAAGCACTCTCATTCAAAGACAGACATTCACAAAAGTGTCTCTTCATTCAATAAAGCTTTTTTTTCTGTTGGCCAGCTTTATTTTTTTTTGAATCCATAAGTCACTATCAGGTTCTTTTTTTTTATTGATTTACTTCCTCTGTTAATTTTACATGGACTTGAAGAATCGGAACCCAGGCCTTTTCTATTACTTTCCTTTTTTTTCTATTACTTTCCTTTTTTTTTCTTTACCTCTTCTACCTGGATCTCTGTTTATAAGACACTCCTCTAGACATGTTGTTCTCTCTAAATTAAATGAACCATCGGATGGAAATGGCCTGTTTTCATCCTTAGTCCACTTTACCCATTTTCTTTTGGTCAATTGAAGACTGACCGCAATTCTGGAGCATGAAATGGGCTGGGGTCCCTTTTGGTGGTTTACTTGCTCCAGCACCCATTCTGGATGATTAAGATTTTCCACAGTTTCTGATCTCACAATCCTTTCGGCCAACCGAGTTCTCTACGCCCACATCTCCTGGCCGTTACGTGGCCTGAAAAGGCTCTTAATTCGGGCTCAGTCTGGGTGTGTGAGAGATGTTGGCACGAACCAACCGTAGTTGATCAATCAGTCACTGTTTCTTCTCTTAATCAATCCTTGTTTTTCCAAATCACAATTTTCCCTAGTAACTCTTCCTGTTTCTCTAATTGCAATGTTGCACAAAGGTATTGCACACAACAGTATAACAAGGACAACTAGGACAAACAACATTCACGCGAGTACACAAATCATAACCTTAAACTCTATCTAAACAAATAATCAATTCTAAGTCTGCGTTGTACGCCACTACAGACCGAGTCCTTAACTTATCCTAATAAAACTTATGGTCCCATTACCTTAACTCTTATCACATAAGAACCTTTGATCGATTAGTGCTTTTTTCCCCCTAATCTTATCACATAAGAACCTTTTTTTTTCTAATCTTATCACATGAGAACCTTCGATCGACTAGCGCTGTTTTTACCTTACCTACTGAAACCTTCTCCGGGCTGTTTCAAGATATTTCCAGAACCAGATCTCTTCTGCCTGTGAGCTGAGAAAGAAATGATCATAAAAAATAACTTTAGCTTTTAAATGTCGAGTCTCGTAGATTGCAGTACCTCTCCTGTGGACAACAGATTACATATGCGATTCAACAGTGAAGAAACCTCTTGTGAGCAAAAGGCTCACCTTGTTTTGGCCACTGAAGCCTTTCACTGGAGAGACACTATGCCTGTATCCGTTTTACTCACAGGGCAGAGTGTATGCATCTCGGTGGAACCTCCAAAAACTGTCGAAATCTCGACCTCCGATAAACTACTCAGACACCTTCAGCTCTGGCGGAAGTTTCTTTAATTTACTTGCTAGCAAGGGAAAGGTCACACTCAGTCAATGGCTAAGTGAACACCTCTGCAATGGTACAATTTCACAAGATATTTTTACAGTAAAACCCAAGTTATGGCCTCTCCCTGTGTATTGGCTCTGTCTCGCAGTCAGTGAATACAGATAGAGTTAATTACTACATCCTTGTCCTGACATGGTTTCCAGATATTTCCTTTTGTCAGGGTTATTAGTTGGCCAGCCAGCCATTACTCGATGAGAGTGTGGTAATGAGCTATTACCTGCATTGCATTGTGTCAGGATTGTCCAGTTTCCTAGTCAGTTATCTTTTTGGATGAGGTCTCTACAAGAGATAATGGCTGGTGGTTTGAGTACTTCGAAAAGGGTTGGGTGGAGTGGAACTGGTGTCGTATAGACAATAGGAGAGTATCATGGGTGGTACTTGTCTTCAGCAGGACTTGAATCCGAGCTGTCTGGTGGCTATCAGCCATTTCAAGCCAGGTTTAGCTGTTTATGCAAGCCGACTGCTTGTTGCAGAATTTCTGGAAGGACCAGGACTCCATTTTGTTTTATATTAAAAAGGGCACAACAATATAGTGTGGTACAGCTTAGATAAAAATAAATTTCCACAGGCGTTGATGCTGGGAATACAATTTTGGTACAGGTTGAACCTCCCTTATCCAGAACCCTCGGGAACTGGCCTGTTCTGGATAAGGGATTTTTCTGGACTGGGGTGGTCACGTTAAATTGGATGGTACAGGTACTGAGCAAGGGGATTTCGGGGCTGGCTGGCTTGGGGCTGCGAGTGCGGCAGAGAGATCATGGGGGTGGTGGGGGGCGGTGGATCGCGGGGTCGGGCCAGCGATTGCGGGAGTCGGCAGGAAGGACTTCAATTTGTTCATGTTGGAGTTCTGTGCATGTGCCACCCGGTGGCCGGGAATGGTTCTGGATGAGGGGTTTTTCTGGATAAGGGAGTTCTGGATAAGGGAGGTTCAACCTGTATACCATCTACATCTAGTGACCTTAGGTCAGGTATAGCAAGTGAATGATTTATCAATCTAGTGCCAAATGTTGTCAGTTTTGTGATGTAAAGTGTTGTTTATTACATAGCAAATTCAGGATGTCCCAAACTGATTTTATTTGGGTGTCTATGACAGGGAGTTTTAGTCACATTACTAAGAAGAAAGTCTGTGGGGTCAGAATTCCATTTGTAACGCCACCATTGGCGGAGAGGGGTGGCTAACGGGAGGCTGAGCACTCACTGTCGGTGCGGAGCTGGTTCCTCGGCTCACGAGAAATTTAGTTGGGCAGTGGGGGCGGTGCCAAGAGGTACCGCTGTGCAATCTACCTCCACCCACGCGATGACGCCATCGACGTGCAGCTGCAAAATTAGCTAGGTACGGTGGTCCAACCGGCAGGCATTTGTACTGACTGGAAAAGCTGTCGGTGCATCAGGGATCCTGGGACGGAACTGTCCAGAGATCAAGGTAACTTACATTTTTTTCTTACATTAAATAACTTACATTATTTATGTATTAAAGACACCAGTGGGGAAGTGTGGGTGTTGGTCAGAGAAGTTTCTGGAAGCTTTTTTTCCCTCACTTTTTCAACTCGTATGCCGGCAGCCTACCGTGGGGAAATACAGTCGGCCTCCTGAGTTACCGCTCCGTTGCCACCCGAGGGTGAGTGTGCAATGCCACTTTTCGCGCTGCTCTCTCATCTTTGGGCGGAAAAACTCAATTTGGCAGTTTGAAGCGGTGATTACCCAGACGGCAAAATCACCGTTCAGGCGGTGTCACCGCCTCCAAAATGGCGGTACCGAATTTCGACCACTACATATTTGAATACCTTTGCGTCTGACCGTCACTTTAAATGTTAGTTACTGCGAGTTGCTTCTTCATGTTGTAGAGAATCCGTTTAACAGTGTGGTGTGGAAAGGGTCACTTTAACACCATTATTCCCAAGAAGCACTTCCTGACCTCCTACTTCCTTAGGATTCATTCTATTCAATTTGGTCAGCTTGACACTTGGTTCATTCAAACAACATGCGGAAACATGTCTTTGAGCCCTACTGTAAATGGCTATATTTGTGTGAATCCTCGGAATAGTTATCGACCCAATCAGAAATACTACTGGCTGTGTGCATATGTGCACGGCGTACAGGTTTATATCCTCCAACTCGGCGTATGTGTTGCACTATAGCATGATTGCAGTTGGTGAATACCTTGGTAAATCCTTGCCACTGGACCAAGAACTAGCTCTGTCTAGCCCGTGTGGTGACTGGTATGCAACGGCCACCACACATTAAAAAAATCCACACACAGGCATCTTCCATCCTTCAAGATTTAGTTCGAGAACTGGAATATTAGGTCCTTCATTGAAACACCTGTGAACTTTTTGGCGTGGAAGTAAGTCATCCTCGACTCGAGGGACTGCCTATGATGATGATGAGTTGGTGAATATAAATTATTAATCCACTGAATTAAATGAATTAACCTTGGGTTAGTAATCCAGCATCAGAACCACTAGGCTATCATATCCAACAATATCCTCATCCTCAATCACGTGAGTGCAAGATGCAAGGCTGCGGTACCTGCTGGCGGACAATGCTACTCAGTCTTCTCCTGAGGCCTTCACCATTATAGATGCCAGTGTCCAGCTAATTCAACTTACTCCTCGTGACATGAAGAAGTGGCTGAGTGCACTGGACACAGCAAAGGCTGTGGACCCTGACAATATCCCGGCTGTAGTGCTGAATACCTGTTCACCGGAGCTAGTTACTCCCCTAGCCAAGCTATTCCAGTGCTGCTATGACAACACCTACCTGACAGTGTGTAAGATTGCCTGGTATATCCTGTCCAGAAGAAAATAGGACAAAGCTAACATAGCCAATTACTGCCCTATCAGCTGCCTCCCAAAGAGCGATGGAAGGAGTCTTCAATAATACCATCAAGTAACACCTACTCACAGCATTGTGGGAGCACCATCACCTCAGTACTGCAGCGGCTCAAGAAGCAGCCCTACCACCATCTCACAGCAACAAATGTGGCATTTGCTAGTATTGCCCACACCCAGAGAACAAATGAGGAAAAAAAGCTTCTCCCCAGTATTTAAACCATTGAAACCACTAGACTGATTCCCGGGATGGCGGGACTGACATATCAAGAAAGACTGGGTCAACTGGGCTTGTATTCACTGGAGTTCAGAAGAATGAGAGGGGACCTCATAGAAATGTTTAAAATTCTGATGGGTTTCGACAGGTTAGATGCAGGAAGAATGTTCCCAATGTTGGGGAAGTCCAGAACCAGGGGTCACAGTCTAAGGATAAAGGGTAAGCCATTTAGGACTGAGATGAGGAGAAACTTCTTCACCCAGAGAGTGGTGAACCTGTGGAATTCTCTACCACAGAAAGTTGTTGAGGCCAATTCACTAAATATATTCAAAAAGGAGTTAGATGTCGTCCTTACTACTAGGGGGATCAAGGGGTATGGCGAGAAAGCAGGAATGGGGTACTGAAGTTGCATGTTCAGCCATGAACTCATTGAATGGCGGTGCAGGCTCGAAGGGCCGAATGGCCTACTCCTGCACCCATTTTCTATGTTTCTATCATATTGTTCCAAAGGAATTTGCAAGCCTATGGGTTAAAGACTGCAGTGCCAGCTAAATGGGGCCATATTTTATCAAACATGATGCATCAGACATGATCATCAGCAATAATCAGACATGATGCATCAATGAAAATAAACACAATGTCCATATGTACCACATGTACATGAAAATAAAAGGGTGATTCAGGTTTCCCCACTCAATCTAATGGAGGTTCCACAGAGTCAAAGCTCTCTTGTAGAGAATAAGCATTCTGACTTATTAGTGGTTAAGCATGCAATGTCATCTGTGGCCCAATGGGAAGTGAGAGGAAAAAGAAATATTTGCTGCTCTTAAATCTCTGCCCCACCTCACACTGGAAGCAGTCCTATACCATTATTGGGCGCTTCTGGCTAGAATTCAACATTGCCATGGTGGGTGTTGAAGCAGGAGAAGAAGCAGCAGAGCGTAGACTCAATTAATGTAAGTAAAGCACTCACCACCTCAACGTATTGTAGATTTGAATCATTTTGGTAGGTTATGCATCTGAAAGCTTATTATTGTCGTCACAACACTCACTTTGAGTTTTGCAAAACTCAAAACAGAGTGGCTGAAGACGCTGGAGCAGGCTGAGCTCACTCTCATTTCCCAACAACTTTATAAAAGCAAAATAAGGTGTTCCTGGGATGTGTGGCTCGAGCCAGCACCAGAGTTACTCACGTCAGTGGAACAAACACATAAGCAATGTCCTTCTGCACCTGCTTGGCTTCCTGTTGAGGGAGTCTGAACGCGACGGGATTGTACACCAAACAACAGTATGAATCATCTCAGCTAGGAATCCAACTGAGTTTAATTAAAATCGCACAGGAAAATTGATTTACAAAAAAAGATAAATGATAGCTGATCTCATCATCTGCAGCCAGGAGTTCAACAAAACCCAGAACCTGGTCTGTCAGCACGGAAACAAAATGCAACAATTCAATTCTCATATACAGTAGAAATGGAAATTTTAGCATTACAAAGATTACTCAAGGATATGCTTCCCTATCACACGACTTTTAGTTAGTAGAGAAAGAGTACTTCTGGTAGAAATTCAGTCACTTATTTGGCAACCTGGGGATCTTTTAGAACTTCCTTTGAATGTAAAAGACATCTTCGGCAGCAGGGAGCTGCGGCTTGGTGTTTGCCTCCTCACTTGCTCATTCGCTGCTTGGTGTCCGGTCTACCACGAGCTGAAGTTGCCAAAGCCGGTGATCCCTTTGGTTTTCTTGCTGCTGCTGGTGGAGGGGCTGCTGTCCTGATCCCCAGCCACTCGTTTTCTGGCACAGGAAAGAGAAAGGATGTGAAAATAGAAAGAAGGGGACAACTGGGGAGGAGAACAAAATATAAACAGGGCAGCTGCAGCAGAACCTGTGAGCCTTGATTTTAAAATTCTCATCCTTGTTTTCAAATCCCTCCACGGCCTCGCCCCTCTCTGTATCTCTGTAACCTCCTCCAGCCCCACAATCCTCTGAGATCTCTGTGCTCCTGCAATTCTGGCCTCATATGCATCCCAAATTTTCATCACTGCACTATTGGCGGCTGTGACTTCAGCTGACTAGGCCCTAAGCTCCGGAATTCCCTCCCTAAACCTCTCTGGCTCTCTCCCCTCCTTAAAGAAGTTCCTTAAAACCTATCTCATGTCATTCGGTGTCAAATTTTGGTTAATAACGCTCCTGTGAAGCACCATGGGATGTTTTACTACATTAAAACGATACAAATACAAGTTGTCATTGATTGGTCAAGTCATAATATAATCACATGTCTGTGGATAAAGTGGCCTGAATTTTAATCTGGAGGTGGGTAGAGACCAAGGGAGGGGGAGGGGGGGCTGAAATGCGGTTGGGAAACCCAGCATTCCATCTGGTCCTGTCTTTACATTTGGTTAACATTTTGAATCTCTGTTTTCCACCCACAGCTAGCCAGACGGAGAGGCTGACTGGCTGTGGGGCAGTTATGCCTGCATCACCAGGCCACGAAGAAGTGGGAAGGAGGGATTGGGAGTGGGGTCGGAAGACCGGGGGGGCGGGGGGGAAAATCAAGGGCCGGAAAGCTGGAGGCCAGGAAAAGATCGGAAAGTTGGGGGTGGGGTCCGATCGCAGGGGATTGGCGAGGCAGGAACGTTGGATCCAGCAGATACGTGGAAAGGCACTTACCTCCTGGATCCAGCAATCTTCACCTCCCTTTAGCTCGCGGGTTCCCTGAGATCTGGGAAATCCGTCCGCCGTTAAATTTAAAATGGTGGATCACCAAGAGGCATGCAGCCTCATTATAATAGTTAAACTGCCAACCCTCCTCCTACGAGTGGATTGGCTACCCAACCCTCCCTTCCCAGCTTCGTTAAAACCAGAAGTGGACAGGTTGGAAGCAGGTTGGGGTTGTGATTCAGATTTCTAACTCTTTAACCTCCCACCAGATTCCAATCCACCCATTTTTTGGGGTTAAAATTCCCCCAATAAGGCATGAATCATGTCTCTAGGACGTTATTTTTTTCTGCAACAAATAACACATCTAAAAAATGAGGGTGAATGGCGAGGGAACCGAGGCTCCACCTCAAGTTGAAGGATCAGTGCTTTTCATCTCGGGCAGCGTATGGGGAAGGAAATGGCAGGAAAACACTTCCGGCTGGTCAGTCGAAGTAACAAAACCAGTGGGTATTACCACACTGAGCCTGCTCTTCTGGTTGAAGGAAGGAGAGGGACACACAGGTGGGCAAACCGGGAAGTGAAAGTTGTGAAAAACAAAATGGAAATTGAAAAGTGGTTGCAATATCACAGTAAAGCACATAACAAAGTAGGGTCCTTAACAGCCAAGATGAACGAGTCCTTGCTGTGCAATTGTAGGTGACCTACAAGATTTCAGGGCTAGTGATACTGAGATCTCAGAGTATCCATCACAGAGGTGGCAAATGAACTCAGACCATCCCATCTGCTGTCCTATCAGAAAACGACGGAAACACACGCAGGCCAGTCAGCAGCAAGTCATGATGTTTTAGTGTGTACCTTTCATCAGCACCATTTGAATGAGGGGTATACACCCAGGCTGTCATAACTTGTCTTTTCTCTTTATAGATACTGACTGACCTGTTGTGCATTTTCAGATTTCTAGCATTTGCCATTTTTCTTTTTTTCTTTATACCTTTCATCAGTTTATTAGGGAGGAGTGTTCGTGGCTATGGAGTAAGTAGCATCTTCAGTCATTCGCCTTGTCCTGTCTCATATCGGCAGAATCTCCGCTAAAGAATGTGGGGAAAAAAATCTATCGAGAAGACAGGTGGACAAAAATTCCCCCAGAAATATCAAAACAAAATGAAAATAAATGTTTTTTGTTAATATATAAAATGTAAGGAGCTGGGAGGATCAGACAGTAAGTGTGGCGATCTCAAACTGCCATCAATACACCTCGGTGATCTGGATGACACATGCTTTCCCTGCTGTTAAGATGATTGCCTCATTTCCCTGAATCCTGCTGCATTTGATGTGAAGGTTTTAGAGTTTTCATGTGTTTTGAGAATGGAGAACCTCACTTACTTAGCTCCCATGTTGATGTATTTTCCAACACCTTGTCGGTAGGTTTTTGGAGCTGCATTTGAACTGCTTTTAGGTACAATTGGCTTTGCTTTGGCCTTTTCTTCCTCCTCCTCGATCCGAGCTTTCTCCCTTTCTGCTGCAATCTGACAATAGAGAAACAGTTGGTAATGAAACTTTCACACTATACACAATACTTTCCCCCTGCGTACATCCGACTCCACAGGACAATGATCTCATCCTGTAATATCCAACTGCATGGGGTCCAACTGCATGGGGTGATGCTCTCATCCTGCAGTAACTCGGACTACACAGGGTGATGTCCTAAACCTCTAACCAGCCTGACTGTAACGGTGATACACTTGGCTGTAGGTATCCTGTGCTGAAATCAATGGAAATTAGTTGGGTTAGTTCAGATGGCTAATTTGGATTTATCTGGATTCACTGTGGAACTTAACCAAAACCATTCCTCAGTTAGAAAGTGTGCTGGATCATGTGCGTGACTTTTATGCTAGTCAGTCATTTCTGGCCAAACCAGTTCTAGGTTAAAAAAGCTCTACAAAAGGGACAGGCTCCTTTTGATTGATGCAGTTTAAAAGTATTTGGCAAACATATTTTCTTTGGTTTATAAACATACAATGAGACGACATGAATTGCATCTGTGTGATGAGGAAAAATAATGGTGCTTTTCTCCTTCTTGTTATGGAACAGTCTGCCAAACTCTTTCATAAATATCAGGCCCTTCATGCAGTAGGTGCTGATGACATCACTGGAAGAAATGTCTATAAGAAATGGAAATAAAAGCAGGAGTAGGTCATCCGGCCCCTTGAGCCTGCTCCGCCATTTAATACGATCATGGCTGATCTGATCATGGACTCAGCTCCACTTCCCTGCCTGCTTCCTATAACCTCTTATCGGTGAAGAAACTGTCTATCTCTGTCTTAAATTTATTCAATGTCCCAGTTTCCACAGCTCTCTGAGGCAGCGAATTCCACAGATTTACAACCCTGAGAGAAGAAATTCCTCCTCATCTCAGTTTTAAATGGGCAGCCCCTTATTCTAAGATCATGCCCTCTAGTTCTAGTCTCCCCCATCAGTGGAAACATCCTCTCTGCATTCACCTTGTCAAGCCCCCTCATAATCTTCTATGTTTCAATCAGTCCGACAGTGATAAAGAACTAATGAGCAGATATTGCCATCAACGCAGAGTGCTTCAATTGCGCAGACCAATTTAGCTCTCTACACTTACAGCCTCAGAAACAGTCAGACAACTCCCCCAGAAAGGTCACTACCACTCACTGTTTCGATGAAAGCACAATAAAAATCCAGAGGTGTTTAAGTGTATGACAAGTGTTATTCAGCATTTGAAAGATGGGGTCTAATGTGGGTAGCTCCTCTTCAAAACAAGTATTAGTACACAATAGAAAGGCCTCAGCTAACTATTCGGAAGGAAGGAGGTGACTGGAAGGGCCTGGACTTAGGATTGGGTTTCAGCGTCCAATGTCTTCCAGATGTGTGCAGAGATCTGAAATCTACACTGAGGGTACTTTTAATTTGTGAAAGAGGATCAGCCATGGGGGGGGGGGGGTGTGGGGGTGGTCAGGGCTTTAATGCCACGTACTGTCCCCTTCTTATGCCTGCCATCTAAAATATTCCTATTAGTTGTAATTTACAGTACTCCAAAACAGTGCTGTGTTTGTCTCCACAACAGTGACTGCGCTTCAAAAATAATCCACTGAATGCCATTTGCTTTGGGATGTCCTGAGGATGTGATAAGGTGTTGTATAAATATAGGTTATTTATTTCTTTACTGTATACGGCCCCGAGAGTGCTGACATTTTAGATCAGGTTTTGTTCCTGGGACGCAATCAGCTGCCTTGTGCCATGGACTCGGTCAGTGAGTGACACCACTGATGTCGCAGAATGCAGAGCCATCAGTCTGTTCCTCGCCCAGTTCTGGCTGAGTTCTGCTGTGCAAGAGTGAAGGAGGAGTGTCAAATGTCTGCTCTGTTACATCTCTATTGATGCACTGAGGAGCACAAAGTCCAATTCTGGGCCTGAGCGAGGGCTTGTGTCCTTGCAGGGCACGTGATTCAGACAAGGAGATCCCATTACAGTATAATCTAGACAGACGAGATCAATGTTCCATTATGGGCAGGCTACACTCACAGGGTTCAATGTCCTATCATTCATACAAGATAAAATAATGTGTCTGTTGTGCTTTTGCACCGTTAGGTCCAAGCTATGGCAGGGTTCAAGTGGAAGATGTCTGATCACATAACTCCATCTCATTCCATGTACTTACTAAAACATCTGCTTCTTCAAAAGGATCCACAAACACTGCTGTCCTCTCAATTTTGATCTCTTCCTGGGGAGAGAAAAAAAAATTCAGCTGCTGCCAAAGTGGACACTAAATGAACTATGTTGCAGTTTGACATCTCGGCCTCTGGGAATCAGCATACACACAAGCAGGTACATATGCAGCCATGGAACTCGACCCAAATTCTCAGGAGCCCATCAATTCAACGGGTAGTAAAGCCTGGTGTACAATTCCAACTGATAATATATTTAAATTATATCTATTTATAGTTAAGTATCAGAATTAAAAATTCATTTGAACTTCTTTCACTGGTGAATAATGCTCTACTGGGCAAGGGCTCTTTCTGATCACAACCAAAGCTTCAATTACAGAAAATAAAATCACCAATCACAAATACAGTATAGTGTTGAAATAGGTGAGAGGGTTCATCCTCAGCATGGGAACGCTGTTCCCTGAGGAGTGAAGGGGCAGGAGACAGGCACATCTGTCGATGCATTGTCTACGGATGAGGTTATCCTTCTGCACAATTGCTTTGGCAGAGGAATGCCGCGTGGCACAGAGGAGGGAAGGGGGAATAATCATAAAAAAGCTGGTGTGATAGAAAGCTTGGGAGGCAAACCCAGAATCACATTCCAGCATCAACTACATCAGCTGGAATAAAGCCAACCCAATCTGCAGCTGTACATTATGTGGCAGAAACGGGGGAAAGCACAAATACAGTCACAAATACTGTGCAATTATTAGAATAGGTTTACCTTTGGCAGGTCGGACTTCACATCACTCTCTACATTCTCCATGGCTGTCAAGGTCTCAAAACCACCAACCACTCTGAAATTCAAACAAAAGAAAATTAACACACCAACTATCGTGTAACCAGCGCATACATTGTACTGCAGGGTTCACAGGTACTTGGGGGAAAACAAACCTGCAAGAAAATGTAACAGGCCCTAGATATTCAGGTAAATATGGACTCACTTCTGCTTTCTTGCAAGATTTTATAATTCTGTGAGCATCAATCCGCAAGTTGACAAACTTAAAAGTCTGATAAATTAATCCAATTCTGGCTAACAGCCATTTGCAACATATGAGCAGGTCCCTGTACAGTACTTCGTCCATGAAGCTCAGAGCTCCAAAGGGACTCAACGGATACAGCTCCTGGTAATCAGTAGACTGTGTAAGAAGCCATCATTGCCAATGGGTAATGGGACAGAACCAGGCTGTCACAGGAATCCAGCCTATTCAAATTCTGAACGGGGAGTAATACATGAGTGATCACTGGGATCGCGCCATTTCCTGAGAGGAAGTTACCCAGTCTGCCTTCCTTCATCCTCACACTGCTGGATGATGCGAGATTCTGCGAATTACTGTATGTTTGTTGTTCGTGAGAGTCAACGCGTTCAGAATTTATTCTGCACCGTGCACAAAAAATCTCCAAGAAGTTTTGATTGACTTTGATGTGTTTTGCAGACAGTCCTGACAGGGATCAGCGATGTCAATTGTGTACATCTGCATTCGTTTGTAAAATACAAACTTGGGTTCAAGTGTGAGTTTTGGTGAGTCTGTCCCTTTGACCAGAAACTAAACGGGACCAGCCACATAAAACGCCGTGACTACCAGAGCAGGTCAGAGGCAAGTGGCTCACCTCCTGACTCCCCAAAGTCTCTCCACCACCTACAAGGCACAAGTCAGAGGTGTGATGGAATACTCTCTACTTGCCTGGATGGGTACAGCCATAATAACACAAGAAGCTCGACACCATCCAGGACTTGACTGGCACACATCCACCACCTTAAACACTCACTCCATCATCCAACACTGGAGCAACCATGGCTGCAGTGCCTCTATCTACATGATGCACTGCAGCAACTCGACAGCACCTCCCACACCTGTGGCCTCCACCATCGAGGAGGATAAGGGCAGCACGTGCATGGAAACACAGTCACTTCCATGTTCCCCTCCAAGTCATACACCAACAAACGCATTTACATCCCCGTTCCTTTAAGAATGCTGCATTAAAATCCTGGAACTCCCTATCTAACAGCACTGTGGACACACCTTGACCACATGGAATGTAGTGGCACACCACCACCTTCTCAGGACAATTAGAGATGGGCAATAAATGCCTTGCTAGCGATGCTCACATCCTGAGAATGAATAAAAACATCTGTACATATCCTTTACAATGCTTCACTGACCCAACAAAACTGCTCCATCAGGCACGTTCATAATTAGTTGCCACTCTTGCATAATTCAAAAAATATATTTCCATTAGGAAAGGATAAATTCTAGCTTTTAGTAACATCATTTTGTCATTGATAGCAACTCATGGTAGTTTTCGAATGCTTACTTACATTTTTCTACAAGGTAGGAAGATTATTTTGCATAAAGACTTAATAGCTGCCACACTTTGAAACATGTTTGATATGAATTAAAGATAAAGGTCAAAAATAAATAAAAGATGCAACAGCTGTTGAGACCGTTCTAACTATTTTACTGCAATCACTGAATTTCCCCCTCAGTCCTGACAATGGCGCTGCTCCGGGGGAGAAGGGCATGGACAAATCCAAATCTGTAAAAGCACAATCTAAGTTAGGTTGAGGACCTTTGAGGAGTAAAGCCTTTGATTGGCATGTGAATACTCAGCTCTTCCTACACCACCATCCATTCCACAGCCCAGGGTGTAAAGAATCAACCCAGTCCCCAGCAAAGTCTTCAGCTGATTACCAATATATGAGAGCAGTAGTCGGAGTCACATTCTGCAGGTAACTACCTGGCTTCCATTGGTTGTCACCTCTTTTCAATGGCCTGATGAGTTATGAAACTGTGTGTGCAAGAGGTTGTGGTATTACTGAGTTGATCTCCACCCTTTCCCCAGTAACCTTCAGTCTTTCACTCATGTGTTATATTGGTATAGTTGCTATGTGCATCCTTCCCTGAAATCACCGGTGTGGCTGGCAGCTATGATCCCTCCTCAAACAAACTGCATGCCTATGACATTGTGATTTGATTGAAACTTGTCACACTGTCTATCTCTCTCTCCGTTTGTTCCCTTCAGTGTCATGCACTCCTCCATAGATAAACTGGGTAAATGGGACACAGATGTCTCTAGTAATTCCCAACAACACCTCACTTAACTAACATTGACAATGGCCTGGATTTTGAGGTAGGAATAATAGTGAGGCTCAGTGCTCAACGTTATTAAAAAATAAATCGGACAGCAATGTCTGGCGTCCGCACATGAGCAGTTAAACGCGGAAATCTGGACGTTGCTGTCCGAGCTGCCATGCTCCTTCACAAGCTTCGCTATACCAGTACCTCGGCGATAGACTTGGCATTGAAACACATCACAGTGTGAAGTTGGTGTACCTGCCCACTCAATACCCACTAAACATGCCTGAAAAAGCTAGGGCTTGTTTATTCAAGTGCAAGTGAATTTTTAATGGTGTGCTAAGTCTTAATTATTACCAAACAGCATCTCTGGCACTGAAAATTTACTTTTACAAGTGTGGAGTCACATTCCTTCAGATTTTAATTACTGTTCAAGATCTTACAAAAATTTAAAAACATTTTAAAATTACGGCAGAGTGGCCGTCAAGAGCGGGGCGTAAGTGGGGACGGGGCGGAGTAGCCGAGGCTGTCAGTCATCAGCGGCGCGCTAGCATGTCACGTTTCTCCCCTTCGGTTAAAGGGGAGGGTTGCTGCAAACTCTGCAGGGTTTCGGCTGGGCCAGCAGCCTGGCACCCAAGACTGTCAGACCGACCTGGCAGTCGGATGACAAAAAAAAAATTATATGGCAGCCGTGGTAGTGCACCCTCCCCTTTAAGGGTGGCCGAGCCGTCAAGCTACAGAGAGTGTACCAACAGCAAAAGCTGTCAAGGGGCACTGACCGCAATTTCAGCCCCATAGATTTTACTGATGGGATGTTCAGTTGTACAGAAATGAAGAAATGGGCAAGATTCTGTTGTAGCCTTTGATCGGCAGGCTAATATTTAGCATTCCATGTGATCTGCAGGAGTGGTTCTGACTGCCTAAGGGAGTCAGAGAGAAATTTTCCAGAGTATTTTTTCCCCTATTGGCCCTGTTTTTTTCCTCTCCCAGGAGGTTACATGGCTGCGAGGGCGGGGGAGGAGCGAGGGAGGGCTTAGTCATGATGCTCTGGCCGCATGGCGTGGGCAGGCTTGATGGACCAGCTGGTATTCTTCCTGTCCGTCAATTGTGTACATTCGTAAGGGAAATGGAAGATGTTGGATATTTCTGGAAGTTTCTGAAAGAATCTCTTCAGAGGACAATTGGTCAAACTCAAGCCAGCACGATGTTTCTATTTGGCTGTCCTCTCAACCAGTAGTTACCTACTGGGCAATGACCACAACCCCGATTTGGGAAAATCAAACCAGTGAGTTATTGTCTTGTAATGTCTGAATGTGATTCAAATCAGGCCAGGTTAAGACCAAAGACTGCGATGTGGCTTTGAATATTAGCAACCGTAAAGAGTAGGGGAGCTCTCCCTGATGTCCTGGCCGATATTTATCCCTCAGTTTACATCACTAAAACAGATTATCTGGTCATTATCACATTGCTGTTTATGGGAGCTTCCTGTGTTTCCTACATTACAATAGTGACTACACTCCAAAAGTACTTCATTGTCTGTAAAGCGCTTTGAAATGTTCAGTGGTCGTGAAAGGTGCTATATAAATCCAAGTTTTTCTTTCTATAAACCTGGTTGGGCAAGGGTTTAGGATGCAGCAACTTAAATCTTACAAATAGGAATTGCATCACAATCCTAAACATTAACTAGAATGTCGGCTGTGGCTCAGTGGGCAGCACTCTCGTCTCTGGGTCAGAAGGTTGTGAGTTCAAGTCCCCACAAAAATCTAGGCCGACACTCCAGTGCTGTACTGAGGGAGCACTGCACGGTCGGAGATGTCATCTTTCGGATGAAATGTTAAACCTAGGCCCTGTCTGTTCTCTCAAGTGGACGTAAAGGAAACCATGGGCTCAATTTTCCCCAGTGATTTGCGCCCTTTTTTTTGGAGCAGGCTGCTTTTTCTGGCCTAACTTAAAAATCCACAGTTTCCCCAATCAAGTTGCCCCAGCGTAACTCAATTAGCTACGTTTTTTTAAGGTAACTTTCCTTTTCATCCAAAGGGGGCGTAACCAGCCACCTCCGCCAATTCTGGCCATTTAGTGAACTTTGGCCAGCTGGTAGTTACTCCATTTCTGCTAAGGCCAGCGTACGTGGCCTCTCGAGAAAACTCTTGCGGAGAGTTAAAGAAATCAGTGCAGGTAAGTAAATCGGAGGCCATTTGGCCTGGGCTAGAGGTGGGAAGCGGAGGCCACAGCGGACTGGGAAGGTATGCACTCGGGGACCACAGCGGAGCGAGACTGGCAATCACTCGGGGCCACAGCGGGCCGGGAAGGTACTCACTCGGGGTCACAGCAGACCGGAAAGGCACTCACTCGGGGGCCACAGCGGGCTGAGAAGGCACGCACTCGGGGACCGGAGAGGGTCGCAGACACAACTTGCTCTTGAAAAATGGCCGATTGCCAACTCGGAGCTCTACTGCACATGCGCGGCCATTTCAGCGATGTCAAGAACGTGAGTTTTTTTTCCGGCTGTGTTTTTCGGCGCAGACTGCAGGCTCCACCTCCCTCCCCCCCCCCCCCCCCCCCCCACTGCGTGGCTCCGGATTACAGCAGAAACATCGGGGAAAGTTTGAACATATTTTTCTGGCGCATTTCTGGACCTAAATAAGCAATATGCCAGAAAACGGGCTTGGGAAAATTGAGCACTATTGGGAAGAAGAGCAGGGCAGTTATTCCTGGTGTCCAAATTTTATTCCTCAATCAACATAACAAAAACAGATTATCTGGTCAGTTTGTGGGAGCTTGTTGTGTTTCCTACATTACAACACTGACTACAGTTCAAAAGTACTTCATTGGCTGTAAAGCGCTTTGAGATGTCCGGGGATTGTGAAAGGCGCTATAGAAATACATGTCTTTACTTGTGTGGCTCACTTTATGTCTGTTCCATTTTTTATGCTTTTAAAAGTATCAGCTTCAGACAGGAAGCTTAGCAGAGACTGAGTACACTGATTGGAAGGTAGCTCACGTAGTTCCCATTTTCAAAAATGGGGACAAATCAGAGCCAGTTAAATAACAAAACAGTAAACTATTTTACAGGCACATCAATAAAATAAGGAAGGCTGGGATGGGAATAGGGCCATTAAGGGATAGACAGGATAATACATAGGTAACGGTGGAGAGATGGCAGAAATATTAAATCATTATTTTGCTTCAGTATTTACCAGGGAGATAGAACAGGTGGACATTACATTGGATGATGAGATTAGAAATTAGATAAGTGCATTTAAATTTAAAAAGGGGATATATTAAATAAACTAATCAAGCTCAAAGAGGACAAAACCCCTGGTCCGGATGGATTGCACCCACGCATTTAAAAATAATCTAGGGAACAGATAGAAAAGGCTTTACTATACATGTTTAGTAATTCGTTAGAAAAAGGTGTAGTGCCAGAGGACTGGCGGATAGCTAAGGTAATAGCTATATTTAAGAAAGGGGACAGAACATATACAGATAATTATAGACTAGCAGCTTAACATCGGTGGTAGTAAAAATAATATAATCCCTGCTAAAGGAAAAAATAGAAGAACATCAGTCATTGAAAGTTGGCATGCAGGTACATCAGGCAGTGAAGAAGGCAGCAAATGGTATGTTGGCCTTCATAGCTAGGGGATTTGAGTATAGGAGCAGGGAGGTGTTAATGTAGTTGTACAGGGCCTTGGTGAGGCCTCACCTGGAATATTGTGTTCAGTTTTGGTCTCCTAACCTGAGGAAGTACGTTCTTGCTATAGAGGGAATGCAGCGAAGGTTCACCAGACTGATTCCCGGGATGGCAGGACTGACATACGAGGAGAGACTGGATTGTCTGGGCCTGTATTCACTTGAGTTTAGAAGGATGAGAGGGAATCTCATAGAAACATAAAAAATTCTGATGGGACTGGACAGGTTAGATGCAGGAAGAATGTTCCCAATGTTGGGGAAGTCCAGAACCAGGGGACACAGTCTAAGGATAAGGGGTAAGCCATTTAGGACTGAGATGAGGAGAAACTTCTTCACTCAGAGTTGGTAACCTGTGGAATTGCCTACTGCAGAGAGTTGTTGATGCCAGTTCATTGGATATATTCAAGAGGGAGCTAGATATGGCCCTTATGGCTAAAGGGATCAAGGGGTATGGAGAGAAAGCAGGAAAGGGGTACTGAGGTGAATGATCTGCCATGATCTTATTTAATGGTGGTGCAGGCTCGAAGGGCTGAACGGCCTACTCCTGCACCTATTTTTCTATGTTTTCAATGTTTTTCTATGAGTTCGCAAAGCAGTGATGACATAGATTGAGGGGAGGGGGCTACTTGCTGAGAGAATTCTACCTCCTACTTATCATTACATGACGTCATGACAAGGTACATTTGACATAAAATGCCTGCTGTCTCTAACCTGCAATTTTAAAGCATAAAACATAGGAATAAGGCATGTCCAAGACCTGTCTCAGCAAGTGTATCCACAAATATCGCCCGGCATAATAGGATTACATGCAATTCAGATGAGGACGATTTCTTTTTAGACTCAACAGCACTGATCATGGAAATGGTGTGGAAATGTTGCAGATCACACCACCTCATCAGTACCGCTTTGAACGGCAGCATTAAAATCACTGCCGTACTTTTCACACATATTTACTTCAAGTATCTAAGACATCATAAGTGTTGGATGGGTAGAACAGGCATCACCACAAAACAAATCATTGCAACTGACTATAAAATACAGCCCCTCGAAGTAGAGCAATGAGTTCTCCCAGTGTTCTGACCAACATTTACCCCTCAACCAACAACACTGAAAACAGATTAACCAGTCATTCGGTTGGTATTGTGGGATCATGCTGTGCGCAATAAGGGATGTTATGTTTACCTACGTACAGTGACTACACTTCAAAAGTAATCCACTGGTTGTAAAATACTTTGGGTCGTCCTGAGGACATGAAAGACACTCTCTCTCTATATATATATATATGTATACACACACGGGTATGTAGGTTCAATGGCTGGTACCCCTGTGCATACTGTCGATTGTAGTAGCAGTATGACCATCTGAGGTTTTTCGTGTTTTAGGTACAAGCTTAGGTCCCTAAATTTAGTACTGCATGGAGCTCCCATGTCTTTTCCTGGAGTAGAAGTCCCATTCTCTCCATCTCGGGGTCAACTCCATCATCCACTGGTTGGTATTTTGTCTCCCTTAGCCGAGGACACTGCAACTATGTTAGGATCCTAGAAATGATACAATCCAATTTGCCTGTGGAAGCCTGGTGGCATTCTTATGAAATGCTAAAAGTCATCGATCTCGTTTGCGAGTCCAAGGCGTGAATCGCTGCCTCCTGCTGTAGAGCAACAGCTTGAATTTGATCCTCAACAAGAGGCAGCAACTGACTGAAAAAAATCCCACTTAATGATCATTTAAGGGAAAAGTGGATAAATAATTAAAGCAAATGAAAATACAGCACCAAGGGGATAGTGGGATTATTTCGGATTGTTCTAGAAATGAGCGGGCAGAGGAGGTCTTAATGGCCTCCTTGTGCTGCGAAATTCTTTGCGTTTTAAAAAGGCAATGCTGCACCCTACAGTGACATTAACATATTTCTCTCCTCCTCACAAGTGAGCCCAATCTTGTTCTCATCTAACATCCACACAGATGCATTTTGCAGCAGGGGTAACAGGACAGTAATCAGGAGTGGGAACACGAGCTCATTTTCTACTGCTTAGCTCAAGGACTAGTTGGATAGCTTTTTCAAAAGGTTGACGCAGGCATGATGGGCTGAATGGCCACCTCTGTGCTGCAATATTCTATGATTCTAAGACACAGCTCTTGCAATATGCATAGTGCAAGCCAAAGGCCGCTTTGAAACTAAAACTGTAGTCTTAATCGAGCCCTTCTGGTTGTGTGAAAGATGTTGCCCCAATGTATTTTGTTGCTTTCCCTCACTGGAGAGCAAGAGAACCATTAGACTGACGTAGACGAATACTGGCGTAGTTCATCAGTGCACGAGGCAGGAGGGCGGATAGATCGATTTGATGTGGTGAGACTTTTACTCAATGACGAAGTGTGAGTGAACCCGAATGTCACTGAAGTTTGACAGACTTCAATTTGAAGCCAGCACACCACAGTGGAAAAACCTCACACAACGGAACCATCACTCTCATTGAAGTGGAATGTTAGCCATTTTCAGATGTCAAATTACTTTGCGAAAGGAAAGCCATGGGAACACACAGGGTGAATGTAGGGAGTCTTGAAATACCACATGTTTGAACACAGCAGTATTTAAATGGATGTCTGGTGAAGACCAGGAAACAGCTTCATTGAAACTTTCCAACGTAGTACATTTGTAGTTAGTAATGAATGAGGCACAAAGAAGAACTTTCATTTTTATAATGGGACCTCGGTTTAACGTCTCATCCAAAAGACGGCACCTTCAAAGGTGAAAGGCTGGTCAGCACCCTGTGCACTGCAGCCCTCGGTCAACTAAGTATAGCAATATTTATCTGTGAAGATTAGACAGCCTATTTACCTAGTCTCAGCCATCAATCCCTCTGGATAATTGAAAACAAACTACACAACGATTTTGTTAAATAACTGGCCAGCGAAATATGTGGTCCACATGACAGGGAAGTTCACGGAGCTCCAAATGGAGTTGCAGTGGCACACGGTTATTTGTGTCCAGAGTTCGCTCACTCGAGTCTGCAACAATTTATTGCTGCCTGAGCAGCTACACAAAAGACAAGGTTTGTGATCCATGAGTCCTGCCATCTGTTTCTGCCATGGGTGGGAGGGGGAAGGGAAAGAATTGTGAGCATTATGAAGACACCTGTATGCCAAGGCTAGTCTGTAGAGGTGTGTGTGGTATAAAGACTGCTGAATGTTGGCTATCTGTGTCAGCCATGGTTCAGTGGTAGCACTCTTGCCTCTGAGTCATAAGGTTGTGGGTTCAAGTCCCACACCAGAGACTTGAGCACACATTCTCGCTGACATTTAAGCAGAAGTGCTGCAGTGTCGGTGGTGCTATCCTTCGTGAAACTGAGGCCTGTCTGCTCTCTCAGGAGGACATAAAAGATTCCATGGCATGATTATGAAGAAGAGCAGTGGAGTTCTCCCTGATGTCCTGAGGCCAATATTTATCTCTCAACCAACACCGCTAAAACAGATTATCTGTTCATTAACACATTGCTGTTTGTGGGACCTTGCTGTGTGCAAATTGGCTGCCGCGTTTCCTACATTACAACAGTGACTACACTCCAAAAGTACTTAATTGGCTTGAAAGCGCTTTGGGACTTCCTGGGGTCGTGAAAGGCGCTTATATAAATGCAAGTCTTTCTTTATCTGATTGGGTCCCCTTGGCATAAAACTCTTGCGCAATTATAGCTATGGAGCAGAATATAACATTCAGACATGCAATAACATTGTAGTTTAGCTTTAAAAGTTTTCTTTTAGTTCTGTTGGAATCAGACTTTATGTTTCAATTCTTTTATTAGTGATGTCTCCTTAAACAATGGGGCACGTGCACACTTATTTCTTTGTTGATGACACTGGGGCAGCCCATTGCCGTCTTTATGGATCAATTGTACCTGCTCCTTCTCTGCGAACGCTATGTTTAAATAGCAAGATGAGTGGCATCATCAGACAAGTTAAACCTCAAAAGGACAAAGCTATAACCGTTACTCTACCGTTCTGGATCTTTGTGCCACGATCCTGTGACAGGGAGGGCAAGTTACACAGAGCACCCCAGGTTCTTTGCTTCAGGACCATGACACAGAATACCCCTGCTCATATGTGCGAACAAAAGAGAGAGAATGAGAGCTGACCTAGATTCAATGCACACTGCTGCCTTTACATTCCAGTTCAGGCAATTATACTAGCCTCCTGTTTAGCAGTCAGGGACAAGTGAGATGATTCAGTGGGTTACTTGATCAAACTACAAAAAAAGATGCTCAGTAATAATCAGAAAAGAATTTGCACCACGTGCATAACCGAATAGGTACTCGGATCCAGTGGCCTTTATAATACTGAACTACACTAGCATTTTTCGCCTGCTCGTTAACAATTCCCACCACATAATGAGGATTTTATTTCCTCTTCTGATGATTCACTATTTGCTCCCAAGCTCCATACAACCCTGTGTATAGACCTTAGTTAGCCAGGACCATTGGTAAACAGAACGTCTCAAGAAAGTAAAATCCATGGTCAGATATACGATAATTAATTCTTCATGTAAAGATTCCCAACTCCCCGCTGACTCAGGTGTATTTGTTTAGCAGCTAGCACAGACGTACGGATCCAGATGGAACCAGGTTTGATTCCTGTTCTGTGCTGAGTTAGTTGATCTCAGCTGGGATGGCTACAAGCGCCTTCCGAGCCTTGGAGAAGGTGGAAAAATAACCCATGGTTCCTGGTCTTAAATGTAATCCAGAGATCCCTCCTGTGAGAAGATACAATTTGTGATTCTGTGTTCAAATAACCTGCAACGCACACTTTCAAGGCTCACAATGGTCAAACGGATGATGTAACTGGAAACACCCGACGCCCTGAAACTGTATGCCAGCACGGAGCCAGCGGAGAGAAGATGGAGAAAATTGATGGAACCCTCCCACCATCAGCATCATCATCATATGCAATCCCTCGAAATTGAGGAAGACTTGCTACCATTCTAAAAGTGAGTTCTTAGGTGACTGAACAGTCCAATACGGGGGTTACAGTCTTTGTCACAGGTGGGCAGACAGCCGTTGAAGGAAAGGGTGGGTGGGAGTGGTTTGCCGCATGTTCCTTCCGCTGCCTGCGCTTATTTTCTGCATGCTCTCGGCGACGAGACTCGAGGTGCTCTGCACCCTCCCGGATGCACTTCCTCCACCTAGGGCGCTCTTTGGCCAGGAACTCTCAGGTGTCGGTGGGGATGTTGCATTTTATCAAGGAGGCTTTGAAGGTGTCCTTGAAACATTTTCTCTGCCCACCTTGGGCTCGCTTGTCGTGCAGGAGTTCCGAGTAGAGCGCTTGCTTTAGGAGTCTTGTGTCAAGCATGCAAACAATGTGGCACAACAACACTCCCAACATAAAAACACACAAGTTCTTTCCAGTCACGACCCCAACCTTTGAATGAATGTAGTCTTGCTGTCGCAGCTGGTCTGAAAGCACTCTCACTTGATCTCAGTGCTTTTGGCAGACTATACACAACATACAGCGTCAAGAAATCTACCCAGCTTGTATAATGTTTTCACAGGTAGAACTCAGGGCTACAAACTCTGCCGGATTCAGTGAGATTCGCACAAGCCACATTTTAATCTCCTGCCCTTTCCACGCTTGTCAATGAATTCCAACGTTGCCATTTCTCTTGCTTTCTCTGTATGTTGTGAGTGTCAGCTGTGGCTCAGTGGCTAGCACATTCGCCTCTGAGTCAGAAGGTTGTGGGTTCAAATCCCAATCCAGGGACCTGAGCACATAAATCTAGACTGACATTCCAGTGCAGTGCTGAGGGAGTGCTGCACTGTTGGTGGAGCTATCTTTTGGATGAGACATTAAACGAGTGTAAAAGATTCTATGATACTATTTCGAAGAAGAGAACTGCAGTTATCCTTGGTGTCCTGGCCAATATTTATCCCTCCATCAACATAACAATAAAACAGATTATCTGGTCATTATCACATTGCTGTTTGTGGGAGCTTGCTGTGCACAAAGTGGCTGCCGCGTTTCCCACATTACAACAGTGACTACACTCCAAAAGTACTTCATTGGCTGTAAAACGCTTTGAGATGTCTGGTGGTTGTGAAAGGCGCTATCTAAATGCAAGGCTTTCTTTCCTCCTTCTTTCTCACTGGGGAGCAAGAAAACACTATGGAGGCATAGCGATCCCAGCACTAATAGTGGGCGACCATATTGTCTAAACTGAATCCCGGGACACACAGAGTGTGAACACAGCAAAGTAGCTAGGTCAGAAAATGTAGGTTGAGCAGCGCAGCGAGGCAAAATTGCGTTATTTTGATGCAAACTGAATCTGCAAAAACAGCACCAGAACTTTCCGCCTGAATAATACAGCTGCTGTTCACATCAACTGCAGGCCGCAATCACCGGCTCCTCCCCATCCTCACAGCCCGACACTCACCCACACCATCTGAGGTGGCAGAGTGCGCTCCGATTCGGCTCCTGGGACATCCACACAGCCCAAGTTCCAGCCGCTGCTCGTTAGTCCGGTTACCAGCGAACCCCATTACTCGGACATTTTAGCCCCGGGGACAATTTCTCTTCAACCGAATTTCACAGGCCTGTTTGGGGATTCGGTTGGGGGGGGGGGGGGGGGGGGGGGTGGAGGGAGGGGAAGCATGCGTACTACGGCCACAGAGCGTGATCTCTGCATAAATTAAAGTCTCTCCGTCCCTTCTATTGGTTGAAAACAGGAGATTGTCATTCCTCCCACCAATCGGAAACCGCCCTGCCGCACAGCACCCTCTCCCCCCCCCCCCCCCCACTTTGTTGACCGACCGCAGGGCAGCTTGGGGTCATGTGGCTCCTGATTTGAACCTGTGCATATTCGGGAAGAGTTTCCTGAACTGGAGACTCTTCCAGGACATTGTTTGCCCAGGGACACAGTACCTCATCCGGGGACTGGCCCCAGGAAACGGGGAAGATGGTTACCCTACATCAGTAGCAGTAGCAAAACTCCAACCACAGGCCCTATATTTACAGCAAGTCCAACAGAAGCATCATAGTCAGGGTCTGCCAGCCCATTGCGAAATTGTATACTACTCAACTGGAGCACTGCTCACCAGCTTCTCATCACCAGAGGTTTTTAAATGACAAAGTAGCTGACGAGATAGTCAGTGAATGGTGGCGCAGCAAGTCACCGATATGTTTCAAAAACTGCATAAAAGCTTACTTTATTTTGGTCGCGCTTCACGCTAGCCAATAACCATTCTTCCTCGTGTGATGCCGCCTCGTCTGGGCGATTCCTGATTAGTGATTGACAAAGCACTTGCTTCCTTCAGCAACCAAAAAGATAGGACTCCAATGGCAGCAAAGAGTGGCGTATCAAGGTCCAAGTTGGTGATTGGAGCGTGGGCAGGAGCGGTGAGGTCGGGGCGAAGGAGTGGCGAGAGATTGTAGAGGACGTGATCGGGACCCAGGAGAGGCGTGAGTTCAGGGCCTAGAAAAGGGATGGGCCCAGCACAGGCCAGCCCACACTGCGATATGTGCGCGCACTAGGTCCATGCAACAGAGCAGGTCTCCAGTCGTCTTGGTTAATTCTTGCCACTGGACCAAGACCTAGCTCTGTCAAGTCCGTGTGGTGGCTGGTGTGCAACGACCACCCCACATTAAAAAAATCCAGGCACAAGCATCTTCCACCCTTCAGGATGTAGTTCAGGATCTGGAATATTAGGTCCTTCATTGAAACACCTGTGAACTCATCCTTTTTTGGTGTGAAAGCAAGTCATCCTCGTTTCGAGGGACTGCCAATGATGATGAGGACTCTATTGATAACCGAAGAATACCAATGATTTGGAGACGCTGCACCAACAGTAATGACAGGTTAAAACGGACTGGCCGCCTCCCCTGACCCATGAAGCAGCCACAGTTTATCTTTTAACCCTGTTTATGTCTCTGTCAGGTCTTTCACATGGCTGACTGGCAAGTGAAAGTTTCACCTCTAGGATTCACCCAATGGCGACAGAATGTTTAGAAATTTTATAAATGCTACAAAAACTTCAGGACACACAACTATTAGTCAGCTTTGAGCGCCTGCCAGTACCTATCCGCGTTAACCTTCAATCCTCTTTGTAATCAGTGTCTGCATTTTGATTTTAATATTTATTTTTGATAATAAGTGCTGCATTTCTTTTGTCAATTTTCTCCCCTCCTTCTCTTCTGAAGGTGTTGATGTCTGCTACCTAGTGTGGGATTCCACAGGTACCAGGTGTTGCCTGATACCTCACCCAAGTGGCCATTCTTCATGGATGAAGCAAGACAGTGAATGATGGCATGCTATTCAACTGTGGGCAGCATCGCAGTGGAGCCAACTCTATTTTCAATTAAACCCAACGCATGCACATTCTGGCAGATACGGACTGGGAATGCGGGCTGGTTTTTCCCTCCCTCAACCAGGGGCACTGAGGCCAATTGTAGGACTCCTACTCAAACCTGTGGATGAGGCTGCACTCTCATGTGGATGCAAAAGATCCCATGGCCGATATTTATCCCTCAATCGCCATCACTAAAACCAGATTATTTGGTCATTGTCACATTGCTGTTTGTGGGGCTTTGCTGTGTGCAGATTGGCTGATATGTTTCCTACATTACAACAGTGACTACACTTCAAAAAAAGTACTTAATTGACTGCAAGGTGCTTTGGGACGTCCTGAGGTCATGAAAGGTGTTATATAAATGCAAGATCTTTCTACATGATCTACTAACTCAGCAGGAATTGAATCCAGGACCCGCTGACCTGAATGGCTTAGTTGCATGTTGCCGTGAACAATTGAGCCATTGGTGGAGCCTAGCCAAGCCCTTTTAATTTGACTCATTAACTGACTTGCATGGGAGTTTAATCCACATAGCCCAGCCTACAGGGAACATTGCTCTCCAGTCCTGCTCAATGCTCATCACTTTTCCTCAAGTCCTGCCATTCTGTGATCATAGCTTAAGTTAAATAACTTGTCTGCGCTAAATGTACCTTTAAGCAACTAAAAATTTCAATTGTGCCCTTCTCAATTTTCATTTCCCCAACGGAAGCACTCAATTCTGTCAGCAACTGCTTATAACCATTTAATGTTTTGACCCTTGGAATCATCCTATTGCTCGTCTCTTAATCCGCTCTAACGAATGTCCTTTTGAAGATAAGGTATCCAAAATTTGCCCACAATATAGTGTTGCAAATGTGGCTTTAGTGTAGGACTGGAACACCTAATCTGAATGGTAATGAAGTGCCTCTGAGGTATATCCTAGGATGCAAATAGACTTATCGCCTCATGTTGACGGGATACTTTCAGTGAATGTTGGTAATCACACCCATATTATATTCCATTGCCTCTAGACATCCATTGACAATAAGTATTTCAAGTTTTTTGCGCTAAGTGCAGTCTTACAGTGGAGCTATGCTCCTTTCCTCATTATTTTACCCCCCATTTCAAAACCACATCAAGTGTTTTCACTCTTTTGTGCCGTATTGTGTTTGTACAGAAAAATAAAATCATCAAACGTGGTAATATAATAATACACACTCTAGGGAACCCCAGCCTATCCCAAGTTCCAAAATACAGTTTTAACTGTTCAAAGAAAACCCATGCTAACACTGGAGAAACGATCAGAAACCATAAGTTAGTAAGAAAAAAAGATATGGGCCTAAAATTCCGGCCTCGCTGGGTCTGTATGAAGTGTGCACAGATTTGGTGAGGCCTCGCAAAAGCCGCTTTGCAGGGCGCAATGCGCATGCGCCAAAAACCAGCTTTTCTGATCTGTCAAGATTTCTCTTGACAGAATCTCCACATCCCCGGGAGAAGGACATTCGCGTGGGAGAGATTGGGCAATTTGCCCAACACATACCCAATGAATGTCCTTCAAACTCTTACCCCTGGTAAAAGCAGGCGCATAGCTTACTTTTACCAGCGTAAGAGGTTTAAAACATAAAACTTACATTTAATCGTACACTTTTAAGTTTAAAAACCCTGTCCATTAAAATAAGTTTATTTCAAACCCTGTTAAAACACATTAAAAAAATTCATCCAATTTAAAAAAAAACTTTAATTTCAATTAATTTTAAATATGTGTGGTGTTTTTTTAAAATTTAAAACGGAGTTCCCATTATCAATGAGAATACTGCAGAGTGATTGGTGGTCCAGACCCACGTGACTCCAGCATTTTCGTACGTACAGGGAAGTCATCTTCCCGTATGTTATGTGTCGAATGAAGGCCTCCGGCCACAATCGAAGGTGCCTCCGGGACCACCAGGTATTTTTGTAAAAAAATGTCGGGTCGGAGGCGTTCGTCCGAAGGAAGACTCCGACTGAAATTCTCCCCCCTATATAAAAATAATTCTAGGGAACGGCTCGGGGAAAAGCAGTATTGCCTGCGTAATGACAGACAGCATCCTGCACACCGCCTATAAGGTCCACAAACCACATGCTGAAACCTATGCTGTAGTTTTCAGGAATCCCAGAGGAAATGATTGTACTTCTTTTCTACAGCAATATTCACCTTCCATTTCTTGGCTCGCCTACTCTGTCCAGAGGCCTTTGGATGCAATTAATCTCCTTTATCTTGGTCTCCTGACACAAGGCTTGGTTTCATCAGAAAATCTGATGTAACTAGAAAGAAAGATTTGCATTTATATAGTGCCTTTCACGACTGCCGGACGTCTCAAAGCACTTTACATCCAATGAAGTACTTTTGGAGTGTAGTCACTGTTGTGATATAGGAAACGCGGCAGCCAATTTGCGCACAAGCAAGCTCCCACGAACAGCAATGTGATAATGACCAGATAATCTGGTTTTGTTATGTTGATTGAGGGATAAATATTGACCAGGATACCAGAGATAACTCCCCTGCTCTTCTTCGAAATAGTGCCTTGGGATTTTTTATGGCCACTTGAGAGAGCAGACGGGGCCTTGGTTTAACATCTCATCCGAAAGACGGCACTTCCAACAATGCAGCACTCCCTTAGCACTGCACTGGAGTGTCGGGCTAGATTTTTGTGCTCAAGTCCTTGGAGTGGGACTCTCAACCTTCTGACTCAGAGGCGAGAGTGCTGCCCACTGAGCCACAGCTCACACAAAGTGTGTCTCCTCTACATCATCTCATCAATGAACAGCAGGGAGCCGAGAACAAACCTCTGCAGAAATCCAGTTGCTCATCTTTCTAGGCATAAATCATGTTCATCTGTCAACTTTCTTTTAAACCAGGTTTCAATCCAGCTAGCTAATCTGTCATTAATTCCACAAACCTTAACCTTCTGCGAATCCTCAGCAACGGAAGCTTATCAAATATTTCCAAAAATCCAGGTACATTATATCCACTAGATAGCCTTTACCCACTACTTGTATTGCCTCCTGAAATAATTCCAGAACAACTTCAAGGATAGTTTGGTACATGCTGGTAGACTGTGCTCAACATTGCTACTCAGGGTTGGAGCCTGAACAAATGTTGCATTGTTTGCATGTGGGGGATGTACCTCATATATTCTGATATACAGACAAGATGTAAGCCAATCTCACATCCAAGGCATCGGAACTAACCCTTCAACTGGATGCATCCCGGATAACAAGCAATTTAATCAACGGCTTCCATTTAAAATCACAAAAGCAAAGCTCCAAACAGTTTCTAACTGTCAGCCGAATCCAGAGATAAGATGACAGCCTTCAAATCCCTCTGATGGTATCTCATTTCCAGTAGCTACTGGGGCGGGTAACATTCTGTTTTCGTCAGCTTCGTGTGCAGCCAGCAGCTGTCTGTGCACTCAGTGCCCCTGTTGCACGTTGCCGTTCATGTAAAGCTATTAATGCGTGTGACCCCCCCACTGTAAATTGAACCCAGGCAATTAGCAGGAATTTGTATGTGCAGTATGGACACATCATTGGGCTTACGCGCCCTCCCAGATGGTTGTCAGTACCTTCATACATAGCTGCAGTGCCATCTGGTGCGCTAGCGAGAGAGGAATCCTGGGGCAGAAAGGCAGGGTGGAGGAGAGAGAATTTTCTGTAAGGGTCACAGCATCTTAAACAAGAGCATTGTGATATAGCTGTGGTGTGTTTGGACATCTGATAATTGATTACCAACTTTACATGGCGGGCGGTTTCTCTGATGTTGCACTCCAATCTTTTTGTGTCAGGTTAAACAAAAAGAGTTCAACAATCATTGCTTAGCATTCTATCCTGTTTATTTTGTTACTGTAACATGCTTCTTTATAAATATAGGCCAAGCTCATCATGGCTTAGATGAGTCATTTTGTGAATGAGCTTGCAACCCAAATTGAACAAAACTTCAATGCTGTTCTTTAAAGGGGCATCTGTCAGGGAAATGTAGGGTGACAGCCGTGGTAAATTGGCTGCCGTGTTTCCGACATTACAATAATGACTACAATTCAAAAGTACTTAATTGGCTTTAAAGCGCTTTAGGATGCCCTGAAGTTGTGAAAGGTGCTATATAAATGCAAGTATTTGTTTTTTTAATTTCTTTTTAGAAATACATAGCGCAATGACATAAACCACATTGAAATACTCCATCGTATCACTTGCATATGATGCCATCATGATGTAAATGATGTGACATTATTCCCTTTGCAAACAATAATAAGCTTTGCCACCATATTCTCAATGAAGACAATGCCCTTTGAAGGATCAGTGGCAGCATCAGTTGAGCTGTAAATACCTGTTTTAATGTTCACGTAGAGCGACTCCTTATCTCGCTGAATAAACAGAAGCTTCAGTTATCCCTTATTTTTGCTGAATGATCAAAAGCTCTAACTATTGCTTACCCTGGATAAACAGGAATTTCATGCTGAGTATTGTGGAAACAAAAAAAGTGTACAGCAAACAAAACAGTGAGCGTACAGTGTATTTAACTTGTACATGTGGCTATAAATTCACAACTTAACCAGACACACATGAAAATGCGATGTTTCTGACTATGCACATGTACAAAGTAGAATCCATGTTCAGTGACTCCCTCCTGGATTACTGTAACTAGGACAGCATCAAATACAACAGAAGACAGTGCAAGGCACGTCTAAAAGGGGTAGTTACAGGAACATGCCGAACTACCGAATGTAATAGAATTTTAGGAATACATTAGCGTCTAAAAATGTAATCCAGTTACATTTTAGACCTGGTTAAATTCTTTGGCACTTATCACAGAGCTCTGTAAAATATTTTGATAGATTTAACAGGAATAGATTCCATCATAGGCAGTCCCTCGAAATCGAGGAAGACTTGCTTCCACTCCTAAAGTGAGTTCTTTGTGGCTGAACAGTCCAACACGAGAGCCACAGACCCTGTCACAGGTGGAACAGATATTTGTCGGGGGAAGGGGGGCGGGTGGCACTGATTTGCCGCGCGCTCCTTCCGCTGTCTGCACCTGATCTCTTCACGCTCACAGCGTTGAGATTCGAAGAGCTCACCGCCCTCCCGGATGCACTTTCTCCACCTCGGGCGGTCTTCGGCCAGGGTCTCCCAAGCGTCAGTGTTGATGTCGCACATCACCAAGAAGGTTTTGAGGGTGTCCTTGTAACGTTTCCACTGCCCACCTTTGGCTTGTTTGTCATGAATGAGCTCCGCATATAGCAGTTGTATAGCGAGTCTCATGTCTGGCATGTGAACTAAGTGGCCTGCTGAACGAAGCTGATCGAGTGTGGTCAGTGCTTCAATGCTGGGGATGTTAGCCTGGGCGAGAACACTGATGTTGGTGCATCTGTCCTCCCAGGGGATTTGTAGGATCTTGCGGAGACATCGTTGGCGATATATCTCCATCGACTTGATGTGACTTCTGTAAGTCGTCCATGTCTCTGACCCATTGGTTTGGTATTCACTAAGGAGGACACAAACAACCTTCCGGATATAAAAGGGGTCAAAGGGTCTAGTAAGAAGGAGGAACTGAGGGAAATCCTTATTAATCGGGAAATTGTGTTGGGGAAATTGATGGGATTGAAGGCCGATAAATCCCCAGGGCCTGATGGACTGCATCCCAGAGTACTTAAGGAGGTGGCCTTCGAAATAGCGGATGCACTGACAGTCATTTTCCAACATTCCATTGACTCTGGATCAGTTCCTATGGAGTGGAGGGTAGCCAATGTAACCCCACTTTTTAAAAAAGGAGGGAGAGAGAAAACAGGGAATTATAGACCGGTCAGCCTGACATCGGTCGTGGGTAAAATGATGGAATCAATTATTAAGGATGTCATAGTAGCGCATTTGGAAAGCAGTGACAGGATCGGTCCAAGTCAGCATGGATTTGTGAAAGGGAAATCATGCTTGACAAACCTTCTGGAATTTTTTGAGAATGTTTCGAGTAGAGTGGACAAGGGAGAACCAGTTGATGTGGTGTATTTGGACTTTCAGAAGACTTTCGACAAGGTCCCACACAAGAGATTAATGTGCAAAGTTAAAGCACATGGGATTGGGGTCGTGTGCTGACGTGGATTGAGAATTGGTTGGCAGACAGGAAGCAAAAAGTAGGAGTAAATGGGTACTTTTCAGAATGGCAGGCAGTGACTAGTGGAGTTCTGCAAGGTTCTGTGCTGGGGCCTCAGTGTTTACATTGTACATTAATGATTTAGACGAGGGGATTAAATGGAGTATCTCCAAATTTGCGGATGACACTAAGTTGGGTGGCTGTGTGAGCTGCGAGGAGGATGCTATGAGGTTGCAGAGTGACTTGGATAGGTTAGGTGAGTGGGCAAATGCATGGCAGATGAAGTATAATGTGGATAAATGTGAGGTTATCCACTTTGGTGGTAAAAACAGAGAGGCAGACTATTATTTGAATGGTGACAGATTAGGAAAAGGGGAGGTGCAACGAGACCTGGGTGTCATTGAAGGTTGGCATGCAGGTACAGCAGGCGGTTAAGAAAGCAAATGGCATGTTGGCCTTCATAGCGAGGGGATTTGAGTACAGGGGCAGGGAGGTTTTACTACAGTTATACAGGGCCTTGGTGAGGCCACACCTGGAGTATTGTGTACAGTTTTGGTCTCCTAACTTGAGGAAGGACATTCTTGCTATTGAGGGAGTGCAGCGAAGATTCACCAGACTGATTCCCGGGATGGCGGGAGTGACATATCAAGAAAGACTGGATCAACTGGGCTTGTATTCACTGGAGTTCAGAAGAATGAGAGGGGATCTCATAGAAACGTTTAAAATTCTGATGGGTTTCGACAGGTTAGATGCAGGAAGAATGTTCCCAATGTTGGGGAAGTCCAGAACCAGGGGTCACAGTCTAAGGATAAGGGGTAAGCCATTTAGGACCGAGATGAGGAGAAACTTCTTCACCCAGAGAGTGGTGAACCTGTGGAATTCTCTACCACAGAAAGTTGTTGAGGCCAATTCACTAAATATATTTAAAAAGGAGTTAGATGTAATCCTTACTACTAGGGGGTTCAAGGGGTATGGCGAGAAAGCAGGAATGGGGTACTGAAGTTGCATGTTCAGCCATGAACTCGTTGAATGGCGGTGCAGGCTCGAAGGGCCGAATGGCCTACTCCTGTACCTATTTTCTATGTTTCTATGTTTCTATAGGAGGGCGGGAATTACTACAGCCCTGTAGACCATGAGTTTGGTGGTAGGTTTGAGGGCTTGGTCTTCGAACACTCTTTTCCTCAGGCGGCCGAAGGCTGCACTGACGCACTGGAGGCAATGTTGAATCTCCGCATCAATGTCTGCCTTTGTTGACAAGAGACTCCTGAGGCAGGGGAAGTGGTCCACGTTGTCGAGAGCCACGCCGTGAATCTTGATGATTGGGGGGCAGTGCTGTGCGGCGAGGACAGGTTGGTGTAGGACCTTCGTCTTACGGATGTTAAGCGTAAAGCCCATACTTTCATATGCCTCGGTGAATACATTGACTATATCTTGAAGTTCAGTCTCCAAATGTGCACAGACGCAGGCGTCGTCCGTGTACTGCAGCTCTACGACAGAGTGGTCTTGGACCTGGCCTGGAGGCAGCGTAGGTTAAACAGCTTCCCACTGATTCTGTAGCTTAGTTCCACTCCAGCGGGAAGCTTGTTAGCAGTGAGGTGGAGCATGGCAGCAAGGAAGATTGAAAAGAGGGCTGGAGCAACGATACAGCCCTGTTTTACCCCAGTTCAGACGTGGAATGGGTCTGTAACGGATCCGCTGGTAAGAATCACAGCCTGCACGTCATCGTGGAGCAGGTGAAGGACGTTGCCAAACTTTTGGGGGCACCCAAATGGAGGAGGACGCTCCATAAGCCCTCACGGTCAACAATGTCAAAGGCCTTTGTAAGATTGAAAAAGGCCATGTATAAGGGCTGGCGCTGCTCCCTGCATTTTTCCTGCAGTTGTCGTGCTGCAAAGATCATGTCCGTTGTTCCGTATGGGGAACAAAATCTGCACTGTGACTCCAGGAGGAGCTCCTCGGCCACAGGGAGAAGACGGTTGAGGAGGATTCTAGCGACAACCTTCCCAGTAGTTGATAGTAGGGAGATTCCCCTGTAGTTGCCACAGTCGGATTTGTTCCTCTTTTTAAAAATGGACACGATACTGCATCTCTGAGATCCCCCGGCATGCTTTCCTCCCTCCAAATGAGAGAGATGAGGTCATGTATCCGCGCCAACAGCACCGCTCCGCCGTATTTTAGCGCCTCAGCGGGAATTCCATCCGCATCCGTAGCCTTATTGTTCTTGAGCTGTTTTATGGCTTTGCCTACTTCTTGCAGCGTTGGAGTCTCACTGAGGTGATGGCGGGTTGCATGCTGCGGGATGGAATTGAGAATACTCGAGTCAAAGGCAGAGTCTCGATTGAGGAGATCTCGGTGTCCTTGATGAGTGTTTCTCTGCTCTTTGCCAGGAGTAGGGTGGGGCCTTGGGAGTTTGGACCGTCGATGGCCTTGACTGCAGTGCAGAATCCCTGTATGTCGTGGCTATCGGCTAGTTGTTGCATCACCTGCGCTTTCTCCATCCACCACTTGTTCTTTAGGTCCTGGGTTTTTTGTTGGACCTCGGCCTTGAGCCGTCTGTAACGTTGCTTTGAAGCACCCGAGTTTGGCTGTTGCTTGAGGCTCAAAAATGCTTTGCGCTTACGGTCTATTAGTTCTTGGATCTCCTGATTGTTTTCATCAAACCAGTCCTGGTATTTTCTGGTTGAGTGTCTTTTCACAGGCAGTGGTTATGGAGGCCTGGAGGGCAGACCAAGCATTGTGGGCATTGAGCATCTCAGGGACATCAAGGCACGCCAGATTGGATGGGAGACGCTGGCTGTATAGGACTCTCTTAGTTGGATCTTTAAGTGCCCCGGCATAATTTTTTTGCGGCACTGCTTCTGCTATCCCCTCTGCTTTGGGGCTATGTTAATATTGATGATGGATCAGATTAGGCGATGGTCCGTCCAGCAGTCATCAGCTCTCGTCATGGCGCAAGTGATGCGCACATCCTTGCGATCCTTGGCTCAGGCGATGACATAGTCCAGCAGATGTCACTGTTTGGAGCGGGGGGGGGGGGGTTGCCACAATGTTTTGTATTTATCCCTCTGGCGGAACAGGGTGTTGGTGATGAGGAGTTCGTGTTCTAGACATTTTGTCAGGAGTAGTGTGCCGTTGGAGTTGGATTTCCTTACCCCCTTCTCCCCCAGAGGGCAATGTCTTTGCCGACCCTAGCATTAAAGTCTCCTAGGAGGATCAATTTGTCGTCCTTGGGGACGCAGGACAGGGATGTCTCGAGGTTGGAATCGAAACCCTCTTTAGCCTCGGCCGTTGCATCGAGTGTTGGGGCGTATGCACTGATGACTGTGGTGCCTTGGTTCCTGGATAGGCTAAGGCGAAGGGTCATCAGGTGTTCGTTAATACCCCAGGAGGAGTCTTTGAGGCGGCCGACCAGTTCATGAAGCCGACTCCATGAAGGTGACGTTCTTCCTCTGGTTTTCCTTTCCAGAAAAAGGTATAACCCCCACCATGTTCTTTAAGCTGGCCTTCCCCTGCCCATCGGGTCTCGCTTAGGGCGGCGATGTCGATGTCAAAGAGTCTAAGATCCCGGGCAACTATGGCAGTGCGGTGCTCCGGCCTGTCACTGTTGGAGTTGTCCATTAGGGTCCTGACGTTCCAGGCCCCGAACTTCATATTAAATGAGTGGAAGATGCTTGTGCGTGAGTTCTTTTAATGTGGGTGGTCCAGTGGCAGGGGGGTCCAAGACGACTGGAGACCAGGCACTGCTATATGAGCTTAGTTGCTTATGGCGAAATGTTGGCCGCAAGCACAGCACTGAGTAGCGCCCTTGATGGTAGGTGGGCTGCTGCTTGGTTGGAGGCAGGTATTGAGGGGGTCAGCGGAGTTCAGTGTGGGAGGTCAGGGTGGTCACAGCCATGGTACTCACCACGTGTTGAAAGGGAAGAAAGCCCGATCACCGTTGAGGAGTTGAGGTCCAGCCGTCGTTGAGGGAGAAGGAGAGGTCAGTCATCGTCGCTGGAAAGGAGAGGTCCAGTCCTCATCGATAGAGGTCCGATCACCGTTGGAGGGGGAGGGGGCCCGGTCGCCGTTGGAGTCTCACCTGGCTCGCAGGGCGTCGCCGAGGATCGGGTGGGACAGCTGAGTCGACGTCGAAGGAGCAGTTCACCAGAGGTCGGAATAGATTTACCATTGGTCCACCTGACAGCTCCTGAGCGACGCGTTAACCTCAGAGCTGACGAGCCTCCATTCGCCACAGGTTGGGTGTTCAGTGCACAAGGTCTGGAAATGAATCCATGCCCGTCAACATCGGGAAGACCCTGGAACAGAGCTGTGCGTCGTAGGCATCGCTGCTGGCACACACACTACAAGCACTGAGATCATGCTGAGACCTCAGATTAACCTGGCTTAGCAATGGATGTGGAGCAACTTCATTTTCATCTGGCCTAACTTGAACCAGTTCAGAAGAGGTAAACGGTTGACGATCAGTCGAGGCATACACCATGTTCATTTGACAGGAGATTACATTGAGCTGAAAGCATTTGTTTGGCTTTGTTCTCCAAGGTTCTGACTGCTTATTATGGAATCAAACTGGGAAAAATAATATGCAACAAGCAGGTTACCAATGGCAACAAAACAAAACCTAAAAAAGGAGTGCTGGCCAAATGCACAGGGTGTGCAGATTACAGCAGAGTCTGCTGGATACAGACCCTCGATATCACCGATCAGGTATGCGGACTTAGCAGAGAGCATCTTAAATAAAGAAAGGGCATCTTAAATATCTACTTAACCCCTGAGGGACCTTGGCAGCATTTAAACAATTTAGAAAGAAAGACCAGACAAACAAATGAAAGAGTCTTTCATGCTCTCAGGACGTCCCAAAGCACTTCACAGGCAAGAAGTTAAAAAGTAAAAGTTTTTTCCGAAGTACTACGAAAGAGGTTTTACTGCCCACATTCCATCACCCCAGCAGAAGCCACTTGTTCCACTTTCAAATGCTGGGTGGTGGGACAAAATTTGGCAGGAGAGGGGAAGAAAGGAAGTGGTGTTTCTTGCTGAATTAGACTGCACAGAAGCTAGAAACAGTTGACGGGTCTGAAACACCAATCCAAACTGGGCTGATTTGAATTACTTTAGAAGAATATGTGGCTTCAACTTCGATGTGGTCTGAAGTGAAAGAAAAATGTTTTTATTTAAGTTCTGCCAGGTGGACACAATGCTATTTCCTGGTCTCTTGCCTGGAAATGTCTGCGGTTACACAGGTAATGATGTGCGTGCATCTACATGCACATTGGTGATAGTTTAGGGATTTATTTGCTATTTTCCTTCTCTGGGGGTTTGATGGAAGGAGGGGCTTATGCCCAATAGTGTTGTACAGACAGTGATTCACGGCTGAAGCACCAACCTCTTGATTTGGAAGACCTGAACAGTGGCCATATCTACATAACATTACTGTTTGTGGGAGCTTGCTGTGCGCTAATTTGCTGCCATGATTTCTAAATTACAACAGTAGTTAATTGGCTGCAAAGTGCCTTGGGACGTCCTGAGGCGTGAAAGGTGCTATATAAATACATGTCTTTTATAATCAGAATGCTCAACTATTGTCGCACACTCTGTCCAAATTAGCAATAAATGAGAATGATTATGGAATATCAGTATCATTGCCTAACACCTGTCCTAGGAATGGGTGTAGGGGGGGGGGGGGGGGAAATCCAGGTTTTAGGTTACTGAATAAAGAGAGCAGCAGAACAGCTGCTGTCTTTATTCAGTAGCTTGATGAATAGCAGGATATAAGCTGTGGACAATCACGCTTCAAGTTTATTAAGAAGTCTGGTGCTGGATAATGAGCTGCACTGAATGAAATTCAGGGTCACATACTGAATGTAAACGATGCACTGCAGCTAAACCTGAAGCACTGCTGAACTTTTACCATTAAACTGGTTAATACCCCAGTACCTGTACAATGAATGATTATCTAGTCCACAGACGCTCAAAACTCCCGCTCCAAACACACACACAATGCAAGTGTCGGGTTAAAGAGATTTAGTTCCGATACTCTGCATATAGAACACAGTCTACCAGTGCCTCATTCATACAATCCCATTTGGATCCAGGATTATCTGATTTGGCACTCGAGTCGCATCTGTAGGGGATCTCTCTTATGAAAGTTTCTGATGACCTCAGTAATCCATGGATGATGCAAGTCCCTGACCTCATTAAGCTTCACACTCCTTGGCCCTGGCTAAGCTTACTGAACTTCTTCAACCCAATGAGTTCTGTGCAATCAGTCCCCCTCCCCCATTTACTCCCCTTTCCGGAGGGCACCGACTCCTGCAGTTCTGCCGTACAAGTAAGCCTCCATCGTCTCACTCAAATGGCCATCATTCACATAGAAGTTTCAAGTGTCAACAGGCTACTCATTATGAGCGGGCATTCCTGTCCTCATCTAATATCCACATGGGCATTTTCTAGCAGAGGCCACTAGACAGAAGTCAGGAGAGGAAAGTTTGGCTAATTTTTCCCTTTCCTACCCAGGATCGCGATGGTTAACTGCATTACCCTTGTCGCCACAGGGTTAAGTGAATTATTCTATCTTCTGACTCACCCCATTCACTGAAAACAACAAAGGAACCAAAGGATATGGGGCGAAAGTGTTGGGGTAGAAGATCAGCCATAATCTTATTGTTCCGCTCACCCATCACCCCTGTGCTTGCTGACCTACCTTAGCTCCCGGTTAACCAACGCCTCGATTTCAAAATTCTCATCCTTGTTTTCAAATCCCTCTATGGCCTTGCCCCTCCCTATCTCTGTAATCTCCTCCTGTCCCACAACCCTCCTCCGAGATATCTGTGCTCCTCTAATTCTGCCCTCTTGAGCATCCTTCATTATAATCGCTCAACCATTGGTGCCCGTGCCTTCTGTTGCCCAGGCCCCAAGCTCTGGAACTCCCTGCCTAAACATCTCCGCCTCTCTTTCTTCCTTTAAGACACTTCTTAAAACCGTTGGCCAAGCTTCTGGTCATCTGCCCTTTCTCCTTATTCGCCTAATTTCTCCTTATGTTACTCGGTGTCAAATATTTTGTCCTATAATATTCCTGGTGAAGTGCCTTGGGATGTTTTGCAACGTTAAAGGCGCTATATAAATATAGGTTGTTGTTATTGAAAGATGGAGCAGGCTCGAGGGGCTGTATGCCTATTCATGCTCCTATTTCTTATGTTCTTACAACTATCACACACCAAAGAAACTGAACTGGACAGAAGCTTGAAAAATTAAAATAAAAGGCAAGTCATGTTATCACTAGCATGGAGACTTTGGGGAAGAATTTCACCTTCATTTCCGGCGGTTTTCTCAGCGGTACAGCTGTTTTTGGGAGAGAAACCGCCCGGAGAAAGTTTCCCCCTTACTTTTTGAATGTATCTCGAAATGCCCGCTGGGAGCAGCGTCGAGAAAATCGCCAGAGGGTAAGTTTGGCCTCAACAGCAACTCGTCCAGATCGCCTAGGGAACCACTCTGTGAAAGCAGCGTAAAAGGGCGGTAAGTGAGCAAAAGGTTCTTTATTTAATTTTTTTTAATTGCAAAACTGCGATTAACTGTAAAACTATCTTGGGAATGTTTTTTAATTTTTTTTTGGTGAACATTTTTTTTTAAGTTTCCCCTCCTCTCTCGGCCCAAACGCAGCCTCGGAGTAAATAAAAACAATTTTTTTTTTTTAAGAACCGCCCGTTTCACCTAGTTTCGCCATTAACCGCCGAGAATACTGGTGCAAGATCCATTTTCTTGCCGGGAGATTTTTTTTACCTTAAATATGGAAATTCTCACCAGCGCTAGTTGCAAAACGTTAGTGGTTTTTCTGGGTGGCAATCGGGTGCTGAGTGGCTGTCTTTTTAACAGAAAGATTCTCCAATGCAGCTCTCTGCTTATGAAATTCTCGTTAGTGCCCCAAAGCTCCAGGTGTTATGACTTAAGCCATCACTTTTCCAACAAGCAAGTCCCTCAGATGCGCCAGGGTTTTCATTACTGAAGAAAGTGATGTGGCAGATGAAGGACAAAAAAAATGCCCAAAATGACAAATTATTTTTCTCTACGGGATCTTCCCCCTTCTCTCCTAAAGGAGATGACTCACACCGGGGTACAACTATACAAATGTTTTAACTCCTTTGATACTCCATCTGTGCATTTAATATCTCTGTAAGCCTAGGCAACCTTGGTAAGATATTCTATCATGGAGAGCATCTTAGCCAAGCCCAATTGGATGTTGCTTGTAGTATGTAAGTGGTTACTAGATAGCATGCATAAATCCTGGCTGATCTTCCGCTCCCTGGTCTGCGGACAACAAGATTAACTGTAGTGTCTCCAACTACACCGTGGCTAATAATAGCCATCTCAGCACAGACATTCCCTAGTCTGAATGGCTCAGTGTTGTCCAATTGTTTTGCTCGCAGAGACAGAAGAACCTCCAAGCTAATTTAACCATGGAATAGTGGTTTATTAAAATGAGGAGCCAATGCCTATAATGGAGAACATGACTTAGCGAAGCAAAGGTAAATCAGGAGATAGTGCTGAGTTGATGCCAAGGTTGGGTTTTAAAAGCATTAAGATCGTAGGAGGATGGAAAGGCTGTGGGAGGTAAGAAGGGGTTCCTACAGTTTATAGATCCTGGGAAAGAATGAGTGCGAAAAAGTGACTGTGAAATCAAAACTCCTGGACAGCGAGGATGTATGGAGGAGAAAGAGCGTTTAGGACAGGGTATTTGTAGCTTAGGAGAGACAAGAAAATAAATTTTATGGAGAACGACCACAATAGTACCAAAAAATAAAGTTGGATAAGAAAGGTTGCAATGGAGAGAGCTTGGCTCATCGAACTGCAAAAATGTCCATGAGTTGGGCTCAGATGTCCCAACAGCGTTAAATGAGTACAACTTCTTCAGTAATTCTCATCAGTGTTCAGCCGTTCAACAGAACACTGCTGTTCCAGTGCAATTCAGACAACAGCTTTGTAGCACTATACCCTGATCACTGGAAAGTATATTTAGTCTGTCCAAATAGATAGCACCTGTCTGGGTTACATTAGCGCCTAGTCTGCAGTGTGAAAGGACAGTGACAGGACAAGCTGGGTTACTTAATAGTGGCTAATCGTTGTAAAGCTCTCACATCTCTACAAGGTATAGAACGTCAATAAGATCACAGAGAATTAGTGTCATGTTGCAGGCTAAGCTGCATCAGTCACCTTGTTAAACACACACACGGTCCACTATCAGAATTTATATGTGGCTCTATAAGATCCTGGCGTTATCAAATATAAAAAATTCTTTATCTCTTCATTGTTAATGTTCAGTGGGGAACTGACCAAGGAATGGTGTGTAGAGTCCTGACTATCATTGAATTCCTTGGTCAGGTCACTAACATACCATTCCTTGGTCAGGTCCCCACACACCATTCCTTGGTCAGGTCACTAACACACCATTCCTTGGTCAGGTCACTAACACACCATTCCTTGGTCAAGTCCCCACACACCATTCCTTGGTCAGGTCACTAACACACCATTCCTTGGTCAGGTCCCCACACACCATTCCTTGGTCAGGTCACTAACACACCATTCCTTGGTCAGGTCACTAACACACCATTCCTTGGTCAGGTCACTAACACACCATTCCTTGGTCAAGTCCCCACACACCATTCCTTGGTCAGGTCACTAACACACCATTCCTTGGTCAGGTCACTAACACACCATTCTTGGTCAGGTCCCCACACACCATTCCTTGGTCAGGTCACTAACACACCATTCCTTGGTCAGGTCACTAACACACCATTCCTTGGTCAGGTCACTAACACACCATTCCTTGGTCAAGTCCCCACACACCATTCCTTGGTCAGGTCATTAACACACCATTCCTTGGTCAGGTCCCCACACACCATTCCTTGGTCAGGTCACTAACATACCATTCCTTGGTCAGGTCACTAACACACCATTCCTTGGTCAGGTCACTAACACACCATTCCTTGGTCAGGTCCCCACACACCATTCCTTGGTCAGGTCCCCACACACCATTCCTTGGTCAGGTCACCAACACATCATTCCTTGGTCAGGTCACTAACACATCATTCCTTGGTCAGGTCACTAACACACCATTCCTTGGTCAGGTCACTAACACACCATTCCTTGGTCAGGTCACTAACATACCATTCCTTGGTCAGGTCACTAACACACCATTCCTTGGTCAGGTCACTAACATACCATTCCTTGGTCAGGTCACTAACACACCATTCCTTGGTCAGGTCACTAACACACCATTCCTTGGTCAGATCCCCACACACCATTCCTTGGTCAGGTCCCCACACACCATTCCTTGGTCAGGTCACTAACACACCATTCCTTGGTCAGGTCACTAACACACCATTCCTTGGTCAGGTCACTAACACACCATTCCTTGGTCAGGTCCCCACACACCATTCCTAGGCCAAAGACTGGTATGTGACCTGCTTCCAATCCTCTCTCGGTGCTGCTATGTATCCAGCCCCGAAGGCTGTGTTGGTTTTGCTATGAGGCTGCCAACGACTTTGCCTGTTTTTATGAATCTTTGGGCTCTTCTCATCACAGGACAGGTTGATATGCTCACGTCGGGTTTTCTCTCTTCCAAATAATGCAAGATAGGTTTGGATAATCGGCTCTTCAGGTAATTTAATCTCAGCCTTCCAGAGTAACAACTGCACTCTCATTGTACTCCCATTACAGTATCTAGCTCATTCTTAAAGGTGCCCAGTCCTCAACCAACCATTCTGGAAACTTATTCCAACTGTTAATTGCTAGTATGTTATTAAGCCTCCTTAAACTCTCTTATCTTAGATAACTTTAGCTCTCGTATCTTTGTTTACTCTCATGCACAAGTCCCAACTCCCCACACCTTCAAGAATGTATGTTCCTGCCTTGAGATTGAGCTTTCAGGAAGTGCTTGGGTATACGAACAGCAAACCTCATTTTGTAATTGTACAGGATTTTCTTATGCCTCCATAAGGTCTCATTTCAGTCTGTGAAAGCAATCTCATTCGCCCCCAATTAAAGTTTAAAATTGAAGTGAATTTAACAATAAAAAGTGAATAATTTAAAAGCAAACAAATAGTGATATATTTACAATGGAATGTCTTTCATCTAACTCATGCAGATAAAATATTGCAACTCCAAATACAACACTTCTAAATACATACATTTTGTTTTGCTTTGAGGAACATCAACCTGTTGGTTCTTCTCAAACTGTCTTCTGGTGGTTTGGAAAGATTTTTCAATTTCTCTTGAGATTATCGATCTGTCTCCTTTATTGATCAGAAACAACTATATAGTGGAAAGAATTACCAAGACTTCATAGGTTTTTGAAAACCAGCCACTAAATTTCAAAAAGAAACTGTCAGTCAATTACAAACTGAACCAATCATGAGGCCTGTATATATTTGAAAATTGTGTTAGGGAGTTAAATAGTCAGCTGAACCTAAGTACAATGACTATGTTTTAAAGAGCGAGGCACTAAATCAAAATGTAGATAAAAATACATAATCTGCCCTTTCGCCAGTTATTCAGGAGAGATTGGAGATTATTAAGAACTCATGCCCATATCAAGGTAAAGCAATCTCATTTTACAATCAACATTTTCCAGTTGTATTCCATTGTTCATACTCATTAGTCATAAGTCCATATTTCTGGATCCAGTCAATATGTCCTGTTTAAATGACTGGCTCCCAGCAGACATTTCCACAATTAAAATGGAAACATTTTTCCACCTACACAAATGACACGGCGTACCTGCTGCGACAAACATAAACAGAATGCTTGATGTGACAACAGCTGAAGTCTGGCAATAATCTTTCTGGTAAGAAACCTATTTCTAAGGAGAATTTTCTCAAACCAAGGACCAATTTAAGGCAAACGCCATACTAACTACATTGCCATTGCCGACCATAATCTAATGGAAGCCTGGTCTGCTAGACAACTCAAAAAGAATCTACCTTTTCCCCTTTGAAGTAGCATAGGCTCCGCCATTGATCGGACCACTAGTGCACGGTGAGAGATCGTGGCAGAGGTGCGGCGAATGTTGTAGTGGAGGAGTGGCAAATGAGGATGCGGGGTCCAGAAGAGCCGAGGGCCCAGGGGCAGCAGGAGCCAGCCCACAGTGTGTATGTGTGCGCACTAGGTCCATGCAGCAGAGCAGGTCTCCAGTCGTCCTGGTTAACCCTTCCCACTGGATAAAGGCCTAGCTCTGTCAAGCCCGTGTGGTGGCTGATGTGCAACGGTCACCACACGTTAAAAAAATTCACGCACAGGCATCTTCCACCCCTTCAATTGGAGTTCAGGACTGGAACATCGGGTCCTTCATTGAAATATTTGTGAACTCATCTGGAAGCAAGTCATCCTCGTTCGAGGGACCGCCCATGATGATGATGAGTGCATCACCCAATAAGATGCTGAAGTATTTAGACCTGGATGGTCCCTGATTCAATGTCTATGCTGAATTAGTCAGTGTGATGGTACGATTGGGCTCAGCATCCTGGATTGTGTGTGTTGATTGCGGGGGGTGGGGGTGAGAAGAATGAGCAAGGAGCGAGTGCCAGCTTCCCACCTACTGGTGGGAATCGACCCAGTAATCCTGGCTGGAATGGTTTTTTTGTGAATATCAGATGAAAACAGGTCTGGTCTTGGCTGTGATTCTCCATGAGTATAAAGGTAATCAGCTGGCTAGGGGAGGGGAGATAAATGCACCTGTGGATCTTTAGAGGGTCAGCTGATTATGGAAGGGGGTTAAAATTGTTGGTAGCCAAGTTTATACGTTTGTTTATGAATTTTTTTTGGATTGATGTATGCTGTATTTATAGTTAGCTTGGTGAGGAACTGTTATGGCAGTTGCAGTTCCAAATGTTTTTTGTTAAGGGAGAAAGGTTTTGCATAATCAGTGGACAGCAAAAGTAGAAAACAGCCAATCAGAAAGGAGGAAGACAAAGGGTCACCTAACCAATAAAAGGAAATCTGATCAACAGCTCAAAGGCAATGGATGACAGACTCAACAAATTCAAGACCAAAGGAACTTCATTCTAGAGATTGACATTTATCACACCTGGCATTTTCTGAACCCAACAGAACAGGTCTCCAGTCATCCTGGTTAACCCTTGCTACTGGATAAAGGCCGAGCTCTGTCAAGCCTGTGCGGTGGCTGATGGTCAACGGTCACCACAGGCATCTTCCACCCCTGGAGTTCAGGACTGGAATATCGGGTCCTTCATTGAAACATCTGTGAACTCATCCCTTTTGGTGTGGAAGCAAGTCATCCTCGTTCCAGGGACGTCTATGATAATGATAACTTTCTGAACCAATCAGATGTGTGAAATCATAAAACCATTACATTTTAATGCAAATTTTAAATGAATGTGGCTCTACAAATTTCTTGCTTAGAAGCTCCAATGTTCGATGTTGTCAGTAAACAATGATTATGTTATATAGCTCATGGTTATAAAGAACTAAAAATCTGTCCGGACTTTAATCTTTCTGACATTGGCTTGAGGGGTTATTTAAGAAGGTGCCGCTCCTTGACCTGCTACAGCTGTTGCACTAACTTGGTGAAGTTGTGCTAACTAATTAGAGTATGAGATGCTGGGGTGGCTAAATAGTATAACCAGTGGGTGGGGTAAGCAATTACTTGTGCCGGTGGGTGCCAGGATAGCCATTGAATTAGTCATAGACAGGTGATCATTTGGAACACTCACTTCCCACAGCAAGTGGACCTCGTGCGTCACACATCAGAAGCTGCTTCATCTTTGATCCTGAGCCTCCCTCGAACGTCACTGGCAGTCTCAGATAGTGGAATACTGACCCATCTATGCTCAAGTGGGCATTACCCACATTTTTTTAAAATCAAGGTATGGTTGAACTAATTAAGCTGGCTAGGATCAGCTGGACTCTTGCCTTGGCATCAGAAAGCTGAGTACATGCCCCACACCAGCATTTGAATGCATAATCTAAGGTGACAGTCCAGTGCAGTAATGAGGTGGGGGGGAAGTGCTGCATGGTTATAGATGTCGACCTTTGGAGAAGATATTAAACAGAGGCCTTGGCTGCCTGTTCGGGTGGATAAAGAAACACTTGAAGAGGATCAGGGAATTCTCCAGGTGTCCTGGCCAATAATGTCTCCTCAACCAACATGGCCAAACATAGAAAGGGAGATACATCTTTCAGGTGTAAGCCTGACCATTCCTCTTTACAGATGTTGTGCATTTTCAGCATTTTCCATTCCAGAGTTTCAGCTTTTTATTTAGACGAATCCATTCTGCAAGACATCTTTAATTGTCAAATTCATGCAAACTTTGTTTAATGAGTTTGTGTCAAGCTGGAGGATCACTGGTGCTCAATTTTCAAAGCCTTCCCAGGATTGGATTCAATCCAGCTCTCCTCCCTCTCCGCCCCTTTACAGGCAATGTGGGGGTGCAGCTGAAGCAAATCTCTTAGCACAAGATACCTGTTGTAACATTAAAAACTGCCGTTTAAACTTAGCTTTTAGGTTATCTAAAAATCTACAATTAATTACTGACCATAAATCAGTCACACACGTTCATCTGTTATAAGGCTTGACCTGACTTTTATATAACTTAACGCAATATGGTATGGAGTACTTCCAAAGTGATGATGTCACATCCTGCCAGAGAGACACAACAGGAACATTCCCAGGCTCTTTACCCCAGAAATAGGTACAGTAGCAGGTTTTGTTTTGAGGGGAGGAAGAGGCCACAGGTTGTTCCAGACTACAATAGATGTTTTTCTCCCTCAGACAACTATTTATTGTTATTTGTCCAAGACCATAGAAAATAAAACATGAAAACTATTGTAGCCTGACAGAAATAGGTCAGTATCAGATTCGAAAGTGCTCATTATTCAGCACTGTGCAAAATCAGGCAAAATATTTGGTTTCCTGTCAAGAAATATTGGCTAAAGGAAAATGGGAAAAAAACATTAGTCACAACTCAGCATGCAAAACAATGGGAATTTGAAGCCGATGAACTGTTAACTCTTTAGTGAAACACTTGCAACACTGCTTAAACATCGAGAATACTCAGAAGCAATAATATTAACCTGTAACAGTCGGTCAATCAGTAAGCCTAACATGCAACAATGTTGAGTGTAATACAAGGCAGTAATAAGTGGAAAGGGTAAAAGGACTCAACCACATGACACATTACTGCCTTAGAACGCATCCCAGCCTTGCACTATCCTGTGAGCAATGAATACCAGCCTATACCATATCCCGTATGCAATGATCACAAGCCTGCCCTTTATCCTGCATAAAACGAACACTAGCCTGTAAACGGTGGGTAAATGGAGTTGAGGTACAGATCATCCATAATGTACCCTCACTGCCCAACTCAGCACCAGTCTGCATACAATGCATTCCAGCTTCTACATCATCCTGTATACAATGCACCTCTAACCAGAATACAATTGGACAGCAAAACTAAGGATGAAACATTATCTGGAGAGAAGGGGAGAGAGAATGAACAAAACTGTTATATACAGTGGACTGATACTCAATAACATATTAAATGAATCATGAGAACAGAATGCATTGACTGGAAGCATTATTACAATCATCACTGATAAGAGAAGCTGTTGACCAAGAATAGATCATACAAATTTGAAACACCAATGACTAAGAACAGATTCAACACATCTCAGACAGGAAAGACAAACTCCATTTCCAGCAAGGACAACTGCATGAATCAAGAGCCTAATGCCTGCACGCCTCATCTGATTCTGCAAATAAAGATGTCCATATTTCCATATGACTGAATAACTGATATAATCTCCACTGCCCAGAGTTGTTGAAAAAGATTAATGGGAAATATCATGTGAAATATGTTTGTTGCAAGTAGAAACAAAGTTGAAGCCAACTTCTCTGAAATGACAGAACTACAATCTGTGCTTGTCTGGCAAATAGAGGTTGAGAATTCCGGGAATGATCTGCCCTCATCGAGTAACTCGTTGCACACAATCAAAGGGAGCTGGTTGCATGCCAAGCCCAACCCTGCCAGAACATTCAAGAGCGGACACTAGCACCTGCTCTCCTTGCATATTTGGGTTAGGGTGGTGTGATGTTCAGAGCTATTAAATCTCCCAATGTTGGTGCTGCTCAGCCTATTTACATTTATAAAGTCAAACACAGAATATACGACACAGAAACAGGCCGTTTGGCCCAATTAGTCCAATGCCGCCGTTTATGCTCCACTCGAGCCTCCTCCCGTCTTTCCTCATCTAAATCTATCAGCATAACCCTCTATTACCTTCTCCCTCAAATGTTTGTCTAGCCGCCCCTTAAATACATCAATACTATTTGCTTCAACCACTCCCTGTGGTAGCGAGTTTCACATTCTCACCATTCTCTGGGTAAAGAATTTTCTTCTGAATTCCCGATTGGATTTCTTGGTGACTATCTTATATTGATGGCATCTAATTATGCTCTTCCCCACAAGTGGAAACATTCTGTCTGTAACCATTCTATCAAAACATAGAAACATAAAAAATAGGTGCAGGAGTACGCCATTCGGCCTTTCGAGCCTGCACCACCATTCAATAAGATCATGGCTGATCATTCCCTCAGTGCCCCTTTCCTGCTTTCTCTCCATACCCTTTGATCCCTTTAACCGTAAGGGCCATATCTAACTTCCTCTTGAATATATCCAAAGAACTGGCATCAACAACTCTCTGCAGCAGGGAATTCCACAGGTTAACAACTCTCTGAGTGAAGAGGTTTCTCCTCATCTCAGTCATAAATGGCCTCCCCCTTATCCTAAGACTGTGTCCCCTGGTTCTGGAATTCCCCAACATCGGGAACATTCTACCCGCATCTAACCTGCCGAGTCCCGACAGAATCTTATACGTTTCTATGAGATCCCCTCTCATCCTTCTAAACTCCAGTGTATAAAGGCCCAGTTGATCCAGTCTCTCCTCATATGTCAGTCCAGCCATCCCTGGAATCAGTCTGGTGAACCTTCGCTGCACTCCCTCAATAGCAAGAATGTCCTTCCTCAGATTAGGAGAGCAAAACTGAACACAATATTCCAGATGAGGCCTCACCAAGGCCCTGTACAACTGCAGTAAGACCTCCCTGCTCCTATACTCAAATCCCCTAGCTATGAAGGCCAACATGCCATTTGCCTTCTTCACCGCCTGCTGTACCTGCATGCCAACTTTCAATGACTGATGAACCATGACGCCCAGGTCTCGTTGCATCTCCCCTTTTCCTAATCTGCCGACATTCAGATAATATTTTGCTTTCGTGTTTTTGCCACCAAAGTGGATAACCTCACATTTATCCACATTATACTGCATTTGCCATGCATTTTCCCACTCACCTAACCAGTCCAAATCACCCTGCAGCCTCTTAGCATCCTCCTCACAGCTCACACCGCCACCAGTTTAGTGTCATCTGCAAACTTGGAGATATTACACTCAATTCTTTCATCCAAATCATTAGTGTATATTGTAAAGAGCTGGGGTCCCAGAACTGAGACCTGCGGCACTCCACTAGTCACTGCCTCCCATTCCGAAAAGGACCCATTTATCCCGACTCTCTGCTTCCTGTCTGCCAACCAATTTTCTATCCAAGCCAGTATACTACCCCCAATACCATGTGCTTTGATTTTACACACCAATCTCTTACGTGGGACCTTGTCAAAGGCCTTTTGAAAGTCCAAATACACCATATCCACTGGTTCTCCCTTGTTCACTCTACTAGTTACATCCTGAAAAAAATTCCAGAAGATTTGTCAAGCATGATTTCCCCTTCATAAATCCATGCTGACTTAGGCCGATCCTGTCACTGCTTTCCAAATGCGCTGCTATTTCATCCTTAATAATTGATTCCAACATTTTCCCCACTACTGATGTCAGGCTAACCGGTCTATAATTACCCGTTTTCTCTCTCCCTCCTTTTTAAAAAAGTGGTGTTACATAGCTACCCTCCAGTCCATAGGAACTGATCCAGAGTCGATAGACTGTTGAAAAATGATCACCAATGCATCCACTATTTCTAGGGCCACTTCCTTAAGTACTCTGAGATGCAGACAATCAGGCCCCGGGGATTTATCGGTCTTCAATCCAATCAATTTCCCCAACACAATTTCCCGCCTAATAAGGACATCCTTCAGTTCCTCCTTCTCACTAGACCCTCGGTCCCCTAGTACATCCGGAAGGTTATTTGTGTCTTCCTTCGTGAAGACAGAACCAAAATATTTGTTCAATTCATCTGCCATTTCTTTGTTCCCCATTATAAATTCACCTGAGTCCGACTGCAAGGGACCTATGTTTGTCTTCACTAATCTTTTTCTCTTCATATATCAATAGAAGCTTTTGCAGTCAGTTTTTATGTTCCTGGCAAGCTTCCTCTTGTACTCTATTTTCCTCCTCCTAATTAAACCCTTGGTTCTCCTCTGCTGAATTCTAAATTTCTCCCAGTCCTCAGGTTTGCTTCTTTTTCTGACCAATTTATATGCCTCTTCCTTGGATCTAACACTATTCTTAATTTCCCTTGTTAGCCACGGTTGAGCCACCTTCCCTGTTTTATTTTTACTCCAGGGAGGGATGTATAATTGTTGAAGTTCATCCATGTGATCTATAAATATTTACCATTGCCTATCCACCGTCAACCCATTTGCCAGTCTATTCTAGCCAATTCACGCCTCATACCGTCGAAGTTAGCTTTCCTTAAGTTCAGAACCTTAGTTTCTGAATTAGCTATGTCACTCTCCATCTTAATAAAGAATTCTACCATATTAAGGTTACTCTTCCCCAAGGGGCCTCGCACAACAAGATTGCTATTTAGTCCCTTCTCATTACACATCACCCAGCTCTCTAGTTGGTTCCTCGACATATTGGTCAAGAAAACCATCCCTAATACACGCCAGGAAATCCTCCTCCACTGCATTGCTCCCAGTTTGGTTAGCCCAATCTATATGTAAATTAAAATCGCCCATGATAACTGCTGTACCTTTATTGCACACATCCCTTATTTCTTGTTTGATGCTGTTCCCAACCTCACTACTACTGTTTGGTGGTCTGTACACAATTCCCACTCGCGTTTTCTGCCCTTTGGTATTCCGTAGCTCCACCCATACCGATTCCACATCATCCAAGCCAAGGTCCTTCCTTACTATTGCATTAATTTCCTCTTTAACCAGCAACGCCACCCCGCCTCCTTTTCCTTTTTGTCTATCCTTCCTAAATGTTGAATAGCCCTGGATGTTGAGTTCCCAGCTTTGGTCACCCTGGAGCCATGTCTCCGTGATGCCAATTACATCATATCCATTAACAGCTACCTGCGCAGTTAATTTGTCCACCTTATTCCGAATACTCCTCGCATTGAGGCACAGAACCTTCAGGCTTGTCTTTTTAACACACTTTGCACTTTAGAATTTTGCTGTAATGTGGCCCTTTTTGTTTTTTGCCTTGGGTTTCTCTGCCCTCCACTTTTACTATTCTCCTTTCTATCTTTTGCCTCTGTCTCCCTTTTATTTCCCTCTGTCTCCCTACATAGGTTCTCATCCCCCTGCCATATCAGTTTAACTCCTCCCCAACAGCACTAGCAAACACTCCCCCTAGGATATTGGTTCCGGTCCTGCCCAGGTGCAGACCGTCCGGTTTGTAATGGTCCCACCTCCCCCAGAACCGGTTCCAATGCCCCAGGAATTTGAATCCCTCCCTTCTGCACCACTCCTCAAGCCACGTATTCATCTGACCTTTCATAATTTTAAAAGCTTCTATTACGTCACCCGTCAGCCTTCTTTTTTCGAGAAAAAAAAGACCCAGTCTGTTCATCCTTTCCTGATATGTATACCCTCGCATTTCTGGTATCATCCTTTAGAAGTGAAATCAGAAAGCACTTTTCCACACAAAGCGAATTCTAGAATTTGCTGCCCCAAAAGGCTGCGGGCGCTGGGTGAATTGAAAGTCGAGACTGAGATTGATCGATTTTTGTTGGCTATGGGTATCAATGGATATAAAACTACAGTGGCTACATGGAGTTGAGGTACAGATCTGCAATTGTCAAACTGATTGGTGGAACAGGCTCGAGGGGATGAATGACCTACTCCTGGTCCTACATTTTTATTAAAATAAATAGGCTATTATGGGCACTGTAGTGGGTTAGCATATTGTCTTTTTATCTCTGGGACTGGATGCAAATCTAGCCTAGACTGATGGAAGAAAAAGCTCTTTTCTCTCTCATAACTGTAATAGTCCCAAGTGTAATGGGCTAGAGGCAGTCACAAAAAAGTACAAGTCCACAGCCACCTGCTGTACAGAGCTAAATGGCCAAGAAAATGCTGCGCGAGTGCAGAGAGTGCTTCTTTTGGGACTGAGTTTAAACCACATTGTTAGTGTTCTTTGGCTTGACTTTAATTTCTGTTTGATTATGTTTCTGTGAAGTGCTCTGGGATATTTTGTTGTATGTTTTAGATGCTATATAAATGCTGGTGCCATATTTCACCTAGAAATTCTTGAGAAAAAAATATTCCATTCCCTGGCACTGACATCTTTCACTTTGATGAATATAAAAATAGAAATCGTCCTCAGGGTAATATGAGAAACACTTTGATATAATAATCGGTTTGAAGCGATGAAGTTTATTTGCGCGCTGATACTGGCTTTAATACACAGGGTGAGGAAGGAGGGATATTTCCCAAAAGGCACTGAAGAATTCAAAAATTGAACTGATCCCAGTCATCCTGAAGAGACAAAGAAGGGAAAATAAGTAAACTCCAGCCTGCAGCACATCACTTTGGATTTCATTCATTGGATGTGGAGCAGAGTTCGTAAAAAACACCGTACCTCAGAAACAGAAACACTCATTTTCCATCGTGACGAACTTCAAAGCATTCCTCATTACATTTTTAACAAAGGTCCAAGCTACGCCAGAAAAAGGACACAAAATAAAACCATACCATCAAAGAATAATTCGACTTGTGATCCAATCCCAACAGTATTTCAATTATTTGCGGAATATACAACAAATTGGCACGAAGATAAAACCGAAGGACTGATAAGAGTGAGTGGTGCCAAACACAAAGCCATGCTTTGAACAGTGCCAGTTGGGCAGGAAAAGAGTCACCAGAAATATGGCCTGTAAGAGAGGATTATATGAAACCCTACACAATGAAAGTATGTTTTTTGCTCACAGAACCCCGGACAGTACCATCCCTTTCTCCCTTGTATTTCTCTGGATACTTCAAACTCGCCAAGTTCCAAAATTAATGGCACTATGTGAAAATGCTGGCTGTGGCACCTACAATTATTTGTATTATGTAAAGTAAGCATTGGAGGTTTGATTCATCAGCAAAAGAATCAAGTCTATCGTTCAGGGCTCAACTGTCAAGTCAGATTTACAGTGACATCAATTTCAAGACAATCACACTGCATCAATTGGTCCTGCTAGACCACACATGCACTGGGATTGGTACAATCCCCAAGATGTACTTTGTAGTACCTGCGCCACTTATTGGTAGCAATACCAGAAAGCCCTTACATGATTATCCTTTACTTCAAACAGTGAAGGACTGTATTTATTTTAAAATACAGTTGCCTTGTGTTGTATAGCATATACCTATCCTCTTTGCTTCTGCATATTATTCTTGTGTAAATACATTGGCTCAGCCAGTAGAAATCTGGTTTAGTCGGTCACATTTCCATCTGAAGATGTAGAAAGAGTCCTATGTAACGACCACTATGCAGTATACTGCAATCAGGATTAATGATTAGATTCAGGTTACATTATCACCAAGGGTGAAAAGCAAAAAACCCCACAGAAATTGCAAGTGTACCACTTACAGAAATAGTCAGCCCGTTCGAATGAGAATACTGTTCAAAAAGCATGAACCAGAACAATGGATATGAGATCAATTTAAAGAGTACTTTCTGCATATAAGTAGATACCCATCGCAATTATTTAACCTCCAGCGAGGGAAGGTAGAAATGGGGGCTTGGTCCTACATGGGAACATTTTCATATTTAGTCTGGTTAATGGATACCACAGATTGAGTGAAGAAGGGTTCTGAGATTGCGTGACTCTACAATCCGTCAAGATATGTGTGGGACTGGAGAAAATAGACCCGTTAGAAAGTGTGTGTGTGGGTACGTATGTGTGTGCGTGCGTGTGAGTACGTAGGTGTGTGTGTGTATGGGAGTACGTAGGTGTGTGTGTGTGGGTATGTAGGTGTGTGTGTGTGTGTGTGTGTGTGTATGTATGTGTGTGTGTGTGTGTGTGTGGGTATGTAGGGTATGTGTGTGTGGGTATGTAGGTGTATGTGTGGGTATGACACCCAGTATTACCACTAAGCTTGTTCAGCATATTTTTCTTTTTCTTCTTTCTTCTTTCTCATCCAGACCTAGTGGCACATGAGGCTCCCTGTTTCTTCCACTGTTCTTAGAACCAACAGTTCGTACTCAGGGTTGTTCCCACAGGAAACACAAGGGCCACAGACCCAAAATGTTAACTCTGTTTCTCTCCACAGATGCTGCCTGATCTGCTGAAATTTCCAGCATTTTCTGTTTTTATCCCTTTTTAAGTGGACAGGTCGATAGCCTGACTCTCAGCCCCTACCCAGACGACTGACTAGATACTATATGGGGGTGGGGAGAGGATAGATGCCACACCCATTGGACACGATTACCCCGCTGGATGTCAGAGGCCAAAGCTCGGATCTCCTGCTCGCTGCCGAACAACTCTGCTGTTCATGAAATTGGCAATGAGTTGATTTCTTTCTGAGATACAATACCCCAAGCACCAGTTTTCCTCTGGTATCCCATCTAAGCAGCCATATTCACATTAGTAATGAGTACCAGCAGGCTTTTCAACTATGAGGACAATTATATTGCATCATCCTATACCTGCCCGCACACACCCACACCTACATACCCTCCCCCTTCCACCAACAGACCCCCACTCTCAGACCCCAACCATCTACATACCTCCACACACACACCCTCACATCCTCTCCCTAAACCAGAGGGTAGCCCTACCATCATCTTGGCTATGATTCACCAATGCAGCAAAGAGGGATTAAAACTGGGACTTTTCTGGTGAGCACGGCTCATCTGCTCACTGAGGAAAAATTGCACAATAGATTTTAATCTTGCCCCAAAACAGTGTGTGTGAAAGTCTTAGTTCATCGCATTCCAGCACCAGTACCCCACTCTAGTTATGCTGCTCAGAGCGCTCTCTTCATGCACAACTTATGTTTGAAATAATATAATTTGTAATTACATTTTAGGCTTTTCTTCCAAGCACAATACAAATGTTTACCATCATCACTTTAATTAAATTATACTACAATGTAGTTGTATGAAGGTTTTATATGATCATTATGCTTGCTAAATTCCCAACACTAGAGTATCCTTGTGGATTTCATGCACTCAATATATGTGGCTGGGAGGAAGAAATGAGATGAATACCAAAGTAGGCTGGTGTGAGACCTGAGCCCCCAGAAGACTGCCAAGTTCTGTGGTCCGTAGAGCTGAGAAAAGTTGTGTATGCAGCTGTTGTAAAGAAAGAATTTGCATTTATAATAACATCTTTTACAACCTCAGGGGGCCCCAATGTGCTTTACAGCCAATGAAGTACCTTTGGAGTCTGGTAACTGTTATAATGCAGGACATGTGGCAGCCAATTTATGCACATCGAAGTCCCACATTTAGCAAGAGTTAAATGATCAGATCATCCATTGTTAGGTGTTGGTTGAGAGATAAATGTTGACCAGAACATTGGGAGAACTCCCCCACTCTTCAAATAGTACTGTGGGATCTTTTACATTCACGTGAAATAGTAGACGGGACCTTAATTTAACGTCTCATTCGTAAGATGGCACCTCCGACACTCCAACACTTCCTCAGTACAGTGCTTAAGTGCCAGCCTAGATTACATGTCCAAGTCTCTGGAGTGGGGCTTGAACTTACGACCTTCTGCCCCCGAGACAAGAATGCTATTGCTGAGCCAAGACTGACACTCAATACCCTTATGAAGGCTGCTAATGTAGCCAAGAACTTGGTGAACCCTCAAGAAAAGATATTAGACTTTATGGAGGCACTTGTGATTGGTAACCCATTCCTTCCTTACACCGTGATGGCTATATGGAAGTATGAGTCCTTGGCATCTGTGGCAGTCAGCCAGTTCCTTCTTGGGCAAATTGCCTGAATATTTTGCAGTTTCTTGTTGCGCAAAATTTCAGCTTGGTTTTCACTAGTCCTTCCTTAAATGGAATTCTGAGAACTTTCCCGAACATCTGATTGCAAACTAGTTAAAAACTGTAAGGCAGAATACGGATAACCTACACAAGACATCCGGTATGACTGGAGTTAGAGTTTTCTACTATAATAATTTATTTACCAAAGGGAGAAAGCGCTCTTTGCAGTATCTACAAAGCTTGAGCCATGAACTGCATTTGAGAAAATAGGTCAAAATTCTTGTGCACATTGTCAGGCAAGTACACCTCGCACACCCAGATGTCCAAAATGTTTGAACTTCCTATTTTGATTAACATAGTTCCTATCCTATATTTGTATCTGTAAAGTTACTTTTGATTACACTCTGGAACAGATAATGTGGTCCCATAGGAATTTGAAGACTTGAGAATTTGAAACCCATAGATTACTGCAGCAATTCGAAACAAAGAGGTGTTTTGTCAATAATCAAGGTGTGGCACAATTCTGGGACTTCAGTGGTGTCCTGGAGAGCACTAACCCACAAGCAACAGGGTATAGATACATCAGACCAGGACAACAAAAGTCCTACATAAAAGAGAGTGCGCATGTGATTTCTTCAGTTTTGTGATTTGACTGCTCCAAGTCACAGAGGATAACAAATGAAGAAATGCAGTTGTTGCGATTCACAGAGCTAATTCCTGGATCATAAAACAAAACAATTATTTCTCACTTGAAACAGCACCATGTGAAATAGATCATGGATTCAGCAAACCAAATGATCCATAAATGTCTCCCCTCCATACATCAAAACAGAATTCCTCGGACCAAGATCACCAGTGGCTAAGTGGAAATGGAAAGTTGTGTTTGGAAAGGTTAATCCCCTGGGCACAGGATATTAAATGATTAATTGGGAAGAGGTGAATGGAAGAATGACAAAAGGAATGTGAGGATTTGATTTAGGCTTAAAACAGGCCAATAACCTCTCAACTCTCGAGTACAATTTACAGATTGAACCCTTAAAGCCATTTAGTTTGGAATGTGCCGTGGAACCTTCAAAATACACTGACAATTTATAGCGCACATCTGCCGGAATGAGGTTTGATAAATTTCAAACTGTTACAAATTAGAGCTGACAAAATGCATAGGACAGCCATTTCTTGGCTGGACAGTCAGTTCTTTTAGTGGGATGTTTGTTCTTTAACAAAAAATTGCACAGCAAATGTCCATTTTCTGAGCATGTAATAAGAACATAAGAACATAAGAATTAGGAACAGGAGTAGGCCATCTAGCCCCTCGAGCCTGCTCCACCATTCAACAAGATCATGGCTGATCTGGCCGTGGACTCAGCTCCACTTACCCGCCCGCTCCCCATAACCCTTAATTCCCTTATTGGTTAAAAATCTATCAATCTGTGACTTATTCAATGAGCTAGCCTCAACTGCTTCCTTGGGCAGAGAATTCCACAGATTCACAACCCTCTGGGAGAAGAAATTCCTTCTCAACTCGGTTTTAAATTGGCTCCCCCGTATTTTGAGGCTGTGCCCCCTAGTTCTAGTCTCCCCGACCAGTGGAAAGAACCTCTCTGCCTCTATCTTGTCTTTCCCTTTCATTATTTTAAATGTTTCTATAAGATCACCCCTCATCCTTCTGAACTCCAAAGGGGTAAAGACCCAGTCTACTCAATCTATCATCATAAGGTAACCCCCTCATCTCCGGAATCAGCCTAGTGAATCGTCTCTGCACCCTCTCCAAAGCTAGTATATCCTTCCTTAAGTAAGGTGACCAAAACTGCACGCAGTACTCCAGGTGCGGCCTCACCAATATTATACAATGTAACCTGTATAATTTGAGTTTCCAGGCTGCAAGCAGTCACCATTCTCTCTCCCCCATCTGACACTACCCCATGATACATTATCTTTTCAATTCCTTAGCTTGTCTTTGCCTTCAGAGTAAGCACTGTTTTGGTTCCCAAATGATGGGAATATAAGAGGCCACAACCCTGGCTGTTTAGAGCTCACTCCATGCTTTGTCATACCCAATGCAATAGAAGAATAAAAATTTATGGCACAGAAAGAGACCATTCCATCTATCATGTCTGTGCCAGCCGAAAAAGAGCTATCCAGCCTAATCCCACTTTCCAGCTTTTGGTCCGTAGCCTTGTAGGTTGCAGAACATCAAGTACATATCCAAGCTGTGGCCTAACTACTGTTTTATACAGTTCAAGCAAAACCTCGCTGCTCTTATATTTTATGTCCCGGTTAATGAAGGAAAGTATGCCTTCTTAACCGCCTTACTTCGTCCTGCTACCTTCAGGGATCTGTGGACATGCAGTCCAAGGTTCCTCTGTTCCACTACACTTCTCAATATCCTACCATTTATTGTGTATTCCTTTGCCTCGTTAGACCTGCCCTAATGCATAACCTCACACTTCTCCAGATTGAATTCCATTTACCACTTATCTGCCCACCTGACCAGTTATAGAAACATAGAAAATAGGTGCAGGAGTAGGCCATTTGGCCCTTCGAGCCTGCACCGCCATTCAATGAGTTCATGGCTGAACATGCAACTTTAGTACCCCATTCCTGCTTTCTCGCCATACCCCTTGATCCCCTAGTAGTAAGGACTACATCTAACTCCTTTTTGAATATATTTAGTGAATTGACCTCAACAACTTTCTGTGGTAGAGAATTCCAGTCCACTGATATATTCCTGCAGTCCACAGATTTCGTCCTCAGTATCAACCACGCAGCCAATTTTTGTAACATCTGCAAACTTCTTAATTATGCCCCCTACATTGAAGTCTAAATCATTGCTATATACCACAAAAAAACAAGAGACTGCGGACTAAGTCCTGCAGAACCGCTCTGGACAGTCTTCTAGTCATAAAAACATGTGCCCACCATTACCCTTTGCTTCCTGCCATTGAGCCAATTTTGGATCCAACTTGCCACTTTTCCTTGAATCCCATGGGCTTTTGCTTTTCTGACTAGTCTTGCACGCAGGACCTTGTCGAAAGCCTCGCTAAAATCCATGTAGACTACATGAAACGCACTAGCTTCATCGACCCTCTTTGTTACCTCCTCAAAAAATTCAGTCAAGTTAGCCAGACATGATCTTCTCTTAACAAAGCCATGCTTGACTGTCCTTGATTAATCTGTGCCCTTCTAAATGCCGATTAATACTGTCCCTCAGAATTTTCCCAGAGGTTAGATTGACTGGCCTGTAATTACTTGGTCTATCCCTTTCTCCCTTTTTCAATAATGGTACAACGTTAGCAGTCCTCCAGTACCACACCTGTAGCCAAAGAAGATTGAAAACTGATGGTCAGAGCCTCTGTTATTTCCTCTCTTGCTTTTTTTAACAGCCGCGGATATATTTCATTCGGGCCTGGCGATTTATCTACTTTCAAAGATACTAAACCCCTTAATATATCCTCTTCGCTAGATTTATCTCATCTAATATTTCACTCCTCCTCAACTACAATGTCTGCATTGTCCCTCTTTTTTGTGAAGGCAGACGCAAAGTATTTATTAAGAACCATACCCACATCTTCCGCCTCCAGACACAGGTTTCCTTTTTGGTCTCTAATAGGCCCTACTCTTTCTTTAGTTATCCTCTTGCTCTTTATGTACGGTAGATTTTCAACTTGCCGACTGAGGGCAAGACTGGCTTTGCAAATCGGCTGTCCATTATAGAAATCGCCCACTTTCCCTTTCCACTGAAATCAGTTTTATGCCTGAGTGGCGAATTTAAAATATGCTCCCAAATATCTACTTTTATTGGCATGTATTGCTCCTGTGATCCAAAATGCTAATTTATGTTTAAAGTATTATAGCATCCCACTGGACAAGCAATTAACTATTTGCTGTTAATACAAATACTGGAAATATTATAGATCCCGTCGTACACTCTTGTCTCTTTGACAGATGTTGTCAGACTGTTAAACTCAGGCCAAAAATAATGACGTTTATTGGTCAGTAAGTAAAATAAGCAGATTTAGTTTACAATATTAAATTACCGTATCTGTTTCTAGACAATACAAATCCTGAAAGGTGGATGATGTGTTCATGAGGAAAAACTTTTATACAAGATAGGCATTTGCCCCAGCCCATAAAAGCTGTTTAACAAGAAGCAAACTGAGGAACATAAGGCATCAATTAGTCTTTCAATTAATTAAAGCTGCCCCACTGAAAAACTGTTTCAGTGACAGACCTGGAAAAAAATATGATTTAATGCCAAAAAAAAAACACACAAAAAAGGGCCTCGAAAAATGTTTGGAGTGTCCCCCAGATCGGGGGGGACTTGACTTAATGTTTATTTTGTCTCCCTCAAAAAGAGTTGTTGAGCTGTTGGAGGTGTGGCCTAATCATTTGGAGCCTGGAGCAGTGAGGGAAGGAGCTCCTTGTTCTAGCTCCTGCCTGAAGGCCCTGTGGAACCCTGAGACCAGCCCAGGAAGAGGCTTACAACACATCAGTGACAGACCTGCCAATTACAGACAACATGATGTATATTCCAACTACCGACACAAAAAAGGAGACAAACCCCTTCTTAGCGAGCAGTAACAGAAACTATTTTTGAGTTGTTACTGTACTGCTACACCTCGGTAAAGAGAGTGGGAGACAGCATGAGAGAGAGCATGAGTGAAAGAATGCATCTTGGTCTGAAACAGGATGGACCCTCAGTGGTTCAAACAGCAGGATTTGTGCTTTGGTGCTTCAATGGTGTGCTCGATCACAATTTCACTTAAGGCATGCCCCTCATTGCACTTCGGGTCCATTGCTATTTTGGGATTTCTCAGTGTGGCCTGCTCTCTCAGCAGCCGTTCAGCCTTTGAGTCTTCAAATAATTCAGGCATTGTGGACTGTTTCACAGCGAAGGTGTGTGGCTCCTTCCTGGATAAGCGGCACTAATGCAATTTGATGTTTGTGTGACCAGACACCACCTGAACATTAATTGAATGGCAGCACTTTGGCCCTGCTGTAAACAATGGGGTTGATGTGAAGAGTCCTGATGGTACCAACTGTGCCATTTACCACACCTGAACTCTTGGCAATCTTACGACCCGGTGAAAGTTCAGTGCCCTGTCCAGCTGATTTTTTTTTTTTAAAAAGAGAAAATGATTAAGGAGTATTGCCTCTTGAAAACATGGCATCTGTCACTTGCTTGATGCATTCATGGACTACAGTTTGGCTGATTTGGCAGACGTCCCCTATGATGTCATTTAAAGATCTGGTCATATAAAATCTCAGTACAGAGGTAATCTGTGCAGCTATGGGAAAAGCATTCCGTGTTAGAATTTTCCCCTCCAGGTCAGCCTAGAGCAGATGGCACAGCTTCTGTGACAGACTCTCTGGTGAAGAGAAGGTGGTAAAGACTGACCTATTCCAACATGCCAGGTAGGAGTGTCATATAGTGTAACTGCAGGATTTTAGGTAGTGTTGGGTTTCAACAGATGTCGGTGTATTTGCATTTGGAGTCACCTCATAAAACCATTTTCTGCATCTAAATCATGGAGCGCTATGGGAATCCCCAAATGAATTACCATCCTCAGCAGTTTGTTTGCTGCAACTTATATTGAAACAAGCAGCAGCAATCCAGGGGGGAAATCCTGTGGAGAAAAAAAATGTCCTTATACAGGAATGGCACATTCCACAAACACCAAATGCAACTAAACATCAATGTTTAAATTCTTGCTCCAGAAACCTAGCTTTAACAATTCAACTTCAGCAGGCCAGACCAGTGGATTATGCCCATTATATATGGATGAGGTATGACAGCAGTGGAGGCTCAGTGAAGAATGTGAAATTTGGGAAGTAATTAATATAATTATCAGATTATAACGAGGCCGGCGCTGGCCAGCAGCACAGCCTCCCTTTGCTCGTCCTTTCTTTTCACGACAAAATGCAGCACGGTGAGAATTCCCACAATTGTGCCTGCAGCATGGAGCCTCGCAAAATTGGGACTATATTGTCCAATGGCAGAACAGAGTACTCAAGTGTTTGCAGTACCCCGGTTTCTCTCAGTGATGAGAGTTGAGAGAGATAATCCAAAAACATTACACGTAATGACAATATTTATATTGCAGTATCTTATATATTTTTTTAATGAACCAGCAGATGTCTTTGGTCAATTTGCAAATGGGTACAACAGTGACATCTAATGGCAGGCCACCACTGTGCAAGTTTTAAAAACATTTTTTGCTGAAATCCGTCAAATGCCAAACAGTCTCAGGCCCTCATGCTCTGGTTGAGCTGGAGTCAGCTCACCTTGTTACCAGCCGGTTCTGTTCTCACTGGAGTCATGTCAGCCATTCAGCCAAACAGACCTGGAAACACTGTGCTTTTGGGCTGAGCAAAGTACTGGTCAATATAAGATCTGGGCTATAAGTCACTCCTTTGTAGATGTGCCTTTGTGCTTTTCAACCACAATTGAGTGAATTCTTACACAAGTGCAGTCTGCACAGCCTTTACCAAAATGAGCACCATAAAACTTGTACGGTGACTTATCCATCAGATGTTACCACATTTTATGAACTGTGCATTCAGAGAATGGATTCAAAGCAGCTAATGCACTGATTTGGATATCTGAGGGCAACAAACAGCCACAATTGTAAGATGAATTACAATCTGGAATGCTGCTTTCCGGGATCTCAGAGGTGTAGAGATGATCTAATGCTCCAGAGTTCAATTATCGGTGGTTGTCATCACTGCTCCTTTGGAGCTGCATCAGAGATCAGAATGCAGGTCTTTGGTGAAGCAAAGATAATACTTTACAGCACACCTTGTGTGTCACATTTTATATTGAGAATCACTCTCTCATTCATAGTCTATCTCTCAATACATATTCACTAACATTCATCGAGAATGTCAGCCTATCCGTCACCCAGACACTTCAATGCGCCAATTCCTGGGAAATGGAGGCGTTGATTGAATGGCGCAGTTAAATGTGGGGCACAATTAGCTTCAATGCAATATGTCACGACGGGAACATTGGAGACAGAAAATAGGAGTAGCCCACACCAACCAAAGAGAGTGCTCAGCATTCTGGGACTCTGCAACAATACAGGCAGTGTTTATTGTTTTCAGCATCTCAGGACTGTGTACAGAAAACACTTGTAAGGTGCTAGGTCTAGAATCTTAAGGTTTGGCGAATTTATAGGTATATTGGTGAACTCTTAGCAACTTGCAGATTTGCTGTGTTGCGACGTTTGCTGCAGATCATGAGTTTATTCTACTGTAGGGCATCAAATGCATTTCACCTAAAACTGAATACCAACTTGTAACATTACAACGCAGGACCAACCCATCAGAATGTATTTGTTTTTTTTTTACTTATGGATTATGGAGGCGAGTCTCTCTTTCATACTTGTCTGAATTTTATTCAGAGAACCTAAGATACCAGTCAGTGGTTTAACAATTATAATAGATGTTGGTATGCAGTGATATGCATCACAACAGCCATGTACCAATCAAGGAATCCAGTTGCACCAACGCAAATAAAAACACTGCCAGTTTACAACATAGGCTGATGGTTACTAGAAATAAAACTGCCCCCTTGCAGAGCTTTTCCACAAAGTAAATTTGGAGAAGGAAGGCTATTCAGCCTTTACTATCGTACAGCACTGTGTGTGAACAACTTTCGACATCAGTCCTATATTTGCCTTTCACGAGTTTGCAACTGTGTAGTAGAGTGACGGTTTAGTGCATTTATGTCTTTTAACCTGTTTACTATTTAAAATGCCTCTAAGAAGTGACTAGCTTATGCCTTTGTAGTATTTCCTCACAATTCACTCTTTTGACTGATTCAGCTCAAGAACATGAACGTCACTCTTGCCTCTCGGTTACTGGACACAGGACTCAAGGTACAGTTGGCGAGAGTACCTTACAGTTTTCGCACAACTTTGAGCTTGTACTGCAGTGTTTGGCTATTTGCTTTGTTGATTGTTGTTCTGCTGTGATTACACAAGTTAAGTACCAGTGTCTACTATTATTCCAAGATGTCTTTTAACTTCATCTTTCATTATTTCAAAATCATTCTCAAGTATGTATGTAGCCATTTTTCTTCCCATGTTCAGTTGCTTACACTTTCCTGTACTAAATTCCACTATAACCTGGCCATCCACTAACAGATTCTAACTTGCTTTGCTTCCCTCAGCGTATTTCCCTGGGTTTAGTAAGTGATGGCTGAAACTTGGCACAGGTTCAAGGTCTGATTGTCCCCTTTAGGTTGATATAATTTACAAATCCGACCACTTTGCATTGAGCTCCTGAATGCAAGTCATTAATAAAAGAAAGACTTGCATTTATCTAGCACCTTTCACGACCTCAGGATGTCCCAAAGTGCTTTACAGCCAATGAATTACTTTTTGAATTGTAGTCGCTGTTGTAATGTAAGAAAAACAGCAGCCAATTCGCACACAGCAAGGTCCCACAAACAGCAATGTGATAATGACCAGATAATCTGTTTTAGGGATAAATATTGGCCAGGACACCGGGGATAACTCTCCTGCTCTTCTTCGAAATAGTGCCGTGGGATCTGACAGGACAGAGGGAGCCTTGGTCTCAAAGACGGTGCAAATTAGAAATGATACCCGGGGCACTCCACTCAGCAGTAGTGCCCCCCCCCCTCCCTCATTCTAACAAATAGCCGCTGCTTCCCACCATCTATTCTCAGTTTCACCTTGAACCTGTGCCAAGTTTCACCCAAAATATGTTGGGTTGTGAAGAATCTGTTGCTCACTGATAACCTGAACATAACTGTGTAAAGTCCGTGTGTTCTCTAACAGGATTAGATTCACAAGACATCTGTCCCTGCTATAGCTCTCCTGCTGCGCCTGGTTACATCATCTAACAAAACAAAATAAACCTGCTTCGTCAATTCACAATGCGACGCAACTTTAGATCCATATCTGGGCACTCCACCAGCAGAGTCGTGTGCTGGATATCAATCACCTGTTAGGAACATTTGGTGTCTTTTGTTCAAGAACCGATAAAAAGCTCATTTCAAGCACAACTTCATATGAATCTGGTGCTCATAAAACATTTGTCAATCAGTGGTTTAACCAACCCGGATTAAAGGGCCTCCTCCTCCTCCCCAGATTATTTGCGATTTTATTAGTCTCTCTGCTGCAATGTATGATCTACATTCTGAATATATCGGTTTACAGCCAACTAAGCAGTGAGGAATGTTGATTGATACTGACCAATAAGGTTACTGTGACTTCCTTGTGGAACACCCACCATTTGTACTGAAGTTTAAACAGAAAATACAAAGGGATCTGTGTAGAGTCTTCGTGGCGCCAAGATCCGGGCTCACCTGAATTTCCTCACATGGAAATGTGGAAACTAGCAGAGAGAAAAATGCACTGTCCAGTCTTCTGGGATGTTTGTCATTAACGTACTGCTCAATTAAAAAAATAATTCTGGGATATGGGCGCTGCTACCATTTATTGCCCTTCCCGAGTTGCCCTTGAAAAAGTGGTGGTGAGCCTCCTTCTTGAACTGTTGCAGTCTATGTGTTGCAGTTAGGTTGGGAGTTCCAGGATTTTGACCCAGCGACCGACCATAAGGAATGGCGATATATGTCCAAGTCAGAATGGCGTGTGACTTGAAGGGGAAATTGGAGGTGGTTGTGTTCCCATGCGTCTGCTGCCCTTGTCCTTCTAGGTGGTGGACATCGTGGGTTTGGGAAGTGCTGTCGAGTAAGCTATGGTAAGTTGCTGCAGTGCAGCCTGTAGATAGTACACACTACAGCCATGGTACGCCATGATGATGGAAACAGGGGATGTTTAAGATGGCAGATGGGCTATTGATTAAGTGGACTGCTTTGTCCTGGATAGTGTTTCGTTTTTTTGAGTGCTATTGCAGCTGCACCCATCCAGTTACGTGGAGAGTATTCCATCACATGCCTAATGTGTCCTGTAGGTGGTGGAGAGCCTTTGAGGAGTCAAGGGATGAGTCACTCACCACAGAATACCCAGCCTCTGACCTGCACCAGTAGTCCTGGCATTTACGTGGTTGTCCAGTTGAGTTTCTGGCCAATGTCGATCCCAGGATATTGACGGTGGGCCGATAGTAGCTGACACTCGACTGTGACCATTCTGGGCTTGTGCATTTAAGAAAGGGATACAAGAGTTTGTGAAGTAAAACCCTTTTGTTGGACGCTTTATTTTTATTGTGCTATTAAAGTGCATATTACAAATGTTGTTACACAACACAAAAAGTTTAATTGGAATTCCTGTCTAAATATTTTTGCTTAACGAATAACTTTTTGGCAACACCCAAATCACTGTGCTGGTATCGAGTTCTGCTTCTAATGAAAGTTGCAGTGCCTTGAGGCAGGCAGAACTGTCAGGGTACTTGGGTCTACAAATCCGAACAACGCAGGTGTTTTAATGCCAATATCATAATAACAGAGGCTTGATTGACCTTAAGTTTAAAAATCATCATCATCATAGGCAGTCCCTCGAAACGAGGATGACTTGCTTCCACACCAAAAAAGGATGAGTTCACAGATGTTTCAATGAAGGACCTGATATTCCAGATCCCACATGTTGAAGGGTAGAAGATGCCTGTGCGTGGATTTTTTTAACGTGTGGTGGCTGTTGCACACCAGCCATCACACGGGCTTGACAGAGCTAGGTCTTGGTCCAGTGGCAAGGATTACCCAAGACGAGTGGAGACCTGCTCTGCTGCACGGACCTAGTGCGCACACTAGAGGAATGGGCCAATAAATTCCAGCGCCACCCACATCCCGACAAAAAATACATTAAAAAAATGTGCAGTTGATTAAGAACGACCTTGTATTTATGACGTGACTGGGGCCCGGGAGAGGCGTGAGTTTGGGGCCAGAAGAGGCGAGGGCCCAGGGGTAGCACGGGCCAGCTCACACTGTGATATGTTTAAAAATAATCCTTGCTCAATTACCGACCTGAATATGAGAGTACTACATGTAATTCTGGGCACACTGTGCAAACTCACAAAGATAATGTTCCTTTTACAGAGGGTGCTCTCAGCAAATGGCACCATCAGCAGCTAGCTCAGGCACTATCATTGCTCACACAGGCGATTTCCCCTTTCTAACTACCCGACTTTCAAAAAGTGCTGCTGCTGAAACTGTACTCATGTCCATAATGTCTGTGTAGAGAATTAAAATTCCAAAGCAATCACTAATTCCAAACATGAAGAAACAATAAAATGAGATGGAGATATGCTATAAAATTGCTCAACAGAGTGATTAGCTCAGAAGGACATGATGTAATCAAATGTTTTGAAATTTGTACTAAAAGTGGGTTAACATTCTATTGCCCAGATACAATAGAGTATCATTGAGATGTGGTCTATATCATTAATCCAGATGGCCTACTCTTAACTATACAGAAGACATTCAAAAGCACTTTCATTTAATTTCCACACTTTCTAATAAACCACTTTCTTGTTTCAAGAAATGAAGACTGAAGACCAGAGGGGAGAAACTATTGGCTACCGTGGCAGATTTAAACAACGAATAACTCCAATGTTACACACAACTGCTGAAGTTATGATTCTTTTTTGTCTAGTTGGGCTCACTGATAGAATATATATATTTCTCACAATGTTAGCTATTATGGACACCTGTTTTGTAATAAACGTGCTGGGAAATGCCAACCTGTCCAATCATTAACTGCAGGGTTTTTAATTTCAGCAATAGTTGATCTCCCATGGCATTGGTCAGAGTCTCTTCCTGTAAGTGTCTCTGCTTGTTTCTCACTCGAATATTTCTGTCTACCAACAGAGGTGGAACTGGGTTTTCTTTCTGTGGAAAATGTCCTGATATGGGCTAGAGATCCATGCTTGGTTGGGTCACTGAACAAGATATAATGCCTGAACTGCCACCATCCACTCTCATCACCTAAGTATTGCTCTTGCTAGAGGTTAACAACTTAGATCATTTGCTTCTGATTGTGTTTCAAGTTGCTATTTTGTATCAATTTTTTAAGCTATTTCAGTTGATCACAAGCATCAATCACAGCCTCTCCCTCTCTCTCATGTGTTACTATATCTAGGTTTACTACATGCATGATATAATCGCTTGATGTTATAATGCAAGAGAGACCATTGCACAGTGAGAGGGGTAATTCATGGCAAACTATAATCAATAATGCAGGTTTGAGAGATATGGAAACTGATTAGAAAGAAGATATTTATAGATTGACAAAACCTTATAAATGTCATCATGTTTAGCTGTTTTCATTAGTTCTACACGTATCTTTACGAAGTAACATTTGTTGAAGACCCGCCGTTGTGAAAATGTGTAAAACCTGGATCATGGACTGAATAAATTATATCTCTTCCACAGACCAACTGGCTCATTCAAGATACTCTCCCTTTTTAATAAATAGAGTGAATTAAAATGTTGGGTGCACATTGTTTTTGCAGATATAGAAACTCAGAGCACAAACAGAGGCCATTTGTGGATGTGCCGACTCTTTGTAAGAGCTCTCCAATTAGTCCCACTCCCCTGCTCCTGCCCCATAATCCTGCAAATCTTTCCCTTTTAAGTATTTATCCAATTCACTTTTGAAAATGACGATTGAATCTACTTCCACCACCCTTTCAGGTACTGTGTTCCAGATCACAACAACTTGTGGTGTAAATTTATTTTCCCTCCTCTCCCCCTGGCTCTTTTGCTGACATGGGCCAGTACCTGCTACAATCCAGCAATGCAACACCTCCCTGGCCATTGCTAAGATGCTTTCTGGTGTCATAATATCTCATTTTACACATGCCCAAAACATTAAGTATTTAATAGAAAACAGACCGCACTACAATTCTTGGCTACAGCAGCTCAGCTCAATGGAATGCATCCAAATGTAAATTACAGACAACAAAAGGGTGAAGCAATGTTTGTAGTGAAAGAGAAGAGCCAATGTTTCTGCAATGAAAGCATGGAATCAGAGAACCACAAGCATTGTCCCAGGCCTAATGACTTGCACACTTTCATGGCACTTCAGTGGCTAAACATTTGTCGAAACAATGTGATTGATCAATAAATGCAGTGTCAAGTTATTCAGACTCAGCCTTCATTACAACAACTTACATTTATGTATTAGGATAAATTAAATTGAAGTGCTAGATGCGAGAATGGTTTGGAGAGCTTGAGTCTAACACCATAGTCCCAATTTCTCACTAGTCTAGTAAGGTTGTATGCCAGGAAAACAGCCAGAGTGAATTTGCCCCAGTGCATTCTACATAGAAAATGTCCCAAGGTGCTTCACAGAGGAGAAATGGACACAGAGCAGTAATATGAGCAGAGATGAGCAAAATTATGGCTAAAAAGGCTGTGAGGAGGTTTTTAAAAAGGTGGGGAAAGGAGCAGTGAAGCAGAGGGTTTAGGGAGGGAGTTCCAAATACTAGGGCCGAGATGGCGTGGAGCAGAAGGAGGGGACAGAAGACCAAAATCAGAGGATTGAAGAGCACAGAGGTTGTAGAGGGATTTATAAATGACAATATGGATTTTGAACTCAATGTGTTGTGGGACAATAAGCTAGGGGAGGTGTGTGGGGTGATGGAAAGCACCTCAAAGGCTAATTTTCACTTTTTTTTGAATGCCCATTGTAAACAATTTCAAACCAGAGCAATGGACAAGGGAGCCTTCAGAACCTAACATAGCCCGTAGGATGGTTACTGCTCTGTGGATGAGGTAGGATGGAGCCTAGCTTCACTTGAACTTCAGTAACTACCTGGGATGACAGATGAAGACACCTTTCTCATGTGCACATTGACAGCGGTGCATAGTGTGAATGCAGACTTGGGGACAAATCTATAAAGAAACTGGAATTTTGAAACACAGCATATATTCAATTTCATACATCAGGTGGGAAATTCATGCATTTGGCTCCTTGCTATGTAGAGTGTCATTAGTCAACTTCTGTTTAAAACTTAAGAAAATGTAACTACTGAAGCGATCTCCTGCACTGTAAATCAGTGGTTTTCACATTTCTTGGTGTGAAAGGCTCTCTGTAAGTATGAACACACCCTTGGGGACCCCCGTCCTAACTCAAATTGTTAGCAGCCAAAAAGAACACAAGGCTATCAAAACTGCTAACATTTTTAAATGAATATCCAGCAGCAGAAATAACATGTTGGGTAAGTCAACAAATATAGGACAAATCTGATGAGAGAGCGAGAGACCTGATGATGTCACAGACCACGTATGGTTCCCTCATGGAACGAATAGGGTCCGAAGTCCCCAATTTGAAAACCTATACTGTTAAACACTCTCCTGGACTTGCTCTAAAATGTTTGGCACCAGAAGAACACCCTCTACTCCCCAGTCTCCGATTTCATACTTTTCAAGTCCAACACAAAAACTGACTATGTTGGGAGAAAATTCCCTTTAGCTTTACAGCCATGATAGTTTCAAGACTATCGGGAGTCACTGGCAGTTGCTGGCTAAGGTGTTATCTTTACGCTGTATGGGCTTGGTTGCAAATTAATATACTAATCTAAGAGTTTGAATGCAGGTTGGTGAGGTCGGGCACTATGCCTTGTGAGGGTAATGAGGAGGCCGACTTATTTCCTTTTCCCCTGTCCCCTAACACCAGCAAAAACTGATAGCACAGAGGACGCAGGTTGCTTCCTGCTGGTCCGTGCATGGCTGCAATGGGAAAATGAAAACAGAAATTGGGTTAAAGGGACAGAGGGAAGAGGAAAAGATAACCTTGCTGTGTACACCTAGAAAAGGAAAACTATTCAGATCTTCCTTATCCTGAAAAAAACAGCTAGAAATACTCAGGTTGGTAAAGATCCACACGGACAAAGGGATACCCCCAAAATATCACGCTGCCTTTTTCTCTTTATAGATGCTGACTGACCCACTCTGTATTTCCAACATTGGCAGTTTTTCCCCCCTTTTCAGATGCCCTCTTCCATGTGCTGATAATGTCAAGTATCTCTTACCTTCCAAAGATTGTGTGCTTCTTGTCCAGATAGGCGCATGAGCGAAATGTAATGAAGCTGAGAAGACAGAAGAGAGACCATTGTAAAAACCTGCTCTTGGGCAGTGGCTGCCATTTTTTTTTTTAAAACCTTGCTCGGCTTGTAAGTTGCAGAGCTGCTATTAGCTGGGTGTGGACTCAAACAGTGAACGGTTCCCGTCTGAGCACCAGGAGGGAACAAATGAAAGGAAAAAAAACACAACTTAAAAAAACCCAGCAGATTTTAATCTCCAGGTTTAAATGACTCTAAAAAGAGCACTTAACATATACAGGCAGAAACCAACACTTTCTGTAAGTGGAAAGGTAAACAGGCTGTACATTTAACAGACATTAAACAGACACTTCATTTACAGCCATTACTGATAGATGTTTAAAGAGGCTTCCATTTACAGTGTCATAGGCTTCAAACCAAAACCTATTTTCTGCTCTCCAAATGTGAATATGTTTGAGATTAGATAATTGATGGGGGAAGAGGCATTAAAAAGCATATCCATTAGTTTAGAATATAGATGTTGAACATACGGATCTGATTCATTGAAATTTAATTACATTATAATGACTTCCAATTTGGCCGCTCTACTCGGAACTCCTTCACAGCAAGCGAGCCCCAGGTCGGCAGAGGAAACGTTTCAAGGACACCCTCAAAGCCTCCTTGATAAAATGCAACATCCCCACTGACACCTGAGAGTCTCTGGCCCAAGACTGCCCTAATTAGAGGAAGAGCATTTGGGAGGGCGCTGAGCACCTCGAGTCTCGTCGCCGAGAGCATGCAGAAATCAAGTGCAGGCAGTAGAAGGAGCGTATGGCAAACCAGTCCCACCCACCCTTTCCTTCAACAACTGTCTGTCCCACCTGTGACAGACACTGTATTCCCGTATTGGACTGTTCAATCACCTGAGAACTCACTTTTAGAGTGGAAGCAAGTCTTCCTCGATTTCGAGGGACTGCCTATGATGATGATTTAAGGGAGATGTGGAGCCCAGCAGTGAACTCATTCCTTTCATTACATTTTCTGTTATTCCATCCATTTAATGAAAAATAAATTGTTGCTATTTCTCATTACTCTGCTCAGAGAGTTCTGTGGTCACTTAACAAGGTCATGATCATTGTTTTTACTCAACATTGTGGGTAAAGGATGTAGCCACATGATAAACTAGATTCTGATGCCCTACAACAAAGTTCCCTACTTACCCCAGTAACCATAAAAAGTAAAAGAAAGCTCTACTTAAACACTACAGTATAACTGCATCCCAGCCATGCACAATACACATCTCATCTACCAAGAAATAACTATCCGTCTTAAGTGTAATTTTTGTTTTTGTCCCCCTCACCGTTTCTTTGCTCAGAGGACAAGCACTGATCTACTCCAAAGCCTCTGATAAAGATGCCTGGAATTGCCCATTAGATGGTGATGAAAAATGGCTTAGATGACTTGCCCTCTCGGAAAGTAATACCCTCACCTTTTTTTTTTTTACATTACCCCACATGAAGAACTCACATGTTAAGAAAACCCGAGGGACTAACAGTATTCAGTGCACCAATCAACAGAAATCAAGGTAATTGGTATATAGTTCATGCCTGGAACAAGGACTTGTGGCAGTGAACGAGAATTTCACATGATGGAAATGAAGGGGAGTGGTTTCTTCCCCAAGCCTTAATGGTTCAGTTTCAGTGATGGGCCAGAATTTCAACAGATTCATGCACTTTTTCCCTTTGGTGTGAAATATTCAAAATGTTTGAAATTAAGATTTTCAGAAAGAGAATTTTATGAATATGTTATTTTCAGAAAACTGTCTTGCTCTCTTGAAAAGAGCTCACGGGGTTGGGGGTAATATATTAGCATGGAGAGAGGATTGGCTAACAGAAAAGAAAAAGTCAGGATAAATGGGCCATTTTCAGGTTGGCAATCACTAACTAGTGGGGTGTCACAGGGATCAGTGCTGGGACCTCAACTATTTACAATCTATATTAATGACTTGGATGAAGAGACCGAGTGTACTGTAGCCATTTTTGCTGACGATACAAAGATTGGTGGGAAAGCAAATTGTGAGGAGGACACAAAGAGTCTGCAAAGGGATATAGATAGGTTAAGTGAGTGGGCAAAAATTTGGTAGATGGGAGTATAATGTGGGAAAATGTGAGGTTATCCACTTTGGTAGGAAGAACAAAAAAACAAATTATTATTTAAATGGAGAGAGACTACAAATGTGGCAGTATAGAGGGATCTTGTACATGAAACACAAAGTTAGCATGCAGGTACAGCAAGTAATTAGGAAGGCAAATGGAACGTTGCAAGAGGGATGGAAGATAAAAGTAGGGAAGTCTTGCTACAACTGTACAGAGCATCGGTGAGGCGACATCTGGAGTACTGCGTACAGTTTTGGTCTCCTTATTTAAGGAGGGATATACAGGTTGAACCTCCCTTATCCGGAACCCTCGGGACCTGGCCTGTTACGGATAAGGGATTTTTCTGGACGAGAGATGGTCATGTTTAATTGGATGGAACAGGTACTGAGCAAGGGGATATCGGGGCTGGCTGGCTTGGGGCTGGGAGTGCGGCAGAGAGATCATGGGAGGGGGGGCGGTGGATTGCGGGGTCAGGCCAGCGATTACGGGAGTTGGCAGCGAGGAAGGACTTCAATTTGTTCGTTCCGGATAAGGGAGTTCTAGATAAGGGAGGTTCAACCTGTACTTGCATTGGAGGCTGAGATGAAGGAATTGTCTTATGAAGAAAGGTTGAGCAGGTTGGTCCTATACTCATTGGAGTTTAGAAGAATAAGAGGTGATCTTCTTGAACAAATAAAATTCTGAGGGGGCTTGACATAGTAGATGCAGAGAGATGTTTCTCCTCGTGGGGGAATCTAGAACTATGGGGCATAGTTTCAGAATAAGGGGTCATCCATTTAAAACGGAGATGAGGAGGAATTTTTTCTCTCAGAGGGCCATGATTCTTTGGAACTCTCTACCCCAGAGAGTGGAGGAGGCTGGGGCATTGAATATATTTAAGGTGGAGATAGTCAGATTTTTGAATTATAGGGGAGTCAAGAGTTATGGGGAGAGGGCAGGGAAGTGGAGTTGAGGCCAAGATGAGATCAGCTATGATCTTATTGAATGGCGGAGTAGGCTCGAGGGGCCAAATGGCCTACTCCTGCTCCTATTTCTTATGTTCTTATGAAGGATTGGAGAGAACTAACGGAGGCAATTGGACGGTCACTTACAACTGCGACTTATTGGTGTTGGGTCCTGAGTTGGCCATGCTGAGGATGCCTCGACCTGCATGAGAGAGATTAGGCTTGAACTCATCCTTGAAAGGTTTCCCCCAGTACGACTCGCCACCTGAAAGCATACGAGTGAGAAACATATTGATATAAACCACATCTCCATGTTTAACATCTAGGCTTTCAATCACAAGGTCTTCATGATGTACACAATGACCATAAAAGAGTCATTACCAGGCATTAAGGTCATTACCAGACATTAGCATAGAAGGGAAATGATTGTAAAGTGCTTCACTCCCACAATTCTGTACTGCTGCTCCCCAGAACATGCAGCTGGCAGCAAGTAGGTGTGGAATATCACCACTTCTAGAGCACAAAATCATTTTGAAGCAACATATATCCTTATTTCTGCTGACCAATGATTACGATCGATATGGAATGCCAGAGGATGAGAGTAACCACTAACCCCACGATTAATGAGTTTTTGCACTTTTAAATGTAGTGCTTTGTTTTAGAATACATAATTGAAAAATACTGCAATTCAGTGGCACTGTTGGCAGATGATCTATATCACACGCTAACGTTATCCAACAATGCCAAACACAAGCAGTCTTGCAAAACCTTCCCCTTCCAGCATCACAGTGGCTACTGCAGTGCTCAAATACAGTACCTGGAGACTGCATTCTCGATCTTTTTTCATTGATGAGAATGATTCTGATAATTCATTTGCACCTCATAAATTATGGGTGTCAATTCACCAGAACAAAAATAATAGCAATTAGCAGTTAGGAGTGCAAGATTCTATAACCTGTAGTTGCATTTCACTGCTCAGTGGGCTATAGTGGGCCACAAATCGCTGTAATGGTGAGTTTGGCCAGTGAGTGATGTTAGTTGGACTTTATGCTCACCATTAACAACGCACTATATTTGTGCTTCAAATTGCTGGAACGTCAATCCGATAATGGCGCAGCATGGGACCTTGTGAAAATGGCTTATCTCCGAAATCAATGAAAGCAAAGAAGAGAAAAAGAAACAGAGCGATAGATAGAAGGAAATAAGGTGAATTAGAGTCGGACAAAATGTAGAGACAGAATGAGGAATAAAGTGACAGAAAGAAAGAATGCATTGCGAGAGTGAGAAAAAAAAGACAGAAAGGAAAAGTAAGAAAACATGAAAGAAACACGAAGAGGACATTGTAACCCGGTTGTGTTTGAGAATTGCTGCATTGGTCCCTGAGAAATTAATGAGTGAATGGCAGGGTAGGCATGCAAAATGTACTAACACTCTTGAACGATGAAGTATAGAAGCCGTGGTCCCATCCATCAAGATCAGGAACAGTGGAATACCCAGTAAGTACACCATTGTACTGCTTTCATAAATAATTGCTAGATGAAAATAAGACCACGGTCCATCTCATTCGCCATCTACTCTCCTTCCCCACTGATGGCCTCCTCCTCCAGCATGTGGTGAGTACAATGGCTGTAACCCCCCCCGCCCCCACTGCCCTTCCATTCTGAACCCCAGTGCATCACTGGTCCTTCCCCCAATGCCTGCCCCCAACCACGCCTTGGACCATCTATCATCAAGGGCGCTACCCAGCGCCGAGCCTGTGGCCAACACCTCGCTGTAGGCAATTAGGCCCATATAGCAGTGCCTGCTCTCCAGTCGTCCTGGAGCCCCTTGCCACTGGACCAAGACCTTGCTCAGCTAAGCCCGTATAGTAGCTGGTGTGCAACGGTCACCCCACGTTAAAAGAAATCACGCACAGGCATTTTCCACTCTTTAACATGAAGTTCGGGACCTGGAATGTCAGGGCCCTCATGGACAACCCCAACAGCGACAGACCGGAATGCCGCACCACCATAGTTGCCCGGGATCTTAGACGCTTTGATATCGATATCGCAGCCCTAAGCGAGACCCGGCGGACAGGAGAAGGCCAGCTCAAGGAACAAGGTGGAGGTTACACCTTCTTCTGGAAAGGGAAACCAGAGGCAGAACGCAGTCTCCAAGGAGTCGGCTTCGCCATCAAAAACGAGCTGGTCGACTGCCTCAAAGACTCCCCCTGCGAGGCTAACGAACGCCTCATGACGCTTCGACTCACCCTATCCCGGAACCAGTGCGTCACAGTCATCAGTGCTTCCGCCCCAACACTCGATGCAACAGATGAGGCCAAAGAGAGTTTTTACTCCAATCTCGAAAAATCCCTAACCTGCGTCCCCTCGGGCGACAAACTGATCCTCCTCGATGACTTCGATGCCAGGGTCGGCAAGGACACAAACCTCTGGGGAGGCGTGATTGGCCGAGAGGGGGTAGGGAAAGCCGACTCCTGACAAAATGTCTAGAGCACGAACTTGTTATCACCATCACCAACACCTTGTTCCGCCAGAGGCACAAATACAAGGCACCGTGGCAACACCCTCGCTCCAAACACTGGCACCTGCTCGACTATGTCATCATCCGAGCCAGGGATCGCAAGGATGTGCGCATCACCATGCCATGACAAGAGCTGACGACTGCTGGACAGACCACCGCCTAATCCGATCCATCACTGACATCAACATAGCCCCAAAGCGAAGAGGGCAGCAGATGCAGTGTCGCAAAAAAGTCAATGCCGGGACACTTAAAGACCCAGCTAAGAGAGCCCTTTACAGTCAGCGCCTCGCAGCTAACCTGGCGTGCCTTGATGACCCAGAGGTGCAGAATTTCCACAGCCCGTGGTCTGCCCTCCGGGCCTCCATAACCAGTGTCTGCAAAGAGACGCTCGGTCACTCAACCAGGAAACACCAGGACTGGTTTGATGAGAATGATCAGGAGATTCAAGAACTAATAGATTGCAAGTGCAGGGCATTTCTGAGCCTTAAACAGCAACCCAACTCAGGAGCAGCAAAGTTGCATTACAGACGGCTAAAGGCTAAGGTCCAACAAAAAACCCGGGACCTAAAGAACAGGTGGTGGATGGGGAAAGCACAGGAGATACAGCAGCTGGCCGACAGCCATGATGATAGTGTGAGGATTCTTCACCGCAGTCAAGGCCACATACGGACCAAACTTCCAAGGCCCTACTCCACTCCTGGCCAAGAACGGGCAAACAATCATCAAGGACACCAAAGCAGTCCGGGCCCGCTAGAAGGAACACTTAGAAGATCTCCTCAATTGAGACTCGGCTTTGAGTCGAGTGTTCCACAGCATGCTACCTGCCACCACCTCAGTGAGACCCCAACACTGCACGAGGTAGAAAAGGCCATAAGACAGCTAAAAAAAACAACAAGGCTACGGGAGCAGATGGAATCCCTGCTGAGGCACTGAAGTATGGCGGAGAGGCACTACTGATGCGAATACACAACCTCATCTCTCTCATCTGGAGGGAAGAGAGCATGCCGGGAGATCTTAGAAATGCAGTAATCGTGACCATCTTTAAAAAGGAGACAAGTCTGACTGCGGCAACTACAGAGGAATCTCCCTGCTATCAACCACTGGGAAAGTCGTCGTTAGATTCATCCTCAACCGTCTTCTCCCCGTGGCCGAGGAGCTCCTCCCGGAGTCGCAGTGCGTTTTTTGTCCCCTCTGGGGCACAACAGACATGATTATTGCAGCGTGCCAGCCCTTATACATGGCCTTCTTCGATCTTACAAAGGCCTTTGACACCGTCAACCGCAAGGGTCTATGGAGCATCCTCCTCCGTTTTGGATGCCCCCAAAAGTACGTCACGATCCTCCGCCTGCTCCACGACGCCATGCAAGCCGTGATCCTTACCAACGGATCCATCACAGACCCAATTCACATCCGGACCGGGGTCAAGCACGGCTGCGTCATCGCCCCAACCTTCTTCTCAATCTTCTTTACTGCCACCTCAAAGTTGACGAGCTCCCCGCTGGAGTGGAACTAAACTATAGAACCAGTGGGAAGCTGTTCAACCTTCGCCGTCACCAGGCCAGGTTCAAGACCACTCCAGCCTCTGTCGTCGAGCTACAGTACGCGGACGACGCCTGCATCCGTGCACACACAGAGGCTGAACTCCAGGACATAGTCGACGTATTTACCGAGGCGTATGAAAGCATGGGCCTTACGCTAAACATTAATAAGACAAAGGTCCTCCAGCAGCCTGTCCTCGCCGCACAGCACTGCCACCCAGACATCAAGATCCACGGCGTGGCCCTGGACAGCGTGGATCACTTCCCCTATCTCGGGAGCCTCCTATCAACAAGAACAGGCAGAGACAACGAGATCCAACTCTGCCTCCAGTGCGCCAGTGCAGACTTCGGCCGCCTGAGGAAAAGTGTGTTTGAAGACCAGTCCCTCAAAACTGTTACCAAGCTCATGCTCTACAGGGCCGTAGTAATACCCGCCCTCCTGTATGGCTCAGAGACGTAGACCATGTACAGTAGACACCTCAAGTCGCTGGAGAAATACCATCAGCGATGTCTCCGCAAGATCCTGCAAATCCCTTGGGAGGACAGATGCACAAACATTAGCGTCCTCTTCCAGGCCAACATCCCCAGCATTGAAGCACTGACACACTTGATCAGCTCCGCTGGGCAGGCCACATAGTTCGCATGCCAGACACGAGATTCCCAAAGCAAGCGCTCTACTCGGAACTCGTCCACGGCAAACGAGCCAAAGGCGGGCAGAGGAAACGTTATAAGGACACCCTCAAAGCCTCCCTGATAAAGTGCGACATCCCTACTGACACCTGGGAGTCCCTGGCGATAGACTGCCCTAAGTGAAGGAAGTGCATTTGGGAGGGCGCTGAGCTCCTCGAGTATCGTCGCTGAGAGCATGCAGAAATCAAGCGCAGGCAGCGGAAGGAGCATGCAGCAAACCAGGCTCCCTGCCCACCCTTTCCTTCAACGACTATCTGTCCCACCTGTGACAGAGACTGTGGTTCTCGTATTGGACTGTTCAGCCACCTAAGAACTCATGCTAGGAGTGGAAGCAAGCCTTCCTCAATTCCGAGGGACTGCCTATAATGATGATGAGTCGCATGGTATAATGGAGTTGTTGACTAATCATGGCAATCAATCTCTATCAATTAGTCTACGACAGACCCAGACACAAGAAAATTCCAGTGATGGGGAACTTTGGGAACCAAATATCCAAAAGCAACTTTTTTCCTCTCAAGCCTGTTACACTTACCTCATGTCATGGCTCAAATTATTCATATATTGAATCCCAAAATGTTATTTTCTGAAAGAAATTGATCTAATTTGCATTAGATTGAGTGATCATCTTCTGAGTATCTAAACGGTTTTGCGCCCTGAAAATTATTGCCTTGCAACATTAACAAGAGCGTGGATAGCAAGACTGGCACAAAAATATCAAGACAGATAAAAATGATTTTTAAAAATTCTCGGAACAATTCTGGAGTGAGATTCCACAGCTTCATTGGTCCCTTTCTGGGCCTCCATGGTTGGGTGCCGAGTCAGGACAATAAATCACGTCATTACCAGTGTCCTCTATGCTATTAATTACCAGCACTAAATGGCTGTGGTGGGAATCATTCATAATAATGTCGTAAATCCAGCAATTTCATGATCACCATTAAGTTCAATGCGGAACCTTACAGCGAGAAGGGACTTTATCAACTTTGGCGAGGCTAACAAAGGAACAGCACAAAGTATCCAACAATTTACTCCACAAATTCCGGTATTTTTAATAATAAATAATGATGAGCGCTGTTAATGCATCTTTATAATGACGCGGCTTCCCAGAAATTTCTCGCCCAAGAAATGAGTACGGATTAAAAGCTTGCAAGTGTGCAGCAATAACAAATGCGCAGCAATAACAAATGCAGTTCATAGAATCATAGAAATTTACAGCACGGAAGGAGGCCATTTCGGCCCATCGTGTCTGCGCTGGCTGACAAAGAGCTATCCAGCCAATCCTGTTTTCCAGCTATTGGTCCGTAGCCCTGTAGGTTACGGCACTTCACGTCCACATCCAAGTACTTTTTAAATGTGATGAGGGTTTCTGCCTCTACCAACCTTTTAGGCAGTGAGTTCCAGACTCCCACCATCCTCTGGTTGAAGAAATTTCCCCTCAAATCCTCTCTAAACCTCCTACCAATTACTTTAAATCTATGCCCCCTGGTTGTTGATCCCTCTGTCTGGACCCTCATAATTTTATAGACCTCCTCTGTTCCAAAGAAAATAAACCCAGCCTACCCAATCTTTCGTCCTGGCTAAAATTCTCCAGTCCAGGCAGCATCCTCATAAATCTCCTCTGTGCCCTCTCTAGTGCAATCACATCTTTCCTGTAATGTGATGACCAGAACTGCATGCAGTACTCTAGCTGTGGCCTAACTAGTGTTTTATACAGTTAAAGCAAAACTTCCCTGCTCATGTATTCTATGCCTCAGCTAATAAAGGCAAGTATTCTGTAGGCCTTCTTAACCACCTCATCTACCTGGCCAGCTACCTTCAGGGATCTGTGGACATGCTCTCCAAGATCCTTTTGTTTCTCTACACTTCTCAGTGTCCTACCATTTAATGTGTATGCCCTTGCCTTGTTAGTCTTCCCTAAATGCATTACCTCACACTTCTCCGGATTGAATTCCATTTGCCACTGTTCTGCCCACCTGACCAGTTCATTGATACCTTCCTGCAGTCTGCAGCTTTCTTCTTCATTATCAACCATACAGTCGATCTTAGTATCATCTGCAAACTTCTTCATCATACCCCCTACATTCAAGTCTAAATCATTGATATATACCACAAAAAGCAAGGGACAAGTACTGAGCCCTGCAGAACCCCACAGGAAACAGCACAAAAACACCCATGAATCATTACCCTTTGCTTCCCGTCTTTGAATCAATTTTGGATCCAACTTGCCACTTTGCCTTGGATTCCATGGGCTTTTACTTTCGTGACCAGACTGCCATGTGGGACCTTATCAAAAGCCTTGCTAAAATCCATATACACTATATCAATCGCACTACCCTCATTGACCTTGTTACCTCCTCAAAGAATTAAATCAAGTTAGTCAGGCACGACCTTCCCTTAATAAATCCATGCTGACTGTCCTTGATTAACTCATGTCTTTCTAAATGAAGATTTATCCTATCCTTCAGAATTCTTTCCAATAATTTTCCCACCACAGAGGTTAGGCTGACTGGCCTGTAATTACTCGGTCTATCCCTTTTTCCCTTTTTAAACAAAGATACAACTTTAGCAGTCCTCCAGTCCTCTGGCTCACACCTGCAGCCAGAGAGGATTGCAAAATGATGGTCAATTGATTATGAAAAAGAGCCATATGCTTTGATCCCTTCAGTGAGTAGTGAACAGAGTAACAGCAATGTGCCCAGCAGCAACCTCTTCGTGTGTCTGAGTGTGCATTTATATTTATGTTTATTAATAGCTACTCTGCAGTGGCTTTGCTGATAATAAATTGGAGGATACTTGGTTTATAACAATAGGAATTTTATGCCATGTAATGAACAATGTTTTATTATATAATACTATAAATCTCCCAATAGGTTGCTTGTGGTGAATTAAAGGATATGAAAACTCCTCGGGTGTAATCTTTTTTTTTTGAGGAGGGATTGGTGCAGGCAAAGATTTGCAGATATAAAACAGGAGCATTCTTGGGTTGGTTCCTCGGCAATTTGAGCCGATTGGAAAAAGATGGCATTTGTTGAACTCGTCGGCCCGGAATTTGCGGTCAGAAGCGAAGGTGTTTGCTGCTGGCCCTGAAGTACGCTTCATGCAAAGATCTCGCGATCTCTGTGTCGGGTACTTCGGATCCCCTTGTGTGAGTTGCTGTGACGATAGCAAGCTGTCGAAGCAGTCAATCAAAACGCAGCATTCATACAGCCAGCAAATAAAGAAGTGAGTAAGCTCTTAAAATCCAAACTTTTAAAAATGTTGAGAGAGCAAAACAAAGATTGAGGCTCTCACATGGGGAAAAGGAAAACCTGAAATAAAGATGAACAAACTTTAAAAAAATTAACATTTAAAAAAAAGTTTCTTAATAATGTTCACTTTTATTAAAGTGGATAAATTTCACAGCAAAATTAAAATGCGTTTTTCAGGCCCATAACATTTGTTTAGCAGTCAGTACCCTGTTAAAACCCCTAATTACACCTAATCCCTTTGGGTCTAACTTTTAGCGGAGAATTTAACAGAGTAATTACTGCGGAAGAACCAAAGATTTTGTCAGTTTCCCTGACTTCACTGATTACAATGAGTGCCTGTGTCAGAGCTGTGAATGACAGACTGCAACTTTAGGATTTCCACATGCGTCTGCGCCAAATCCAAAATTGCGGTCAGTTTCAAAGGCGGAATGACAGCCATTTCGACATCATCCGGACCGCAAATTCCGGGCCATTATGTTTCAGCATTTCTGATCATCTTTCCATGGAAAAGATTTGGAATGAAGAGTAGTGCTGGGATTTTTAAACAATGCGCATTCTCATTCGATTATTTTTTAAAAAGGCACCCAGACGAAGGGCAGCTAATATGCTAAATGGAAGTTGTTTTTCCCAGTGAATAAACAATGAATTATATGTTAAGCTTGACTGGATAACTGGAGCAACATCCCTCACTCATTGTGCTGGATAATGCTTTGAAATCAGTCTATGAAGCTTAAGAAGAGAGAGACAGTAATCAAAAGCCAGCCTATTATTTGGGGGGAAAGGACACTGCACAGGCAGTCAGGCTGCAAAAGACAGGAGACTGCAGGGGGAGGAGGCTCAATCTTGGAATGTTTGACAGAATGCAGAAGTTTTAGTTTGTTTAAGTAAGATGACCTACAGAAGTGGGGATAGCATAGCATGTTCTTTATTTTCACGTGATCATGACCTGTATCAACTGAACTAAGCGAATCTGATCATATCTATTGCTCTGTTCATTCGCCTTACTGTGGAACAACACAGTTTAATGATCCAAACTAGGTCATGCCACATCCAATGTTAAGTTGGGTCTGTGTCTTCGGTCAGATTGAAGACAGACAAGTGCAAAAGACACGGATATCCAGTTCAGCGGCTGCGTTATCACACTGGGTTCAGCTATCATATAAGTAGAGAAAGGCAGTGTGAGTCAACTTCCAGAAAAGGTGCTTGGATCACCAACGAGAGTTACTGATGTTACTTAACCTGAGAAAGCATCTGCGGCAAACATGGTTTATCAACGAGCATTCAAGGCATTGTCACAGGACACACTCTCCCGTGATTTTCCACACAAGAGCTTCCATACTGCAGCAAGATAATTGCTATCTGTTTGAACCCGTTTTATCTAGTGCTCCTCTGAGCTATCCCCGCTTCTTCCTTCCAAAAAACAAAATATGTTCTCCGACATGCATTTCCTCCTCTCAACATCCTCGTGGTGTTGAAATCAAGACATCTCAAAAACTCTTACCCTGATTCAACATTTACCAAAACCTAAAAATCTTGCAACTCCTTACATCCCTCATTCTTTCCATCGACAATCTTCAGACTTTTCAACCCAAGTTTGGGGACACCTTATTACAACTTTCTAACTTAATTCATCTCTCTTTTTGGTGATGCACTCCACTTTGGGGCCTTTGAACTTCATTTTGGTTTCCCAATTAAAACAAAGGCTGTTTCAATGCAAAATGTTTCAATAGTGGGGGAAGGATAATTAAAATGGAGAGCAAGTCATACAACTGCTGGCTCAAAAGTGGCAGTGATATTTTGAACATCTCACACAGCCATGGGACAGTAGGTAACATGGAAGGATCCTGAAGAAAGGGAGAAACAAACTTTTAAAATGGGGAGAAATTAACTTAACTGCAGAACTGGAGCTCCTTGCTCGAACTTCAGATCTAATCACATTTGGAAAGATTGTGGTAAATAGCAGTCACACTCCTAAAAGGAAGTCTAGAGACTGCCAATCTGTTAACAAATGTCATGGCTGTGCTATTTTGAATTATCCTAATATATCTTTCACAGTGCCCTGGCTTTGCTCCAAGGCTCCTAATTTGATATTGAGAACATCAGGATAAACACCCATAAATTGGGATAATACTGCTGCATACAATCGGTTAGGACCCACAAATCTCAAATTGCCTATTACTTTATATAATCAGGGCTGAGTATAGCAACTGAAGCATACAAGAGGAGATTTTGGCCATATTTGCATATATCTGAACTTGACTATCAAAAACCATACGCAGCATGATACCCAAGCCTCTTAAAGGTGCTACACAGATCTCTATGCAATGAAACTTATGTCTGTTATTAAATAGCGCTATCTTTTAACATTTTTAATTCTACCAAGAATTACTGTCACATTTCAGGATTTTTTGATCAGTTTTTCTCTTCACGGAAAGGATTTGAGAATGACTCAAGTTGTGTTTTAAATCAGTGAACTTGCACAGGTTTAAAAAAGTTGCAAGCATTGAAGATGTGCATTAAATAAAGCTAGATGATGCAGCTTGTAGTATGTCATCGTGTACCGTCTCCTTCAAAAGAAGACTATGAGAGTCAATTGACTCATTCTATGCCAGGAAGGTATTGATTGAGAATAGCAGGTGATACTTTCCTTAAACCCACACCACAAAGGGGGAGGAGAGGTAGCCAGTTGCACTGACACACATGCTGAGATGGGAGGAAAAGCAATGTGAGGAGGACACAAAAAATCTGCAAAAGGATATAGACAGGCTAAGTGAGTGGGCAAAAACTTGGCAGATGGAGTATAATGTTGGAAAGTGTGAGGTTATGCACTTTGGCAGAAAAAAAAATCGAAGAGCAAGTTATTATTTAAATGGAGAAAGATTGCAAAGTGCTGCAGTACAGCGGGACCTGGGGGTACTTGTGCATGAAACACAAAAGGATAGTATGCAGGTGCAGCAAGTTATCAGGAAGGTCAATGGAATCTTGGCCTTTGTTGCAAAGGGGATGGAATATAAAAGTCTTGCTACAGCTATACAAGGTATAGGTGAGGCCACACCTGGAATACTACGTGCAGTTTTGGTTTCCATATTTACGAAAGGATATACTTGCTTTAGCGTCAGTTCAGAGAAGGTTCACTAAGTTGATTCTAGAGATGAGGGGGTTGACTTATGAGGAAAGGTTGAGTAGGTTGGGCCTCTACTCATTGGAATTCAGAAGAATTATCAAAACGTATAAGATAATGAGGGGGCTTGACAAGGTGGATGCAGAGAGGATGTTTCCACTGATGGGGGAGACTAGAACTAGAGGGCATGATCTTAGAATAAGGGGCCGCCCATTTAAAACAGAGATGAGTAGAAATTTCTTCTCTCAGAGGGTTGTAAATCTGTAGAATTCGCTGCCTCAGAGAGCTGTGGAAGCTGGGACATTGAATAAGTTTAAGACAAAAATAGACAGTTTCTTAAACGATAAGGGGATAAGGGGTTATGGGGATTGGGCAGGGAAGTGGAGCTGAGTTCATGATCAGATCAGCCATGATCATATTTGTAATGTCTGTAAGCTTGTAATGTTTGTAGCTCCACACTGTGGATGTGGACGTTTTGTGTACTGCAAGTGCAGGGTTAATAATAAACAGAACCAGGCAGATTTCCGGAGGCTTCCGAGAGAGCTGCCTGCCATGTTAGGAGCTGTGTGTGCTTGTGCTCTGTGAAGATATCACATTTGGCGAGAGAGATGGGATTTTTCGGATGATTTAAAGCTTAAATTTTGTTGGTGAAGGATTCAGCCAGCCGACAGAGAGACTTTGGAAGTTTCTGTCATTGGAAAAAGCTACAAAATCCGAGGTAAAATACAGCACACGGTGTGAACAGCTAGAGATTAAAATGGCAGGTGTTATCGGACATTTGGGGGAATATAGACATGACCAGGAATATTTTAAAGCATATGTGGATCGGCTAGAAATGTATTTCACTGCAAATAACATAATCGAAGTTCCAGACAATGCAGTCCAGAACCGGGCTGTGTTGGAATGCAAGAAAGCGATCATCTTATCGGTGGCGGGTTCGACATTATACGAAACCCTTGTAAATCTGCTTGTGCCTGACGAGCCAAAGGGCACAACACTTAGAGATTTTAACGAAGCTGGAGCAGCACTATAACCCCAAACCGTTAGAAATTGCTGAAAGCTATCGTTTTGGGATTCGGAATTAAAAGGCTGATAAAAGTATCAGTGATTGCATCGTAGCATTAAAAAAGCTTTCGATGCACTGTAATTTTTGAAACTTTCAAAACCGAGCATTACGGGATCGTTTTGTTTGTGGGGTGAAAAATAATGCGATCAGAAGAAAGTTATTGACGATGGATGACTTGACTTTTCAGATTGCTTGTCAGACAGCGAGATTGATGGGCATGGCCGAACAATATTCTCGAGAATTAAATAATAATTACGGTCGTCAGTCAACCGAAGTAAATCACCTGCAGGTTCAAGGTAAAAGATGGTGGGGGCCCAAAGTCTCAGAAACTGGAAATTCTAACAGAGCGTTGAAGTCGTGCAATAGGTGCCTGGGACAACACATTGCTCAAAGTTGTCCATACGTGAAGGCAGAGTGTTTCTTCTGCAGAAAGACTGGCATCTTGCGAAGGCATGTCGACTGAAGGGTAAACCAGTTTTTAAAGCTATGAGTCGAGCGTTCAAAGCTAGGAGTAGAAATCCCAAGAGACTACATAGCATGGAAGAACAACAACAGGACGAGGAGATGTTAGAGTTACACGTCATCAGGAGCACGAGGTTAACAGACAGCGATTCGGAAAGCATCAAAATCCACATAGATGTTGCGGGATTCAAGATACCAATGGAAATCGACACGGGTGCATCCGTAAGTGTAGTACCGAAGTCACTGTACCTCGACAAATTGCGTGAGTTTCAACTGGAGAAATCGAAGATAGAGCTGCGAGGCTACTCAGGAGAGAAAATTCCTGTGGTAGGTGGTATCACTGTACCGGTGAAATATAAAGATCAATTTCAGAACTTGCCTCTAATAGTAGTAAAAGGAGACAAGCCTGCCTTACTAGGAAGAAATTGGTTGAGCTCACTGAAGCTGGATTGAAGTAAGATTTTCTGTGTGGAAGTGAGATTTTCATCAACGGCTGAGGTTATCAAGAAGTATCCGAAGGTGTTCTGCGAAACGGGCAGTCCGATCCAAGGCTTCAAGGCGAGTGTCAGGGTATAGAAGGATGCTAGATCTGTTCACTACAAGCCACGTTCCATGTCATATGCACTCAAGGAGAAAGTTGAGCAAGAACTCAAAAGACTAGAGACTGAGAACATTATTTGTAAGATAGATCGATGTAATTGGGCTACACCCATTGTTGTTGTACCTAAGTCCGATGGTAAGGTAAGATTGTGTGGTGATTATAAAGTAACCGTAAACCAGGTTCTAGAAGGTAATGTCCCCAATACATTGCCGAATATAGAAGATTTGTTCACAACACTGCCAGGTGGTCAGATCTTCTCAAAACTGGATCTTACGAATGCCTACTTACAGTTTGAACTAGATGAGGAGTCCAAGTCATGTTTGACTATAAATACGTATCTAGGCCTATATCAATTTAATAGGCTACCGTTTGGAGTGTCTTCCACCCCTGCCATATTTCAAGGGGTGATGAACCAGATTTTGCAAGGTATTGAAGGGGTAGCATGTTATTTGGATGACATACGAATTTCAGCACCAAATAGGCAAATTCATAATAACATATTGAATGAAGTCCTCAAACAGCTAGAGAAGCACAGAGTATGAGTGTCTGCTCGTAAGTGTGAGTTATTTAAAAACTCGGAGTACTTAGGGTACAGAGTGGACAAAGATGGTTAACATCCAATCATGGAAAAATTGGATGCAATTAGAAATCCACCCACTCCCAGGAATGTCCTGAACTTCGTTCATTCTTGGGTCTTTTGAACTATTATGGGAAGTTCCTACCAAATTTGGCTACAGTATTACATCCACTGAATGAACTTTTGAAAAAACAGGTCCATTGGAAGTGGTCAAAAGAATGCGATACAGCATTCCAGGAGTGTAAAAGCAAATTGGTAGAGAGCACCATGTTAGTTCACTATGACATATCTAAGGAGATTAAGCTAGCATGTGATGCCTCTCCATATGGAGTTGGGGCAGTAATCTCTCATGTATTAAGTAGTGGGGAGGAGAGACCAATTGCTTTTGTTTCACGCACTCTCAGTGCCAGTAAGAGTAATTATGCGCAAATTGAAAGGGAAGCTTTGGCATTAATTTTTGGGGTCAAGAAGTTTCACAAATACTTGTATGGTGGTAAGTTTACCATCGTTACGGACCATAAGCCCCTAACAGCAATCCTCCATCCAAAGTCCCCAGTTCCAACATTAGCTGCAGCCCAAATGCAGAGATGGGCTTTGATTTTGTCAGCATATACATATGATATTGAATACAGACAATCAGCTGATCACAGTAATGCTGATGCAATGTTTAGATTGCTTTCCCCATCACAAGTTACACCTGATCGGGAAGAAGTGTTTTATTTTTCATACATTGATGAACTGCCAGTCACAGCTGAAGAGATTGGAAGAGCAACCAAACGTGACCCAGTGATGTCAAAGGTCTATGAGTATATTGCAAATGGATGGCCAAACCAGGTAACAGACAAAGATACACATCCATTCTTCATTCGTAGGAATGAATTATCAGTCGATAAAGATTGTATCATGTGGGGTGCAAGAGTGGTTATACCAAATAAATTCAGGTCTAAATTATGAGACCTCAATGACCAGCACCTGGGAATGTGCTTGACCAAGAGTTTTGCACGCAGTTATTTATGGTGGCCAGGTCTTGATAAAGATATAGAGTACATCGTGAGTCAGTGTACGACATGTCAATCGGTAAGCAAGCAACCACCACCAGTACCATTACAGCCATGGAAATGGCCTCCCAAGGTGTGGCAAATGCTACATATTGATTTGCTGAGTTAGAAGGACAACAATTGTTCATTGTGATTGATAGCCATTCGAAGTGTGTTGAGGTGTTTCCAATGTGGAAAATAACAAGTAAAACATTGGACATTTTGCGAAAATTATTTTCTTCATTTGGCCTCCCTGAAGAGATTGTTTCGGATAATGGACCGCAATTTCGTTCAGAAGAATTTGCACAATTCACGAGCAAAAATGGTGTGAAACATACCAAGGTTCCACCATACCATCCTGCTTCGAATGGTGCAGCAGAGCGCACTGTACAAATTGTAAAACGTGCCCTCATAAAACAAATGTTAGATCCAAATCCAAGGAAACGACAGTTGTCATTGGATCACAAATTGGCTAATTTTTTGATTACATATCGAAATACTCCTCATACAACTGCTGGTAGAACACCAGCAGAGTTGTTTCTCAAACGACAGCCACGAACCAGATTCTCGTTGTTAAAGCCAAACATGGCACAGCCCGTAGAAGAGACACAATTAAGACAGAAAGAGAATCATGATAAAGGTAGAGTAAAAGGGAGAAGTATGAAATTAAACCAGAAGGTGAGAGTGAAGAACCATCACCATAAATGGTGAAAGTGGTTACCAGGAAGAGTGGTGAAGATATGTGGTCCTCGCACATATTTGGTAAAGTTGTTTGATAATGGACAGGTTAGGTTTGTTCATATTGATCATATTTTACCTACAGACATGGAAGGAGTTGAAGGTGGGAATAATTCAATGATTTCTGACTCATCAGATTGTTTTGATATACCAGGAGCAAATCCTAAATCCAATGTACTGGAAACAAATCCAGGAGAGAATCAGAATGAAAGTCTGAGTCCGAGTCAGGAAAACAAAGAGCCTGAAGTTAGAGTGAGTTCAAATGAAAATCAAGGAAATTCCGTGGAGGAAAACGTTCCTCAGGATGAGCCTCGAATGAGTGTGAAATCGACACCATGTTTGGAAGGTTCTGTTCGAGAGCGAAGGTATCCTCTTCGAAACAGAAAACAAGTGGTAAAGTTAAATTTGTAAATATGAAAAAAAATACGTTTATATCCTGTGTTATGTATAAATATGAAAGTTAAGTATGTTGTTTGTTATAATAACTTCTTCATTAAGGAGGGAGAAGTGTAATGTCTGTAAGCTTGTAATGTTTGTAGCTCCACACTGTGGATGTGGACGTATTGTGTACATTCCATTGCAGGGTTAATAATAAACAGAACCAGGCAGATTTCCGGAGGCTTCCAAGAGAGCTGCCTGCCATGTTAGGAGCTGTGTGTGCTTGTGCTCTGTGAAGATATTGAATGGCGGAGCAGGCTCGAAGGGCCGTATGGCCGACTCCTGCTTCTATTTCTTATGGTTCTTATGTTCTTATGACTGAATGGGGAAAAGTCAGAAGGGCAACTGTTCCACGCCTGGGAACAGAAAGAGAAAAGGACAAAGAGACTTGCAGAGTCAAACAGCTAGTTAGCGAGGAAGCCTAGCGAGGGGAAACTCACCCATCTCAAGCCCAAAAAAACTGAGATTCTGAAGGCTGACCAGGAAAAGTTAAGCGAATATTTATTGGCCCAGAAATTGCGGTCGGTGGTTTCCTGTCAGCGGGCCCCTCCGACCAAAATGTTTTAATCAAAGTACCTGGTGGCCCTGGAGGAACGTAGACTTGCGGTCCGAGGCCTCCATTCGCAGCCCAGCGTATGGGCCCACGCATCCCAGGAACGTAAGCGCAACCTGGGATCACATGGGACTGGACCACCAATGAACATGGAGTATTCTCATTGATAATAACGGTGAGTTCCGTTTGTACGAGCTCCCATTACTATCAAATAGCCCCATAAACACAGAAACACAACACAATGGGCCCAAGTTTCCACACGATAAAAAACGGGCGCCCCTCCGAGCTGGGCGCCTCCGTTTTTCGCGCCAAAAACGGCGCTGGAAAAAAAACGCGCGATTCTGGAGCGCCCTGCAGCTTCATGTCTGCTTGGCGCGGCGCCCAGGGGGGCGGAGCCTACACTCGTGCCGATTTTGTAAGTGGGAGGGGGCGGGTACTATTTAAATTAGTTTTTTTTCCTGCCGGCAACCCTGTGCGTGCGCGTTGGAGCGTTCGCGCACGCGCAGTGTGAAGGAAACATTGGCACTCGGCCATTTTTGTAGTTCTTTGTAGCTGTTTAATTTTTGAACATTTTTTAATAAAAGCACATTGCCATCAGCACATCAGCACTGAGGCTTCTTACAGCAGTGAGAAGGCTGCAGGAAGCCTCAGAAAGTTGAGGCAGCCGTTTCCCTCCCCCCCCGCGGGAAATGTGAGGTTAAATGTGATAAATGTGAGGTTATCCACTTTGGTGGTAAAAACAGAGAGACAGACTATTATCTGAATGGTGACAGATTAGGAAAAGGGGAGGTTCTGACGGGGTTAGACAGGTTAGATGCAGGAAGAATGTTCCCAATGTTGGGGAAGTCCAGAACCAGGGGTCACAGTCTAAGAATAAGGGGTAAGCCATTTAGGACCGAGATGCGGAGGTGCAAAGAGACCTGGGTGTCATGGTACATCAGTCATTGAAGGTTGGCATGCAGGTGCAGCAGGCGGTTAAGAAAGCAAATGGCATGTTGGCCTTCATAGCAAGGGGATTTGAGTACAGGGGCAGGGAGGTGTTGCTACAGTTGTACAGGGCATTGGTGAGGCCACACCTGGAGTATTGTGTACAGTTTTGGTCTCCTAACCTGAGGAAGGACATTCTTGCTATTGAGGGAGTGCAGCGAAGGTTCACCAGACTGATTCCCGGGATGGCGGGACTGACCTATCAAGAAAGACTGGATCAACTGGGCTTGTATTCACTGGAGTTCAGAAGAATGAGAGGGGACCTCATAGAAACATATAAAATTCTGACGGGGTTAGACAGGTTAGATGCAGGAAGAATGTTCCCAATGTTGGGGAAGTCCAGAACCAGGGGTCACAGTCTAAGGATAAGGGGTAAGCCATTTAGGACCGAGATGCGGAGGAACTTCTTCACCCAGAGAGTGGTGAACCTGTGGAATTCTCTACCACAGAAAGTTGTTGAGGCCAATTCACTAAATATATTCAAAAAGGAGTTAGATGAGGTCCTTACTACTAGGGGGATCAAGGGGTATGGCGAGAAAGCAGGAATGGGGTACTGAAGTTGAATGTTCAGCCATGAACTCATTGAATGGCGGTGCAGGCTAGAAGGGCCGAATGGCCTACTCCTGCACCTATTTTCTATGTTTCTATGTTTCTATGAATGAACGGCTTCCTCCTCCCCACCCCGGCGGGAACAAACAGCTGCTTCCCCCATCCACCGCGGGAACGAACGGCTGCCTCCTTCCCCTCCCCCGCAGCATTCTCCCTGGCTGAAGCACTTTCACACAGGTAGGAAGATGGTTTATTTAATCTTATTTAATGCTTATAAATTTTTGTTCAGGTTGGATTTATTTGTATAATATTTGTATAAGTATAAATAAGGATTTATTATAGAATTTAATGACTTCCCTTCCCCCCCACCTCGTTCTGGACGCCTAATTTGTAACCTGCGCCTGATTTTTTAATGTGTAGACAAGGTTTTTTCAGTTCTACAAAAATCTTCACTTGCTCCATTCTAACTTAGTTTGGAGTAAGTTTTCACTGTGGAAACTTTGAAATCAGGCGTCAGTTGCCGGACACGCCCCCTTTTGAAGAAAAAATTCTGTTCCAAAGTGGAACTGTTCTACCTGACTAGAACTGCAGAAAAAAAAATGTGGAGAATTGCGATTTCTAAGATAGTCCGTTCTCCACCAGTTGCTCCTAAAAATCAGGCGCAGATCATGTGGAAACTTGGGCCCAATAAATTAAAAAAAACGCCTCACATATTTAAAAGTAATTAAAATTCAATTTAATTAAATGTTTTAGACAAAAATTTATTTTTTTGATTTAAAAAAAAATAATGTTTTAATAGGGGTAAAAATAAACTTACCTTAATGGACAGTGTTTTTAATATAAAAATTAGTGATAACATTTAATTTTTCTATCTTTTAAAACTGGTAAAAGGCATAAGAGTTTGAAGGACGTTCAGTAGCGGGAGTTGGGCAAATAGCCCAAATCTCTGCGCGCGAATGTCCTTCTCCCGGGATGCATGCAATACAGTCGCAAATGCCGATTCTCGGCGCATGCGCATTGCGCCCCGAGAACCGGCACCTGCGAGGGCTCTTTGGGAGCGTGCGCACCCAGAAGGGCCGCAATTTATGGCCATTATTTTTCATCTTCCTGAGGAGGGTACTCGAGTTATTTGAATTAAGGTAAAATCTAATGACATCTGTTACAAAGCAGCTGAACGACTTGTATTTGACCATATCTCGCTAAGTGTTTCAGTCCTCCTTTGTGTGAAAGACATGCTATCTCCTTGGATTACAAGGGGATCTTATTGTTCTACCTTGGGTTACGTAATTGTATAACTAGATATTGAGCAATACAGGCGTACTCCTAAATGCAAGATTTTCATAAAACTTCCAGAATCACCGTACCAAAGAGAATATTTACGGCAGACCTGAAAAGTGCAGTGATAATCCAGGTTACCCGCTTTATAAGTACAAAGGGGCATTAGAAAAGGTATTCAAAAGGTCAATCTGATGGTTGTTGGTCTCGGACCCTATTAACCTTCGTTGACTGTGTATGTCTCTGACTTCTCTCCTGATGCTTTCTGACTGTGAAGACCCTTGATCCTCCCTGTTGCTCACTCACCAATTGTGACTCCGACCCACCCAACTCATGCCTACTGACACTTGCAGTGCACTTCTCATATCCCAACGCTCAGTAACTATGCACTCTGCAGAGCTCACTGGCACTCACTAAACTGGGAGTGCCTCAGACTCCACCGATATAGATTAGCCATGAGGGACAGATAAGTGACAGTGTGGTATCTTCATCAACAGAAGCAAAAAGCTCTCCTAATAACTTTACTAGGTTGCAGATAGTAATTTAAATGCAGTTTTAAAAAAAAAGCAGGAATGCTGAAAGCTGTAGAACACCACCGTGCGTTCTCATGTATCCTAAGATGTTACCACATGGAGCAGTTGAGGCAATTAGCATAGATGTCTTTCATCATCATAGGCAGTCCATCGAAGCGAGGATGACTTGCTTCCATGTCAAAAAGGGATGAGTTCACAGGTGTTTCAATGAAGGACCTGATATTCCAGATCCCGAACCACAACTTGAAGGGTGGAAGATGCCTGTGCTTGGATTTTTTTTAACGTATGGTGGCCGTTGCATACCAGCCACCACACGGGCTTGACAGAGCTAGGTTTTGGTCCAGTGGCAAGGATTACCCCAGACGACTGGAGACCAGCTCTGCTGCACGGACCGAGTGCGCACACATATAGCAGTGTGGGCTCGATGCTGCCCCTGGGCCCTTGCCCCTTCTGGGCCCCAGACTCACGCCTCTCCTGGGCCCCGGTCACTTGCATCTACAAACTCCTGTGTTCCTTCACCCCTCCTGCTGTGCCTGCCCGCATTGCAATCAGCGACCTGACTTCGCAGCTGTTGCCCTTTTGCAACAGGACGCGCTGCTCCCTGCAGTGGCATGCCGCCGCACGCTGCTCCCTCTGATGGTCCCAGCCTGCTGATGGTCTTGCAGGCCAGGATCGTGCCGCTGCATGCTGCTCCCTCTAATGCAGCCTTTCATGTCTTTACGGGGAAGCTGGATAAGTACAGGAGGAAGAAAGGAATAGAAGGATATGTAGATAGGGTTAAATGAAGAGGTAGGGGAGGCTGTGTTGAGCATAAACACTGGCATAGTCCAGTTGGGCCGAATGGCCTGTTACATGTGCTGCAAATTCTATGTAATTCTATATTGTCCACCTCAGATTGACGGAAAGTTGAATGGACTCTATAGGGAATCGAAACAAAGACCTTACAACCTTGAATCCTGTGCTCAAATGACTGAACTACCCCCTTCATCAGCAAAGGTGGACAAGGATTTGGGTGTGAAGCGATCCAGCTGTTATCAAATGAATTATTGCTTTGCATCTAAATGACATTTCATTATAAGTTGCAACAGGTTACAGGATTGCAACTTCATATTGAATTAGCAAGAATATACCACATACAATTTTGAGAACTCTATCTTCATAAGAACACAACTCATTGTGAACAAGAGGAGCCAAGATGTTTCTGGGACTTAGGCTCTAACTTGATTAGAATATAGCGTAAAATAAATAAAATCAAAAATTATGCAAGCAATAAGTCTGTATTGTCTCTTGTGAATTAGAAGCTGTGATGGAAACAGATACAGAAAGTAAATGCTCTGCAGGGATTGTGTCTACAGCTATGATAATGTGAAGCATTGCATGGGCTGTGAACTCATTCACAAATGTGTCACTTCCCTCAATCTGCTTAGAAAGGGAATGCAATAAGAAATATGCATTTTGCCCGTTTGTTCTGTAAAGACTGCAGTTACCATCACTGTCTGCACATGACTCCCAATGTAACAAGCTATGTAAATGATAATGACGACTGTGATGTTCTGGTGGAAGCAGTCCTGGCATATTCACTCCAGGATTACATGGCTCGGGTTGTGGTAAGGACAGCAGAACACATAGTGATAAAATAACCGCAACTAGTGTTCGCCAATCGAGTGCATTCTTAAAGGCTTAGAGTGACATTTAACCTTTGGTATCAAGCCAGAAACACTGCTTAGGGCCACTCAGCTTGTTCTAACCAGCAGCGCTGCGTATCTTCGGTAACATTGCTGCAATTACTGCATCAACGCTAGTGTGCAGGTCCATTATACACCAGCCAATTATTACTCCATGTCCTTCCTATAGCATTCTCCCTCATCTTGCCCCTTCCCTGAAAGCTATGACTTTATTCTGGTTTCACTGTGATTCCCTCTCAGTTCTGCTCCTCTATAGAATTCCCCAACGTGAACAGGATCTATAATGGTGGAGTGCAAAAAGCACCACAAGAATTTGAAGGTTTTGAAAAAATAAAGGTGACTCAGGATCTGTGCACAAAATTACACCTGGATAGCATCAATGTCTTTGTCCAGAAAGATAAATACTTAGTTAAGACAGGAAGAATGAAACAAGAAGTGGGTGGGTTAAATACCTGAGGTGTTAAAAAACAATGAAAGCAGGAAGCACAGTGGCTATTTAGTTCCACTTCCCAGTTTTTAACCACACAAATTTCAGGTAACCTTACACTGGGACAGCAAGATAATGCAACGTGGAGACTTTTTCTAACGTAAACAGACCTGGAGCCAGATGATGGACACAAGGTCAAATTCCTCCCCCCTCCCCCCCCAAAATCACCCAGAAGCTCGTTCCAACAGTACAGACCTGAAGATCATCATCATAGGCAGTCCCTTGAAATCGAGGAAGACTTGCTTCCACTCTAAAAGTGAGTTCTTAGGTGACTGAACAATCCAATATAGGACAGACAGTCGTTGAAGGAAAGGGTGGGTGGGGACTGGTTTGTCACATGCTCCTTCCACTGCCTGCGACTGTTTTCTGCATGCTCTCGGTGACGAGACTCGAGAAGCTCAGTGCCCTCCAGGATGCACCTCCTCCACCTAGGGCAGTCTTTGGCCAGGGATTCCCAGGTGTTGGTGGGGATGTTGCATTTTATCAAGGAGGCTTTGAGGGTGTCCTTGAAACGATTCCTCTGCCCCCCATCTTGGGCTCGCTTGCCGTGTAGGGGTTCCAAGTAGAGCGCTTGCTTTGGGAGTCTTGTGTCAGGTATGTGGACGATGTGGCCCGCCCAACAGAGCTGGTCGAGTGTAGTCAGTGCTTCGATGCTGGGGATGCATGAAGACCTGAAGAATGCAAAGATTGACAACGTGGTTGAGATGTTGGAGCCACAACTGGAGGTGACTGGAGCAGTTGTACAGTTTATTCCACCTGTGATCGATCTCCAATCCAGACACAGTGGCTATGAATTATGGATCTGCTCAAAGGTGACGAGTGAAAGCAACAGCAAGATAAATTTAAGATCGCTTTTGGACAACCGTGGGCAGAAACTGGGGCAACTTGAAGCGGAACCAGATGATGCCTGGTATGACGAAATACAAATACGATGAAAGACTTGAAAACGTTGTGGTCTTTTTCATTAGAACGCAGATTATGGGGCGATATGATCGAAGGGTTTCAAATTATGAAAGGGTGGGACAGAAGCAGACTGTTTCCAGAATTGAGGGATCTGGAACAATGTGCCATAGCTACAAGATTAAATACATGGGGGGAGAAATTGGCCAGTGTTGCGCATGTTTTTTTCGGCGATATTTCACCTACTCACCTAAATTGGCCAAAGTTAATGACTGGCGGTTTTGAAATATCGCCAAAAAGCAGGTAGACAGCATGCAACACCAAAAAAAAATGCGCCTGCTTAAAATTGACCATTCGGCGAATCCATACTCAGGGTGAAAAAACACCGCCTGAGAAAAGCCTGCGTTGTGGCCCCAGAAACAGCGGTAGGTATGAAGACGTACAAAAAAGGTAAGCTGAAGTTTTTATTTTTAAATTCTTTTTCAGTGATTCATTAGTTAAGTGTATAGTGAATATTTTCTGATTTTTAATTTTTGCAATTTTTTTTGTGTGTTTTCTCCCCTCCCATGGCTTGTATTTTCGGCGGTGATAGGCAAGGGGCTAAAGTTGGTGAGGACCGGAATTTCCACCGCGAATCCTCGTGCAATGTCGATTTTTACCGTTGGGCGCATTTGTTTTGCTAATTTTACCCCCTTAAAAAATGGCAAAGTTTTTAGTGGTATTTTTCTTCCAAAAAATGACGGAAAAAAAACAATATCGCCAAAAACTGAATTTCTAGCCCAAGAGATTTAGAAGAGGGCAGGAGAGACCACTTCACAGATTTGTGAGACTGTGGAATTTACAAGGCTTCTTGATTAAGGCAGAAACTATGTCCACATTCAAGATTTGATTCAATAGGTGGATGAGAGAAAAGGGATATGAGTACGATTGGCTTGTGTGAAGGGTAAATGCTGAGATGTCTGGTTGGTCCAAATGATCTGTTTCCATGTTTCAACTTCTATGTACTTTCTACAACGTAGGATTGGTAAGGAGGCATGTAAGAAATGCCGACTACTATCTAGAATATACTTCACGTGCAAGGAGTGATTCACAATCTCGAGCTATTACCTCATGTAAGCAAATGTTCATCATGTCTCAACTAGTTCCCACCTTAATACTTGTACACCATTCCAGATCATGCAAAATGGTTACAAGAAATTTTAATCCTTCCCAACTTATTTTAAGAGAATAGGATCAACTTTTTTTTATATGTTTTGTGTTTGAATTTTCTTTGTGCGCAGCAAGTTACTTCCCACCAAAGCATCTTCATTTGGGAGAATGCGATGGTCAAGTCTGCAAAAATATTCACAAAGCACATCAATGCTGCTCCTAGATCACTCTCAATTGATGCAGTCTAGCAGCATCACAACTTCCCCGAGGCCAGTAAACCATTCCAGGAAATTCTACCTTTGAATGCCAATGGAGACTAGGATTCCAACGCGCATATTCTAGTCAAGAGTCAAACTTTTGTGTAATGTATCTAACTGTCATCCTCGACCAACAGCTATTCTCTGCAGCCGCGATCCCTCAAAGATCACTATATGTATGATTGTCAGTGACAACTTTAATTAGAAAACAGAAAAGGAAATGAAAACTCATCTCTATTGGAGCAACTTAACAATAAATTAAAGGGAGCTCCTTCCCCTCATAGATGTTATGTGAGATACAGGCATCAAGTGACTACAGAAGCTCACAAAGCTATGGCAACACAGCTAAAATTCAACAGATATCAATACAACAGACATGGTCAGGTATACATTAAAGTATTAATACTACTCATAGAATCAGGGCCAGGTCTGACTGCAAGAGATGGTTTTTAAGGCTCAATACACTTTACTTTATACACTGAATAATGCACATGGTATGGCATGAAACTAATGATAAAAACAAAAGTCCGTCTGATGTCTGCTCTGGAGAAAAGGTCTCTATCTGAAACATTAACCTGTCTTATTTTTTGATTATAATGAACCTGATCTTTATTTCGAGCATTCACTGTTCTCTCTTTTTATGACCGTGTATTACTCAAGAATGTATTGGGTTATGCTGCACTTCAGGTGAATACAGTTCCCTTTAATGACATGTAGGATGTGCGTTTTACAATGATTGACCTCCAACCACCACAACCATCTTCCTTTGTGCTGTGTATGACTCCAGCCAGTGGTGAGTTTTCCCCGATTCTCATTGACTTCAGTTTTACTCGAGCTCCTACGTGCCACACTCGGTCAAATGCTGTCTTGATGTCAAGGGCAGTCACTCTCACCTCTGGAATTCAGCTCTTTTGTCCATGTTTGGACCAAGGCTGTAATGAGGTCTGGAGCTGAGTGTTCCTGGGGGAAGCCTAACTCGTCATCTGTGAGCAGGTTAATGGTGAGTAAGTGCCGCTTGATAGCACTGTTGACAACACCTTCCATCACTCTGCTGATGATTGATGGGGTGGTAATTGGCCGGATTGGATTTGTCCTGCTTTTTGTGGCCAGGACATACCTGGACAGTTTTCCACATTGTCGGATAGATGTCAGTGTTGTAGCTGTACTGGAACAGCTTGGCTAGAGGCACAGCTAGTTTTGGAGCACAACAGCCGGGATGTCGTCGGGGCCCATTGCCTTTGCTGTATCCAGGGCGCTCAGCCTATTCTTGATATCATGAGGAGTGAATCGAATTGGCTGAAGACTGGCTTCTGCGATGGTGGAAACCTCAAGAGGAGGGCGATATGGATCATCCACTTGGCACTTCTGGCTGAAGATGATTGTAAATGCTTCAGCCTCGTCTTTTGCACTCATGTGCTGGTCATCACCATCGTTGAGGATGGGGATATTCATGGAGCCTCCCCCTCCCATTAGTTGTTTAATGGTCTACCACCATTCACGACTGGATGTGGCACGACTGCAGAGCATTAATCTGATCCATAGATCATGGGATCGCTTAGCCTTGTCTATAGCAGCTGCTTCCGCTTTTTAGCATGCATGTAGTCCTATGTTGTATGGACCTGTATGACTCACAGACGTGAACCATGTACAGTAGACACCTCAAGTCGCTAGAGGAATACCACCAGCGATGTCTACGCAAGATCCTACAAATCCCCTGGGAGGACAGACGCACCAACGTTAGCGTCCTCGTCCAGGCCAAATCCCCAGCATTGAAGCACTGACTACACTTGATCCGCTCCGCTGGGCAGGTCACATTGTTCGCATGCCAGACACGAGACTCCCAAAGCAAGTGCTTACTTGGAACTCGTCCACGGCAAAGAAGCCAAAGGTGGGCAGCGGAAACGTTACAAGGACACCATCAAAGCCTCCCTGATAAAGTGCGACATCCCCACTGACACCAGGGTGTCCCTGGCCATAGACTGCCCTAAGTGGAGGAAGTGCATCCGGGAGGGCGCTGAGCTCCTCGAGTCTCGTCGCTGAGAGCGTGCAGAAATCAAGCGCAGGCAGCGGAAGGAGCGTGCGGCAAACCAGACTCCCCGCCCACCCTTTCCTTCAACCACTGTCTGTCCCACCTGTGACAGAGACTGTGGTTCTCGTATTGGACTGTACAGCCACCTAAGAACTCATGCTAAGAGTGGAAGCAAGTCTTCCTCGATTCCGAGGGACTGCCTATGATGATGATAAGTCCTATGTTGCAACTTCCCCAGGTTGGCACCTCATTTTTAAAATCTATTTAAAACCTATTTAAAATCTTTTGAGAACGTGTTGTTTAAAAGAAAAGATGTGTTTTCAAAATAAAATAGCAAGACATTGCTTTATTTGGTGTTCAGTGGACATCCAAACAAGCACTAAATCCTGTGTTTGAAAGGCTGATGACGTTGTTTAATGTAGATCAGTTAGTGGTAATTACGAGAGTGAGGTCTGTGAAGAAGCTAACCCAATTCCTAGAACATGGAAACAGCACTGCCCCACAGGTAAAGAAACAATCCATCTCTCTGCACTGCACAGTGACGACACAATCCCGTCAGTTCTCTCTTGTCCTCGGTGGCCTTTCTGCATTATTGATGAAACGGCTGACCTTTTCAGTTAAATTCCGAGCTTATCAGCACCAAGGTTTTGCTGGACTAATCTCACTAAATTCCCTGCTTTTCATATATGCAGTCAATTAAAAATGCTTCTGTGATCTATTTTTACTTACCCACAGCTGAGGATTCACAAGGCTCGAATCGTCTCAAGCCCTCGATTCTAAAAATGCCCCTCAAATACGAGACATATAGGTGGATTATTGTCACTCACAATAACGGATGATCAATGCAAAGTGTAAAATCTCAGTGAATCTGTGCAACTTTTCTTTAGAAAAAAGTTAAAAATATTACGATTATACCTTTGAAATATTAAAAACCAAAGTTTATTGCAAAATAAGAATGGGCTTGTGTTTGCCACAGTAATCTTTAATGCTGCTAAATAGCAGACATGCAGAATGCATTGTGGTGGTCAGAGTTTAAGTCAGGCTAAGGTAAAATCATTAGGGACAGGATGTTTGTTTTCATCCCCATAACTACACACCATTCCCTGGCCAACACGATGGTTCTATGACCTGTTCCCACTCCGCTGCCAATGCTGGACTCAGGTACTAGAAAGTGTGCCAGAGCACCTCGCCATGACCCAGTCAGTTCCCGTGAGGAAGCCCCAGGAACGTTCAGTGCATTGCCAAGCCACCTCATCCTCCCACCTGAAGGGGAACAGCCTGTATTGGGGCAACTTTCTGAAACTTCCGAAGATGGAATCCAACTCCCATGAGTACAAGTTTTTTACTTTCTCTCCTCCTTTAAGATGCTCCTTAAAACCTATTTCTTTGACCTGTGCTATTATCTCTTAGCTCGATGTCAAATAAAAAAAATCTGATTCCGCTCCTGTGAAGGGCCTTGGGACATTACACTTATGTTAAAAAATGCTATACAAATGGGGTAAAAAGATTTTCTTTAAAGGTACTCTGTCATTTTCTGTAGTGGTCGGATACCAGCGATTTCAAATATTGCTGCCTGCGGGTCCCAGGCACAAGGATTTGAGTGCCAGCCTGCTTGATGTATCTATTTGCAAAGTCATTTAGAATATTTACAGTTATTGGAAAAATCAAGATGGACTGGATTGGGCTGCTGTGATCTTTATTGAAAGTAAATGTGCTGCCGTATCAGCAGCCAGGAGTGTACAGTGTGAATGTCCTTGTTTACTGTTAATAAATATACTGCTGCATCAGCGGGCCATGACCTGTACAGACCAGGGCCCGCTGAAAGAAAGAAAATAGTCAAAAGGGCTTTAACGAGTTAACTGAAGCTTCCAGTGGAGTCTGTTATACTGTGGTCAGCAAGGCACCTGTGAAGCGGTTTTCAGATTTGATCCGCATCATCAGTCATCCATTAGTAGGTTGCTAGGATACGATGAGTAACTGTTGTAGCGAATTTCAAAGCAACACCCCGTGCTTAGAGAGACATGTTACTTAGCAAAGGTTAACCAGTAATGAATGAACGAAAGGGGTCAGGTGTAGCTGTGCCCAGGCACATTGAAATCAGTGGCTGCCTTTCATTTCTCACATCTATGAGGAGATTTCAAAGGGCAAATAATCAAGGGAGGTGTGCAGCAAGAATGTGCACACGGACTAAGGCATCACTTGGGGTTGTGGTTTACTTCCCTGATTGTTGTCAGCTCACATCGCATCAACATTCTCTCAATGTTATTGTATGTGGGGGGGGGGGAATGACGATGATGACTGTACAACCAATCAGGCTGCCTAATGTCCCGATGAGGCAATGGATCGAATTAACGAGCTCATATTCATCTGCGACGTGTCTTCAATGCTGCACCTAAAGGAAGGAGGGTTCTTAGTAAAAAGCCAGCTTCCTCCAGGCTGCTTGTGTGATGAATGAGACATAGTGCTGCGGTACACAGTGCGTGTAGTGAGCCCGCTCAGTGTGTTACTCGCAAGGTCACTTTCAGCATGAGGTCCACCATGTGATATTTCATCGACAAGCAAAACAATTTCAACTCCTCCCCTCCCCCACACACACATACACAATAAAAAAACAGAAAATATCAGAAATGCACAACAGGTCTGTCAGCATCTGAGAAATAGAAGAGGGGTTCGAGGTTCAAGCAGAGACGGTTGGTCACAATGGGGCTCTATTGAAGGGTCTCCGCCCAAAATGTTAACCTGTTGTTTCTCTTTCGGATGCTGACAGGTCTTTGATGTATTTACATTATTTTCCATTTTTATGTTAGATTTCCAACATACTCAGTTTTTCTTATCTCTTCAAACATTTCAATGGTGGCATTCATTAAACTAACATGTCTCCACAATGCTATTCATTTGCTTTACAAATACACTCAAAAATGAACTACTAAAACTGATATATTTTTGGGGCTCAAAGTGAGATGTTAGTCCTGGGAAATGTAAGACTTTGTAACCACCACTGTCAGTATCAAGCACATCCAGGTTTACAATAACGCAGGTTACTCGAGGATAAAGGCCCCTCTACATTGTCCCATCCCAGGTTAGATGTACCATGGATGGAGGCAAAGGTAATGTTCTACTGCTGTAACCCCAACCTCAGAGGAGACACCATTTTCCGAGCCAGCTTGTTACTAGTTAAGGAGTTACTGCCATTCTTCTTTAAGGAACAAAAAAAATCTGAACTGTTCATCTCAAATGAGCAAGAGGGCTACTGAATACAAGGAAAGGGACCTGATTCACTGCTCACCACCCCCTCAGTAATACCAAGTACCAATCAAGCTTTTGGCTGTCATGCTGTATGATGTACATGTTTTTGTGGAAGTGACTGTATATTTCAATCTCACGGTAGTATCTGCTACACCAGAAGAGCACAGCCTAAAGCTGGTGCATACTTTTAATTCTGCAGTGGAGGTCACTGTAAATAACCTACAATTTACTCATCCATGGATGAGCTGCAGGCTGCATTACATAAACATTGTACCATCTGCTACGGGATGTTTTATTACCAAGTGGCTACAAAGTCCACTTAGAGACAAACACAGCAAAAAGAGGATATTTATGCTCATGTCTGAACTTTGAGGCCGCTCTGTACATTTGCAGCTATCTGATGCCATCCAGAGTTCTGACCAAGAGCTACCTCATTTTCAGCAATTCAATCGTGTAGCCAATGCAGCACCCAATCCTTCAACAAGCTACTTGAAACATCTTCTAGCGAAGGATGGGATATTCTTCGTTCTGTGCTCATTAAAGGTGAAGGATAGTAGTGCTGGGAAAGAACAAACTTACATTTGCCATTCAGTCACTGTAGCCAGTACTAGTCCCAGGGCAGACACCAAAAACTGGGCAGTGCTTGGATGGAAAGCGCTTACAGGATGCTCAGTCATTTGACAGAGAGAGCACGAAGCCTCCCTGAACATGTTCGTCAAGCAGTGAGGGAAACCCCTGAATGTATTGACACCGAGGCTACCAGAACTCACCAGTCACCGGCTGGGTTACGCACCTATCAACACAGATTGCTTGTCACAAGGAGCAGCAAAAGAAAGTAATGTAGGAAACGTGGCAGCCAATTACGCACAGCAAGCTCCCACAAACAGCGATGCGATAAAGACCAGATGAGTGGTTTTAGTGCTGTTGATTGAGGGATTAATATTGGCCAGGACAACAAGGATAATTCCCCAGCTCTTCTTCAAAAGAGTGTCATGGGATCTTTTGTGTCCTCCTGAGAGGACAGACGGGCCTCGATTTAACGTCTCATCTGAACGACGCCACCTCCAACAGTACAGCGCTCCCTCAGTACTGCACTGAAGTGTTAGTCGAGATTTTGTGCTCAAGTCTCTGGAGTGGGACTTGAACCCACAACCTTCAGAGGCGAGAGTGCTACCACTGAGCCATGGCTGACACTCAATGCAGTACACAACAGATGCATATAGAGCTATTCTTTCATCACCTTGACAGTGCTTTAGTCCCAGCTGCTGCACAGCTCTCCTCGGTACACCACGTCGACACTTCCGTTTATGCCCTGTCATTCTTTCATCTTTTTTGCTCCATATTGTCACCAATTTCACAAAGTATTCCTAAATTCTCACTCTGACCTCAAACATGCAGCGCACCTTTGCTTGGATTGTGACGTTACCCTTTCCTTTAGGAGATTAAAATCATGGCCCTTTTCCTGTCATATCAAAATGACGCAGGATGATGTGGGTGTACCAAGTCAAGACTCCAGTATTATTTGCAATGACACGAAATCACTGCATGCAGGATCCAGTACTAGATGTGGGATGAAGTGTGAATGAGTTAGTTAAATTGAGATGGAAGTACTGGGTACAGAATTGCGCACTGACATTGTATTAATTGAAATCTTTGAATGTTAGGTCTGCGACTGGTAGAATTGGGAGCACTGAACATCAAGTATGGCATTGACTGAAAATAAAATCCTAAAACAGCTCGCCGCCCTTCCAGTGACAAATCCTTTTACGTGTTTCCAGAGACAAGTTCAGAAAGTCTGCTTATTGGGAAAGCAAGATCTACCTATATGATTAAAAGGTTTGTGCTCAGTATATGTCCAGACTGTTGTGTTGTCAGGGTGCCAGATACCCCAAGTGTTTAGAGAGGGGGAAAAAAAAATCATTATTGGCTCAAATAACATCTTATCTATGTTATCAATTAAATATCAAATTGTTTGAATGTGAACAAATCAGAAGTAGAGAATGTACCAATGAAGAATTAGTTGCCAGCAGAACGTGGGCATAAATTATTTCAAATCTACCTTTCAAAACCCGCAAGTATGAAAAAACTGACCAAATCATTCAAATAATATCTTCAGAGAGTTTTCAGCTGCCATTTTACTTCTTCACTCAGGACCATGTGGGAACAATGGGCTAGATTTTCCTCAAGCAGTTTTGTCGGCGCGCTTGACGCGCTGGAATGGGCGCCAGAAAAAAGGGGCCCCATCCTGGCCGCTCTTCGGAATCCCTGGAGTCCTGGTGTGGCGTGGAGGCTGAAGTGGGGGGCGGGGCAACAGGCCAGTGCACAAAGCACTGCTGGCACCTGTGCGCATGCTCAGTGAGAGTTGCGCGCATGCTCCTGCCCTCCCAGTGCGTCCTGTGGGCTGTGAGTAGGATCCGATGCTCGCAGCCCATATCCCAGGCCGAAGGGTTGCCCGATCTCGCCGCACTCTATCCCTGACCGAATGGCATCCCACACCGGCCGGCTGAGTTCCCGGGCAGGTAAGGACTTGGCTTTTATTTTTTATTGTCTGGCTGTGCTTTAAATTTTTGATTGGGCGGGGGAGGAGGAGAGTTTGGGGGGGGGGGGGGATGAGGAGAGTTTTGGGGCGGTGGGGGCGGAGGAGGAGAGTTTTTGGGGGGCGGGGGGGCAGGGGAATGAGTCTTCCACACCCAGGAGCTGTGATTCCTCCGGTGCACGTCTTCCCTCCCCTATTCCAGGCCAAATGGCCTCACGCACAGGCTGGCCCGCTGCCTTTCCCAGGCAGACTTTAAAGATAAGGTAGAATTTACTTTTTTTCATTGTATTTTAATTGTTTGAGCTTTTCCTTAATGTTTGCTGCTTGGTTGTTGAGGTCCTCTCCAGTTCCCTTCCCTCCCCTATCCCTGCCCTAATGTCTGCTGAATGTGTAATGCTTTTTCTCAACTACTCGCAAGGTTTTTCAGAGCTGGCCACATATGCTGACCTAAGTGGATTTGGAGTACGTTTTTGCTGGCCAAAGTGGCATATCTGGACAAAAACTGTCATAAGTGTCTGGGAATGTCCCCTTTTGAACAAAAAACTGACCTAAAAAAAATTGTACCTAACTGACTTACTCTGGAGCAAATTTTGGGGGGAAAATGGCATTTTCTAACTTAAGTCAGAAAAAACAACTTACTCCAAAAAAATTGATGCAAGCCATGGCCAATGTTGGGCCCATAGAAACAGAAGTAGGCGATTCAGCGCCTCAAGCCAGTCTCAACTTTCACTTAGATCATGGTTGATCTGCACCTAAACTCCGTATCCCTAGATACCCTTACCCACCAAAAAACTATCGCTCTCAGTCTTGAAAATTTCAATTGACCCAGCATCCACAGCCTTTTGGAGGAGCGAGTTCCAGATTTCCACCACCCTTTGCATTAAAAAATGCTTTTTTATTTAACTTCCGAGTGGCCTAGCTCTAATGTTAAGATTGTGTCCCCTTGTTCTGGATTGCTCCACTAGAGGAAAAGGTGTCTCTGTATCTGCCCTATCGAATACCTTTATCATTTTAAAGACCTGAATTAGATTACCCCTCAACCTTCTAAACTCGGGAATGCAAGCAAGCTTATGTAACTCCTTATAATATACCCCTTTAAGCCCCAGCGTCATTCTGGGGAATCTGCTCTGTAGACCCTCCTAAAGTGTGGTGCCCAAAACTGAATGCAGTACTCCAGATGAGATTTGACCAAGGCTATGTTATAACTGGAGCATACCTTCATCCCCTTTGTATTCTAAACCCTTCGAGATAAAGGCCAACATTCCATTTGATTTCCTGATTATTTTTTGCACCTGTGCACTCATTGTTAGTGATTTGTGTAACTGGACACCCAATTCCCTTTTATAATATATAAATCCCTGGACACCCAAATCCCTTTGCTCCTCTACAGTTCCTAGTCTTTCGCCTTTAAGAAAATGATGAATTTTATGGATTTGTTCCATGTACATAGTTAAACATATCATTTTATATTAGCACAACATTCATTACAAAAATTACACAGTTCTGAAAAATGACTATATTAATCTGTAAAATTGGACATTTAATGTTAGAAATGCCTCAAAAAGATTCTCACTGCTATGAACAAATTTTGTGTGTGCAAGTGATGCATCACAGGAGTTTAGTTTTTTCTCTGCTCCTGTGACACAATATCCAGAGAGCACCAAGGTAACCCACATCATGTGAGAAACATATAAAAAAGGACTGGGGCATTACAGTTCCTGTGGACAAATTCTGGGTGTGTCTGTGACAGAGAATTACAGAAAATTACATAGAATATACAGCAGAGAAACAGGCCATTTGGCCCAATTAGTCTATGCTGGTGTTTATAGTCCACAGGAGTCTCCTCCCTTTCCATCAACCTCACCTCAAACTTTCCGCATATCTTTCTATTTCCTTTTCTCTCATGTACTCGTCTAGTTTCCTTTTGAAAGCATCTAAGCTTTTTGCCTTAACGACTTCCTGTGGTAGCGAGTTCCACGTTCTAACCACTCTCTGAGTAAAGTTATTGCTTCTTATTTCCCTATTGGATTTATTCATAACTATCTTGTATTTATGAACCATAGTTTCAGATTTTCCCACGTGGAAACATTCTCTCTACATTTATTCTGTCCAGCCCATTCATAATTTTAAAGATTTTGATCAGGTCTCTTCTAAATATTCCCTTTTCTAAAGACAAAAGCCCCAACCTGTTCAATCTTTCCCGATAGCTGTAATCTCTCAATTCTGGTACCATCCTTGTAAATCTTTTTTGCACTTTCTCCAGTACTTCTATGTCCCTTTTTTATAGTATGGAGACCAGAACTGTACACATTTCTCCAAATGTGGCCTGACCAGGGTCCTGTACAAGTTTAACATAACTTCACTACTTTTGAATTCTTTACCCCTAGAAATAAATCCCAGTGCTTTGTTAGCATTTTAATTGCTAAGTTAACCTTCAAAGCTGCTTTTAATGATTTGTTCACCTGAATCCCTAGATCCCTTTGCTCTTCTACCCCATTCAGTTTATTTTTTCTAGGGTGTAGGTGATGTTTCTGTATTTCAAACCAAAGTGCATCACCTCACATTTATCAGCGTTAAAGCTCATTTGTCACTTAACTGCCCAGTCTGCAAGTTTTCTAATGTCGTCTTGTATTATGTTGCATTCTTGCTTAGTGTAAGCTATACCCCAGTCTGCAAATTGTGATGACATAGATGCTAAATAAAATGATGCCATTTAAAATGTCATTCCATATGTTTACCTCCGTAGGCAATACAATAGGGGGAGGACATAGACTGGTGAACTGGGCAGACACATGGCAGGTTAAATTTGATGCAGAGAAGTGTGAAGTGATACATTTTGGTAGGAAGAATGAGGGGAGGCAATATGAACTAAATGATACAGGGGCGCAGGAACAGAGAGACCTGGGGGTGTTTGTACACAAATCTTCAGAAATGGAGATTTATTTAAATGGAAAAAGATTGCAGAGTGCCGCAGTACAGCGGGATCTGGGGGTACTTGTGCATGAATCACAAAAGGATAGTATGCAGATACAGCAAGTGATCAGGAAGGCCAATGGTAGCTTGGCTTTTATTGCAAAGGGGATTTTTGTATAAAAGCAGGGAAGTCTTACTACAGCTATACAAGGTATTGGTGAGGCCACACCTGGAATACTGCGTGCAGTTTTGGTTTCCATATTTACGAAAGGATATACTTGCTTTGGAGGCAGTTCAGAGAAGGTTCACTAGGTTGATTCCGGGGATGAGGGGGTTGACTTATGAGGAAAGGTTGAGTAGGTTGGGCCTCTACTCATTAGAATTCAGAAGAATGAGAGGTGATCTTATTGAAATGTATCAGATTATGAGGGAGCTTGACAAGGTGGATGCAGAGAGGATGTTTCCACTGATGGGGGAGACTAGAACTAGAGGGTATGATCTTAGAATAAGGGGCCGCCCATTTAAAACAGAGATGAGGAGAAATTTCTGCTCTCAGAGGATTGTAAATCTGTGGAATTCGTTGCCTCAGAGAGCTGTGGAAGCTGGGACATTGAATAAATTTAAGACAGAAATAGACAGTTTCTTAAACAATAAGGGAATAAGGGGTTATGGGGAGCAGGCGGGGTAGTGGAGCTAAGTCCATGAACAGATCAGGCATGATCATATTGAATGGCGGAGCAGGCTCGAGGGGCCGTATGGCCTACTCCTATTCCTATTTCTTATGTTCTTATGTTCTTTGAAGGTGGCAGGACAAGTTGAAAAGGCTGTTAAAAGCATACGGTATCCTTGGTTTTATAAATAGAGGAATAGAATACAAAAAAGCAAGGAAGTAATGCTAAACCTTTTCTAAAACACTGGTTAGGCCTCAGCTAAAGCAGTGTGTTCCATTCTGGGCACCGCACTTCAGGAAGGATATCAAGGCATTTGAATAGGGAGTAGAAAAGAAAAGATTTGCATTTATACAGCGCTTTTCACGAGCACCAGACGTCTCAAAGAGCTTTACAGCCAATTAAGTATTTTTGGAGTGTAGTCACTGTTGTAAATGCGGTAGCCAATTTGCGCAAAGCAAGTTCCCATAAACAGCAATGTGATAATGACCCAGATAATCTATTTTTATTATGTTGATTGAGGGATAAATATTGGCAAGGACACCGGGGATAACTCCCCTGCCCTTCTTCGATCTTTTACATCCACCTGAGAGAGCAAATGTAAGAACATAAGAAATAGGAACAGGACTAGGCCATACGGCCCCTCGAGCCTGTTCCGCCATTCAATAAGATGGCTGATCATCGACCTCAAGACAGGGCCTCAGTTTAATGTCTCATCTGAAAGACGGCAGCTATGATTTCAACAATGTCAGCCTAGGTTTATGTGCTCAAGTTCTTGGAGTGGGATTTGAACCCACAACCTTCTGACTCGGAGGCGAATGCGTTATCAACTGAGGCACGGCTGCCTTTACAGGATAGGTAATGAATCTTGTTGCGTTTTATTGTCCTTCAGAAAGCTTAAAACAATGCAGCTTGTGCAGTATTGTGTGTCCTGCATGCATAGCCTATATTCACCGCCCTCTATCTTTTTGGCGGCAGGTCACCAGCAGCAGGGGCACGGGCGGACCGAGAGCTCACCTTGTCCAAAGTGCGTATAAACCAATTAAAGTTGTGCCTAGCCTTGTAAAGCTTTCCAAATTTGGTTTAGGGCTTATAAAATTCGAGATATCATATTGATGAAACTTGTTGAATAAAAATACTGATCAAGAAAGTTCTCTGGTACACATTTAAGGAATGCCTCCCCGTCTTTGCACTTTACACTGATATTTTCTCAGTCTATATTAGGATAATTGAAGTCCCCCATTATCACTACTCTGAAGGTCCTGCACCTTTCTGCAATTTGCCTGCAAATCTGCTTCTCTATTGCCTTCCCACTATTTGGTGGCCTATAATATACATCCAGCTGTATAACAGCTCCTCTATTGTTCCTTAATTCTAACCAAATCAATTCTGTCCAAACCTTCAAGTACATCACCCCTTTCTAGTGCTGCAATAGTATCTTTCACCAACACTGCTGCTCCTCACTTCTTTTTTTCCTCCCCTATCTTTCCTGAATACATTGTAGTCAGGAATATTAAGTAGCTATTCCTCCCCTTGTTTGAGCCAGGACTCCGTTATTGCCACTTAATCTTATGTGGCTACTTGTGCCTGCAGCTTACCAACCTTATTTACAATGCTCTGGGCATTTATGCGCACGCACTCTGAACGCATTTTATATTATATCTGTGGGGAATATCTCTGCCAGTATCACAACATATATAATTACTTTAATTCAGCCATATTATATATTGCTTCAGAAAACTTGCTGCATTACAGCAATGGCCGAAGCAAACCACGGTCACATTTAGGCTGCAGTGGGACTGCAGTAAATATCAGAAACTGTGCTCCAGTTGTGTTGTGAGTAACAGTAATGGAACGCTAGAGGTTTCTCTATGTTTTTCAGTGCTCACTCAGTTCAATGGAGTAATGAGGGGATCATTGGGCTTTCAGGGGCCACATTGCTCCAAGAATGAACATGGAAATCAAATTTCAAATTAAAAACTCAACAGGAAATTCAGACACTCTGAAATGCAATGCCTCACCCTGTGAGCCCCAGATCCCAGGGTGAAGCTCACCTGTGGAGATTTTGAGAGCCTTTCTGGGATGTTGGTATTCCTCACGCATTCTAATGCAGTCTGATAATCACAAGTGGAGGGGACCTAGCTGGACAGTTCCTGATTGTGAGAAAGTTTTTTTTTAAATTAAGTAAATATTGATATTCTTTTAAACAGAGTACTAAAAGTAAGGTAGCTCACTGCAAGTCTTTTCGAACATTGCGAGGTTTGTTGGTCTACACGTGGAGAACAGGGCTGACTATTAGGGTGCTGAGATGGCTAAGGGGAGTTGTGTATAACATTACTGGAATGGTAGCATAATGGTTATGTTACTGGAACTAGTAATCCAGAGGCTTGAACTAATGATCTGGAGACACGAATTCAAACCCCACCACGGTAGCTGGGAAATTTAAATTCAATTAAATAAATCTTGAATTTAAAAAAAAACAAGTAATGGTAACCATGAAACTACTGGCCTATATGTGACTCCAGACCCACAGCAATGTGGTTGCCTTAACTGTTCTCTGAAATGGCCCAGCTACATCTCAAGGGCATTTGACTCCAACATCCTGTGACCGAATTTTAAAAACATTTAACAGATGTTAAGCTCTACCCAGGAGGTGTATAAATATCTCCGATATAATATTTGATTCAAATCATTCAGGTTTAACTGATTTTAAGATATTCCAGTTATCATCATCATAGGAGGATGACTTGCTTCCATACCAAAAAAGGATTAGTTCACAGGTGTTTCGAATGAAGGACCTGAACTACATCCTGAAGGGTGGAAGATGCCTGAGCGTGGATTTTTTTTAATGTGTGGTGGCCATTGCGCACCAGCCACCACACGGGCTTGACAGAGCTAGGTCTTGGTCCAGTGGCAAGGATTACCCAAGACCTAGTGCGCACACATATCACAGTGTGGGCTGGCCCATGCTGCCCCTGGGCCCCTGGCCCCAAACTCACGTCTCCCCTGGGCCCCGATCACATCCCTCCAGTCTTTCGCTGCTCCATCACCCCGACCTCGCCGCTCCTGATTTACCTGCCCACGCTCCAATCACCGACCTGGACCTTGATGACGTCACTCTTCGCTGCCGTCGCCCTCCTGCACCAGCACATGCTGCTCCCTGAAGTAGCATGCTGCCACGCAGCCCATGGCCGCCGCTCACCACTCCTTTTATGACCCCGACCTGCCGCTGGTGTTCTCATGCAGGTCGGGGCCTCCACGCTGCTCCTGGGGCGCTCACCTCTGCTCCTTTTATGGCCCCGGCCTGCTAAGTCTGGATCCAAAGACAGCAATCTGGGACTTGGTTCTGACTGATGATCTGAGATCAGTAACACGGACTGGACAGAAACAGCCCTACCCACCTCACCCAGAGAGGTTTAAAGATTATCCCCAAGTCCTCTGCTCCCAGAGCTTCTCCTCAGGATCCCATTCCTGGGATTTGGAGACTGATGGGAATCGGGATTGTGCGTGGGAGTGTAGAGAGGGCGGGGGGAAGTCTCTCCTTGGGCTCAGCAGTAAATCCTGGAGTTTAGATTATGGTGTTGATTCTAGTTATCTCGGGGCCTAGCACAATTCCCAGCTCACTGACCAGTTATAATGCAAGGTGGGAGAGGAAGTGGATTGAGTTACACCCTCAGTCAATATAATGCCACTATTTTTGTCCTTTGTTGGATCTAATTTCATATTTGACATCATCCTTGGAAAGGGAGTTGCAGGGTAGAGAGGTCCATGATACAATGCAATCCTGTAGTGAAAATGGGGAGGAGTGAATTAGTAACTGCATGGAAGGGCACTACCCACAGTCATTATATGAGTTGATCACTAAAATGTACCTTTAGCTCCTCTACCACATACTGATACAATTATAGGAACAGGAATAGGCCATTTAGCCCCCCCTAGCTTGTTGCACACTTACTTTGACTGGGGTACTCAGATGGGATGTCACTAAAGCACGTGAGATGCGTAAAATCTTTATTATCTGTAGATAAAACTGTAATCTGCCATATTCTGACTGTGGAATCATTGGTCACAGATTTTCTGCTTCTCGGCCTTGGCGGAGTTGCTGCGGGATCGTTTTGGGTCTTGGGTACCCACACTTCAGCCATAAAATAACCATGCCTGAAAAAAGTGTCTTCGAACAATATTACATTGAGGCCTGTCATTTGGTCTCAGTTGTTTAACTTCCCATTAGAAGGCTGAGTTCCAGAGGATGAGCAGCTGTCAACTGTGACTATAATTAGATACAGTCCGATCATTTTCGGACCGTTTAATCATAGTTCTAACAGAACATGAATTGTAATTAGAATAGGTTAGATATTTGCAAACAACTGAATAGGTCTCCACCTCTGCTGTTGAATTATAGGAACAGGAGTAGGCCATTTAACCCCTTGAGTCTGTTCCACCATTCAATGGCTGATCTGTGACCTAACTCCATATACCCATCAATCTCCGATTTAAATTTAAGAATTGATCTAGTAGCAATTGCAGTTTGTGGAAGAGTGTTTCAAACTTCTACCACCACTTGCATGTAGAAGTGTTTCCTATCTTCACTCCTGAAAGGCCTAGCTCTAATTTTTAGGCTTTGCCCCCTAGTCCTAGACTCCCCAATCAGTGGAAACAGTTTCTTTCTGTCTAACCTATCAGTTCCCCTTAGTATCTTGAAAACTTCAATCAAATCACCTCTTAAACTTTTAAATTCTAGGGAATACAATGCTAGTTTGTGTAATCTCTCCTCTAAATTCCAAGTATAATTCTGGTAAATCTACACTGCACTCCCTCCAAGACCAATATATCCTTCCTATGGTGTGGTGCCTAGAACTGAACGTAGTACTCCGGTTGTGTTCTAACTAGGGCTTTGTATAAATGTAGTATAATTACAAAAGGATCGTAGAATAGCTAGGTGGGATGATGTTGTGCTGATTTGTGTATGGATCAGATGACCCAAGGTTTGCATCATGCTCAACTTCACCCAGATACTACTTCCCAATTCACCTCATTTGCTCTCATACTCTCTTGCACCTCGGTGGTGTCTGCATTACAGAACATGGCTCTTCAACTAGCTCTCTCTGTTTCCATGGCTTGCTTTCTTCCCCAGTTTTTAAGTGCAGAACAAGAATGAGCAAAGTGCAAATCCCCAAAATAGGAGTGCGCTGAATGACTGGTTAATGGTGGTGTTTGTCGATGTTCTTGCTCCCTATTTGATGACATGGTTGAGCCTGCCTCAACCAAATTATTGTGTTGGTTTAGACCTATTAAAACACTCAGATACTCGCCACCTCTGTCACTCGAAGCAGGAGTGTTGCTTGGTTTTGTGCCAGGAAAATTATTCTTGGTTTTTGGGGATTGTGTGTTGTGTGGAGCAATTCTTTCCTAATGGAATTCTTCTAGTGCTGCTATCTTTCTCAACATTCTGTCTAGTGAGATTGAGAAGGCCACAAATGGAAGTACAAATTGTAACCAACAGTAACAGGAAAGAGTCCAAAAGAGCAGCTGTAGGACTTGAAAGCAGCGTGGGCATGAAAACTTCCAGATTACCTTTTCTTTTGATAAAATAGTGCTCCAGTACTGGAGGCATACTGCTGCAGACCTAGAGAGTGATCCAAAAGTAGGACCAACAAGGCTAGCCTTATAATAGAACAAATAACCTGCTCAGGAAGCAAGAAAAAGGGATTCAAAGATTTTTTTCCCCACAAAACTGCAGTAGCCGGACAATACAGCTAATAGTAGGAGCAAAGGAAGTGGGAACAGACTCAAGAGATACCGTGCTTATACAAACATGGCAATGGGAGATTTGCATTCCTGATGCAAGGATACCACATTAAGCTCTTAAAGGTGCTCACAGTTGTTGGATAATTGCTTCTTAATAATTTGTGGAAAACAAACAAATAAAGGTGGTACCAAATGAGGAGTGGAAAATCTGAACTCCAGATCAGATTCCATTTCACGCTTGTCCTTCTCTACCTCTATCTTACCTCTCTCTCTGTAACTGCCTCTACCACATCAACCTAACAGCTACTCGCTAACTTGTTCAGTCAACAGACATAATTCCAACCGATCTTGCATGGAAATTAGGCCCAAATTGAAAATAAAACTAAAATATTGCTGTCAAAGGCTGACGTCAGAGTGCCGGTGAGGATAAGTCAAATCCTTTACTTGTTGAGTGAGTTGCCCTTTTGTATTAATAATTATATTGCAGACTATCTTAAGAGAGTATTGTCTTTCAAAACAAACAGCATAAATGTGCCAAAATTCAAATAGCAAGAAAGTGTTTACACCTCAAAGAGGCACATCAGTAGAACAGGTTCAGGATGTAAAGAGTTTTGCCTTTTCATTATTTTGAGGTCGAAGCAGGCCAATACACATTGGGCCTGAAATCGTGGCCCCTACGGGTTTAGGCATGCACTGCGCATAAACCCGGAACTTGCGATCTGTCAAGATTTCTTTTGGCAGATGGCACGCATCCCTGGGAGAAGGGCCTCTGCAGGCAGAGAGTTGAGCTATTCCTGCCCAGTGAATGTCCTTCAAATTCTTACGCCTGGTAAAAGCAAGCGTAAGGCCTGCTTTTACCAGCGCAAGAGTTTTAAAAGGTAAAAAAAAAATGTTATTGTTCATTTCTATATTAAAAACCTTGTCCATTAATGTAAGTTTATTTTTACTCATGTTAAAACATAATAAAAACATTTAAAACATTTTTTTTGGTGTCTAAAACATTTAATTAAATTCAATTTCAATTAATTTTAAATAACTTTTAAAGGCACATCATATATTTAATGTGTTTCTGTGTTCTTGGCGGTATCCCCATTCATAGTTATGGCAGCTCCGTACAAATGGAACTCACCATCACTATCAATGGGTACTCCATTTTGATAGGTTGGCCCGCCCCATGTGATCCCACTGATGCGAACAAAACACATATGCTGATGGGATACGTGGGCCTCTGCGCCCAGCTGCGCATCTAGGCCCAGGACCAGAAGTTTTCGTACCTCCGGGACCACCTGGTACTTTCGAAAAAAAATTGCAGTCGGAGGCATCTGAAGCCTCCGACCGCAATTTCAGGGCCATTGTAACTACTTGATGCCACACCAAAATTCACAGTGCTGCGCAGCACGATATGTATTTAGGTGGTACAGTATTACACGACATTTGGCAAACCAGTTTCATTACAAGCACTCTGCAGAGGTTAGAAAACATGGTCAAAAACCACAGAAATTGATCAAGGCCACAACCCATGTACGAACAATGATGGACAGGTAAAGACCATTGGTCCATCGAGCCTGTCCCACATAATTGCGATACCGTGTGTATCACAACTTATGGAAGCCGTCCCAGCTGCTACCACCACAGCCAAAATGGTGCAACAGAGTTCCTGCTCCTCCCTTTTCTTGCACCACCCCTGTTGTTAACAAGATGTGTGTCTCTCTCCACCCCCTTTAACATATCCACTTTATTCACCCTCCACAACAGGGTATCTTTTCTCTTCCCAAAGGGTCACTCTCTCTTCGCTTCTCTCTCAATCTCTCTCTCCGCCATTGCACCTAAATAAGCCCTTTCTCTCTGCTCCGTATTTATTTGCGTCATCAAGGTGTCTCGTCCTTGCCTTGTACTCCAAAACTGATCGGCACCCATCCATCACCTTAAACATTCACTCTCTCAACCACCGGCACACCGTGGCTGCAGTGTGTACCATCTACATGATGCACTGCAGCAACTCGCCAAGGCTTCTTCGACAGCATCTCCCAAATCCGCGACCTCTACCACCTAGGACAAGGGCAGCGGGCGCATGGGAACACCATCACCTGCAAGTTCCCCTCCAAGTTACACACCATCCTGACTTGGAAATATATCACCGTTCCTTCATCGTCACTGGGTCAACATACTGGAACTCCCTCCCTAACAGCACTGTGGGGGTACCTTCACCACACGGACTGCAGCGGTTCAAGATGGCGGCTCACCACCAGCTTCTCAAGGGCAATTAGGGATAGGCAATAAATGCTGGCCTTGCCAGCGATGCCCACAACCCAGGAACGAATAATTAAAAAGAAAATCCCTTCCTCTTCATGCACCCTCAGCCATAGTGCTGTCACAATAAAGGTGAATTTGTTCATCAAAGATGGACTCTTGTGCACGTGTAGATCACTGTTCCCCAACCTCTTCTCATTCACTTTTTTCTATCTTTTTCTCTTTTTTAAAAACTGTTTTGTCTCCCCTTCCCCATGGTTTGTTTCGAAAACATTGTACCAAAAGTTTATGGTGTTCCGAGGCCTGGCAGGATACATCATGCTGCTTGAGGAGGGCAAAGTGTGTTTCTGCAGCCACGATTATTGGTACATTTGTAGTTATTTTAATGTATCTCGCGATAGTGTTAATTTAGCGTGAATTTGCTTACAGAATTTTTATATGGTGAAATGCAATTGGAGAGAAAATTTAAACTGGGATAATCATTTTACATAATAAGATCAGAACAGTCTGAAGGGTGCTAGGGAGCTGGGAGCCCACACCTGCGTGGGGCACGGCAGGGGAGAGGGGAGGTTGGAGGAAAGGGGTCAGGGAGAAAGGGACTAGAGGCCAAGGGGAGAGAAGGGGATTGGGGCTTGGGCAGAGGAAGAGAGAGGGAGACTGGGGGTCAGGGGATTAGGGCTTGGGCAGGGAAGAGAGGAAGACTGGGGCTCAGGCGGGGAGAGTGAGTAAGACTGGGGTTGGGGAGATTGGAGCTCGAAAGGGAGACTGGGGAATGGGAAAGTGGCACCGAGAGAGCAGCAGCCAGTAAAGGGGCGAGAGAAACCTGGGGCGTTTACTGTGGGTCAACAAGTGAAAGATTGTTTCCACTGGTCAACGACTGGGAAACATGGGGACGGACAGAAATCAAGGATTCTCATTGGCAGAACAAAGAAGGAAGGAAGGTTCTTGAACTGAGGGCAATTAGACCATGGGTTTCTTCACCACAAGTGGCTATTGAGGTAGAAGCTGTAACAACATTTAAAAGGCAATGGGACACATATTTGAAAAGGAGGAATTGGAAGGATATGCAAATAGGGTTAGATGAAGTAGGATGGGAGAAGACACGTGTGGAGCATAAACACTGGCATAGACCAGTTAGTTGGGTTGTAAGGGCTGTTTCTGTGCTGTAAATTCTATGTAATATATGAACAGTAGTAGAAAATAATCTAATTAGAAGAAAAACACAGACTTCAACATGCAAGCAATAAGGAAGAAAATGTATAGGTAGACTTGACAGTTCTGACATTCATTGCGACAAATGCAGGAAATGTTATTATAAAAATTAATTTAAAACTTCAGTACTTCTTGAATGCTGATGCTAATGTATTTACAATACCAGTCTGTGTTCTGAAGTGCAGATAAAAGCTGTTTTAAAGTTAGTGCTGCTATTTAAAGTGCTGGTTCTACGTTTTGAAATGTAGATGCTGTGAATATCAACATCAGTTGCATAATCTGAAATAGAGTAGGAGTGGGAGACTACCATCCAGCCTACTGTGCTTCTCTCTCCATGGGCTCCTGTACAGGACCCATTCACATCTCTTACTTCCCTCCTACCTTAATTCTGAACCCATGTCCCTCTACACTGGGGCATTCAAGCCATTTATCTTTGTGGACAGCAATGATGTGCATCACTGTGCTTGGGGACAAACACAAGGGCAAATCTTATACTTTAGTGCTCCCGATTCAAAGTTTTGTGTGAGAGGAGCACGTAATCGGCCATTCGTGTGTGCAGTTGGTATGCTTGCGTCGTAGCCTGCAAATTTTCTGCTCGTTAATTTTAATGGATGGAAAGTATGGATGAATCAGACATAATGACCTCAACACTCGATATGCACTGTCATCGAATCAAAATTTGCTTTAGGGTCTCTAAATCATAAAATTTAACGCATAAAGTTTAAATCTCAGTTATTTGCTTATATCTCATACAAACAGATCCTGGAGCTGTGATTTAGGGTTTCTTCATCAATGAGGCAACTGCACAAAGAACAGCTCATTAGACCCATATAGTTCAAACAGGGCAAGCCCGTTAACAAGACACAGAACTGCAAAAAGAATCGAGTGCCCTGGACTCAAAGGTCATGTGAGGCTCACGTCCTGCAGTTTGGATGCTCCTGCTGTACTCCATTATGCATGAATCTATCACAAAGAACCAGCAAATAGCATATGTTAACAATTCTCAAGAAATTACTTCCTAAGTTATAGGTAACTCCTAAACTGTTAGCGACCTAGCTTATAACCAGCTTCACTATACTCTCATCACCTGTTTTAATACAAGGGATTTTGACATCTATCCCACTGATTATCTTCAGGAAATGAAACATATGGATCAGGTTTCCTCTCCTCTCCCTAGCAGTCTTGTTTTCAAATAAGAGATGTGCCTCCCTTAGTCTGTCTTCACAACTCATTGATTTAAGACCAAGGACTATCCTTGTTGCCCTTCTTTAAACTCTTCTGATACCAAAAATATTTTGCCAAATGCATCAGATTGACCTCAGGGTTGCAAAATTATAACTTACTGCTTTAAAATTCATGGTTTGACCATGGTTGAACACCTATAAGAGCCTGCGTCTTTTTCAATTGATGACCCAATGTGAAGAACAAAAACCCATATATAATATAGCAACATGATTGAAAATGGTAAAAGAGGTGAGGTAAATCAGGACTATTAATATAGTGCTTTTAGTGTAAAGAATTTCCCAAATCACTTCACTGATAGTGTAAAGAAAATGGATGCTGTGCTGGGACGAGAAAGGACAGGAGTGGTGACCAAAAGCTTATTTGAAGAGATCAGTTTTTAGTCGGAGGAGAGGCAGAGAGAGGTTTATGGAGAGTAACAGTTTTGAAAACCTAAAGATTGCATGAGGAGGGGAACATTGAAGGAAGCAAAGAGTTCGGTAGTTATGAGATTGTGGAAAAGAATGAATTCAAGTAGTAAACGTTGTGATGAGTCGACTTTAACACACAGGTTATAGGAAACTGGAAGCCGGCAGACCTGGCATGGATAAAACAGGCAATCCCAGTTGGCATACTTTCCCACATTACAATAGTGACTACTCTCCAAAAGTACTTCATTGGCTGTAAAACGTTTTGAATCGTCCGGTGGTCGTGAAAAGTGCTATATAAATCCAAGTCTTTCTTTCTTTACTTGTACTGCCAGACAAGATGGTATTTGTTTAGAGTGCGATTTGTTGCAGGATATTCAGGAAGTAGAAATGAGCAAGCTCTCAGGAGTGCCCAGCAATGAGGAAACAGATAAAGCAGAAGAAAGATGGAAGGGAGGAAACGATCTAGTAGACGAGTTGAATTACAGGGCAGATCAGGGATGTGAATAGGCTAACTGAGGAGCTATTCAAAGTCTTTAAGGGTAGTGGTGCTGAAGTGAAGAGGTGAAAGTAGTAAATGTAGCTGGAAACACTGAAGTTGTCAAAAATGGTGAGGAAAAGCGAATTTTGATTAGAAAAGTTACGATGACAAATAACTTTAGTGAGATGGGTGATATTTAATCTCAGGTGATTTAAAGGAGCTAAGATTAGTAGCATGGACATTGGAATGAACATACAAGATTCTGAGGGGGATTGACAGGGTAGTTGCAGAGAGGTTGTTTCCCCTGGCTGGAATGTCTAGAACCAGGGGGCACAGTCTCAGGATAAGGGGTGGGTCATTTAATACAGAAATGAGGAGGAATTTCTTCTTTCAGAGGGTTGTGAATCTTTGGAATCTCCGCCCCAGAGGGCTGTAGATGCTGAGTATATTCAAGGCTGAGATAGATAGATTTTTGGAGCCTAGAAAAATCAAAGGATATGGAGATTGGGCAGGAAAGCGGAGTTGAGGTTGATGATCAGCCATGATCGTATTGAATGCCGGAACAGGCTTGAGGGGCCGTCTGACCTACTCTGTTCCTATTTCCTATGTACTTATAAGCTCATATACGTCCTTAGGACTGGAAGTTGTCGAATATGCAAGAGGGAAATTGGAAGGAAGAGGAATGAGGAAGTGCTGAAATTTGAGTTTCAGAAAGGACAGATAACAGTGGGAGACAAAAATGGAAAGAACAGAGATTTGAGGGGATGCCATCAATGTTGCTGAAGTGAAGTAGAGCAAGTATTGGATGTAGCCGGTATAGTTTTGTTTTCTGGGCACCGGGATTTGAAGAAATGTAATGGAAAAGAACTAATAGCAGAAAGCGGCATGTTTTTATAGAGGAAGGAGGTAATTAAGAAAGGAAGAAGAAACTTGCATTTATGTATCACTTCATTATGTCCTCAGAACGTCTCACAATCAATTAACTATTTTTGAGTGTGGTCACTGCTGTTTTGCAAGTGTGACCGTCAATTTGTGCACAGCAAGGTTCCACAAATAGCAAAGGAGATGAATGATCAATTAATCTGGGAGGAATGTCAGATACAGCGAGAAATTCCTTCTCTTCTTTGTATATTAAAGTTCACAAAAATAAATCTCAATCACTCAAGACCAGAAAAACATAATTTCCTCTTCCTGGGCTGGATTCAAAGCCACAAAGAATTAACAGTATTATTGCATGTTGCAGCAACCAGGATTTCATATTTTAACATCCACTCTTCTACATTCCCAGAAAAATCTTGTGATACCATCTATTTTTCTTCAGTAAGACTAAAACAAAAGCTGTCACTCTTTTACAAAATATATCATTGTACAAAAAATGTTTTCTCCCCACGAACAAACCGTTTTAAGGTTGATTCTGGAACACACCAGTGCTAACCATGGAATGTCACTAAGTTGCTGAAGGAGTTTTAAACATGGTGTCACTGATATCAAATCAGGCCAAAAACAGGAGAGACTTATGTGGTGCTGAAGCATGTAAATCATTCCTATGTCGCACAGATGTAATTGCAGCTTTACAGAAGGATGATTTACAGAATATGAGGAAGCTGGGTCAAGGGAAGTTTAATTAACAGATGAAAAACTGGGCCACGGTCTTTAGGAGCTTCAAGAGCAGCAGCTGTTGTGTGAGGCTCAAATTTACCTGAACTATTCCATAATAATTAGACAGAGGTTATGTATTTATAGAAAATTATACCAAAGGAGAATAAAGGTCATGTTTTTGTAGAGTTATGATACATTCATACTACCCAGAAGTGTTTCAAACACGAGTGATAACATAGATATCTGAGGAGCACTAATTCCTTACTGGCTCAACCAGGTACAGTAGTGTCATGGTTATGTTACTGGACTAATAAATCCTGTCACGGTAGTTTACAATGTGAATGCAGTTTCTTTTTAAATCTGAAAATAAAAAGCTGGCATCAGTAAAAGTGACCATGATGCTGTCAGATTGTTGTAAAAATCCAACTGGCTCACCGACGTCCTTTAGGGAAGGAAATCCGCCATCCTTAACCGGTACGGGCTATATGTGGCTCCAATCCCATACCGTGCTTGTGGCCTAATGAGCCACTCAGTTGTATTAAACTCAACCACCACTTACTCAGGGAGACTAAGAATGGACAATAAATGCCAGCCCTGTATTGATGCCCACATCCTGCGAATGGATAATAAAAATCAACCCAGGGAGTGCTTTGTTTAATACTGCCATTGAGACCATCATACGCACCTCTCTGTTTGGTATCAGCACAGAAATCTGGCCTTGTCTATGGGAAGGGAGCTGGGCAGTGGGAGCCGGCACAGACACAATGAGCTGAATGGCCTCTGTCAGTACTTTAAACTTCTGTGGTTCGACATCTGCAGGTCCTGGCATACCTAACTGGCAATGATTGTGAGGAACTGTCTCCACAGTCTGTGTCGGCAGAGAGCCAGGTGCAGAGCTGTGTCATCTGCCCCAAATATACCTGCGCCACCCGCTCTAACTACATCTGCAGCTACCATACAGCCAGCAACTGTGACTGTCATTTATGGCCTGAAATCTGAAGGCATGCTCCAATACCGACCTATGGTGCTGTGAAGTGGAACGAAGGGCCGTCTGCTCACAACCAACCACCTCAATTTCAGCTGGTAACAAAAAGGAGGTTGGGTACTAGGTTGCATTATCAGAGTCCTGCCTGCACCTTGGTTTTCCTTTCCCTTCATTTTCGCCTCTCCCCTTCTCCATCGGCCTAGTCAAAGATTGCTAATGGATTGAAATGCCTGCTAAGTCTTTGCAGACTCTTTCAGAATTGTTGGCCCCTATTCTAATGGTCCCCTTTCATTTGTCTCTACCTTTCAATTGCAGCTACCTAATTTTCCACTGGGAGCACTAGCGCACTCTCCACATCCCTCCAAATATGCAGCTAAAGCTATACAAATGAGCTAAGCTTGGAAAATTGGGTGATACAGTACATTTCAATTTGAGTCAGATTAAAACCCATCACTGACAAGTAATAGAATATCTAGGCTATAGTGACAGAAAGGCAAATTCCATTTTCATTAAATGGAACTTTGTGATTTTTATCAATGCTTTTTCCCATGAAAAAAGAAAACTAGTGGCCTTGCTGATGAGGAAAAATTGAATGGCCAAATAAGAAAATTGGCCTATTGACAGGTCTCAAAACTTATTATATATATTAATTCTCAGCAGTAGCTCAGTGGCGATTTCTTGCATGGCGAAAATCCACTGCAGTGTTTGAGGGGCTAAGTTAGTATGCCAATAATCATGAATTATTTTTGGAATCTGATGTTACTGTATCAATGGGTGTACAGATGCATTTGGGTACACTTCCAGTTTGCTCAAAAGGGAAAAGAATCAAGCCCTTGAGCTTCGCAATGCATTTAACTCATCAAGTAATAAGGAACTAATATTTTAAGCAGAAGAGACCATTGCCCCAGAGATCTCTTAATAGCTTTTAGAAAACACAACCATGATGAATCCGATACCCAGAACATGTCTACTTCCTTTTTGAAACTCCTTAAAATTTCCTGTTCAACCACCTGCACTGATGGTTCATTCCGTATGTTGATCACCAAAGACATATTCGTCTGATTTGCAGATGAAAAAGATAAACAAGTCTGGTGTTATGGTCTCTCTCAAAAGCTTTATCTTTTGTCTAGACAGAATGATTTAAGACATGAAGAACAATTTCAGGAAGTTCCAACTTGTGTTGTGACCTCTGTGTTTTCCCCTGGGTTCCAGCAGAAAGCACCAACACAAGTTTTTTTTTTGTGGGAGGTGGGGGGGGGGTGGAGGAAAGGATAAAATTGATACAATGTACAAACTCACAGCACATAATATCAAAACATCAAACTTTTTGAAGTTTTTTTTCCGAGCACTCTGCTTTTAACAGTCTTCCTAAACTCTGACTTTTATGTAGTCAGAAATTCTTTTGGTGGCAACTGAGGCACTGTGGCTGTCAAGAAGCTAACTCTAGCTTTGATGCTACTGGCCCACAGCATCCAATATAAATGGCTACTGGCTCATAGTTCCTTTTAAGTCAAAAATAAAAGAAAACATTCCTGGTTAAAGATTCCCACCCATTTCCCGGCTAAGTATTAGGAATCTTGATTCGACACTAAGAATTAGCATCAAATGAATTAATGGAGAAAACCAGACAGGATTTTATTTATTTTTTAAATCTGTTCAAAATGGAATCAAACTTTTATTTTGGTGTTTAACCTTCATTCCAACCCCTCAACCCTCCAAAAAAGTTCAGTGATTGCTTGTGAAAATTAAGAGCGTTGCTTTTAATCATTCATTAATTACTCAGCTTCCTTGAATTTTTTTTAATGGTTTTCCATGTCTATTTGCCCCTTTTCCCTGACTGCTTCAATAATTCAACTGCAAACCACTTTTTGTGCAGTGTAGTGAATAAGGGAGGTACAGTGAGTGTGTGGAGATGTGCCAGGAGGAACTACTGTCCTTATTCCTGAATACTGTGAAGTGAACATTTAGTGTGATCAAGGTGTTAGTTAGTGAGAGCCTGATAATGTCTGGGGTGTTGTCGAGCCATTGCCACATTTTGGATGTCAGCTTATGCCCCAAAAATAAACCTGGAAAAGTGATCCCGTTTACGGTGAGCAGAGCCTGTTCGATGAAATAGTGGCGGGGCTTCCTTCAACACAATTCAGGAACATAGGAACAGAAGTAGGCCAGTCAACCCTTCGAGCCTGTTCTGCCATTCAATTAGATTCATGATGATTCTGTACTTCAATCTAATTGCCTGCCTTCGTTCCATATTCCTTGATATCTTTACCTAACAAAAATCTCTGTCTTGAAATTGCCAAATGACCCAGCATCCACAGCCTTTTGGGGAGAGAGTTGCAGATTTTCACTACCCTCTGCATGAAAGCGTGGGTCCTGAATTTACTCATGAATGGCCTCGGACTAATTTTAAGATTATGCTCTTGTTCCCCACCACAGAAAATAGATTATTTTTATTTACCCAATCAAATCCTTTTACCATTTTAAACACCTCAATTAGATCACCCCTCAGTATTTTATATCAAAGGGAAAACAAGCTAAGTTTATGCAACCTGTCCTTATAATTGAACCTTTTAACCGATCATTCTGGTGAATCTGCACCACACCCAGTCCAATGCCAATCGATCCTTCCTGAGGTGCAGTGCCCAGACCTCAACACAGTGTTCCAGACTGGGTCTGACCAGGACTCTATCATCATCATAGGCAGTCCCTCGAAATCAAGGAAGACTTGCTTCCACTCTAGTTCTTAGGTGACTGAACAGTCCAATACGGGAATTACAGTCTCTGTCACAGGTGGGACAGACAGTCATTGAAGGAAAGGGTGGGTGGGACAGATTTGCCGCACGCTCTTTCCGCTGCGTGCGCTTGCCTTCTGCATCCTCTCGGCGACAAGACTCGAGGTGCTCAGCGCCCTCCCGGATGCACTTCCTCCACTTAGGGCGGTCTTTGGCCAGGGACTCCCAGGTTTCGGTGGGGATGTTGCATTTTATCAAGGAGGCTTTGAGGGCGTCCTTGAAACGTTTCCTCTGCCCACCTTGGGCTCACTTGCCGTGTAGGAGTTCCGAGAAGAGCGCTTGCTTTGGGAGTCTTGTGTCAGGCATGCGAACAATGTGGCCCACCCACCAGAGCTGATCGACTGTGGTCAGTGCTTCAATGCTGGGGATGTTGGCCTGATCGAGGACACTAATGTTGGTGCATCTGTCCTTCCAGGGGATTTGCAGGATCTTGCGGAGACATCGTTGGAGATATTTCTCCAGCGATTTGAGGTGACTACTGTATATGGTCCACATCTCTGAGTCATACAGGAGGGCGGGTATCACTACAGCCCAGTAGACCATGAGCTTGGTGGCAGAGTTGAGGGCCTGATCTTCAAACACTCTTTTCCTCAGGCGGCCGAAGGCTGCGCTGGCACACTTAAGCATATACAATTGAAGTATAACATCCTTCCCCTCGTGTTCTAATCCTCGAGACATTCTACACAATTTAACCGAAAGAGGAAGAATGCAGTATAATTGGAGGGCTCCAATCACTGCAGAACAGGAATCAACAAAGCAAATAGAACGCTAAGCCACATAGTGAAACCAGTACAGTTCCAGTTGGAGGAAATCATGCTCTGATTAGCTCACTTCTCGAGCAATGTGCCTACTTCTGGTTAGCTAGATACAAGTGGAACATTTAAGCCCTGAAGGCAATTCAGAAATAAGACACAAGATTGATTCCGCATGTGAAACCACTGAGTTATTACATAGAATTTACAGCACAGAAAAAGGCTATTTAACGCAAATGGTCTGTGCCAGTGTTTATGCTCCACACGAACCTTCCACCACCCTAATTCATCAAACCCTATCAGCTTAACCTTCTATTCCTTTCTCCTTAATGTACTTATTTAGCTTCCCCTTAATGGCATCTTTGCTATTCGCCTCAACTACCCCATACGGTAGTAAGTTCCACATTCTAACCAGTCTCTGAGTACAGAAGTTTCTCTTGAATTCTTTATTGGATTTATTAATAACTACCTTATATTTATGACTTCTAGATTTGAGCCCCCACAAGTGGAAACATCTTTTCTACGTCAAAAGTTTTAAACTATGAGTTTACCCTATGAACAAAGAATGGAGAAACCCAGGCTTTTCAGTCTTCTACAGGTATATAAATTGTAAATGACAGAGAAAAGGTAAATCTAAGACACTAGTTCAAATTAAATTGTAGGGTGTGAGTGAACAGCTTCAAATGGGTAAAAGGCAAATTTAGGACCGTCTAGAAATTCTTCATTGCACATGGAATGGAGTTCTGGGCAGGGCAGAGGTGGCAAAAACCTTGCATCATTTAAGAAACAGTTAGATGCAGAGACGAAGTCTGTAGGGTCTTTCTAAATGAATGGGATGCTAATATGGGCCAAACTGCTTTCCTCTTCTGTAACTTATCTTGTAATAGACAGAGGTCAGGGAAGCAAGGTGGTCCGTTGATTTCTTCAATATTTTTTGTCCAAAGTGCTAATATGATTTTGGGGTGAAGTGGTTTATAGTAGTGACTGCTGCAGGAAATCCCAGGGTAAGTTTCTTTTTATGTTTTTGTGTGTTATTTAAATTGGTCTCTGATTTACATGTTTTGTTGTTATAATGGTCCTTGAATAAAGTGCTTTCCATTGTTTATGTTATGACAGTTTTTGGCCTGGAAGCTAACTTCAAGACATGTATTGCGCCTTAGTTAAGAGCAATCCATTTAAAAAAGGAAAAAACTGAGTTGCCTCATAGTTGCCTGATAATAAAGATTTTCTTGATGCACAGAAGGTGTTGGTTAACAGCTCTTCCCAGGACCATCTGTCCTGAAGGTATTCATTGCTGTGGCAGAGAGAATCTTAAGGAACATGTGGTTTGTGAATTAATGGCCTGAAATACCTTTGTTCAGGCTATGGCAAACATGCAGGGGAGCAAGAATGTAAAGCGCAAAACTGAGAAGGACATCTGCTATAAAACTGCAATATCTTCAAAGGGACGGACTTGGAAGAGAACATGTTAAGAGGTCATCCTCCTCAGCTCCCACTTGTATGCTGGAAAGAACCAACGCCAGGGTATTATGCATAGAACCCCCACTTTAAACATGCTGACAAACATTTAAACTAACTCTGCAAAGTGAAGTTCATTGAAATCAAACCCAGCTGCATTTTACTTAGTGCTATTAGGAGAAAGTTCACAGAAGCAAATAAGTTGCACCAGTAGACATCGTTTCCTAGGATAAAATCTACTTTTTGTTTTGAAGACTGTTAAAATTGATGAGTTGAGTTAGCGTGTAACAGCATTAAATTGAAATGAGATTTTGAATGCTGCCCATGTTAAATATTGGCAGAGTTTCAGTGCACTGCAAGCAGTTTCTCACAATTTCCAACAAACCATTTTTTCCATTAAAATAGTTACAGCAGTGTTCCTCACTGCGGCACGCTCAGTCCCTCATTAAAGAAAATAATACAATTTAAAGGCCCCCTTCAGTTCAAACAATTGCTTCTTTTACTATTTTCTGAGTTGCACAACCAGCAGCTTTTAAGAATTTGGGTTCGACGGTACAGGCTTTAGAAACATGTACAGGACATGTACAGAACTAATGTTGTACACCGTGTTGCCCAGAGTAAACTACTTTGACGTCAGAGTTTCTTAAAATATTTCAGCCCTGCCTTCCTGAGGTAGGTCCACCCAAAGTGACTGGAATTGCTGGGATCCATAAAAATGACATACTTTGTGCCTCAAATACAGATTATCATCAATAACTGTATAATCATCCTCAGCGATCACTGCTGTGCAACAAAAGCTGCGTGCAGTTTTGGTTTCCATATTTACGAAAGGATATACTTGCTTTGGAGGCAGTTCAGAGAAGGTTCACTAGGTTGATTCCGGGGATCAGGGGGTCGACATGAGGAAAGGTTGAGGAGGTTGGGCCTCTACTCATTGGAATTCAGAAGAACGAGAGGTGATCTTATCGAAATGTATAAGATTATGAGGGGGCTTGACAAAGTGGACTCAGAAAGGATGTTTCCACTGATAGGGGAGACTCTAACTAGAGGCCATAATCTTAGAATAAGGGACTGCCCATTTAAAACTGAGATGAGGAGGAATTTCTTCTCGCAGAGGATTGTAAATCTGTGGAATTCGCTGCCTCAGAGAACTGTGGCAGCCTGGACATTGAATAAATTTAAGACAGAGATAGACAGTTTCTTAACTGATAAGGGATTAAGGGATTATGGGGAACGGGCAGGGAAGTGGACCTGAGTCCATGATCATATTGAATGGCGGAGCAGGTTCGAGGGGCCGTATGGCCTACTCCTGCTCCTGTTTCTTATGTTCTTATCTGGAGGCTGCAGTTCCTTCTGTCTGATGGAGTGTAATAGCAGGTATCTTTTTTCTGGCAGGGATGCGTTTTTATCAGTTCCCTCTCTAAGACCTTCTAATTCGCTTGGGCTAAAGTGTGCAATTAATCTCATTAAAATTCCCAGTTCCAAACAGCATAGTACAAAGGGTATACACCTGCCTCTCAATTAGTTTGATTCCCAGGACTCCGCGCTGCCCTGGGACAGCACAAGACTGGCTTTCAGCAGCTGCTGGACAGAACACGCATCAGTGGTGACATTCTACACTGGTGGGGAGCCAGAAAAATGTATCAATGCTGGAGAAGGTGCTTTGAACACCATGCTCTCCTGTCAGGAGGATTGCATACTGCAAGTAGTTCCTATGAGGAATACTGAGGCTGGGGTAAAAGTAGCAAAGTAACTGAATGTAACATCAATGTAAATTAGAAGGGCATTAGCGTCACTGCAGAATCCTGAAGTCTGTTGCTACGTTGGCATCTGTGGCAGTATGAACCTTTACCACATGGATTCAATAAAACGGTAGAGCATGTGGAATTCTCAGTGTGATTGGAAACATGTTATACACCACTGGTGGCAGAATTATTTGAGGAGGGGGAAATAAAAGGATAAAAAGATAACATAAAAGGCATGATTCAATATTTCACCCCTTTGGCAGACAGCATCTTCACACGTAACAAAAAAAATGAAGATAAGCTGTTGAAGAGTAGCAAATTCAGGACTAGTAAAACAGTTGCAGGTATATAAATTACAAACATTTCTTATGCTGTTGTCTAGACAAATCCAATTGCAGCCAGTCAGATAATGATTAGTGTCCTTTGAAGTTAACAACTACACTCGATTTCAAATGCTTCTTGACACAATTCATATTCTATTGGATAAACAAATTTGACTTCAACTTATGACTTTCACAATGATGTGGGCTGCAAGAGATGGCCACCTCACAGCCTTATTCCTTCCACTCGCATCAATGTTGAGCAAGCCATGTCTGCAGAGGGTGGCCAATTTTGCCTATGCAGAATTTGTCACGCTTGCAAGGGATAGAATCAATAACAGATTTGCAATACTTATTTCACACAATGCCTGGATAATGGTCCACGACACGCCATGAATATGTAGGATGACTAATGTGGTCTTGGGACTGTCTTATTGTTTCAAAACAGTGAGAGACATCTCTCATTTCCGAAATCATCTACTGATGACTGAAGCTGCTAGAGCAAATTCCTCTTGCCTGATGCCACTCTACACCAGGTAGAGCTGGATGAGAGAGTCCTGACACAATTACTGGGTGCTCTGATGATCCAAATGTTTGTTGCTGGGTGGTGCTGCCTTCATATGTACCTGGAATCAATACTCTGCATGCTAGTCATTGAACCCTCACATCAAGGAAAACAACATGTTTTTTTCCTTGATCTCCCTTCTTGATCGGATGAAGAAAATACAACATATTTCCCATTCCACGTTGCCAAATAAAGAAAGTGTCATCCACATAAAGCTGCCCGAGGTGAGGGTGTGTTGAGATCACATTGCATCGATCGTGTCATCGTGTCTTGCTTTGTTTTAAAAGGTGAAGCGTTTTATAGCAAGACAACATTGCCGCATTATAAAAATGAATGGATGCAGAGATAAAAAAAGACTGACTTGCATTTATATAGTGCCTCTCACGACCACCAGACGTCTCAAAACACTTTACAGATATGGAAACATTTTCTTGTGTAACTATAATGTGAAATATTATACTGAGCCAGGGCTTCATCAATATCTTCTTCTTAGGCAGTCTCTTGTTTCGAGGATAACTTGCTTCCACGCCAAAAAAGGACGAGTTCACAGGTCTTTTGATGAGGACCTGATAGTCCAGATTCCGAACTGCATATTGAAGGGTGGAAGATGCCTGTGTGTGGATTTTTTTAACGTGTGGTGGCCGTTGCACACCAGCCACCACACAGGCTTGACAGAGCAGGAGCTTCGTCTAGTGGCAAGGATTAACCAAGACGACTGGAGATCAGCTCTGTTGCACAGAGAATGTACAGAGCATGGGAAACATATTGAACGATTATAATCCAATCATTGCATTTCTGATAAATACTCGGGTTGCAGTGCAGAAGACTACTGGAAATGCTACAGCACAGCCTTTATTAACAGTAGCTTGTAGAGCATTCAGAGCACCAGGCTGCAGAGGCAGCAATAGAACTTTGAAGTATTCCTTTAGTTTTCTCTCTTTTTCACACCATTTACTGGCAGCCAGCTAGCTGTTAGCAGCATTAAACATAAAATCAAATATGAACCATGCCTTACCAGTGCCTGTACCAGTGGGGTCACCTCCTTGAATCTGGAAAAAGAAAGAAGCCTCTTTAACAGTAGCAACAACTTGCATTTGTATAGCGCTTCTCACATACAGAAAAAATTCTCAGAGCATTCTACAGCAGGGAGGGAAATCTGGGGACTGTTTTACATTGCAGAGGTACACAGTAGTCAATGAGCAGTACGGAAACTAGTGAGCTGGCAAGGGGCGTGATGGTACAGTCAAAGAGAAGTGTATAGAGGAGGTTTTTGAAAACAGGGATAGAAGTGACAAGGCTGATGATCTAAGGATGGAGTTCCCAAAGACAGGAGTATAATGACAAAAGGATGGCCTCTAACAATGAAACTGGGAACAAGAAGCAACTAAGTGTGAGAGGAACAAAGGGCTTGACGAGGCACATCAGATGACAAGATATAGCTCAGTTAAGGTGGAGGGAGACGGTGAAGATATCTGAACATGCATACATTGGACTCAATTTTCCACAGTTATCTGCGTCGTTTTTTTGGCCTAAATTAAAATATCCAAGTTTCCCCAAAGATTGTGCGCCAGCGTAACTCAGTTAGTTACAATTTAATGGCAGCCACACCGCCATCTTAGAAGCACTGCAAACATAGTGCACCAGCAGAAAAAGCTGCTGGTGGCACCGAGCGACGGGAGCAAGATTTTCTCGGCAGAATTTCACGATCGTGGGGGAACATCTGCGGTGTGCGCTCTAATGACGCACTTAGGATGGATCGGCAGCAACGGAGTGGTAGTGGAGGGAGTGTGTCCCCGCCGGGATACTACAGGAGCTGAATTTTCAAAATGGCGATCATTCCATGAAAAATCGGCAGCCATTGCACTCCGCAGTGTGCCAGCCAATTTCCAGCGGTAACAGGCCTTAAGGGAAGGGGCAATTTTGACCCCTATATTTCTAGCACAATGAGGAATGAAGCAGTGCTGGATCTAGTTCTGGGGAATGAAATAAGGCAAATGGAGTCTGTTTCAGTGGGAGAACATCTGGGTAATAGTGATCATAATATAATTAGGTTTAAATAGTTATGGAAAATATCTGACTGGGAGAGAGACAATTTCAGTGATTTGAGAAGGGATCTAGCACAAGTGAACAGGAAACAAAAAATGACCAGGAGAACAGTAAATGAGCAATGGCAGGCCCTCAAGGCGGAGATATTTTGGGTACAAACCAAGCATATTCCCATAAGGAGGAAAGACGGGGCATCCAAAGCTAGCGCTCCCTATATGACAAAGGGAATAGAGGTTAAAATAAAATAGAAAAAGGACGCTTATGACAAACGGGTTGGCATCACTCTAAGTTAAAAAGTCACCTGGTCCAGATGGAATACATTCTAGGTTGCTGAGGGAAGCTCGGATGAAGATAGAAAAAGCTTTTGAACACAACCTTTGGATATGGAGGTGGTACCAGAGGATTGGAGGATTGCAAATGCTACATCCTGTTCAAAAAAGGGGAGAGGGATAAACCTGGTAACTACAGGCCAATCAGTCTCACAGCAGTGATGAGAAAACTAGTCGAGACCACTGTCAAGGACACAATTAATTCTCAGCTGGAGAAGTATGGGTTAATAAGGGACAGCCGGCACAGATTTGTTAAAGGTAAATCATGTCTGACTAACCTGATTGAGCTCTTTGATAAAGTAACAGAGAGGATTGATGCAGGTAGTGCTGTAAATGTTGTAAATATGGACTTTCAAAAGACATTTGAAAAAGTACCACATGACAGACTTATTCAAAAAATAGAAGCACATGATATTAAAGGGATGGTGGTAACTTAGGCACATAATTGGTTAAAGGATAGGTGATAGAGAGTAGTGGTGAACGGATGTTTTTCTGACTGGAGATAAGTATGCAGTGGGGTCCCCTAGGGGTCGGTATTAGGACCATTGCTTTTGTTGTTTTATATAAATGACCTGGACTTGGGTAGAGGGCGTGATATTTCGAAGTTTGTGGATGATTGTAAACATAGTAAATAGTGAGCAGGATAGTAGCAGAGTTTAGGAGGACATAGGCGGACTGGTGAAATGGGCAAACACATGACGATGCGTGTGAAGTGATGCACTATGGGGGAACAACATAGAGAGATAGTATAATCTAAATGGTACTATTCCGAGGGAGATGCAAGTGCAGAGGGACCTGGGGGGGGGGGGGCGGGTGTGCATATTCACAAATCCTTGGAAGGTGGCAGGGCAAGTTGAGAAGGTGGTTAAGAAAGTTTATGGGATACCTGACTTTGTAAATAGGAGCACTGAATACAAAAACAAGGAAGTCATGCTAAAGCTTTACTAATCTCTGGTTAGGCCTCAGCTGGAGTATTGTGTACAATTCTGGACGCCACACTTTGGGAATGATATCAAGGTCATAGAGAGGGTACAGAGGAGGATAACCAAGAAGATACCAAAGATGAGGGACTTCAGTTAGGTGGAGAGATTGGAGAAACTGGGATTATTCTCTTTGGAGGGTAAGGGGAGACCTAATAGAGGTATTGACAATTATGAGGGAGTTGATAGAGCAATTAGCGAGAAACTGTTTCCTCTAGCAAATGGATCGGTAACCAGAGGTCATAGATTTAAAATAATTGGCAAAAGAACTACAGGAGAAATGAGAATTCTTTTCACACAGAGGCTTGTTAAGATTGGGGGGAACGCACTACCTTAAAGAATGGTGGAATCAGATTCCATAGGAACTTTCAAAAGGACAGGTACTTCAAGAGGACAAATTTGCAGGTTTATGGGAAAAAAATCTGGTGTGTGGAACTAAATTAGACAGCTCAAAGAGCCGGCACAGGCATGATGGGTAGAATGGCCTCCTTCTGTGCTGTAAGATTCCATGATTCTATAAACGCACAGTCTGGGTAGGAGCTGTCTAGAGAGAGAAAGTTCTCATTTAAGTCAGGCCTGACCAGTTTCAGAAAACTCTCAAGTGAGAAGCGTGCATTTAGTACGCTAATAGGAACAGTGTGGCATATTTTGTTATTTTCTATGGTACGGATTTAAGTTGAGATTTACTGTAAATAGAATCATAGAATTCAACCCATATGGCCTGATTGATGACCCCTCTAACATCATAGGCAGTCCCTCGGAATCGAGGAATACTTGCTTCCACTCCTGAAGTAAGTTCTTTGGTGGCTGAACAGTCCAATACGAGAGCCACAGACTTTGTTGCAGGTGGGACAGATAGTCATTGAGGGAAGAGGTGGGTGGAACTGGTTTACCGCACACTCTTTCCGCTGCCTGCGCTTGATTTCTGCATGCTCTCGGCATTGAGACCAGAGGTGCTCAGCTCCCTCTCGGATGTACTTCCTCCACTTAGGGCGGTCTTGGGCCAGGGACTCCCAGGTGTCAGTGGGGATGTCGCACTTTATTAGGGAGGCTTTGAGTGTGTCCTTGTAGCGTTTCCGCTGCCCATCTTTGGCTTGTTTGCCATGAAGGAGCTCTGAGTAGAGCGCTTGCTTTGGGAGTCTCGTGTCTGGCATACGAACTATGTGGCCTGCCCAGTGGAGCTGATCGAGTGTGGTCAGTGCTTCAATGCTGGAGATGTTGGCCTGGTCTAGGATGCTGATGTTGGTGCGCCTGTCCTCCCAGGGGATTTGTAGGATCTTGCGGAGACATCGTTGGTGATATTTCTCCAGCAATTTGAGGTGTCTGCTGTACATGGTCCATGTCTCTGAGCCATACAGGAGGGCAGGTATTACTACAGCCCTGTAGACCATGAGCTTGGTGGCAGTTTTGGGGGCCTGGTCTTCAAACACTCTTTTCCTCAGGCGGCCGAAGGCTGCACTGGAGGCAGTGTTGGATCTCATCGTCAATGTCTGCTCTTGTTGATAGGAGGCTCCCAAAGAACCACCACCTAAAGAACAGGTGGTGGATGGAGAAAACACAGGAGATATAGCAGCTGGCCAACAACCATGATGCGCGAGGATTCTTCATCGCAGCCAAGGCCACCTACAGGCCAAACACCCAAGGCCCCACCCCACTGTTGACCAAGAACGGGGAAACTCTTATCAAGGACACCGAGGCAGTCAGGGCTCGTTGGAAGGAGCACTTCGAAGATCTCCTCAATTGAGACTCTGCCTTTGACTCGAGTGTTGTCGACTCCATCCCGCAGCATGCTACCCGCCACCACCTCAGTGAGACCCCAACACTGCACGAGGTAGAAAAAGCCATAAGACAGCTTAAAAACAACAAGGCTACGGGTGCAGACGGAATCCCTGCTGAGGCATTTAAGTATGGCTGAGGGGCAATGCTCTTGCGAATATACGACCTCATCTCTCTCATCTGGAGGGAGGAGAACATGCCGGGAGATCTGAGATGCAGTAATTATGACCAACTTTAAAAAAGAGGACAAGTCAGACTGCGACAACTACAGAGGAATCTCCCTGCTATCAACCACTGGGAAAGTCGAGGCGAGAGTCATCCTCATAGAATGATACAGCACAGGAGGTCACCATTTGGTCCATTGTGTCTGTGCGGACTCTTTCGTAGAGCTATCAAATTAATCCCACTCCCTGATTTTTTCCTATTTTTTTCCTTCAATTCTCCTTTGAACATTACTATTAAATTTGCTTCCACCACCCTCTCAGGAAGTGCATTAAAGATCACAACAACTGACTGTGTAAAAAAATGCTTCCTCATGTCGCCTTTGGTTCTTTTGCCAATGGTTACTGACCTGTCTGCCACTGGAAACAGTTTCTCCTTATTTACTGTATCAGAATCATTCATGATTTTGAACACCCCTATCAGATCTCCTCTGCTCCAAGGAGAACAACCCCAACTTCTCCATTCTCCACATATTGGCTGCCGTGTTTCCTACATTACAACAGTGACTACAGTTCAAAAAATAATTCAGTGGCTGCAAAAGCGCTTTGAGACGTGCTGAGGTCATGGAAGGTGCTATATAAATGCAAGTCTTTCTTTTTTGTAAGAACATATTAGTAGCATGAGTAGGCTATTTGGTCCTTCGAGCCTACTCCAGCATTCAATAAAATCATGGCTGATCTTCCATCTCAACTCCACCTTCCTGAACTATTCCCATATCCCTTGATTCCCTTATTATTCAAAAATATATCCATCTCAGCCTTGAATATACTCAATGACTCATCAACCAAAGCCCTTTTGAGCAGAGAATTCCAAAGATTCATAACCTTCTGAGTGAAGAAATTCCTCCTCATCTCAGTCATAAATGGCTGACCCCTTATTCTGAGACTGTGACCTCTAGTTTTAGACTCCCCAGCCAAGGGAACCAGCCTCTCAGCAACTATCCTGTCAAGCCCCTTAAGAATTTTATATGTTTCAATGAGATCATCTCTCATTATTCTAAACTCTAGGGCATATAGACCTAGTCTACTCAAACTCTCCTCATAGGACAATCCCCCCAATCCCAGGAATCAGTTTAGTGAAGCTCTGTTGCACTCCCTCAGTGGCAAGTATATCCTTCCTTTGGTGGCACATATAAGATTAGAATATCTAGCTCTTATGACAGCTCTTTAATAGTTACAGCTCCGGGTACCGATATCATATGACTAGATATTTGGCAGTAAAGGTGCATCCCTGATCCCGAGAAAATGACTAGTACAGAGTCTCTTGGAGCTTGGTTGATCGCCCTAAAGGGTTGGATAGAACTATCAGAGCTGTTCCTAAATTGGCCTCGGGCATTATTTTGTCTCTCCCAGGGGGGGAGTGGGTTGATGGCGTGTACCGTCTATATGGGGCAGTTTTTGATGGGCTAGATGGCTTTTTCCAGTTAGTATTTTCGTACATTTATATATAGCAGGGGTTAGAAGCAGAGTGAAGTTCCCTCTGCAACATCTCTTTAATCACTTCCAAATCAAGCAGAGCATTACCTAGGTGCAAATTCTACCCAACTACTGCAGTGTATCTTAATCCTAACCTGTAGAGCTCTGACTATATCAGTGTGACATTCTGTAATGTGTAACTGAAACCACTGTAGATTCCTTGAGCACAACATTCCTGTATCACTTTCACCACTAACAACCATTAACACCAAAAATATCAGTTGAATTTTTTTTTCATTCCATACACTCCAATAGTTTAAAATTTATATTTAATAGGTCAAGTTGTTAGACTAGTGATATTCAAACAATTGCTTACATTTTAAGTAACATACAATCTGAACACATATTAATTACATCCTGGTCTATGTCTCGCTGTGGGACCTTGGTACTTGGCTGGCTGAGAGCGTGGAGAGATTCAGACAGAGGGAGCAAAGAGGCTGATAGGGCTAGGATGACCAGGAAGTCTAACACAGAAAGTACAAATAAAACAGCGGAAAATGCTTAAAAACTGCTAACATTAAACGCTAAAAATAAATGAAGTAAATCATTAAAAATAGGGAAGTTGAATTAAAAAAGGGAAGTATGGGCAGAGAAAAAAATGACTACCTTGAGTGTTGTAGTGAAATTGATTGTTGAGGTGTGATTGGTCCATGCAAACCATGTGATCATGTAGCCACCACAAACCAATCAGCAGCAACAACAACTTGTATTTATATAGCAGTTCTGACACAGTGAAACGTCCCAAGGCGCTTCACGGGAGTATTATGAGACAAAAAAAAATAGACACCGAGCCACATAAGGAGAAATTAGGGCAGATGTCCAAAAGCTTGGACAAAGAGGTAGGTTTTAAGGAGCGCCTTAAAGGAGGAAAGAGAGGTAGAGAGGCGGAGAGGTTTAGACAGCGAGTTCCAGCCTACATCACCGGAATGCCGAGAATCTACAATATCTTTCTTACAGATAAACAGCCGCGAACCTTTGAATTTTGACTGTCAATGTTCAGATTAACATACTTTTGCAACATACAAAATATTGTTTTGTATCAATTGCTTAAAAAAACCAATCTTTTTTAACATCACATAATTAAGAAGTTGCCAAAACAAACAAATGGACAGGCATCTTTCACATATTGAATTGGTTTGCAAAATTTGTGAAGTGGGAATGAAATTTATTTTTATTTTTTTTTAAACTAGTCAGGATATGGGTGATGCTGGCAGGGCCATATTTAAATATTTCAATCCTAGCAACACCATCTAGCACTTCCAACTCAAGTATAACATAGGCTAGATACAGATAATTCTCCATATGCCAAAACTCCAAATTGGTGCGAATGTTACCATTTCCAGTGCCAGCTACCCTATTGGTCTCTCAGCAAAATTTCCAAATTATGATTAGTTTTATAATAATGTGGACATGTGTTCACTGAGGAATGAATTGGATGTGATCAAAAGTTGCTTCAGGGTTGGGCACGTAATGCTGTCAGTGGAAAAAAAATGCTTTTCACCACATCAATCAAACCCCAAAGGTGAAAGGTCAGTGCGTGGATTACATAAGAACATAAGAATTAGGAACAGGAGTAGGCCATCTAGCCCCTCGAGCCTGCTCCGCCACTCAACAAGATCATGGCTGATCTGGCCGTCGACTCAGCTCTACTTACCCGCCCGCTCCCCATAACCCTTAATTCCTTTATTGGTTAAAAATCTATCTATCTGTGATTTGAATACATTCAATGAGCTAGCCTCAATTGCTTCCCTGGGCAGAGAATTCCAGAGATTCACAACCCTCTGGGAGAAGAAATTCCTTCTCAACTCGGTTTTAAATTGGCTCCCCTGTATTTTGAGGCTGTGCCCCCTAGTTCTAGTCTCCCCGACCAGTGGAAAGAACCTCTCTGCCTCTATCTTGTCTATCCCTTTCATTATTTTAAATGTTTCTATAAGATCACCCCTCATCCTTCTGAACTCCAAGGAGTAAAGACCCAGTCTACTCAATCTATCATCATAAGGTAACCCCCTCATCTCCGGAATCAGCCTAGTGAATCGTCTCCGTACCCCCTCCAAAGCTTGTATATCCTTCCTTAAGTAAGGTGACCAAAACTGCATTACTCCAGGTGCGGCCTCACCAATACCCTGTACAGTTGCAGCAGGACCTCCATGCTTTTGCACTCCATCCCTCTCGCAATGAAGACCAACATTACATTCGCCTTCCTGATTACCTGCTGCACCTGCAAACTAACTTTTTGGGATTCATGCACAAGGACCCTCAGGTCCCTCTGCACCGCAGCATGTTGTAATTTCTCCCCATTCAAATAATATTCCCTTCTACCATTTTTTTTCCAAGGTGGATGACCTCACATTTTCCGACATTGTATTCCATCTGCCAAACCTTAGCCCATTCACTTAACCTATCTAAATCTCTTTGCATCTCTGTGTCCTCCACACAACCCGCTTTCCCACTTATCTTTGTGTCATCTGCAAATTTTGTTACACTACACTCTGTCCCCTCTTCCAGGTCATCTATGTATATTGTAAACAGTTGTGGTCCCAGCACCGATCCCTATGGCACACCACTAACCACCGATTTCCAACCTGAAAAGGACCCATTTATCCCGACTCTCTGCTTTCTGTTAGCCAGCCAATTCTCGATCCATGCTCATACATTTCCTCTGACTCCGCGTACCTTTATCTTCTGCAGTAACCTTTTGTGTAGCACCTTATCGAATGCCTTTTGGAAATCTAAATACACCACATCCATCGGTACACCTCTATCCACCATGCTCGTTATATCCTCAAAGAATTCCAGTAAATTAGTTAAACATGATTTCCCCTTCATGAATCCATGTTGCGTCTGCTTGATTGCACTATTCCTATCTAGATGTCCCACTATTTCTTCCTTAATGATAGCTTCAAGCATTTTCCCCACTACAGATGTTAAACTAACCGGCCTATAGTTACCTGCCTTTTGTCTGCCCCCTTTTTTTAAACAGAGGCGTTACATTAGCTGCTTTCCAATCCGATGGTACTTCCCCAGAGTCCAGAGAATTTTGGTAGATTATAACGAATGCATCTGCTATAACTTCCGGCATCTCTTTTAATACCCTGGGATGCATTTCATCAGGACCAGGGGACTTGACTACCTTGAGATCCATTAGCGTGTCCAGCACTACCCCCCTAGTGATAGTGATTGTCTCAATGTCCTCCCTTCAAACATTCCCGTGACCAGCAATTTTTGGCATGGTTTTTGTGTCTTCCACTGTGAAGACCGAAGCAAAATAATTGTTTAAGGTCTCAGCAATTTCCACATTTCCCATTATTAAATCCCCCTTCTCATCTTCTAAGGGACCAACATTTACTTTAGTCACTCTTTTCCGTCTTATATATCGGTAAAAACTTTTACTATCTGTTTTTATGTTTTGCGCAAGTTTACTTTCGTAATCTATCTTTCCTTTCTTTATTGCTTTCTTAGTCATTCTTTGCTGTCGTTTAAAATTTTTCCAATTTTCTAGTTTCCCACTAACCTTGGCCACCTTATACGCATTGGTTTTTAATTTGATACTCTCCTTTATTTCCTTGGTTATCCACGGCTGGTTATCCCTTCGCTTACCGCCCTTCTTTTTCACTGGAATATATTTTTGTTGAGTAGTATGAAAGAGCTCCTTAAAAGTCCTCCACTGTTCCTCAATTTTGCCACCGTTTAGTCTGTGTTCTCAGTCTACTTTAGCCAACTCTGCCCTCATCCCACTGTAGTCCCCTTTGTTTAAGCATAGTACGCTCGTTTGAGACACTACTTCCTCACCCTCAATCTGTATTACAAATTCAACCATACTCTGATCATTCATTCCGAGAGGTTCTTTTACTAGGAGATCGTTTACTATTCCTGTCTCATTACACAGGACCAGATCTAAGATAGCTTGCTCCCTTGTAGGTTCTGTAACATACTGTTCTGAGAAACAATCCCATATGCATTCTATGAATTCCTCCTCAAGGCTATTCAGTGCGATTTGATTTGACCAATCAATATTTAGGTTAAAATCCCCCATGATTACTGCCGTTCCTTTTTCACATGCCTCCATTATTCTCTTGATTATTGTCTGCCCCACCGTGAAGTTATTATTTTTGGGCCTATAAACTACACCCACCAGTGACTTTTTCCCCTTACTATCTCTAATCTCCAACCACAATGATTCAACATTTTGTTCATTAGAGCCAATATCGTCTCTCACAACTGCCCTGATATCATCCTTTATTAACAGAGCTACCCCACCTCCTTTCCCTTCTTGTTCATCTTTCCAAATTGTCAGATACCCCTGTATGTTTAATTCCCAGTCTTGGCCACCCTGCAACCACGTTTCTGTAATGGCCACCAAATCATACCCATTTGTAAAGATTTGGTGGCCATTAATTCCAGGCAAGACAGCATCAACACAAAACTTGTTATTTCATAAAGTTTTCAAGATCTTCAAACAAAACCCTCCCCAAATCCTCAAAAATATGAGGTACCTCAACAGAGTTGCACTGTTTATTACACCAATCTTGTGAATTTGTACAGTACACATAATCTCACACCCTATCCCTACATCATGGGGGAATGCCAGCCAACAGCACTGCACTATCATGAGGGAACAGGAAGCAGCAAACTAGTAAATAGGAAGGAATTCCAGAGATGGTAAAGGTTGGGAATAGATAAAAATTTAACGAAACATAAAGGCGGTTCACAGTGAAATAAAGCAATCTTTTTAAAATCCCTGGCCTGGACTGTGTCAGAAGAGGAGAGGAGAAAGCGAGGCTAGAATGTAAAAGAATCTCCTTGCAGAAACTCATGGTCTGTGAATTTTCATTTTAAAGCATTGAAAAAAAACCTATTAATCTACTAATTAGGACTATAGGATAAATAGTAAATAAATTATGTATTTAAAAATTATATAAAAATCTATCAGTTTAAAAAACCATTAGGATAATTTTACCGGATTTGAGCTCAGAAAATGATTTTTTTTAAAAATAGTATTTAGAAGAGTCGGCAGAATAGTATTATTTGCACTTTTGCAATAAATATGAGAACTCGAATGGACCCTAATGTAAGATGGGCACGAGAGCAAGTTGTGAGAGTTGAACACTGGCATGAGCACTGCTCGTAAAATGCTTTTAGCAAAGTGGATTAAAAAAAAGAACTATCTGCTAAATTCTAAAAGATGGTCTGTCTTTTTCTCTCATTGACTTCAATGAAACCTACAATATAAAGACTGGTTTCAACTTGTGGGTTAATGAAAACTATTTCAATATGTATTTTTTTAAATTGGGGCATTGATCACTGGTTCTTGCAGTACAGTGAGTGATATTTTACAAGAGGCATTTCAAACACATCTCACACTAAGCAGGTTGCGTGTCAACAAGAGCAATAGACCCACCATGAAGTTCCGGATAGATCTGTGAAAGATTGTTCCATCATAATATCCCTTTTTGCACAGTTTGATGAAATTTTCACATGCCTTTGGAGTCTATAAAATTCAGAGAGAGAAAAGACATTTTATTTTCTCGTGTGTAGTCAGAAACTCCTCAGCATCTGCAGTATTTTGCTTTTGTTATCAGTAATTCGGACATGTAGAAGTTTGTGTAAACCAGGAATATAGTTGTAGATTCTTTTATGGCAATTGGTCTTGGTATAGGAGCTACTGACCTGTAGAAACCACTTCCTGTTATAAAGTAACCTTGCTCAGGACAAAATACTAACACCACAAACAAGGTTATCCCACATGTGCTGCAATCAGAGATTTGAACTTTAATTGCACTTACCAGAAATCCAGACTGTACTTCAAATCCCTGTATATGTAAATTTCCTACAGCTATTGTTCCCACTTAAGCTTAAAAAATTGCTTAAAATAGCATCAATTCATTAGTCACTTCTTTATAGCTGAATGGCAAACATAGCAGTGCCAAGTTACAACTTATAGGCTGGAGTTTGAGTCCCGAAGATTAACTTTCTGCAGCTCAAATTGGTCAGGTAGTCAACGTAATGGGAAGTCATTTAAGTGACTAAGGGAATATCGGCTCCAGCAGTACATTACCCAATGGCATTCATATGTCAAAACATATGAATGCCATCGGGACTGCTTTTCTACAGGTTGGCGCCATGCACTTACTCCTTATGGACTCCCTCTGCAGGCTAGCCACTGGCTTACTGTCTTAGCTATGTAACAATTGGCTAGAATTTCCAAACAAGCAGCCAGCACCCGATTGCTGCCCAAAAGACCGCTAAAATTCCCAAAATTATTGCCGGCGAAAAATTTCCCCCAAAAAGAAAAAAATCCGCCCAGTGAAAAACATGGGCGTTGCACCCCGATTCTCGGCAAAAACGTGGAATCTTGGGCCGACTGGGCGGTTCTTAAAGAAAATGGGCGATAATTAATAAAGTTACTGAAAATTTACACCGAAGCTGCCTGGGCCTAGTTGGGACTAGGAGGAGAAAAACACAAAAAATATTTTTGAAAAACACAAAAAATATTTTTTCAAAAAACATAAAATAAAAAAAATCATAAAACATTCTCAGGACCATTTTCACTTAAAATCACTACAAGAGAATTTAAAAATAATTAATAAAAAAATAATTATCTTTTTCTTGCAGGGCTACTCACCTACCTCCCAGCGCTGCTGATCTTCAAGGGCGTTTTTTTAAAATACTTGCCTACGGGTCACCACTGAACCAAAAATCGCGCCATGGCGATCTGTGGACGGTGCACGCCGGCGGTCCGCTCCCCAGCGGTACTTCGAAACCACCGGCGGACAATTTCTCGCCGACCCGGTTCTCGCCCAAAACAGCCAATACCACCGAGAAACCGGGGAGTGAACCACTGAAAATTCTAGCCCAATGTGTGGAGGAGGGAACAAGGGTGGAAAATTATACTGAAACAGAATCGAAAAAGATAGCAATATTGTTCCTTCTGTAAAATGTGGGCCTGGATTGATTCTAGGTGGTGTCACTGTGCGAGTGGGTTTGGGCTATCACAGGATAGCTCACTAATATGCTGATAGTAGCATTAGTTAGATGTCAATGCAAGACAACAATTGGTTTACAATTTGCTTTGTTGCATTTCTACCAGAAATAAAAAATATTCACTAGATATAAAGTTAACCAAAGACAAAAGCCAGCTGTTAAAGGTATCCATATTCTTGAGAGGTGGGGAGCATAGGATCCCCCCCCCACTTCCTGAGTCTGCTCCATCATTCATTTAGATTGTGGCTGATCTGTATCTTAGTTATCTATACCGTTTGAAGAAATGCTTCCTGACAGCAACCTTAGCTCTAATTTTAAGGTTATGTCACGTTGAATTCATCGAACCACCTACTTTGAACAATACATTCAAGCTCCTCACATCTGTAACAAAGTGACACAAGTGCATAAGAAAGAGTTTACAGCGCAAATTTTGCCAAAGGTCTGCCTAAATCATGAAAATGTTCAGCAGGCATCAATTTACAGTAAAACAATGTGTTTTGACACAAGAAAAGTATTGAAAGGAAATATAAGCTAATAAAAGATCCCTGGCGCATTATAACACACTAATAAGTTTGCAGTTCTGTACCCTCCACTACACAGCAGAGGAGGTTTGTAGTAAATGCTGGATATATTCAGCAGATCAGTTAGCATCTGTGGAGAGAGAAACAGAGTTAACGTTTCAGGTCGGTGACCTGATTACTGAATATTTCCAGCATTTTCTGTTTTTATTTTAGATTTCCAGCATCCGCAGTATCTTGCTTTTTTGTGTTAGAGTAGGTTTGTAGGTATGGTTCAACATTTTCTAAAGAGTGCGAAGATTTAGAGAATAATAGGGATTTTTCCAAGTTTTACATTATTGACTTTTTAAGAGCAGCTTAGAGAGCTAATCCTGATCGGAAAATGGATTAAAGCGGAAAAATGATACAAGTTAAAACATCATGATGGAGTGAGCATCGAACACTAATGTGTATCCAGTGAAGGAGCAGGATTTATAGCAAAACTATCCAGGTGTCAGGTGATCTTTCCCCATTTTGCTGCATTACAGCCTCAGTCCGAGACCATCCTGCAGTTCTTTGCCTTGGCAAGGCAGCAGTGTGATTTAAGGCAACAGCAAGAGTGCTGAAACATTACAGTAATATCACTGGTATAAAAAAATTACTTAGTAAAATGTGGCTCCAAGCCATTGCAGATCAAACAGAGAGCAAGAGGGTTTGGTCTGGCCAGGAAAGAGCGTTGTTAGGTGGAGATTGAACCTCTTTCCAACAACAAATAATCTATCATTATCCATTGTTCATTTAACTTCCACACACAATGGAAAGTACACCAAATTTTTTTTACAGAGCTTCTGCCAAGCCAATTTGGAGCACTATATTGCCAAAGGGATTGTGATCAAGACAATACCTAATACCAACATATAGATAGCTCCAGGCATAGTCCCGATGGGAAATCTTCACACATTGTACAAGAAAATGGCAATGTGTACACCAAGTGGAATGTAACCTTTCACTTGTTTCTCGTCAAAAAATTACTCATCACTGTGCAGGGCCAACGCAACAGTATCGAGTTTTGAACCCAAAATGGTCCAGCAACTCAATCTCACTGAAAACTCACCATCTAGGTTCTAATGCCCTGTATCAATTAACATGTGGCTTGCAACAACTTATCGTTGTTGAAAGCCAAAAAATTCATAATTTATTGCCACGAGTCCGTTATCCTCATTGTAAAATGATAAAGAATCCCCCTTTCCCAAGGCCTACAACAAGCTACCTAAATTTATAGATTTACACTTTCACCTAAATTTGTAGACTTACAGCTTGCCAATAACCCATTTTTGTACTGCAAGAGTCATTTCCTGCCTTGCTACTGTTGCACCAAATTTATACTGCAGGGTGGATTTTGTAACAACTGTGCAAGTCAATGGGTGTGCAATTGTTCACAGTTGCAATTTCATCAAAACTAGCTGCAAAATACCCTGATATTGGGGAAGGATGCTATGGGCCATACCTTTAAAAAGCACTATGGACTCAGCTTACCTCAGGCCAAAATAAAATGTCAGCTCCAGTCAAAAACAATGTCAATGACAGCAATTTACCTTTGGCTGGGAACAAATCAACATTTTAGTACCTGTAATGATACTCCCTCCACAAGGATTACACTACCAGAGCATGCCTGATTTTGAAGGCAATCCTGTAGGGAAAAAATGGATATTAAATTTCCCTGGTACTGGTAATATAAACCTAAATAAGTTAGCTTTATCTGCATTCCCCCAAAGTGTACAACTGGAGGAATATGGACTTTAACTGTGGCAACTGAGTTACTGACTGATCACAAATGCATGAATTCCAATGACTGATGAGCAGGATCCAGTTTGACGAATGAGCTACTGGTAAGCCTTTTATTTCTGTATAGGTAATTGACTGCTGTAAAGATTTATGAAGCAGACTGCATTGAGTGGGAGGAGCAAAGTCATGATTTACAGCGCTCTTCAAATTGAAATGTTGGGTTTCTATTTGTATTTTGAAGAATGCCCCTTGAAGGCTCTTGATTTGTGTTTGACTTCACTTGGAATCCTTCACCATCACAAGCAGATAGCACACTGCTAGCCAATAAATAGAACTGTTGAATACACCAGAACCAGATTGAACCAACAGAACAGACGATGGATCTTTTCTTTTGTGGATTCATTTGTTGGTGTAATTAGAATGTGTACAGGATATGCAATTTATTTGTAATCTGAGTGACTACACTTCAAAAAGTACTTCATTGGCTGTAAAACGCTTTAGGATGTCCGGTGGTCGTGAAAGTCGCTATATAAATGCAAATCTTTCTTTTCTTTTTTTGATGAAAGTTGCCTTTCACTTAACTTCAAATTTCCTGTTAGGGGTCTGCATTTCTCTTGCACAATTTCTTCATGACATCTTCATGCATTTGTATCAGAGTAATTGTCCTAATCCTCTTTAGCAAGATGCATTCCAATCACTTCAGAAGCTCAGATACTCTTAGGAACATAGGACTTGCTAGATGAAAAAAAACCATGGTCCATCTAGTTGGCCTTCTGCCATCCTGTTCATCATATCATACAATAATGGAGCTATTTACTAATCATGGGAATAAATCTCTATCAATTAGGCTGCAATCGACTCAGACATGGTCAGGAAAATCCCTAGTGGTGGAGAGCTTTGGAAACCATAGGTCCAAAGTCTTATGTTCCTCCCAAGCATGCTACATTTACCATGTTATATCTCAAATTACTCATTATACTGTATCCCAAAATATTATCTGAAATAAATTGATCTCTTGTTTCTACAAAAGCAAAATACTGCGGGTGCTGGAATCTGAAGTAAAAACAGAAAATGCTGGAAATACTCAGCAGGTCAGGCAGCATCTGTGGAGAGAGAAACCGAGTTAATGTTTCAGGTCGATGACCCTTCGTCAGAACTTCTTGGGGGGCGGGGTTGCAGTATTAATTAATGAAACAGTTACAGCAGTGAAGAGGGATGATATTATAGAAGGATCATCAAATGAGGCCATATGGGTTGAATTGAAGAACAAAAAAGGGGCGATCACACTGCTGGGAGTGTACTATAGATCCCCAAACAGTCAGAGAGATAAAAGAGCAAATATGTAGGCACATTTCTGAGAAATGCTAAAACTATAGGGCAGGAAAAGTAGGGGATTTCAACTACCCTAATATTAACTGGGATAAAATGAGTTTGAAAAGTATAGAGGGTGTGGAATTCCTAAAATGCATTCAGGAGAACTTTTTTAGCCAGTATGTAACAAGCCCAACAAGGGAGGGGGCGGCTCTGGAATTAGTTTTAGGGACTGAAGCTGAGCAGGTGGAAGGGGTGTCAGTGGGAGAACATTTTGGTGCTAGTGATCATAATTCAGTTAGATTTAGGGTAGTTGTGGAAAAGGACAAAGATAGGCCAGGAATAAAAGTTCTCAATTGGGGAAAAGCCAATTTTGCTAAGCTGAGATGGATTTAGCCAAAGTGGACTGGAAACAGCTACTTGAAGGTAAATCAGTGTCAGAGAAGTAGGGGGCATTCAAGGAGGAGATCGTGAGGGTTCAGAGCAAGTCCCTTAAAGAAAAAGGGTGGGACTAACAAATCTAGAGCCCCCTGGATTTCAAGGGACATACAGGGTCGGATAAAGAAAAAAAAAGGGAGGCTTATGACAGATACCGAGGGCTCAAAACTGCCGAAATTCTAGAAGTATAGAAAGTGCAGGGGTGCAATTAAAAAGGAAATTAGGAAAAGAAAGAGAGAGCATGAAAACATTTTGGCAAGTAAAATCAAGGAAAACACAAAGATGTTTTATAAATACATTAAGAGCAAGAGGATAACTAAAGAAAGTGTAGGGTCTATTAGAGACCATAAAGGTAATGTGTGTGTGTGGAGGCGGAAGACGTGGGTATGGTTCTTAATGAGTACTTTGCGTCTGTTATCACAAAAGAGAGGAACGATGCAGACATTGCAATCAGGGAGGAGGACTGTGAAATATTAGATGAAATAAACATAGTAAGAGAGGAAGTATTAAGGGGTTTAGCAGCTTTGAAAGTGAATAAATCCACAGGCCCAGATGAAATGTATCTCAGGCTGTTGAGAAGCAAATGAGGAAATAGCAGAGGCTCTGACCATCATTTTCCAATCCTCTCTGGCTACAGGTGTGGTACTGGAGGACTGCTAACATTGTACCTTTGTTTAAAAAGGGATAAAGGGACAGACCGGGTAGGTACAGACCAGTCAGCCTAAACTTGGTGTTGGGAAAATTATTGGAAAAAATTCTGAGGGACAGGATAAACCTTCATTTAGAAAGACTCAGAATAATCAAGGACAGTCAGCATGGATTTGTTAAGAGGTGGTCGTGTCTTACTAAATTCATTGAATTTTTTAAGGAGATAACAAGGTGGGTTGATGAGGGTAGTGCATTTGATATAGTGTGTATGGATTTTAGCAAGGCTTTTGATAAGTTTCCACATGGCAGACTGGTCATGAAAGTAAAAGCCCATGGGATCCAGAGCAAAGTGGCAAGTTGGATCCAAAATTGGCTCGGAGGCAGGAAGCAAAGGGTAATGGTTGATTGGTGTTTTTGTGACTGGAAGGCTGTAACCAGTAAGGTTCTGCAGGGCTCAATACTAGGTCCCTTGCTTTTTGGTGGTATATATCAATGATTTAGACTTGAATGTAGGGGGTATGATTAAGAAATTTGCAGATGATACTAATATTGGCTATGTGGTTGATAATGAAGAAGAAAGCTGTAGACTGCAGGAAGATATCAATGAACTGGTCAGGTGGCAGGACAGTGGCAAATGGAATTCAATCTGGAGAAGTGTGAGGCAAGGGAATACACAGTAAATGGTAGGACATTGAGAAGTGTAGAGGAACAAAGGGAGCTTGGAGTACATGTCTACAGATCCTTGAAGGTAGCAGGCCAGATAGCTAAAGTGGTTAAGAAGGCATACGGAATACTTGCCTCTATTAGACGAGGCATTGAATACAAGAGCAGGGAGGTTATGCTTGAATTATCATTTGAATTGGGCCATCATCCCTTTTGTCTCTCTAATCTCTTTTGTCTTCCAATCTATGACAGCCTTCCCTTTTGTTCTTTCTTCCCCTCCCCCTTTCAATGCTTGTTAAGAATGTGTTCGAACACTCTCCAGTTCTGATAAAGGGTCGTCGACCTGAAACTTTAACTCTGCTTCCTCTCCACAGATGCTGCTTGACCTGCTGAGATTTCCAGCACTTTCTGTTTTTATTCCAGATTCCAGCAGCCGCAGTATTTTGCTTTTGTGTTGTAACGGAGATTGCTTCTTCACAGGATTCCTTGTATGGATCATGTACATTTCTGGCACAATTAGATCCAGTTAAATAAATGTAGGTTTCATTTCTGGCAAAAATGTCACAGATGTTCAAGCATTAACAACCCAAGTGAAGAAAGACTGAATCGCCAATAAAGACAAAGAAAGTAAATAATTATGGTGTTAGCCAGATTTGATTTTTCTGTGGGGGCAGGGCGGGGGGGAGGGGGGAGGGGGCAAGAAATGAGAGCATATACAAGGTAGTAAGGTTAGGGAAGCACAGAGTGTTCTGCTTTCTCTTCCCTTTCCCCAATGGACGCTCAGTTGATTCGAATGACTTGGCTTCATTTCCACTCGCAAACTGCGAGTCACACTTCCAATACAAGATAACTAATGAAGAATGACTCATGAAAAATTCCCAAAATTTAGACCGCTCACAACTTTAGAAGTCCTAGTATTCCAAACAGAGAGCAAGTCCTTTTAACTGAAGAGGAAAGACAATTACATATTGGAGCAATGCAATACTGCTCTTCGCCAAATCCTCACTCCCTTGGGGCTCCTTACACTGTTCTGTTGCTTTGCATTGGATGGCTGACAGAACCTCTACAAGTAACATAAACCAGAGAGAAACAAGCTTTGGCACAGAGCGGAAAGACTGTTGCTGTGACTTATTAGGCAAACAATATTATTAGAACATGGAAGTGACTGCAGTGGAAAATTCCACAAAAATAAAAACAGAGCCAAGAAACCAGGTAGTCACTGCTGTGGAAAAATTTATATGCCGTAATAGGATTATTATGAAAATCAGGTAGCCCTAACAGAATTATTGCTGTAGGGAAATTGCACATCTTTAATCCATTATCAGGCATACACACACAGGGTAGAAGCAATTCACTGGTTTATTTTTTATCTGCATCAGAGAAATCCATGTTTCATATGACACGTGACCAATAATGGAGATTGCTTTTCATCACAATCAAATCATCACTGCACTACTTTTAAAGAAAGAATGCATTTATATAGCACTTGACAGACCTCAGGAAGTTCCACAGTGCTTCACAGCTACTGAAGTATTTTTGAAGTGTATTCACCGTCATAATGATAGAACCATACAGCATAGAAGGAAGCCATTCGGCACATCATGCCTAGTCTTTGAAAGGTATTGAATTAATCCCACTGCCCTGCAAATGTTACCTTTCAAGTAATGATCCAAATCCCTCATGAAAGTTACTTTTGAATTTGTGCCTACCACCCTTTCAGGCAGTGCATTCCAGATCATGATAACTTGCTCTGTAAAACATTTTTTCCTCATGTCATCTCTGGTTCTTTTGCCAATTGGCTTAAATGTGTGTCCTCTGGTTACTATCCTTTCTGCCAATGGAAACAGTTGCTCCTAATTTTCTCTAACAATATCCTTAAAAATTTTGATCAAATCTCCCCTTAACCTTCTCTGCTCCAAGGAGAACAACCCTAGTTTCGCCAGTTATAGAATCATAGAAATTTACAGCACGGAGGAGGCCATTTCTGCCCATCGTGTCTGCGCCAGCTGACCAAGAGCTATCCAGCCTAATCCCACTTTCCAGTAGCCCTGTAGGTTACGGCACTTAACGTGCACATCCAAGTATCTTTTAAATGTGGTGAGGGTTTCTGCCTCTACCACCCTATCAGACAGTGAGTTCCAGACCCCCACCACTCTCTGGGTGAAGACATTTCCCCTCATATCTCCTCTAAACCCCCAATTACTTTAAATCTATGCCCCCTGGTTGTTGACCCCTCTGCCAAGGGAAACAGGTCCTTCCTATCCACTCTATCCAGGTCCCTCATAATTTTATACACCTCAATCAGGCCTCCCCATAGTCTCCTCTGTTCCAAAGAAAACAGACCCAGCATCTCCAATCTTTCCTCACAGCCAAAATTCTCCAGTCCAGGCAACATTCTTGTAAATCTCCTCTGCACCCTTTCCAGTGCAATCACATATTTCCTGTGGTGGCCAGAACTGCACACAGTACTCCAGGTTATGGCCAAACCAATGTTTTATACCATTCAAACATAACCTCCTTGCTCTTGTATTCCATGCCTAGACTAATAAAGGCAAGTATTCCATATGCTTTCTTAACCACCTTATCTACATGGTCTGCTACCTTTAGGGATCTGTGGACCTACACTCCAAGGTCATTTTGTTCCTCTACACTTTTCAGTGTCATACCACTTAATTCCCCTGCCTTGTTAAACCTTCCCAAATGCATTACCTCACACTTATCCGGATTGAATTCCATTTGCCACTGTTCTGCCCACCTGACCAGTATATTGATATTTTCCTGCAGTCTGCAACTTTCTTCTTCATTATCAACCACACAGCCTATTTTAGTGTCATCTATCCCCAACATTTAAGTCCAAGTCATTGATATACTACAAAATGCAAGGGACCCAGCACTGAGCCCTGCGGAACCCCACTGGATACAGCCTTCCAGTCACAAAAACACACATCAATCATTACCCTTTGCTTCCTGCCTCCGAGCCAATTTTGGATCCAACTTGCTATGGATCCCATGGGCTATTACTTTCGTAATCAGTCTGGCTTGTGGGACCTTATCAAAAACTTTGCTAAAATCCATATACACTACATCATATGCACTGCCCTCATCGACCCTCCTGGTTACCTCCTCGAAAAATTCAATCAGGTTAGTCAGATACGACCTTCCCTTAACAAATCCATGCTGATTGTCCTTGATTAATCCATGTCTTTCCAAATGAAGATTTATCCTGTCCCTCAGGGTTTTGTCCAATAATTTTCCCACCACCGAGGTTAGGCTGACTGGCCTGTAATTACTCGGTCTATCTCTTTCTCCTTTTTTAAACAAATATGCCACATTAGCAGTCCTCCAGTCCTCTGGCACCACATCTGTAGCCAGAGAGGATTGGAAAATGATAGTCAGAGCTCCTCTGCTATTTCCTCTTTTGCTTCATAGTCTCTCCTCATAACTCAAGTCTTTCATCACTGGTACCATTCTAGTAAATCTCCTCTGCATTCTCTCCAAGGCCTTGACATCGTTTCAAAAGTGTGATGAAAAGAACTGGCCACACTACTCCAGCTGGGACCTAACCAGTGTTTGATAAAGTTTTAGCATAACTTCCTTGCTTTTGGACTCAATGCCTCTATTTATAAAGCCATAGATTCTTTACAGCTTTTTAACAGCCTGATCAACTTGTCCTGCCAACTTGTGTATCGACACCCAGGTCTCTGACCCTGCACCACCTTTAAAATTGTAATTTATATTGCCCCCCCCCCCCCCCCCCTTAGTCTTCCTTACAAAATGCATCACTTCACATTTCTCTGCATTAAATTTCATCTGCCATGTGTCTGCCCATTTCACCAGTCTGTCTATGTCCTCCTGAAGTCTGTTACTATCCTCCTCACTGTTTATTACATTTCTGAGTTTTGTATCATTTTCAAACCTTAAAATTATACTCTGTACATCCAAGTCCAGGTCATTAATATACATTAAAAAAGTAGTAGTCCCAATACCGACCACTGGGGGACACCTCGGCACACTTACCTCCAGTCTAAAAAACAACCGTTCACCACTACTCTCTGCTTTCTGTCCCAGAGCCAATTGGGGGAATGGGGGAGGAATGCTAGGATGGGGTCGGGAAACCCACCAGAACGGATTTTCTTTCCCGCAGGCCCTGCCAAGTTTAATGGCAGGGTTGGGTGGGAGGTTAAAGAGTTTTTAAAAAAAAGCTGAATCCCAACTCTGACATGCCTCCAACACGACCACTTTAACGGGGGTGGGCAGCCAACCTGCTGCCCATTTAAATATGGTGTCTGGCTGGCTGCGGGTGGGGGAGGGATCTGAGGGGGTGGCCAGAGGCTGGGGGAGATGGATGGGTGGTCGGGACCCAGGGGACGATCGGGACCGGAGGGGGAGGCCAGTTCGGTGATCGGGGGCCGAAGGTTGGCGAGGGAGATCGGAGGCCTCATCAGTTGGCCTGGGGGGGGGGGGGGGGGGGGTGAAGAGGGTGGTTGGTGGTGGCAGGGACACTGGTTCCAGGAGGTAAGCGGAAAGGCACGTACCTCCTGGATGCAGCAGACCTTGCCTTCCACTGGCTAGTGAGCTCCCTGAGGCCCAGGAAACCTGACCATTGTTAAATTTGCATCCCAGCCTCATTATAATATTTAAATGGGCGGCAGGTTGGCTGCCCACCCCTGTTAAAGTGGTCGTGTTGGAGTTGGAATTCAGCTTTTTTTTTTAAACTCTTTAACCTCCCACCCAACCCATCCATTTTTTGGGGTTAAAATTCCCTCCGGTGCCAGCCTACATTATGTGCTCAAGTCTCTGGAGTGGAACACACAATCTTCTGATTCAGAGGCGAGAGTGTGATGACTGACACCTTTCAGTACAGAAAGTCAGGGCAGTGGAAGGAGGAGTTTGAATTCCATTGCTCCAATTTGTTTATTCTCCCCTTCTCCTTCTCTCTTGAATTCATAAGAACATAAGAAATAGGAGCAGGAGTAGGCCATACGGCCCCTCGAGCCTGCTCCGCCATTTAATACGATCATGGACTCAGGTCCACTTCCCTGCCCGCTCCCCCATAACCCCTTAATCTCTTATCAGTTAAGAAACTGTCTATCTCTGTCTTAACTTTATTCAATGTCCAGGCTTCCACAGCTCTCTGAGGCAGCGAATTCCACAGATTTACAACTCTCAGAGAAGAAATTCCTCCTCATCTCAGTTTTAAATGGGCGGCCCCGTATTCTAAGATTATGCCCCTTAGTTCTAGTCTCCCCTATCAGTGGAAACATCCTCTCTGCATCCACCTTGTCAAGCCCCTTCATAATCTTATATGTTTCGATAAAATCATCTCTCATTCTTCTAAATTCAAATGAGTAGAGGCCCAACCTCCTCAATCTTTCCTCATAAGTCAACCCCCTCATCCCCGGAATCAACCTAGTGAACCCTCTCTGAACTGACTCCAAAGCAAGTATATCCTTTCTTAAATATGGAAACCAAAACTGCACGCAGTATTCCAGGTGTGGCCTCACCAATACCCTGTATAACTAACAAGACTTCCTTGCTTTTATACTCCATCCCCTTCGCAATAAAGGCCAAGATTTCATTGGCCTTCCTGATCACTTGCTGTACCTGCATACTAACCTTTTGTGTTTCATGCACAAGTACCCCAAGGTCCCGCTGTACTGCAGCATTTTGCATGTTGGGGGTGGATTTCTGTAAATGACCATGTAGATTGGAGCACAAAGTTACAAAGGGACATAAACAGATTAAGTGAGTGAGCAAAATAGTGGCGGATAGAGTTCAATGTGGGGAATATTTTCTGCAATATTTTCTGTGGAGGAGCAAAGGGATTTGGGTGTCTTTGTACACAAATCACTAAAGGAGTGCTCAGGTACAAAAAGTAATCAAAAACGCTAATGGAATGTTGGGGCTAGAAAACAAAGGAAGGAAGTTATGCTTCAGTTGTACAGAGCCTTAGTCAGACCCCATCTGGAGCATTGCGTTCAGTCTGGGCACTGCACCTCAGGAATGATGTACTGTCCTTGGAGGGGATACAGCACAAATTCACCAGAACGATACTGGGGCTTAACAGGCTAAATTATGAGAACAGGCTGCATTAACTTGATTGTATTCCCTTGTGTTTAACAAGTTTAGGGTGATCTAACTGAGGTCTTTAAAATGTTAAAGGTATTCGATAGGGTAGATACAGGGAAACTTGTTCATCTCGTGAGGGAATCCGGAACAAGGGGGCACAATTTTAAAATTAGAGCTAGACCATTTGGAGTGAAATTAGGAAGCACTTCACACAAAGGGTAGTGGAAATCCCCCTGAAAGCTGTGGATGCTGGGTCAATTGAAATTTTTAAGACTGAGATCAATAAATTATTTTCGGCAAGGGATATGGATCAATGGTAGGAAATTGGAGTAGGTGCACAGATTAGGCATGATCTGATTGAATAGTAGAAAGAACTCGAAGGACTGAATGGCCTACTCCTGTTCCTATGTTTAGGAGAAAAGATTTAAAAAAATGAAAAGACCAAATAAGAAATGCTGACCACCCGAGTTATTTTGTGTTTTTTTTGCATATCTATTGATATAACTATTCTAGCGCTCAGTTCACTGTGTAGACTCCTTTAATCTGATACACAATGGTGTTGCAGTTGTCCAATGACTATCTTTTGGGTTAATGATAGGATCTTGGAAGTTCTTTCAAACAGGTTCGCTTTTTGTTTGCCAATTATTGTCCCCAGTGAATAGTAAGGTCTTTCAATTCAATATTTGGTTTGTCTGAGGAACTGATGTGGGCAACTCATCAGGAGCTGACATAATGCAGGGAACTAGTTGGGAGATGGAAGTTTGCCAAGAAAAGTTATTCCTGATCAGTGGAAAACCTCAATTGTTTGGGCCCCTTTTTTCAGGGAAGTGAAAAACAGTTTGAATCTGTAGAAGAGAGGCAATTGTTTTGAGACTAGACAGAATGGTTCACAGCAATGGGCGCCAGAATATTGAATGTTCTTTTACAGTGCACTGATGATTTGACTGAACTACCTCCCATTCTCTGCGAATACATTAAGGAAAGGGAGGAGCCCAGTTACTTCTTCCGCCTTTGTGAAAGAGGGCCTGATGTTAATAGCTGCGTGGAAAATGTTCGAAAACAACACAATAAACGATCTCCTGTGGGTCAGCTACATGCCACTGCCAGTGTTTAGGATTGATGGGGATGGATGGCTTCCCTAATGGTGTTTTCTAAGTGCTGGAGGTGCAGCCTTGTCACAGCAGAGGAGACTGAATGCTCCCATGATCAAACCGTTGTTTGTTCAGAAGGCTCTTTAAAGGAATACGTAGCATCAGCATAAAAACACAAAGCTCAGTGAGATACCTGAATGACATAAACAACATCATGGAACAACGAAGACCGCAGCTGTTCCAGGCCGTCTGACAAATCCAGTCTTTACAGACCAAAAAACACGGTGAGGGTTCATTAGGGAGGGAGGGCAAGTTGTCAAAATACTTTCTGCAATATTCATGAAGACAGGCATGAGCTGTTCAAAAGAACCTTCAGAAAAGGCTAATTACTAACTAGAAGCTGAGCATACTCAGATACGCATGCCCCACACCCACCCCACCCCACCATACCATACCCTCACAAATACACAGCGCAGCCAGACATGGCAGAGACTGAGTTATAATTAGTCATTAAAAATAATTAAGAACAGGCTGCTCTAATCTAACACTGCATTGAATAAAAACACTGAAGGGAAGGTTGCATTCACAGCCTGATAATTCAGTTTGAACTACAAAGGATGGATTTGCTTGATCACCATTACATTTATACATAAATACTGTGGCTACAAGAGCAGGTCAGATGCTGGGTATTCTATGGTGTTTTGACTCACCTCCTGACTCCCTAAAGCCTTTCCACCATCTACAAGGCACAAGTCAGGAGTGTGATGGAATACTCTCCACTTGCCTGGATGAGTGCAGCTCCAACAAAACTCAAGAAGCTCGACACTATCCAGGACAAAGCAGCCCTCTTCATTGGCACCCCATCCACCACCTTAAACATTCACTCCCTCCACCACCGGCATCCCATGGCTGCAGTGTGTACCAGCTACAAGATGTACTGCAGCAACTCACCAAGGCTTCTTTGGCAGCACCTCCCAAAGCCACGAGCACTACCACCTAGAAGGACAAGGGCAGTAGGCGCATGGAAACACCACCATCTCCACGTTTCCCTCCAAGTCACACTGTGGGAGTACCTTCACCACACGGACTGCAGTGGTTCAAGAAGGTGACTCACTACCACCTTCTTAAGGCAATTAAGAATGGGCAATAAATGCTGGCTTCACCAGCGAAGCCCGCATCCCAGGAACGAACGACAAAAAACATTCAAAATAAGGCTCCTGAGGGCAATGGGGAAGCTATTACCAAAACATAAAAAATCCTCCCCCCCACCTCTATTCCCTTTGCTGCTGCTAAACGGTTGGACTCTCTGACCCATAAACGTCTATCAGTGTTACCAAGATTACTCGCCATTATCAGGTCACAAGCAGCACACTTTCCAAGGTAGTTTTAATCCCACTGCTGATCTGCCTTCTCCCCACCAGTCCCTTTTCTCCAAGTAGAAGTTGTACTGCAGCTGCAACTAAACAACCATTATTCCAGCTAAATCTTTCTGCCCCAGATGCTCCTGAAATGTTGCGAATCACACAGGAGACTTTTGGAACAGGGTGGGTTTTTATATTCTTTAGACACAGGTTCACTGTAGTACAGTCTTGAAACATATATCAAAAGGTCTGAAATACACTCCGCCAGAGACTGGTAACATGAAACTCGCACTGGTCCAGGTGTGCAATGTCTTTTCTGGATGACAGATGCCTGATCATTTCAGTCCTTTCATGGTATTCTTTCACTAGCCTAGTGCACCTCCTGGTGGCTAATGAAGTGAACAGCATTTGTCAAGGTACTCGGGATTTTTGTGCAAAGTAAAAACAAAAGTAAAGAATATACCTTTAAATACATAAATTAGTTATCCAAATGTGTCTATTGTACAAACATAACTCACAAAGCTCTGTGAGTTGTAGCCTGACTAGTGCTGCATTGGAGTGACTGTACAAAGTGGGATAAAATGGAACCAATCCAGGGTCCCAAGAAAATGGCTAACAATTCTTTGTACTCCCCCAACCACTCCATGGATAAATGCATGGTGTAGTGTGACACAGACCAGGGAACATCTCAATTTAGAACCCTGGTTTGCAATCAGTCAACCAAGTGCCGGTAGCCGGTAGGGGCTACCAATTGGCCTCAACATCAGTGTACTAAGGGGGGTGGATTTAACCAGAATTCTTTTTTAAAAATATGTTCACTGGATGCTGAGAGAACAAGCACTGTCTTACTCTTGCAGCCACGGTGTTATCGCTGGTCAATTAAGCTTTTGGTCAACGGTAATCCCCAAGATGTTGATGGTGGGGAATTGGCAAAGGTCAATGGGAGGTGGTTGTTTTTGTTTTAATCTATTCTACCGCTATCCAATGATCCTTGATGAAAAATGTGCACGTTTCAGCATCAGGCGAGAAGAAGATTGGCTTGCTTGTGTAAAGCTCTTCACAGTCAACTACTAGGCTGCTACAAGAACAGGCAATTCAGCGGAGTACTGGAGGGCTGCCAATGCTTATGGAACTATATCATAAGATCAGTCATCATCTTTAAGAGAGGAGAGAGAAAACTGGCTGGGGGAGGGAACAAAGTTACTAACACTTCATAGAAAAGTACAGCTCATTGAGTCTGCACAGCTCTTTTGAAGAGCAATCCAGTTAGTCCCATTCCCCCATATCCCTGCAATCTTTTCTCCTTCAAGTATTTATCCAATTCCCTTTTGTAAGTTACTATTGAAGCTGTATCCACCACCCTTATCAGGCAGTGTATTCAAGCTCCTAACCACTCGTTGCATAAAAAGGTTTTTTCCTCATAACTCCTCTGGTTCTTTTGCTAATCACCTTAAATCTGTGCCCTCTCGTTATCGATCCTTCAGCAATTGGAAATAGTTTCTCCTTATTTACTCTATCTAAACCCTTCATGATTTTACTGACTATGATCTAACCCAGATTTACTTGTGTTTTTTGGTGCCCTGACAATGAGTTCACTTTGCCAATAGTAAACTTTTTGGTCTTTTCTTTGCTCTAGATTTGTTGCCTGTTGTATTTTAAATGTCAGCCTTGGATCAATGGTAGCAACTCTTGCTTCTTTCCTTTTTCTTTCTTAAATCACTGTCTATGCCCTTCAAGATTATCTTCAATCTTTCTATCCAAGGCCTTGATAAATAACGGAACAGAAAGAACAACTTGCATTGATATCTTGTTTTAATATAGAAAAAAATCCTCAGATGCTTCACAGTGGCTTAAGGAAAAAGAAATAGACGTGATATAAGAAGGATATATTAAGAGTGATGGCTAAAAGCTTGGTCAAAGAGGCTGTTTTGAGGAGAGGAAGAGCGAGAGTTTTGGGGAGGGAATTGAAGAGTGTGAACCTAGGCAGCTGATGCCCAGGCTGCCAATGGTGGAACAAAGGCAACAGGAATGCACAAGAGGCTGGAGTTAGGAATGGGGAGTTTTGGGTTGGAGGTAATAGCAATGGAAGATATTAAACAGATAGGGAGCAGGAGCAGGAGGCATGGGCAATTTAAAAACTAGGAGAATAATTCTAAGTTTGAGGTATGTTGAGAGCCAATGGATAAGCCCAAGTTTATGGATCAGTGAAAACAGAGCTGATCAGTAAGCAGAACGAGATATAGAAACATAGAAACATAGAAAATAGGTGCAGGATTAGGCCATTTGGCCCTTCGAGCCTGCACCACCATTCAATAAAATCATGGCTGATCATTCACCGAGTACCCCTTTTGTGGTGTATGTAGCACACAAATCACTGACTCCACATGGTCTGGTGTAAATCTAACTGCTGTGACCTTCGTCCTTTATTGTTCAGCTCCAGAGTGCCTCCCAGGTGTGTTGGTCAGCCTTATATAGCCTTTGTTACAGGTACTACCAGGGTTTCCCACCACAGCACCCTCTGCGGTGTGGCATAGTACTTACAATATATTTAAGGTACTGGGACGATACACACATCATTACATAACATCACACTTGTCCAACGGAAGGCAGGTGGGTATAGACAGTGCGTTAGTATGGTACATATTATCTGGTACATTAACTGGTTATTGACTGGTAGCGGAACCTTGATTTCCTTGTTAGCCGTTATCATTAATTGTACTTCATCCATTATTTTACACAAATACAGTGGCCATTCAGCATAAAAAAAGTAATTCTTATTATAAATTCACTATCTCACATTAACATAGCTCATTTTAGACTCGCTCTGCCAAACAGAAGTCCTTTGTGGGGACCACCTCTTTGTAAGGCCCTTTTAAGACTCCCAGGTGCATTTCCTCTTTAAGGCACCATCTTTGATGCAGGAGGATTCCACGAGGCTTCTCCTTGGGCGCCGCCATCTTTGATGTTCTGCAGCTCCGACACGATGCCGCCGCCATCTTCTTCTCCGCCGCTCCGGATGCCCTCCGCCGTCACAGCCTCCGCTCCCCTCCGCTGCCACTTGACTTGCCACCTCTCCTGCGGCCGTCGTGGCCTCTCCAGTGGCCGCACTTGCCGCGTCCCCCGCGGCCTCCGTAGCGGCCTCCCCTGCGGCTGCCATGGCCGCTGACCGACGCTACCAGCTCCTCTGTGGGGCCCGCCCAATGGCCTCTTCCTCTGTGGGGCCCTTCCAAACCGCCGGCCCCTGGATCCCTCAGCACCCCGCTCGCAGCGCCCCGCCGGCTCAACCCCCATCCCCCCTTAGGCCCCTCTGTGCAGGGCTGCTTGCCTGTGGGGGCTGGGGCTGCAGGGTCTCTGTGTGAGATCTGGGGCTTGCCTGTGGGGATTAAGGCTGCAGGATCTCTGTGTGAGGTCCGGGCCTGGGACTTGCCTGTGGGTGGATTGAGGCTGCAGCTCCAGCTCGGTCAGCGCTGCTCGCTGGGGACCCGGGGCACGGTAGCACCCTGGGGAGCAGCAGCCTGTGGAGGAATGAAGTCTTCCCAGCTCCCACGGACCTTCCCCATCCACCTCCGGCCGAGGAGTGTCGGCCCATCGCCTGCAATGACCCACAAAGGTAAAGCGTGCGTCTCGTCCCCGAGAGATACCTGCACCATCGCTCTGCCGAGAACAGGTATTAGTTCCCTGGTGTAGTACTCGAGTCTTTCCGTAAAGGCCGCCCAATCATTGCCCACGGTAAAATCCTTTAGCGAGTCCAGAGTAGCCATGGTTGCGTGGAGTTCGTCCGCTTCCTCGTTGCCAATGTGGTGTATGTAGCACACAAATCACTGACTCCACACGGTCTGGTGTAAATCTAACTGCTGTGACCTTCGTCCTTTATTGTTCAGCTCCAGAGTGCCTCCCAGGTGTGGTGGTCAGCCTTATATCGCCTTTGTTACAGGTACTACCAGGATTTCCCACCGCAGCGCCCTCTGTGGTGTGGCATAGTACTTACAATACATTTAAGGTACTGGGACGATACACACATCATCACATAACACTTTTCCTGCTTTTTCTCCATACCCCTTGATCCCTTTAGCCATAAGGGCTGTATCTAACTCCCTCTTAGATATATACAACGAACTGGCATCAACAACTCTCTGCGGTAGAGAATTCCACAGGTTAACAACTCTGAGTGAAGAAGTTTCTCCTCATCTCAGTCCTAAATGGCTTACCTTTTATCCTTAGACTGTGTCTCCTGGTTCTGGACTTCCTCAACATCGGGAACATTCTTCCTGCATCTAACCTGTCAAGTCCCGTCAGAATTTTATATGTTTCTATGAGATCTCCTCTCATCCTTCTAAACTCCAGTGAATACAAGCCCAGTCGATCCAGTCTCTCCTCATATGTCCATCCTGCCATCCCGGGAATCAGTCTGGTGAACCTTCGCTGCACTCCCTCAATAGCAAGAACATCCTTCCTCAGATTAGGAGACCAAAACTGAACACAATATTTCAGGTGAGGCCTTACTAAGGCCCTGTACAACTGCAGTAAGACCTCCCTGCTCCTATACTCAAATCCCCTAGCTATAAAGGCCAACATGCCATTTGCCTTCTTCACCGCCTGCTGTACCTGCATGCCAACTTTCAATCACTGATGTACCATGACACCTAGGTCTCGTTGCACCTCCCCTTTTCCTAATCTGCCGCCATTCAGATAATATTCTGCCTTCATGTTTTTGCCACCAAAGTGGATAACCTCACATTTATCCACATTATACTTCATCTGCCATGCATTTGCCCACTCACCTAACCTGTCCAAGTCACACTGCAGCCTCTTAGCAGCCCCCTCACAGCTCACACCGCCATCCAGTTTAGTGTCATCTGCAAACTTGGAGATATTACACTCAATTCCTTCATCTAAATCATTGATGTATACTGTAAATAGCTGGGGTCCCAGCACTGAGCCCTGCGGCACCTCACTAGTCACTGCCTGCCATTCTGAAAAGGACCCGTTTATCCCGACTCTCTGCTTCCTGTCTGCCAACCAGTTCTCTATCCACGTCAATACACTACCCCCATACCATGTGCTTTAATTTTGCACACCAATCTCTTGTGTGGGACCTTGTCAAAAGCCTTTTGAAAGTCCAAATACACCACATCCACTGGTTCTCCCTTATCCACTCTACTAGTTACGTCCTCAAAAAATTCTAGAAGATTTGTCAAGCATGATTTCCCTTTCATAAATCCATGCTGACTTGGACCGATCCTGTCACTGCTTTCCAAATGCGCTGCTATTTCATCTTTAATAATTGATTCCAACATTTTCCCCACTACTGATGTCAGGCTAACCAGTCTATAATTCCCCGTTTTCTCTCTCCCTCCTTTGTTAAAAAGTGGTGTTGCATTAGCCACCCTCCAGTCCATAGGAACTGATCCAGAGTCGATAGACTGTTGGAAAATGATCACCAATGCATCCACTATTTCTAGGGCCACTTCCTTAATTACACAGGACTATTAGGCCCTGGGGATTTATCGGCCTTCAATCCCATCAATTTCCCTAACACAATTTCAGTTCCTCCTTCTCACTCGACCCTCGGTCCCCTAGTATTTCCGGAACGTTATTTGTGTCTTCCTTCCTGAAGACAGAACCAAAGTATTTGTTCAACTGGTCTGCCATTTCTTTGTTCCCCATTATAAATTTACCTGATTCTGACTGCAAGGGACCTACGTTTGTCTTCACTAATGGACAGAGTTTTGGCTGAGCTGAAATTTATGAAGGATGGGAGGCTAGAGAGCAGAACATTGGAACAGTCATGTCTTCAGGTGACAAAGATATGAATGGAGTTAGGCTGAGGTAGGGCGGATGTGGATGATGTTTCAGAGGTGGAAGTACGAGGTCGTTATGTTGGTAAGGATATGGGGCCAGAAGCTCAGCTCAGGCTCATAATTGTGAACAGTTTGGTTCAGCCTGAGACAGTTGGTGGGAGCAGGATGGAGTCAGTGGAGAGCATATGGGGGTCTGAAAACAACAGTTTTGGTCTTCCCAGTGCTTCGGCTGGATGTTGGGCAAGCAGCTTGAGATCATAGAGGCACTGCAGGGGGTGAGACAGGTGAGTTGGGCTGGGTGTCAGTGTACATGTGGAAGTTGCTCCCATGTTTGCTGATGAGGTTGCCAGGAGGCAGCATACAGATGACAAGGAGGAGGGGGCCAAGGAGTGGCAATATGAGGGTGGAGAGCGAAGCATTGGAAGAGTTACTCTGGCTAAAATCTGACAGAGCTCTGGTTCGGATTGGATAGGGAAGAGTGCAACAAAGTAAGGGTAGTTCTCTTCAGCTAAACTGCAAAGAAGAGTTAGAGGATGGTGTGATCGACTGTGTCAACGATTGTGAAGAGGTCAAGAAGGATGAGAAGGAATAATGAACCATAGTCACAGTCAGAGGATGTCAGTCTTGATCATGGTTAGGGCCGTTTTAGTTGTGTAGGAAGCCGCAACGGTAGGAATGACATGCCCTGCTGGCACCTTCAATTATGCTCTGCGATGGGATGTGGAGATGACAGTGTGATGATATAAATTTAAACATTTACTTTTGTACTTTTCACTGGACTTTCAGCCCATCATTTGTATCAAAATAGAGATTGAAGCATCCACTTAAAAACACAAATTCGTTTTTGTGGCCAATTGCGATTTTCAGACCACTCATTTTATGCCCGTTTTTAAAAAAACGATTATGAAAATCACAGATCCACAAAGAGACATGTACCATGGATGGAATGCAAACTCTTTGATTCTTTCATATTTAGAAACAAAAATAATTGAAATCAGATTTGTGACCCCAGTTTGACCTATGCAGAATGGTTCTGCTTGGTCAAAGTATCACTGGATTGTGTGTGGGGTGGGGGGGCGAGGTGCCAGTGCTGCTAATAGCAACCTCTTATTTATCAAACCATTTTCTAAGAGATGAAATATATTCTGCAGTCACCCTTCCCTATCCATATAACCCCCTCCAACTTCCCTTCTGAAATCTCCGTTCCTCTGACTCTGGCCCCTTTGGTGGCTACAATTGACGGCTCTGCCTTTAGCTGCCTGGGCCCCATGCCTGGAATCCCCTCCCTAAGCTCCTCTGCCTCTCCACCTTCATCTCCTCCTGTAAGACCATCCAATAAAACCCACCTCTTTGACAAAGCGTTTGGTCATCCTTTCTAATATCTCCTTTGGTTTGGTGTCTATATTCTTGATTATTCCTCTACAAAGTGTCTTGGGGTGTTTGTCCACCTTAAAGGGTGCAATGTAAGTTGTTATTGTTGAATAAAATTGTGGTATTTTGAGTTGTATTAGCAGCCAAGAGTAAAACTGGAGAGCAGCAGACAGCAAATCAGCTCTCATTCTGGCTCAAATACAGGATGGACTTTGTGTTAATTGTGCATCGTAGTAGATCCTAGAATCATGCTGATGTTTTAGAATGAAAGCACTATCGGCCCTACCACACAACATGTTGAACAGGAATATAGTTTCTGGCCTGCAGTACAATTAAATGGTTTTTGTAAAGTTCTTGTTTCCTGAAATGGTTCCATCAACTATTTTTTTTAAGCAGCCTGGCTGATTGCTGATATCCTGAAGAACATATTCCTATTTATCGATGAGGACAAATAAGTTTCCAATGTGCAAAACTAGAATGGACACAAACAAGGCACAATCTCACAGCCTTGGCCTCTGTTATAGGAGTTGCCACAGGCACAGGGTAGCCATCTGTATTTTTAAGCTTTAAAGCTGATTAGATGCTCTTTCCATGCAATTGAAGATGCACTGTGAAAAACTGTATTATTGATGAAACCCTGGAGGTATTCTGCAGTATCTAACATAGCTCAAACACTATAGCCCCACAGTGAATGTCTTTTGTGTCACTATTTACAATAACAAGAGCTGCTTTAGTTCACTTTGTGCTATCTGCATCCTCATGTCGTTAAAGCTCACTGTTACTCTAGTTGAGCAGGGCTGGCTAGCTGCCTTTAAACTCCATGAAAACAATACCGGTTATTCAGATTTGAAATATTTTGGCATACAAAAAGAATCCCACGCTATAAAGTGTCCTCATTTTCATCATGCAGGAATGATTTGACTTGTACCAATGGTGCGATTTGTGGAGCGATATCCACAAACGAATGTGAAAATAGTGTTGGTTCAAACTCAATTTGAGACAGATGGACCCAACTGACAATGCCCTCTGGAGATAGCCCAACATATGTGACAACAAATTATCCCCATCAATGCTGAACTGACAATTTGCTTCAGGCGGGATTAATGAATTAAACAAAGTGCATCCCACGAGCTGTTGGCAGTCTCCAAATACTTGAATGGAATTTTGTTTAGGAGCCGCAGAACCAAACAAACAAGCAGCAGAGCAGCATATGAAGCCCACAGGTCCCCCTTTGGGTGTAACTCCTCTGGAAGTGTGTGTATGTTTCTACACATTTCATATCAAGGTCTCTCTGCTCTAAAACCATTTCCCGAGACATCAGTAACTAAATGGAACAGATCAGAAATAATGCCACAGAAGGTTTTCTTCACCTGGTTTCTTTAGATCAGGATAGATGCAGCATCCCAGAGCATCACCTCCAGTTCCAAAAGCACTCAACTTCAGATTCTCAAGATTACATAGAATGCAATGATATGGAGAGGAAGGCTACAGCTTTAGCTTTCTGGATAGGACAGAGTGCATCAAATGAAAATACTGTCACAATGGAAATGCAAGATAAAAAACTGGACTAAAATCAAACAGTTTACCTACAATCGTACAACACCACATCCCTTTGGAAAAAAGAGCTCTTATGCTGCCGGCAACTTGCAGATGGATGATTCCCACATCTAATCTTTCAATCCAAAGGGATATTTGTATTAGTCACCAGGCATGACAGAATCTCAAAATGTGTACCTTAACAGTTTAAAAATGTTTGAAACTGTTGAGGACTGAAGTGCTACTTTTACTCTAAACTTCTAAAAAGTAACTGGATAGCATTTTTGTTTTCTTCACAAACCATAAACCTCTCCTAAGGCGGTCAGCATCCACAGATGCTTTTGGACACATGTTCAAATCCAACCCAAGACAAATGGGATGGAAGACTCCTCTGCTGGCTGCAAAGATCCTGTTTGAAACTATTTTGGGACAAGTAGGCACAGGGGTGGGATGCAGGAGGTTCTATGAGGGGCAAAAGCACAGTCGAAGAAAAGGATCCATGAAGGCTTGAATGCAGTGATATGGCATGGCAGAGGTGCTGAGCGACGATATTCCACAGGGCAGGTGCAAGGTGGATAAAGGAGCAGTCGCAGATTGTGGAGTAGAGAATGAGAAGTAGGCCAGTGTTGGAGGACTTGTGGGTGTGTGCAGGGACACAGGGTGGATGTCGTCACGGAGGTAAGGGGCTGGGGGCAAGGCAGTGATGGGAGTGGAAGAAGAGGGAGAGAATGTTATAATCAATTCTTTGAAACAAAGAAGCCAGCAGAGCTTGAGAAGCTACAAATTAAGTTTGAGTTTACTGCAAGATCAGACTAATTTACTTTGCAGTGTATTGCAGGATACAACATTGCACTAAATAAGACTTTTTGGAAATCACCATTAGGTGCAAAAAGCATTTTTGGTAGACTTCTGCTCCACCAACCCACCTTCTTACCATAGTCCTCCAATGTCCTCTCTAGAAAAGCACCTAATTACCTCTTAAACTTATTTATAACCCCCCCACTTTAATGGCCTACATTTAAACTAACAATCTAATCGAGGGATTCTGTAGAATAAGAGATACCTGGAGAGTGAGCTATAAGCTGAAATTAAGAAGTTCAAATAAAATCGAACCAGATTATCAAGCAGCGGGAGATCGCCGCCCAGATAAAAGGGCGCGCGAGTCGGGAGCAGCACAACAAAGAGCGGGAGATCGGGGCCCAGATAAAAGGGCGCGAGAGTTAGGAACAGCACAACAAAGAGCGGGAGATCGGGCCCCAACCACCAACCCAGCTGAAGACAAGAAGTAAAAAGAACCAAAATCAAAGTGTGACATCACAGGAAAGAAAGGAAGTGATTGGTTGGTGAGTTTTTCTCTCTTTTCTGGGGCATTGGTTTGAATTAAGAGCTGGGATTAAAAACAAAACTTGAAAATGTAATTAATTAAATATCTTAGGGATGGCATGGCAGACTATGTGTCACTGTTTTAGCATGTGGGAGCTGGTTGACCCTATTGAGGTCCACAGCGACTACATCTGCGGCAAGTGTCTGTAGCTCGAGGAACTTCAGCTCCGTGTTGATGAGCTGGAGACGAGCTGCAGACACTGCAACACATCAGGGAGGGGGAGAGTTACCTGGATGCTGCGATCCAGGAGCTAGTCACACCAATTAGATTCATTCTAATTCGATCCGTGGTCAGGGCAGGAGGGTGTGACTATGAGTGAGCAGGTATGGGGACCCAGGATGTAGTGCTGCAGGAGCCTCAGCTCTTGCTCTTGTCCAACAGGTTCGAGGCTCTTACTCCCTGTTTGAACTAGAGCAGGGACTGCAGAGAGGATGAGCAAACTGAGCACAACACCGTGGTACAGGGAGCCATTCAAGTGGGGGGAGTAAAAAGAAACGTTGTAGTGATAGGGAACAGTATCATTAGGGGGATAGATAAGGTTCTCTGCGGCCGAGAGCGTGCGTCCCAAAGGCTCTGTTGCCTGCCCGGTGCCAGGGTTAAGGACATCTCCTCTGGACTGGAGAGGAACTTGGAGTGGGATGGGGAGGATCCAGTTGTTGTGGTCCACATAGGTACCAACAACATAGGTAGGACAAATAAAGAGGTCGTGCTGAGGGAGTATGAACAGCTAGGGGCCAAATTAAAAACCAGAACCACAGAGGTGATAATCTCTGGATTACTACCTGAGCCACGAGCAAATTTGCATAGGGTAAATAAGATCAGAGATATGTGGCTCAAAGACTGGTATGGGAGAAATAGGTTTTGATTCCTGGGACACTGGCACCATTGGGATGGGCTTCACTTAGACCGTGCTGGAACTAGGGTCCTGGCGAATCAAATAACTAGGGCTGTAGAGAGGGATTTAAACCAATTAGTGGGGGGGGGGGGGGGGAGGGTTCAGGTGAGCAAAAATTTAACAAGTCAAAGAATAAAGAGAAGGCAATAGAGCAGGGTAGCACTGGGGGAAATGAAAACCAGGGCAGGAAGGGACAGAATGTATAAACATAAAAGTGAATCAGAAATTCGGGTCAAAGCAGGAAAAAAATGGTAAAAAAAACAAATTTAAAAGCTCTTTATCTGAATGCACGCAGAATTCGTAACAAAACAATGAGTTAACGGCACAAATAGATACAAATGGATATGATTTGATAGCCATTACAGAGACGTGGTTGCAAGGTGACCAAAGCTGGGAACTAAATCTTCAGGTATTTGACATTTCGGAAGGACAGACATAAAGAAAAAGGAGGTGAGATAGCACTGTTAATAAAGGATGAGATCAGTGCGTTAGTGAGAAACGATATTGGCTCAGAAGATCAAGATGCTGAATCAGTTTGGGTGGAGATAAGGAATAATAAGGGGAAAAAGTCGCTGGTGAGCATAGTCGATAGACCCCCTAACAGTAGCTACATTGTTGGACGGAGTATAAATCAATGGAGGCTTGTAAAAAAGGAATGGCAATAACCATGGGCGATTTTAACCTTCATATTGATTGGACAAAGCAAATTGGCCAGGGTCGCCTTGAGGAAGAGTTCATAGAGTGTATCCGGGATAGTTTCCTTGAACAGTACATTGCAGAACCAACCAGGGAGCAGGCTATCTTAGAACTGGTACTGTGTAATGAGACAGGATTAATAAACAACCTCCTAGTAAAGGATCACCTAGGAATGAGTGACCATAACATGGTTGAATTTCAAATTCAGTTGGAGGGTGAGAAAGTTGGATCTCAACCCAGTGTCCTAAGCTGAAATAAAGGAGACTACAAAGGTATGAGGGCAGAGTTGTCTAAAATGGACTGGGAAAATACATTAAAGTGTGGGACGGTTGATGAGCAGTGGCAGACATTTAAGGAGATATTTCATAACTCGCAACAAAAATAGATCCCAATGAGAAGGAAAGACTGTAAGAGAAGGGATAACCATCCGTGGCTAACTAAGGAAATAAAGGATGGCATCAAATTGAAAACAGGGCATACAATGTGGCCAAGACTAGTGGGAGGACAGAGGATTGGGAAACTTTTAAAAGCCAGCAAAGAACGACTAAAAAAAATAATAGAGGGAAGATAGATTATGAAAGTAAACGAGCACGAAATATAAAAATAGATAGTAAGAGTTTCTACAGATACATAAAAAGGAAAAGAATGGCTAAAGCAAATATTGGTCCCCCAGAGGATGAGACTGGGGAATTAATAATGGGGAACAGGGAAATGGCAGACACTGTGAACAAATATTTTGTATTGGTCTTCACGGTAGAAGACACGAAAAACATCCCAATAGTGTATATTCAAGGGGCTATAGGGAGGGAGGAACTTAATACAATCACTATCACTAAAGAAGCAGTACTTGGTAAAATAATGGGACTAAAGGCAGAAAAGTCCCCTGGACCTGATGGCTTGCATTCTAGGGTCCGACAAGAAGTGGCTGCAGACATAGTGGATGCAGACATAGTGGATGCATTGGTTGTAATCTACCAAAATTCCCTGGATTCTGGGGAGGTCCCAGAGAATTGAAAAATGTAACGCCCTGATTTAAAAAAGAAGGCAGACAGAAAGCGGGAAACTATGGACCAGTTAACCTAACACCTGTCATTGGGAAAATGCTGGAGTCCATTATTAAGGAAGCAGTAGCAGGACATTTGAGAAAAGCATTATTTAATCAAGCAGAGTCAGCAAGATTTTATGAAAGGGAAATCGTATTTGACAAATTTGCTGGAGTTCTTTGAGGATGTAACGAGCAGGGTGGATAAGGGGGAACCAGTGGATGTGGTGTATTTGGATTTCCACAAGGCATTCGATAAGGTGCCACATAAAAGGTTACTGCACAAGATAAAAGTTCACGGGGTTGGGGATAATATATTAGCCTGGATAGAGGATTGGCTAACTAACAGAAAACAGAGTCGGGATAAATGGGTCATTTTCCGATTGGCAAACAGCAACTAGTGGGATGCTGCAGGGATCGGTGCTGGGTCCTCAATTATTTACAATCTATATTAATGACTTGGATGAAGGGACCGAGTGTAATGTAGCCAAGTTTGCTGATGATACAAAAATGAGTGGGAAAGCAAATTGTGAGGACGATACAAAAAATCTGCAAAGGTATATAGACAGGCGAAGCGAGTGGGCAAAAAATTGGCAGATGGGCTACAATGTGGGAAAATGTGGTTATCCACTTTGGCAGAAAAAATAGAAAAGCAAATTATAATTTAAATGGAGAACAATTGCAAAGTGCTGCAGTACAAAGGGACCTGGTGGTCCTTGTGCATGAAACACAAAAAGTTAGTATGCAGGTACAGCAAGTAATCAGGAAGGCAAATGGAATGTTGGCCTTTATTGCAAGGGGGATAGAATATAAAAGCAGAGAAGTCCTGCTACAACTGTACAGAGTATTGGTGAGGCCACACCTAGAGTACTGCGTACAGTTTTGGTCTCCGTATTTAAGGAGGGATATACTTGCATTGGAGGCTGTTCAGAGAAGGTTCACTAGGTTGATTCTGGAGATGAGGGGGTTGACTTATGAAGATAGGTTGAGTAGGTTGGGCCTATACACATTAGAATTCAGAAGAATGAGAGGTGATCTTATCGAAATATATAAGATAATGAGGGGGCTCGACAAAGTGGATGCAGAGAGGATATTTCCACTCATAGGGGAAACTAAAACTAGGGGGCATAGTCTCAGAATGAAGGACCGCCCATTTAAAACTGAGATGAGGAGGAATTTCTTCTCTGAGGGTTGTAAATCTGCTGAATTCTCTGCCCCAGAGAGCTGTGGAGGCTGGGTCATTGAATATATTTAAGGCTTCCGCCTTATTTTTGAGCGATATGGAAATAAAGGGTTATGGGGAGCGGGCAGAGAAGTGGAGCTGAGTCCATGATCAGATTAGCCATGATCTTATTAAATGGCGGAGCAGGCTCGAGGGGTCAAATGGCTTACTCCTGCTCCTATTATGTTTCTTATGTTCTTAACCTCAAGCATTTGTCAAAAATCATCTGAACCCACGAGTATTATTTTGAATTCTCTCCTATTTTATCAATTAGACCCGACATGGTGGTGCTAAGTGAACCATATCATTTTATCCTTTCCCCTTTACTGATTGGATTTATGGTTTTATTTGTGGAGTGGGGCACCGTGTTAGCAGTTCTTTAACTGCTGATTAAAGCGAGGCTGACGGAAGAAACCATGCATCGCACACTGCTCGAGATACTGCAGTCTTAGCCCCTTGCAAGCTCCTGCAGAGTAGTGTATGATGACAGGAGGGGAGTCAAGGGGTTTGTGAAAGCACCACGACGTAGCAGGGGATAAAAAGGGTTGGAGACATCACCGCTACAAAATAGATTCAAGCTGTGTAGTGAGAAGTGTGAACCTGTTCACCCCAGCATGGCACACATACAACAGTCTACCAAAAGAATCTAGTGTATTTGCCATGCACTTATTTAAAGTGTAACTACCCATTAAGCGTGAAGACAAACTTACATAGTTGACACCTTGTTAGATATATGGCAAAAGGGGACTACAGATTGTGTAGAACATGGTAGAATGTGTAATATAAAGAAAACAGACTTGTATGTCAAATCTACTTTTCATTGTGATCTTTTTGAATTAAATATATACACAGACAGTAAATACTGGCAAACACTAAAGTGATTTTTAGTGCTGAATACATTTTAATGATCGCACTTGAAGAGAGAATGGCCCACTGTGAAACTATCAAGATTTACAGCAAGCTATAAAGTAGTGTACCTACCTAAATACTTCATTAAAAAAAGTAGCAATCGTACAATGCAGTTAACTCAAATACAAATTAATGATAGATACAGTTGCAAGATCAATATGTTGCCTCCATTTTATAAATACTATGGTTAGTTAAAGTTACTTTGAAATGTTCTCCTTTGTTTGTCCTAAATTCAAAATACACACAATACACACGCTGTGCCATCCTCACTGTGCTTCAATCAAAGGCACTTTTAAAATAGCCCTGAGGCTTTGAGAAAGTAGGGCACCAGAAGAGACCAGTAACACCAAAAGCTTTGCTCTCTTATTTTTACTTTATCTACATGCCATCAGTACCCTTCTGGAGGGCCAGTGTGAAAGAGCTGCACATTCTCTGCCCATCCAGCCCTACATTTTCAAGACCCACAGAGTCAAGCCCTGGGCGCCAGAGAGGTTATGCACATTGGCAGAAAAAAATCAAAGAGCAAGTTATTATTTAAGTGGAGAAAGATTGTAAAGTGCCGCAGTACAGCAGGACCTGGGGGTACTTGTGCATGAAACGCAAAAGGATAGTATGCAGGTACAGCAAATGATCAGGAAAACCAATGGTATCTTGCCCTTTATTGCAAAGGGGATAGAGTATAGAAGCAGGGAAGTCTTGCTACAGCTATACAGGGTATTGGTGAGGCCACACCCGGAATACTGTGTGCAGTTTTGGTTTCCATATTTACGAAAGGATATACTTGCTTTACATAGACATAGAAACATAGAAAATAGGTGCAGGAGTAGGCCATTCGGCCCTTCTAGCCTGCACCGCCATTCAATGAGTTCATGGCTGAACATGCAACTTCAGTACCCCATTCCTGCTTTCTCACCATACCCCTTGATCCCCCTAGTAGTAAGGACTTCATCTAACTCCTTTGGAGGCAGTTCAGAGAAGGTTCAACTTGGTTGATTCCAGGGATGAGGGGGTTGACTTATGAGGAAAGGTTGAGCCCCTACTCAATAGAATTCAGAAGGATGAGAGATGATCTTATCGAAACGTATGAGATTATGAGGGGGCTTGACAAGGTGGATGCAGAGAGGATGTTTCCACTGATGGGAGAGACTAGAACTAGGGGGCATGATCTTAGAATAAGGGGCCGTCCATTTAAAACAAACATGAGGAGAAATTTCTTCTCTCAGACAGTTGTAAATCTGTGGAATTCGCTGCATCAGAGAGCTGTGGAAGCTGGGACACTGAATAAGTTTAAGACAGAAATAGACAGTTTCTTAAACGATAAGAGGATAAGGGATTATGGGGAGCGGGCAGAGAAGTGGAGCTGAGTCAATGATCGGATCAGCCATGATCTTATTGAATGGCAGAGCAGGCTCGAAGGGTCGTATGGCCTACCCCTGTTCCTATTTCTTATGTTCTTATGTTTATGTTAGGTGCAGAGTTCATTTATTTTATCTCACATTGTACCGTGGGCAGTGGTAGGTCTGCATGTCTGCCACAGGGGACAAAACCATCAATATAAAAGCACCTCAAGACTCAGTGTACTGTCTCCTAATCTAACATTATTTTCAGGGCTTCAAAACCAAGGAATCCCTCCGTTCCACACTCTACTGGGTTTTAAACCCATCACCTAAAAGCTACTTCTTGATTTGTCTTTTCCTCTCTCCTAACCTTTTCAATCTTGGTGGTTTCCTGCACTATCCACCATGGCCTCGTAACAAGGTTCCTCCATAAAAGAGTCTTCTCTTAAGATATTTTGTATGGAGTGGACAAATATTTGATAGATATATTGTATCCATTTAAATCAATCTCAAACAAAATTGAAGGAGGGGAAAACTAGCCTCGGCCAATAATAAATAATCACTGAGTGCTCTAAGGTTGAGGTTAAGTTACTTAAAGTATATATGATTTTGTTCATTTCAATAAATGGTACTGGGTGTTCTTGCAAACGACTTTAAAGAAGCAGGGATGAGAGGAGTGCCTGAAAAGTGACAATTTTGAAATTGAGCAAGTGCAAGGTGAAGCTCTTGCCAGCCATAAAATTTCTTAAGTCTTATTGAAAATAAACACACACATTGTAAATGCTCACATTGTAGCAAAGGTTTCCAAATGCTTATTCTGGAAGCAAAATCTACCCTAAAACTCCCCAATTAGGTAACACTTGTACAAACCATTTCACAGTGCAGCTCCAGATTCACATCCCCCTTGCTCGTGTGGAGTCGGACATACCCCTTCTTTTTGACATAGCGGTAACGGACCTGGTCATCTTCAATTGCGTCTGCGAAGGAAAGTCGAGAACATAACAGAATCTTCCAAAAAGGGTACAGAGAAGTTTGAGTGATGAGCAGTTCAGATTATACCACAATCATTAACTTCACAATAAGGGGATTAGGAGCTAAAACATAAAGAAAAGGCCAAAGATTTTACATCCTGCCTAGCAAGGTGAAAAACCTACCCTTTAATATTATTCATTAAGAATGCAAATTGGGAGTCATTCTGATGTAGTCTGGGAATCTGTTAAAAGCATTGTATTACTGTTTATGTAGTGTGTTTCCAGCTATTTCACAGGCATCATTTTTCTAGTAATTGTATCACAGGTTTACTATTTTTGCTATTCTCTTTATAGTTTTCCCCTACTGTTACAGAATCGTACAGCACAGAAGACCATTAAGCCCATCGTGCCTGTGCCGGCTCTTTGCAAGAGCTTTCCAATTAGTTCCACTCCCTCGCTCGTTCGCCATAGCCCTGCAAATTTTTCCTTTTGAAAGTTATTATTGAATCTGCTTCTAGCACGCTTTCGCACCGTGCATTCCAGATCAGAACAACTCACAGCGTAATAAACAATTCTCATCTCGCCTCTCTGCACCCCTCCTCCTGAAGACAATGACTCCTTGCTGAATAATGGTTGCTGAGCACCAGCTACTCTCTGCTAGTTTGCTCAACTAGCTGTTAGTCATGTGCAAGCTTGGTGTGCTCTTTAGCTGGAGAGAATCACTGATTTTCTTCTTACTCAATTTATACACACATGAATTTTCAGGAAGGGGTGGGCGGGTGGGTCACTGAATAGTGGTCACGGGCAGACTCCTAACTCGGGCACCAATACCAATTGAAGTGCCCATGACTGCCGAAACTGGGAAAAGCTACCTTAGCACAGATCTGTAATCGAACAGTTGTCTGACTGGGTCAGCTACTCACAATATAATTTAATATTTTTTCAACCAAGGCTAAACAAATACTGTAGATATGTCAGATGCACTAGTATTGGGTGGAATTCCCACTTTCTCAGAACCCAAACTTCTGGAGTAGAAGTCTGCTCTTTCACCATTCAGGGTGAAACCCTTCGATTACCTCAGCTATGTAATCTGGCTATCTTAGCTGCCACCATTCATTCCAGAATGATTTCAGGCTTTGTGCCAATTTTGGTGGTGAGTTGTTTGATGTAAAGGGCAATGAAACTGTAGCTGGGAGAAAAACAAATTGGTGCTATAACACAGGTTCTAGACTTTTATATCATGTGGCGACAGGGGAGGCTTTGTGTGGCAAGCCTAACTACAATGTGTTGATTACATCTTTATGTGTCTGTATTGCATCTGATTACTTCAGAACCAATCAAGCCAGACTTTACTCCCATTGTGCGCGGAGGATGCTTAATGAAGATGAATGAATTGTAATGATTAATATACTTTGTCCTGCTGTGTCCTTTCTGATGTAATGCCTTCAGATTGTTATTTATTAATTCAAATGCAAATGAGATAAATTTATTTCAGAAAATAACATTTTTGGATATAGTGTTTGAGACATGGCATGTGGTAAGTGTAGCATGTTTGGGAGGAACAGGTGACTTTGGATCTATGGCTCCCAAAGCTCTCCACCCCTGGGGTTCTCCTCACCTCATATCTGGGTACATAGAGCACCATGTACTGAAAAACACCTGTGTTGTGCCATGTATAATGAAAGTCTCTGCACTATTTAGTAACTTGTAAAGAAATGTAAATGTATTTTCATCCGTTCCGTGTACTGCTTTCATCTGCATAGTGCTACATGTAACGTAATTCGTGATCGGCATTGAAATGTATCCTGAATGTAATATAAACCTGTTCTTACCTGCTCCATGTAATACCTTTATTTGCACAGTGCTACATGTAACGTGATTTACAGATTGTACTAAATTGTACCTTGAAATGAAATGTACGCTAGTGCATTGTATGGAACTGCTGTCAGCATCCAAATGAATTGTATGGAATTGCTGACTGCATGTACTGAACTATTTTCCAATGTATTGTGAAAATTTTATGTGAATAAAGTATATTTTTGAAACAAAACAAATATCTGGGTCTGTTGCACACTAACTGATAGAGATTGATTGCTGTAATTGGTCAACAGCTCCATTATCATTGTATCATACGACTATCAGGATGGTAGAAGACAAACGAGATAGACATTGGTCTTTTTTCATCCAGCAGTTCCTGTGTTCCTTATTTAAATTAACAGATAGGGAAAACCAACCCAGAGTTCTTCCCAGCTACAGATGCTTCCTTATCCCTCAGCTTGTTTCTCAGGGATTAACATGCCACTAACCAACTGAGTGGTAACCAAGCAACTAACCCCCCAGGTGTCTGTCATTGCCACGTGAGCCACCTGTTAGATGGTGAGTGAGTGCATCACAGGTTGACTTGAGCTTCAATTTATTTTGTATTTTCTCTGGCTTGATTGGTTCTGAAGTAACTGGATGAAATGCGTGTACATGAAAATGATGTCATGGCGCTGCAGATAGGCATGCCACACAAAGACTCCCAGTGAGAACATGAGTCTTACATGCACTCAAGTCCTACAACTCAATAGTGCAGCAGCAAGCAGCACCTTCTGGGTATTAAAGGGGATCATTTTTTAAATGACCGATTTGTAATGAAAATTTCTACACTAGAATAATAAAATGATGCAATACAGAAGGAGGTCAATCGGCCTATCGTGCCTGTGCTGGCTCTTTGGTAAAGCTATCCAATTAGTCCCACTCCCCTGCTCTTTCCCCATAGCCCTGCAATTTTCTCCCCTTCAAGTATTTATCCAATTCCCTTTTGAAAGTTACGATTGAACCTGCTTCCAACACCCTTTCAAGCAGTGCATTCAAAGTCATAATAACTCACTGTGTTAAAAAAATCTTCTCTCACCTCTGGCTCTTTTGCCAGTCACCTTAAATCTGTGTCCTCTGGTTATCAACCTTTCTGCCATAGGAAACGGTTTCTCCTTATTTACTCTATCAAAACCCTTTATGATTTTGAACACCTCTATTAAATCTCCCTGTTACTTTCTCTGCCCTAAGGAGAACAACTCCAGTTTCTCCAGTCTTGCCACATTACTGAATTCCCTCATCTCTGGTACCATTCTAGTAAATCTCCTCTGCACCCGCTCCAAGGCCTCGACATCCTTCCTGAAGTGTGATGCCCAGAACTGCCACCGTCAAAATTTCCTGTGCAAAAACCACCCAGGTGTCTCTGTTCCTGCACCTCCTTTAAAATTTTATCATTTAGTTTATATTGCCTCTCCTCGGTCTTCCTTCCAAAATGCATCACTTCACATTTCTCTGCATTAAATTTCATCAGCCATGTGTCTGCCCATTTTACCTGTCCTCCCGAAGTCTGCTACCATCCTGCTCACTGTTTACTATTTTTCCGAGGTTTGTGTCATGTGCAAACTTTTAAATTATGCCCTCTATACCCAAATCTAGGTCATTAAAATGTATCAAAAAGAGTGGTGGCCCTAATATCGACCCTTGGGGGACACCATTGTATACTTCCCTTCAATCTGAAGAACAACTGTTCACCACTTCACTTTGTATTTCTGACCCGTAGCCAATTTTGTATCCATGCCGCTACTGTCCCTTTAATCCCATGGCTTCAACCTTGCTAACAAGTCTATAATAGTGAAGTTTTATTTGGTTTCGCACAAATATAATAACTTGCATTTTTATAGCGCCTTTAACGTGGATAAAACTTCCAAGGTGCTTCACCAAGATGCAAGAAATAATAAACACCGACCGAAAGGATGACCTATTTGGAGGGTCGATCAAAAGCTTGGTTGAAAGATTTTAGGAAGGGTCTTGAAGAAGGAGAGGGAGATGAAAAGGCGGAGGGGTTCAGGGAAGGAATTCCAGAGTGTACGGCCGAGGCAGTTAAAGGCACAACTGCCAATGGTGGGGTGAAGTGAAGGGATGCACAAGAGGTCCGAGTCAGAGGAAGGGAGAGTTCTGGGGAGGGGTTTGTAGGGTTACAGGAGGTTACAATAATTGGGAGTGGCAATGCCACGAAGGAATATAAACACAAGGATGAGAATTTTAATTTTGAGGAGTTCGGGGACTGGAAGCCAATGTAGGTCAGCAAGGACAGTGGTGATTGGGTATTGGTGTGTGATACGTTATGGGCAGTAGAGTTCTGGATGACATTCTGGATGAACTATCAATAATAGTCAATGTTACAGACAAACCTGTTTAAAAGGGAGAGGGCAAAAGACGGAGAAAGACGAGGTGGGGAGAGAAGGGGACATGAAAGCTCCAGAGAAGGAACATGTGGTATGTGAGTAGGCAACAGAGACGAGGAAAAGAGTGTATGCGTTAGAGTTAGTCAGAGGGGGGGCAGGTAGAGTCGTACGAGACCAAGGGTGGGAAAAGAGAGAATGAGCGCAAGAGAGAGAGAGAGAGAGAGAGAGAGATACACAGGAGGGAAAAGGAAAGGGAAGAAAAAAGGTGTGGGTGTGGAAGAGAAGTGGGATTTGCGAGAGAGAGGTGCAGTGTAAAAAAGCGAGGTGGGAGGAGGGGGCGTGAATGAGGGGAAGGGAGAATGAACAATAGCATTTTCTATTTTTTCCCTTCTAGTCAATGTTCTTTGCTTTTCCTCCTAACACCGAGTATTTTGAGATACCTTTCTGCACGAGGTGCATTGTAGAAAAGCAATTTGATGTTCACTTGCTGAACTCAATGAAGGGTATTTTCACTGGAAAAGGAGAGAGTGAAGACAAAAGCGAGTGAGAGAATTAATAAACGGAATTTAAAATAGATCGCTGGAGTGGAGGAGGTGGTTTAGTCACAATGACACACTTTATTACAGTAATAAAACCGGACCATAGGGTGCTATGGAATCTTACTTTTCAGCTCTGTCTTGACATTCATTTTCTTGCTATTTGCAGCACCCATAACTGAACACAGGAAATCAATTTGCCTTTTGCTTGGCCCAAATACGGACAGCTTGCACTTCAAACTGAGCCATCCCAAATTAGTCAGTAATTGGTTGGCAGGTTGGAGACACAGAGTAAGGGTAAAGGGAATGTTCTCGGATTGGCAGAATGTGACAAGTAGTGCTCCTCATGGAGCTTTTCACCACCTATAAAATGACAGATAAAGGAATGAAGAGTTGTATATCCAAGTTTGCAGATGACTCAAAGTTAAGAGGCATAAGTTGTGTAGAATGGAACAGTAAGTTGCAAAGGGACGTAGACAGACTAAGTGAGTGGGCAAAACTATGGCTGTGTGAGGTCAATCAGAATATTTTCTTAATAGTGAGAGACTGGGATCTGTGGAGCAGCAAAGGGATTTAGGTGTCCAAGTACACAAATCACTAAAAGCTAGCGCACAGATATAAAAAATAATCAAAAATGCTCATTTAATTTTGGCCTTTATTGCAAAGGGAATTGGAATGCAAAATTGAGGAAGTGATAGTTTAGTTGTACAGAAGCTGGGTCAGGCCCCCACCTGGAGTACTGCGTTGAAGTGCACCAAACCTCAGGATGGCTATACTGGCCTTGGAGGGGATTCACTAGAATGATACCAGGATTAAATTATGAGGACACTTTGCATAAACTTGGTTTATATTCCTCGAGTTTAGAAAATTGACAGGTGATCTAATTGAGATTTTTAAAATGATAAAAAGATTGGATTGGGGAAATACAGGGAGGGAAATCATTTCCTCTAATGAGGGAATCCAGAACAGTGGGCATAATCTTAAAAGTTGGAGCTTGAACATTTAGGAGTGAAAACAGGAAGCATTTTTTTCACACAGGGTAGTGGAAATCTGCAACTCAAAATAATGTTGATGTTGAGTCATTTGACATCTTCAAGACTGAGGTCAATAGATTTTTGTTAGGCAAGGGCATCAAATGATATGGAGCAAAGATGGGTAAGTAGATTTGAGGTACAGATTAGCCACAATCTAATAGAATGGCAGAATAGGCTCAAGGGGCTGAATGGCCTACTGTTCCGATGTTCCTGGATCTGTCATATGAATGCGAACCTAAAAAGTGAGCCTGCTACAAACAACTATCTGCAACGCAGAGAACTTGCTAAGTAAACGAGAGACAAGTTTGGATTTCAGATTTTAGTTTCTACCTTCTGAGGCACAGAATCTGTTCTGTGATGCACAAGCATATAAATCTAACTGAAGGGGTCAAAAATAGGTCTTTGAAGTAGAGCCCTCAGCGAGGTTCTCATTCATCACAGGCAGTATAAACTGACAGGCTGGGCCCTGTATGAACCCCGGATATGAGGTTCCACTTCAAACAACATCCGCCTCTTTGATGAGACTGACTGATTAGTAGTGAGTGGGGGGAGGAGGGGGGTGCATGCACATAAAGAACATTTTTGAACCTGCTCTATGAAGGTGCTTTGGATTAATGATTAATAGCCACAGGGTCATATTTCCCACCTTTCAATCCTCAGAAGGTCTATAGATTTGAAGATGCACCTTTAGCAGAATGAAGCACTTTGGAATTAGTACCAGGAAATAAGATCTATCCCAGAGCCTTGCACTACGCGAGGAAAAATATAATGCTGTTCTGCTTCTGCATCTGATTAGCATAGTAAAGGAGAAAGCACATTCAACAGCAGCAACAAGTGGGGACTTGTTGTAAATGCTGAACGTGGACCTGTAATTTGTCATTGCCGCTTGTTTAGCCCATGGTGTAGATGTGCTTTTTATTATTTTACTTAATGCATGGATGGAAATCAAACATAATTATCATTTCCTGGAATCTCTGTGGTCTGTTAAAGCTTCAAAGCAACAAAGGCAATCAGGGGTTCCAAGTCAGAGTGATCACAAACTACATATACTGTCAACCAAGGCTTACAGGATCTGCAAGTACCCTGTACCGTAAATCACAACAGCCCCCCAAACCCACCAGAACACACCGTAAATAAGAGCATCTTTTCTAACCCACCGGAACATACTATACATCAGAATGATCCTTCCAAAATCAACGGAATATATTGTAAACCAGAATGTAACTCCCAACCGTTTGCAAAAGAAGAGGACGAAGACAAGAGCCTGTGTGGGATTTAATGAGGGGGTGGTAGTCAGTGACAAACTTTACTAAAATAATGCAAGCAGGATCACAGGGTGCAATGGGAGCTTATTTTACAGTTCAGAGACCCCCAAGCCCTAATTAATCTGGTGATGACCGTTATATTCTTGGTATTTGCAGTACCCATGACTAAATGCTAAGGAAATCAATTTGTTTTTGTTGCTCCAGTGATCTACAATTAAATCATTTTCCCATATCCTTCAGCAAAATATTTTCTGACATTTTGGTCCCTTTTAATTAACTTTGCCCTTCTTTAGCATCCCCCACCCCCGCAAACCCTCACACCATTCCTGTGCCAAGAGGGTTCAGAGGGCCTCTGCCCAGGATTCCGGAGACATCTGTGAACTGTGTGGATAAGGTCAGGGTGCCCTGCTCAAGGACCATGTCCTCCCATAGAAAGTCAATCAGGTCTGACCTGAGTACGCCCTTCTGATGGCAAACGCAGGAAATTGCCATGAAAGATTAGAGGCAAGAACCCATGCCCTACTCCTTAGTGACACAGTTCACTAGAGCACCAGAACACTAAATCACCATAAATAAGTTTATCAAGTACTTTTCACAGCAAGAACTTTATACAGGTATTCAGTTAGAGATTCAACAGCACTTCCAGTGCGCCAGCGCAGCCTTCGGACGCCTGAGGAAAAGAGTGTTCGAAGATCAGGCCCTCAAATCTGCAACCAAGCTCATGGTCTACAGGGTTATGTAGTGATACCCACCCTCCTGTATGGCTCAGAGACGTGGACCATATACAGTAGACACCTCAAATCGCTGGAGAAATACCACCAACGATGTATTTGCAAGATTCTGCAAATCCCCTGGAAGGACAGACGCATCAACGTTAGCATCCTCGATTAGGCTAACATCCCTAGCATCGAAGCACTGACCACACTCGACCAGCTCCGTTGGGCAGGCCACATTGTTCACATGCCTGACACAAGGCTCCCAAAGCAAGCGCTCTACTCGGAACTCCTACATGGCAGGCAAGCCCAAGTGGGCAGAGGAAACGTTTTAAGGACATCTTCAAAGCCTCCTTGGTAAAATGCAACATCCCCACTGGCACCTGGGAGTCCCTGGCCAAAGACTACCCTAAATGGAGGAAGTGCATCCTAGAGGGTGCTGAGCACCTCGAGTCTCGTCACCAAGAGCATGCAGAAACCAAGCGCAGGCAAAGGAAGGAGCATGCGGCAATCCAGTCCCACCCACCCTTTCCTTCAACAACTATCTGTCCCACCTGTGACAGAGACTGCAACTCCCGTATTGGACTGTTCAGTCACCTAAGAACTCACTTTGAGTGGAAACAAGTCTTCCTCGATTTCGAAGGACTGCCTATGATGATGATAGGTAAGAAAAATCTTTTGGACAGGTATGCATTATTATTCGATAGGACTGCAAATTCAGCATTATACGTCACTGTTATTAACAGTTTGCTAGGTGGAGGGGATATGGAAGAAGGAAAATAACAAAGAAAACGGGTACAGAGCCATTTGGGCTAGCTCTGTCCAATAGGCATCACTTGAAATAGAGACTGGACATTACGCAATCATCTCACCTACATGAAAGGGATTCACAATGAGGAATGCGTAATGTTACTGAAGAGGCGATTTGGTGAAAGGGAACCAAGTCACAGGCAGCGTATTGCCCTGTTAGAGAGGGCTAATACTGGGACAGGAGAGGTGGCATGTTCTTGTGCAGGCGGGATTTGCTGCTCCAGTAATGAGATTTTCTTTATTCATTCTTAGGATATGGGCATCGCTAGCAAGGCTAGCATTTATTGCCCATCCCTAGTTGGCCTGGAGGTGGTGGTGCTGGGTCTCCTTCTTGAACCGCTGCAGTCCGTGTGGTAAAAGTGCTCCCACAATGGATATGCGCATGTCTGTGCTTATATTTTGAGTTGCGATTTTGATCCTATTGCATGATTGTCAATCATGTTCTTTGTTACTTCTTTCAACACATTGATTAGCTTCAGTCAGCAATTTACGAATTAGAAGAGATCGAAATAATTTGAATTAATACAGCACCATATCATGTTCTCAGGACATCCCAAAGTGGATTACAACCAATGGATTACTTTTAAAGTGCAATCACTGTTATGTAGGCAAACACAGCAGGGTGCACACATCATGGCTCCACAAACAGGAAATAAATGAGCAGATAATTGTTTTTAGTGTTGGCGGGGGGGGAGGGGGGAAAAGAGCGTTGACTGCGACATCATTTTTGATTACGGCCAACGGATCTTTTAACATCCTGAGCAAGCAGATTGGTCCTCAGTTTAACATCACATGCAAAAAAATGACCCCTTCAACCAATGTTCCCTTTAATTTATTTTTCGTGTGAAGTCTCTTTAAATTGCTGCCCATTCAAATTTTGCGCAATCATGGTTTTTACAAAGCAAAAGCCGGTGAGCGGTCTGCGCGGGACGTCGCATCCGCGTAGCTTCAAGGGAACATCGCCTCCAACAATACAGTACTCTATTGGTGTCAACCAAGATCACCTGCTCCAACTCCCTAGTGGGATTAGAACCTTCAGTGGCGAGAATGGGACAAAAAAAATTGAGGCTCGGTCAATTGAAAATGTAAAAATACAGATTGATAATTTGTTAGGTAAGAGTATTATGGGATATGGAACCAAGATGGGTAAATGGGGTTAAGATACAGATCAGCCAGGATCTAACTGAATTGCAGAATAGGCTTGAGGGGCTGAATGGCCTACTTCTGCTCCTATGTTCGCTACCAACTGAACCAAACTGACACATTAAAAAGCTCTGCTCGATTTTCACAACCATACTACAAGTTTTTAAACTGGAGTCCCTGGAAGCTACAGGGTCCACAAGTCCATCGGATTTCTAGACTCTTTTGTTTTGGATGACTTACTAACACATTATTTCTGTTGCTGTATATATTAATCATTTTCTGTTAGAATAGTAGAGTTTTCTTTTGGGCAGTTGATGCAGTCTTTCGGAGGTTAGAACAGGGGGTCCCTAGTTGTCAATAATGGCATTGGGTTTCTCCCATACTGAAAAGTTTGAAACCGCTAATGACCACAAATTATACAGGCCCACTTTTGTGTAACTGCACATCATCATACCTTATGATTATTTTTCAGACTCTGTCCTCAATTTTACAGACAAACCTAAAAAAGGTTATGACTGTTTTAAGAACTTTAACCGCAAGAGACTATTCTAGCAGCATTATCAACACTAAATTTAATTAACTTTGATTTTGCATTGTTTTGCTGTGTGTGATTCATGAGGTAAAAAGGGCGGGAGTTAGATTGTTGTCTCATTTATATCTGCAAATTGCATGCATTGAAGTAACAGTGCAAAGTTATTAAGCAACAACTTGTATGTATATATCTAAAATCCCGTGTGTTTGCAGTACTGTTCCAGCTTACTGCCTATTCTTCACTCCATTCTTGACATAAACCTCAAAATCCAACATTCCTTTACTGAGCCGCAAAGCACTGTTTAAGTGTACCGATCATCAATATTCTCAATCTAAGCCTTCAAATATTGACACGCAGAGGTGCACATGACCACTGAGCTCTGTGTGCTAATTAAACAGCATATTCTGGTTTTAATTGGATAAGTGGCAAGACAGTGGTGAACAACCTCCAACTTTGACACTCCTAACTAAGAGAGACTTGAACCCATTATTTAGAGTAGCTGGAGTAACTAATCCAATTACCTGCTTCATGCGTAGTTTCTGGCATCATTGCTGTGGATGTGAAGGAAGCAGAGACTTTTCCCGTGGAGTAATGTGCCTGTGGGAAGGAGCAACAATGATTCCATCAAATCCAATTTTTTCCAAAATGTGATTTTGACATATGAGAGGGTGATCTCATGCTGCTTGCTTGGCTTGTTTCCTATTAACTAAAACAGTCACACAATACACACATCAGAAAGACAAAGCAGGAGTTTTAGGGATATCATGCTCAGATTATGCTGGGATGAACACCTGCTTGATTGTACGCCAACTCAGTCATCTTTATACTGTAGCAGCACAGAACACATTCTTTACTTTATGTTGCATAGAACAGAGCATCAGCTCAAGATTTGAGGTTGATTTCATGTACAAGCCATACTGCATATATTTACTGACATACAAATGAGCTTGAAGGTGCAACCTAAATACCAGGTTTCGTGGCACATCCCAGTACATAAACATTCGCTGAGACGTCATCCAGTTATGTTTTAAACGAGCAACACAGCGCAGTGGAACCCTACCATGGAGCAAGTAGCCTCTGGAATGGTCCAGGCATCGGAAACGCTGTTTCAAGATGCCAATGGTGAAATGTTATTCTACTCACAGCAGACAGACGGGCTGATTCAGAGATCTTTGGGTGAAATGGTGCTGGGACTGCCATTCCCACAAGATTCTGCAATACTGGTGTGAGATGATTTTGCTGGATTCAGTCAGCACAGCTGTTGCACATCATTTGTGTACAGTCCCATCATGTTTTTCAGCGCAATAGAATGTGCTGATTGAAGGGGGGGGGAGGGGGAATATCAAGAGAGCAGCAACTATTTAAGAGCTCCTGCCCCACTTCAAGGCAACTTCTGTTTTGGCTCCACCAAAGCGGCCAGGTCAATGGGCTCAATTTTGCCCAAGCCTGTTTTCTGGCATATTGCCAGAGTTACGGCCGATTTTCTAGGCCAGAAATGCGCCGGAAATAATTTGCCAAAGTTTCCCTGATCTATAATTCGAAGTTGATGCCGCGCAGCGTGTCTAGTCACCTCGGGGGGTTGAGCCTGCTGTCTGCGCCGAAAAACGATGCCACACCTTCTGCGCATGCGTGGAATAAAGTTACGTTTCTGACATCGTTGCAGTGAACGCGCATACGCAGTACAGCTCCGAGTTGGCAATCGGCCATCTTTAAAAAGCCAGTTGTGTGTGTTACAAGTGCTATGTGAGAGCATTGGAAAAATCGCAGCTACAGCAGTACAAGATGTAACGCGGTGCAAGGACCAAGAATTTCTTACAGAATGAAGTGGAGGCACTAGTTACTGTGATTGAGAACAGATGGCAGGAACTGGACACCAGCAGAGGTCATATAAAAGTTCCACCCAAAGAAATAAGAAAAGCTGCTGCTGCCTCATTATAGCTAAGATATGCAGCACACAACAGTGAACTGACCAACAATCTCAGGGGAATACAGCAAGTAGCCTCCGGAATGGTCCAGGCATCGGAAATGCTGTTTCAGGATGCCAATGGTCCTCTCTATGATGCTGCGCGTTGCAATGTGCAACATGTTGTCTTCATGATCAGCTTCCGTCCGGGTTATGCTTAGAGGCGTCATGAGCCAGGTGGCAAAATCCTACACTTTGTCTCCCAGCTCTGCCCTTCTGGCTGCTGCTGAAACATGGCTGATATAAGGCAAGAGTATGAACGCATCATGGGTGCTCCCAGGGTATCTTGCATCGATTGACATGATATGATGCATGTCCTCAGACACGAACTGTACATTAATGGAATGAAAGCTTATTCTGTTCCTGTGCATCTCGGAATCCTCCAAAGGTGCTCGCAAGGCGATGCAGCCCTGTACCTTTGGGAAGCCAGAAATCCTGGAGAAGCCCATAGCCCTGTCATGCATTGCTTGAGCGGTCATGGGGAACTTTATGAAGTAATTCCTCCGCGCATACAGTGCAGCTGTCACCTGGCGAATGCAGACATGTGTTGCATGTTGAGGGATGGTGTACACATCCCCAGTTGTAGCTTGAAACGAGCCGGAAGCATAGAATGAAAGTGCAGCTGTAACCTTCACTTCAACTGACAAAGCAGTCCTCATGATGCTTCTAAATTGCAGGTCTGCTTTGACCAACTCACAGATCTGTTACAACTTCTTTACAGAAACGCAGCCTTCTGACACAGTCTGCATCACTCAGGTAGAGATATGAGCGCCTGTCTCGATATACCCGAGGTGGGTAAGGCCTCCTGCCCAGCACCCTACGGGCTCTGATGTTGCTGATGCGATGACGTCGAATCAATTGTATCCTACGTAGCACCATGATACAGAAGGCTCGCACAAGGTATGGTATTGTCAGTATTGCCCCCATATTTAAATTTTACCTTTGAAAGAAGCTCAAAATGGCAGGAAAGCAGGCAGAACAGGTTCACAGTTCTCTCTCCCCAAGGTCTGTATGGCTGGATCACACCCTTAACTAATTGCAATCTTGCAACTTCTCCCCATTCTTGCTACGTTGACAGGTAAAAAAAGTTGAACTTTATTATTGATTTTTGCAGTGTTCTTGACTTCCTCCAAAATCGTTGATTAAAATCAATGGTCTCTTTCAGTGCCGATTTGTCAATGTGTGCTGGTTTTCTTAAATGCCCAGAAGGTTTTTCGGGAGTGGCCAGTTACGACGACCTAGGAGGAAGAAATTTTGGCCAAACTGCGAAAAATTATAAAAACTAGCGCAGACATGCACAAATACACCAAAAAAAACAGCGCGCGCAAAAAGAACACGCAATGACCCGGGAAAATTGAGCCCAATAATGTTCTTGAAGTCTTAGATTTTTCTCTGTAGTGGGGGGAAAGATTTTTCTCATTCATACCTTGATTGAAGTTTGGAAATTTCATACCTGCATCCTGTAAAACCTATCATAACTGACCCGTAGCATTAAACATTGGGGCTCAAGACCAAGTTAGTCTTCAAGTGAAATGGGGTTAGAGGTCAGCCCTCATTTTAAAGTCATACATTCTGTCCTTTTTAGAGAATACTTCGATGTGATATTATTTATAGTTAAATAGCAAAGCTTACAGCAATTTAGGAAGCAGAGAATTAGAGTTAGTTAAAACATAGGAGCTTCTCTGCAGTAGAGACTGAGGAACTGGCTAATGCAAAACGGTGGTGGAACAGACCCACCACTGGTGGGAGGGTGTAATTACAGAATAAATTTACTCTGGCAGTTTTTCTTATCTGAACAAATAAAGGAACGCATGCAGATACAAAATTCTTAATATTTTACTAGTCCCTCTCCTATAACGTGGCACACGGGAGTCAAGACCAAGTGTAGTCTTCAGGTGAAGTGAGGTTTGAGGACAGGGGGATAATTGGCCCAGGATGATCTGGCCCATTGTAAAGTTATACATTCTGTAATTATTTTTATATTTCCATGATAAACATGTTAAACAATTTTTATAATGAAAACTGCCACTGTGTAAATAGAGCTTCCCACCAGTTGTGGCACTTTGATTGGCTTAATGGCCTCCTTCTGTGCCGTAAATGTCTCCATTAGGTGGGAGTGTGCAATTATAGCTTGGCCAAGCTATAGAGTTTTCATTATAAATGTGGATGCAGGAATGTATAATGGAAAGATGCAAGATTTTGAATATATTATAGATAGATATATAGATAGAGAAGAAGTGGGAGGGAAAAGACTCATTCCCTGTGCTGGGAGCAGGCTTTCCCATAGCTAATTATAAATGGGTCATGATACATGAAAGGATTTTGCTGATTTAAATGTTTTCAACTTTGTTTTGCAGTTCACACAAAGCTATGAATGACAGTATTGGATATGTGACACAAGACAAACTAAGATGAATAGTTGTGTTAATTATATAATTAACAGAGAACAGTTCGTATTACCGCATCAATCTTCGAGTTGTAGCAAACACACAAGATTTCATTGCCCTACTTTTTCTGTTTACATCCACAGTAGCCTTTCTGACCTTGGTCCTTGAGAAGGACAAATTGAAGTGATATTTCCTTCGGATTTCTCCGCTTTGCTTCAATGAGTAGCTGTGTCTGCCTTTTAAAAAATAAATATTTCTCGGGATGAGGGCATCACTGGCAAGGCTGGCATTTATTGCCCATCCCGAGATGTTCTTATGGAGGTGGCAGTGGATCGTCTTCTTGACCCAGTCTGAGGTGAAGGTGCTCCCACAACACTCTTCGCTGGGGAGTTACTCTCTGTAGCAGTTTGATACGACGGAGTGGCTTGCTCAGCCAGTTCAGGGGGCAGTTAAGAGTTAACCATGTTGGTGTGGGAGTGGAGTCACACATAGGCCAGACCATGTAAGGGCGGCACGTTTCCTTCTCGAAAGGATATGAGTGAATAAATTGGGTTTTTAGGACAATCCAACCACTTTATGGTCATTTTCACTGGTATCAGTATTTTCTTTTATTTCCAGATTTTTAAAACTGAATTCAAATTCAAAAAGGTGAAATTTGAACTCACGTACACTAGATTACTAGTTGAGTAATGAAACCATTTTTGCCTAAGCAGTATCAGGCTGCTCGATCATTCGAGTGTATTTTCTACAATGCCACCAATGCTGTTTTATACAGGCAGTGTAGATGGAAGCATAAAATTACAAAGGGATGTTGATAGATTAAGTGAATGGGCAAAATTGTAACAAATGCATTTCCATGTAAGCAAATGTGAGGTCATCCACTTTGGATCTAAAAAAGGATAGAACAGAGTACTTTCTAAAGGGGGAAAAGCTAAAAACAGTGGATGCCCAAAGGGACTTGGGGGTCCAGGTACATAAGATTATTAAAATGTCATGAACAGGTACAGAAAATAATCAAAAAGGCTAATGGAATACTGACCTTTATATCTAGAGGACGAGAATACAAAGGCATAGATGTTATGCTGAAACTAATCAAAACCCTGGTTAGACTACACCTGGAGTAAGGATATAATGGCCTTGGAGGGAGTACAGCATAGGTTTACCAGAATGATACCAGACTTCGAGTTAAATTACAAGGAGAGATTACACAAATTAGGGTTGTATTCCCTAGAATTTAGAAGGTTAAGGGGTGATCTGATCGAAGTTTTCATGATATTAAGGGGAACAGATAGGGTAGTTAGAGAAAAACTATTTCTGCTGGTTGGGGATTCCAGGACGAATCTAAAAATTAGAGCCAGACCTTTCAGGAGTGAAATTAGCAAACACCTCTACGCACAAAGGGTGGTAGAAATTTTGGAACACTCTTCCGCAAATGGCAATTGATGCGAGATCAATTGCTAATTTTAAATCTGAGATTGATAGCTTTTTGTTAACCAAAGGTATTAAGGATATGGGCCAAAGACGGGTATAGAGTTAGGTCGCAGATCAGCCATGATCCCACAGAATGGCGGAACGTACTCGAGGGGCTGAATTGCCTACTCCTGTTCCTGTGCAAATGTACAATTTGGTGTATAAATCAAATTCAAAGTTACCGAATTTGAGAGAGAGAGAGAGAGAGAGAAAGAGAGAGAGGCACTCCACACTATGGGCCCAAGTTTCCACAGGATAAAAAACGGGCGCCCCTCTGAGCTGGGCTCCCGTTTTTCGCGCCTAAAACGGCGCCAGAAAAAAAACGCGCTATTCTCGAGCGCTTTGCAGCTCCTTGTCTGTTTGGCGCGGCGCCCAGGGGGGGGCGGAGCCTACACTCGCGGCGATTTTGTAAGTGGGAGGGGGCGGGTACTATTTAAATTAGTTTTTTTCCTGCCGGCAACGCTGCGCGTGCACGTTGTAGCGTTTGCGCATGCTCAGTGTGAAAAAAAACATTGGCACTCGGCTATTTTTGTAGTTCTTTGTAGCTGTTTAATTTTTGAACATTTTTTAATAAAATCACATTGCCATCAGCACATCAGCACTGAGGCTACCCTTCTCACTGTCTCCTTCGCCTCCCTCCCCTCCGCGGCAACAAACGGCTCTCTCCTTCCCCTCCCTCCCCTCCCCTGCGCGGCAACAAGCCGCTGTCTCCTTCCCCTCCCTCCCCTCCCCTGTGCGGCAACAAGCCGCTGTCTCCTTCCCCTCCCTCCCCTCCTCTGCGCGGCAACAACCGCTGTCTCCTTCCCCTCCCTCCCCTCCCCTGCGCGGCAACAAGCCGCTGTCTCCTTCCCCTCCCTCCCCTCTCTCCACGGCAACAAGCCGCTGTCTCCTTCCCCTCCCTCCACGGCAACAAGCCGCTGTCTCCTTCCCCTCCCTCCCCTCTCTCCACGGCAACAAGCCGCTGTCTCCTTCCCCTCCCTCCCCTCTCTCCACGGCAACAAGCCGCTGTCTCCTTCCCCTCCCTTCCCTCTCTCCACGGCAACAAGCCGCTGTCTCCTTTCCCTCCCTCTCTTCCCTCCACGGCAACAAACCGCTGTCTCCTTCCCCTCCCTCTCTTCCCTCCACGGCAACAAGCCGCTGTCTCCTTCCCCTCCCTCTCTTCCCTCCACGGCAACAAGCCGCTGTCTCCTTCCCCTCCCTCCCCGGCAACAAGCCGCTGTCTCCTTCCCCTCCCTCCCCTCCCCTCCACGGCAACAAGCTGCTGTCTCCTTCCCCTCCCTCTCTTCCCTCCACGGCAACAAGCCGCTGTCTCCTTCCCCTCCCTCCCCTCCCCGGCAACAAGCCGCTGTCTCCTTCCCCTCCCTCTCTTCCCTCCACGGCAACAAGCCGCTGTCTCCTTCCCCTCCCTCCCCTCCCCTCCCCTCCACGGCAACAAGCCGCTGTCTCCTTCCCCTCCCTCTCTTCCCTCCACGGCAACAAGCCGCTGTCTCCTTCCCCTCCCTCTCTTCCCTCCACGGCAACAAGCCGCTGTCTCCTTCCCCTCCCTCCCCTCCCCTCCACGGCAACAAGCCGCTGTCTCCTTCCCCTCCCTCTCTTCCCTCCACGGCAACAAGCCGCTGTCTCCTTCCCCTCCCTCTCTTCCCTCCACGGCAACAAGCCGCTGTCTCCTTCCCCTCCCTCTCTTCCCTCCACAGCAACAAGCCGCTGTCTCCTTCCCCTCCCTCTCTTCCCTCCACGGCAACAAGCCGCTGTCTCCTTCCCCTCCCTCCCCTCCGTGGCAACAAACCGCTGTCTCCTTCCCCTCCCTCCCCTCCACAACAACAAACCGCTTTCTCTCCCCCCCCCCCTCCCGCTCAGCGACACGAACGGCTTTCTCCCCCTCCACCTCCCGCTCAGCGGCACGAACGGCTGCAGAATTCTCCCTGGTTGAAGCACTTTCACACAGGTAGGAAGATGGTTTATTTAATTTTTTCTTTGCTTATAAATGTTTATTCAGGTTGGATTTATTTGTATAATATTTGTATAAGTATAAATAAGGATTTATTATAGAATTTAATGACTTCCCTTCCCCCCCCCCCCACCTCGTTCTGGACGACTAATCTGTAACCTGCGCCTGATTTTTTAATGTGTAGAACAGGTTTTTTCAGTTCGACAAAAATCTTCACTTGCTCCATTCTACTTTAGTTTGGAGTATGTTTTCACTGTGGAAACTTTCAAATCAGGCGTCAGTGGCCGGACACGCCCCCTTTTGAAGAAAAAATTCTGTTCCAAAGTAGAACTGTTCTACCTGACTAGAACTGCAGAAAAAAAAATGTGGAGAATTGCGATTTCTAAGATAGTCCATTCTCCATCAGTTGCTCCTAAAAATCAGGCGCAAATCATGTGGAAACTTGGGCCCTATATGTGCCTACAATACACAGTGCAGGAGGTGGTCACCTGACAGAGAGGAATAGTGATGGGAAGGGAATTATCTGCTGGGGGTGGGGAGGGTGGTGCAGACAATGGGGAGCGAAAAATGGGAGATGAGTCAGGTAGAAGTAGCGCAGGAGACACTTGAGGGTCTGAAATTATCCAACAACTACTCAATGATGAATTATCTATGATGCAGACAAGTGCGGCAATACAGGGAACAAAATTCATAAGCAACACCACAAAACAAGTGGTTACGCAGGGGCGGGAGGGAGGAAAGAAATTACAGTGTTGAGAAAAAGGCAAGTAGTAGTTATGGGTGATTCTATGATTAGAGGGACAGATTACGTTCTCTTCATCTGCAAGTACAACAACAACTTGTATTTATATAGCACCTTTAACGTAGTGAAACATCCCAAGGCGCTTCACAGGAGTATTATGAGAGAAAACAATTTGGCACCGAGCCGCATAAGTGGAAATTAGCGCAGGTGACCAAAAGCTTGATCAAAGAGGTATGTTTTAAGAAGCGTCTTGAAGGAGGAAAGAGAGGTACAGAGGCAGAGAGGTTTAGGCAGGGAGTTTCAGAGCTTGGGGTCTTGGCACAGAAGGCACGGCCACCGAAGGTTGAGCGATTATAATCAGGGATGTTCAAGAGCGCAGAATTAGAGGAGCACAGACATCTCGGGGGGTTGTGGGGCTGGAGGAGATTAGAGATAGGGATGGGGTGAGGCCATGGAGGGATTTGAAAGTAAGGATGAGAATTTTGAAGTCGAGGCGTTGCTTAACCGGAAGCCAATCTAGGTCAGTGAACATAGGGGTGATGGGTGAGTGGGACTTGGAGCGAGTTAGAACACGGACAGCCGAGTTTTAGATCACCTCTAGTTTACATGCGGTAGAATGTGTTGGAATAGTCAAGTCTAGAGGTAAAAAATACATGGAGAAAGGTTTCAGTCTCAAGTCTCAACATAAGAACATAAGAAAAAGGAGCAGGAGTAGGCCGTCTGGCCCCTCGACTCTGCTCCGCCATTTAATAAGATCATGGCTGATCTGATCGTGGACCCAGCTCCACTTCCCTGCCCGCTTCCCATAACCTTTTATTCCCTTATCGCTCAAAAATCTGTCTATCTCCGCCTTAAATATCATCATCATAGGCAGTCCCTCGAAATCGAGGAAGACTTGCTTCCACTCTAAAAGTGAGTTCTTAGGTGACTGATGGTTCAATATGGGAAGTACAATCTCTGTCAAAGGTGGGATAGACAGTCGTTAAGGGAAGGGGTGGGTGGGACTGATTTTCCGCACGCTCCTTCCGCTGCCTGCGCTTGCTTTCTGCATGCTCTCGCCGATGGTGCTCAGCGCCCTCCCGGATGCTCTTCCTCCACTTAGGGTGGTCTTTGGCCAGGGACTCCCAGGTGTCGGTGGGGATATTGCATTTATCAAGGAGGGTGTCCTTGAAATGTTTCCTCTGCCCACCTGGGGCTCGCCTGCCGTGTAGGAGTTCCGAGTAGAGCGCTTGCTTTGGGAGCCTTGTGTCAGGCATGCGAACAATGTGGCCCACCCCAATGGAGCTGGTCGAGTGTGGTCAGTGCTTTGATGCTGGGGATGTTGGCCTGATCGAGTACGCTAACGTTGGTGCATCTGTCCTCCCAGGGAATTTTCAGGATCTTGCGGAGACATTGTTGGTGGTATTTCTCCAGCAATTTAAGGTGTCTACTGTATATGGTCCACGTCTCTGAGCCATACAGTAGGGTGGGTATCACTACAACCCTGAGCTTGTTGCCAGACTTGAGGGCCTGATCTTCGAACACTCTCTTCCTCAGGGGGCCGAAAGCTGCGCTGGTGCACTGGAGGCGGTGTTGAATGTTGTCGTCGATGTCTGCCCTTGCTGATAATAGGCTCGCGAGGTATGAAAAGTGGTCCACGTTATCCAGGGCCGCGCCGTGGATTTTGATGACTGGGGGGAAGTGCTGTGCGGTGGGGACAGGTTGGTGGAGGACATTTGTTTTACGGATGTTTAGCATAAGGCCCATGCTTTCGTACGCCTCAGTGAAGATGTTGACTATGACTTGGAGTTCAGTCTCTGAATGTGTGCAGATGAAAATGTCGTCCGCATACTGTAGTTCGACGACAGAGGGCGGGACGGTCTTGGATCTGGCCTGGAGACAACGAAGGTTGAACAGGTTCCCAATGGTTCTGTAGTTTCGTTCCACTCCAGCAGGGTGCATGTTGAGTGTGAGATGGGGCATTGCAGCGAGGAAGATCGAGAAGAGGTTTGGGGCGATGACGCAGCCCTGCTTGACCCCGGTCCGGATGTGGATTGGGTCTGTGATGGATCCGTTGGTCAGGATCACGGCTTGCATGTTGTCGTGGAGCAAGCGGAGGATGGCGACAATACTCTGGGGCAGCGGAAATGGAGGAAGATGCTCCATAGTCCTTCGTGATTGACAGCGTCAAAGGCCTTTGCAAGGTCAAAGGCGGCCATGCACAATGGTTGGTGCTGTTCCCTGCATTTCTCTTGCAGTTGTCATGCTGTAAAGATCATGTCCGTTGTACCCCATATTCAATGACCCAGCCTTCACAGCTCTTTGGGGCAGAGAATTCAGCAGATTTACAACCCTGAGAAGAAATTCCTCCTCATTCAATTTTAAATGGGTGGTCCCTTATTCTGAGACAATGTCCCCTCGTTTTAGTTTCCCCTATGAGTGGAAATATCCTCTCTGCATCCACCTTGTCTAGCCCCTCATGATCTTACATGTTTCGATAAGATCAACTCTCCTTCTTCTGAACTCTAATGAGTTTCGGCGCAACCTACTCAACCTATCTTCATAAGTCAACGCTCTCTTCTCCAGAATCAACCTAGTGAACCTTCTCTGAATAGCCTCCAATGCAAGCATATCCTTCCTTAAATACAGAGACCAAAACAGTATGCAGTACTCCAGGTGTAGCCTCACCAATACCCTGTAAAGTTGTAGCAGGACTTCTCTGCTTTTATACACTATCCCCCTTGCAATAAAGGCCAACATTCAATTTGCCTTCCTGATTATTTGCTGTACCTGAATACTCATATTTTGTGTTTCATGCACAAGGACCCCCAGGTCCCTTTGTACTGCAGCACTTTGCAATTGTTCTCCATTTAAATTATAATTTGCTTTTCTATTTTTTCGGCCAAAGTGGATAACCTCACATTTTCTCACATTATATTCCATCTGCCAAATTTTTGCCCACTCACTTAGCCTGTCTATATCCCTTTGCAGATTTTTTGTGTCCTCCTCACAATTTGCTTTCCCACCCATTTTTGTATCATCAGCAAACTTGGTAACATTACACTTGGTCCGTTCATCTAAGTCATTAAAATAGATTGTAAATAGTTGAGGCCCCAGCATTGATCCCTGCAGCATTCCACTAGTTATTGTTTGCCAATTGGAAAATTACCCATTTATTCCAACTCTGTTTTCTGTTAGTTAGTCAATCCTCTATCCATGCTAATATATTATCCCCAACCCCGTGAGCTTTTATCTTGTGTAGTAACCTCTTATGTGGCACCTTATCGAATGCCTTCTGGAAATCCAAATACATCACATCCACTGGTTCCCCCTTATCCACCCTGCTCGTTACATCCTCAAAGAACTCCAGAAAATATGTCAAACATGATTTCCCTTTCATAAAATCATGCTGACTCTGCTTAATTGAATTGTGCTTTTCCAAATGTCCCATTACTGCTTCCTTAATAATGGACTCCAGCATTTTCCCAATGACAGATGTTAGGCTAACTGATGTATAGTTTCCTGCTTTTTGTCTCCCTCTTTTTTTAAATAGGAGCGTTAGATTTGCAGTTTTACAATCTGCTGGGGCCGCCCCAGAATCCAGGGAATTTTGGTAGATCACAACCAAATGCATCCACTATCTCCGCAACCACTTCTTTCAAGACCTGAGGATGTAAGCCATCACGTCCAAGGGACTTGGCCGTCTTTAGTTCCATTATTTTACCGAGTACAGGGTACTACTTCTTAAGTGATAATGATTGTATTAAGTTCCTCCCTCCCTATAGCCCTTGATTATCCACTATTGGGATGTTTTTAGTGTCTTCTACCGTGTGTTGTCTCAAACAGTGTGTTGCCTTCCTGGTGCATATGCATGGGACATATGGAATAGATGAAGTTGATTCTGGAAAGGCTGCGTGAACAAGCTGAAGTAGTGATGCACATTGGAATTAATGACAAAGGGGGAAACAAGAAAGATGTCTTGCAAAGGGTGTTTGCACAATTAAGTGCTAAGATTAAAAAAGGTAGTAACTGAGATTACTTCAGGTGCCACATGCTAGGCTAGTGAGGGAGAAACAGACTAAACATGAATTGATAGATGAAGAAGAATTGACAGTCAATTTCTATGGCTTTGGAATCACTTTTGGGGAAGTAGAGTCACTAAGTAGAATGGAATGATGCTAGAGCCTTGAGAGAAGCTTGACTTAAGCTGAGGCAAGATTGGGAGCTGAATATTCCTGGCTATAAATTTTCCAAAAGATATGGAGAGGGGAAAAAGGGTGGAGATGTGGCCTTATTAATGACATGATTACAGCCATAGAAATAAAAGTTTTTATTGATGTTGGTGCTTCGATATTCTATCTGGATTAATTTAAGAAATAATAAGGGATCAAGTACCAAATTGAGAGTATCTTTATAGACCATGATCAAATATTACAGGTAATTGAGAGAAGTTTGCAATATTAACAGTCATAATATTGTGACGAACTATGGTAAGGCAGATTGAGATAATAACTTGCATTAATATAGCAACTTTTACGTAAAATGTCCCAAGGTGATTCACAGAGGCATAATCAGACAAAAATGGAACTGAGCCAACAAAGATATTATTAGAAGAGGTGGCCAAAAGCTTCATCAAAGGTGGAGAAGTGGAGGAAGGGTTTATGGAGATAATTCCTGTGTGACCTAGGCGTGGGATGAAGGGAGAGAGGAATCAGAAGTTCAGAGTGAAGCGAATGGAGGGCTCTTTTGGGGGGAGGGGGGAGGAGGGGGAGGAGGAAGGGGAGGGGAGGGATGTTGTAGGGCTGGAAGACATTGAAGTGATAGGGAATAAGACAAAATGTATCGTTAAAATAGCAAGACAGTCTTAGAAAGCAGCCAGGAGTAGGTTGCAAGTCCAACAAGGTAGATTGTAATATTAGATCTTGTTCTAGGTATCAACAACTTGTATTCATGTAGCACCTTCAATGCAGTGAAAACATCCCAAAGCGCTTCACAGGAATATTATGAGATAACAATTTGACACCGAGCCACATAAGTGGAAATTAGTGGAGGCGACCAAATGCTTGGTCAAAGAGGTATGTTTTAAGGAGTGTCTTGAAGGAGGAAAGAGAGGTAGCGAGACGGAGTGGTTTAGGCAGGGAATTCCAGAGCTTGGGGCCTAGGCAACAGAAGGCACGGCCACCAATGGTTGAGTGATTATAATCAGGGATGCTCAAGAGGGCAGAATTAGAGGAGCGCAGCCATCTCGGGGGGTTGTGGGGCTGGAGGAGATTACAGAGATAGGGAGGGGCGAGGCCATGGAATAACTTGAAACTATGAATGAGAATTCTGAAATCAAGGCGTTGCTTAACCGGAAGCCAATGTAGGTCAGCGAGCACAGTGGCTGATGGGTGAGCAAGACTTGATGCGAGTTAGGACACGGGCAGTCGAGTTTTGGATCACCTCTAGTTTATGTGGGTTAGAACATGGGAGGCCAGCCAGGAGTGCGTTGGAATAGTCAAGTCTAGAGAGGTAACAAAGGCATGGATGAGGCCTTCAACAGCAGATGAGCTGAGGCAAAGGCGGAGACAGGCGATTATATGGAGGTGGAAGTAGGTGGTCTTAGTCATGCTGCAGATATGTGGTCGAACGCTTATTTCAGGATCAAATATGACACCAAGGTTGCGAACAGTGTGGTTCAGCCTCAGATCGAAGTTGGGGAGAGGGATGGAGTCAGTGGCTAGGGAACGGAGTTTGTGACGGGGACCGAAAACAATGGCTTCCGTCTTCCCAATATTCAGTTGAAGAAAACTTTTGCTCATCCCGAACTGGATGTTGGACAAGCAGTCTGACAATTTAGAGATCGTGGAGGGGTCGAGAGAAGTGGTGGTGAGGTAGCACTGGGTGTCATCAGTGTACATGTAGATGGGGCAACATGTAGATGAGAAATAGGAGGGGGCTGAGGATAGATCCTTGGGGGACACTAAGGACTGAAGCAGAACAAGTAAGGAATATGAAGGTGGAACTCTTGGGAAATAGTAACCATATACAACCCAACTAGGTTCACACTGAAAATAGAAGGAAAAGTCACGGTAAAAGGGGTCGGTCTAAAAATGAGCTCAATTCAATAAATAAAAAAGGATCTCGTCTAAATTAGCTGGAAAAAATGGCAGATCAAACATCAGGCTAGCAAATGGAGGTAATGAAACACAAGATACAGAAGGGACAGGCAAAATACATTCGAACAAGGAGTAAAAATTGGCTGTGGGTCAATGGATAAATTGAATCTTTAGAAGAAATTAGGCTTTAAAAAAAGAGGTATATGATAAACATAGAAGGGATAATACAAAAGAACACAATGAAAAATATAAAAAATATAGCAGGGATACCAAAAGGGAGATTAGGAAAGTGAAGTGTGGGTGTGAAAGAAAACTGGTGGCCATAGAAACATAGAAAATAGGTGCAGGAGTAGGCCATCCGGCCCTTCGAGCCTGCACCACCATTCAATGAGTTCATGGCTGAACATGCAACTTCAGTACCCCATTCCTGCTTTCTCGCCATACCCCTGGTCAACATAAAGGGAAATATATCGGCTAAATATGCCTGCTCAAGATAGGGAAAAGGGATAAGCCAGGAATTTACAGGCCTGTTAGTCTTACATTTATTGCAGGTAAACCTCTAGAATCTATAATACTGGATGAAACTAGTGAACACTTAGAAAGGTGTGGGCTAATCAAGCACAGGCAATATGGATTTGTAAAGGCAGAGCATTCTTGATTAACAATTTAATTTTTAAAGGCAATCATCGTGTCTAGATAACAGAATTTTGACGTATGCTGTAGATATGAATTTTCTGAACTTTATCAGAAGATATCTGATAAAGCACCATTTACAAGTTTAGAATGTTGCCTTAGATTTTTGCTTGGGTACAGCAATGTTAGCCATTCCCGTAAGTGGTCTTGTGCACAGGGATGTGCCTGTACTGCTCAATATTTAATCGTGTAGCCCAGGGGTGGAACAACTTGTGATCTGAACTTGATATGCATGCCTTTTGAACATGTGTCTTCAATCTTTTTGAAGGCAGACTGAGAAAACACTTCATAAGATAAGGCCAGGTATGAAGTGTTAAAATGCTTTATTTTATAGCAGGTGGACAAACAGATGATCACATTCACTTATTTCAATCAACATAAATTTTCTTAGCAGAATAAGACAAAATTATGAGCACACTATGCCTTCATACATTAGTGGATCGTTGACAAACAAAATAACCCTCAACTATTCTCCTGCCTGCCACTTCAGAGTCTGGCCAAAGCTTTCCCTCAAAGCTTTCTGTCTGCAGACCTGGCTGATTGCCTGCCTGTATCTCTGCCTTGTATCTCCTTCTGTTCAGAGCCAGAAAGGAAGATGGACTTTCCGGTAGAATGGGTGTGAGGCATTTATCGATTGCCAAGGCAGGCCAACAAATTGCTTATTATTTATGGTCAATATAAATCTATTTTCCCCTCCCAAAGAATGCTGCAGTAAAATGGACAAAAGAAACCTGAAACATGACATCACTGTTATGCTCATAATAAAGGATGAAACTGAGTACTGTATGCAATGAGTAAGTGTGACCTTAGCTCCTTTAATTAGACTCCAGAGTGCAGGTACAGCATGGGAGGCCTTATGGTGGTGGTGTGATACGGGTTGCCAAGGGTCACATACATAACATCACTCTCTCCGAATAGCACACTTATTTACAGGGTGAGACAATCTCGGGCTTTTTGCTCCCTTGTCGATTGTCTCGGTATAAATGCCGATATGGGTGAATTGGTTGGTTCTTCACTGGGCTGCTGGGCAGCTGGCCTTGCCAGGCTGCTGGAGATGGCGAGTTTGGCTTCGTGGTCATCCGTGATGTCGGTTGCCACTTGTGTGTATGTGTTGGAGGGTCGAAGTTGGTGGTGTCCTCTTCAGGTTGCTCGTAGCTGTTAGTGAACCGCTATTTGGTTTGGTCCAAATGCTTTCTGCACGTTAGTCCATTGGCCAATTTGACCTGAAACACCCTACTCTCTTCTTTGGCTATGACCGTGCCAGCAAGCCATTTGGGACCATGTCCAAAATTGAGTACAAACACAGGGTCATTGACCTCAATATCGCGTGACAAGTTTGCGCGATCTTGGTACATTCTTTGTTGATGCCGCCTGCCTTCGACGTGATCATGGAGATCAGCGTGGTCAAGAGAGAGAGCCTTGTTTTGAGCGCCCTGTTCATGAGCAGTTCAGCTGGGGGAACTCCGGTGAGCGAGTGGGGTCTGGTGCGGTGGCTGAGCAGGACTCAGGACAGTCGGGTCTTCAGGGAGCCTTCTGACATGTGTTTCAAGCTTAGCTTGATGGTTTGAACTGCCCGTTCTGCCTGGCCGTTGGATGCGGGCTTGAATGGGGCAGATGTGACGTGCTTGATCCCATTACAGGTCATGAATTTCTTGAATTTAGCGCTGATGAAACACGGCCCATTGTCACTGACTAGGACATCAGGCAGACCGTGTGTGGCAAACATGACTCGTAGGCTTTCGATGGTGGTGGTGGACGTGCTTACAGGCATTATAACACATTCAATCCATTTTGAATAAGAAAAACAACCAAGAACATTTTGCCTCGAAATGGGCCCGCATAGTCAACGTGGATCCTAGACCACGGTTTGGAGAGCCACGACCACGAACTTAGCAGTGCCTCTCTGGGTGCATTGCTCAGTTGAGAGCAAGTGTTGCACTGGCGCACATATGACTCTAAATCTGAGTCCAGGCCAGGCCACCACACATGGGATCTGGCTATAGCTTTCATCATTATAATGCATGGGTGGGTGCTGTGTAGGTCGCGTATGAACGTTTCTCTGCCTTTCTTGGGCAAGACCACGTGATTACCCTACGAAAGACAGCCAGCCTGTAAGGACATTTCGTCTTTGCGCCTGTGGAACGGCTTAATCTCTTCCTGCATCTCCGCTGGGACCTGGACCAGCTCCCATGGAGGACACAGTTTTTTTAAAACTAGGGACAGTAAAGGATCCTGGCTGGTCCAGGTCCTGATCTGGCAGGCCGTAATGGGTGACTTTTCGTTTTCAAATGCATCCATCATCATGAGCAAGTCTGCAGGCTGTGCCATTTCCACCCTGGTGGTGGGCAATGGTAGCCGACTAAGAGCATCAGCGCAGTTCTCTGTGCCTGGTCTGTGGCGGAGTACATAGTTATATTCCGACAGCGTAAGTGCCCATCTTTGGATGCGGGCAGTGGCATTGGTGTTAATCCCTCTGCTCTCTGAGAATAGCGATATGAGCGGCTTATGGTCAGTTTCTAGCTCAAACTTGAGACCAAACAAATACTGGTGCATATTTTTCACCCCGTAAATGCACGCCAGAGCTTCTTTGTCAATCATACTGTAGGCCTTTTCAGCCTTGGACAGATTCCTGGATGCATAGGCGACCGGTTGCAAAATCCCCGATTCGTTAGCCTGTTGTAACACACACCTGACCCCGTATGACGACGCATCGCAAGCTAGCACTAATCGTTTACATGGGTTATACAGAACAAGCAGTTTGTTTGAACATAACAGATTTCTGGCTTTCTCAAAGGCAGCCTCTTGTGAATTCCCCCATACCCAGTCGTCTCCCTTGCGCAGTAGCACATGTAGGGGTTCTAGTGAGATGCTTCACCCGGGTAGGAAATTACCGAAATAGTTGGGAGTCCCAGGAACGACCGCAGCTCCGTCATGTTCTGTGGTCTTGGCACGTTCTTGATGGCCTCCGTCTTGGCGTCGGTGGATCTGATGCCAGCTGCTGCGTTTCTTCTTCCCAAGAACTCGCCCTCTGGCGCCAGGAAAACAAACTGAGCGTTTCAACCAGAGTCCCACGCGATCTAGCCAACTTAGAACCTCTTCCAGATTCTTCAAGTATTCGCTGGTGTCCCGACCTGTGATCAGTATGTCGTCCTGGAAAACCATGGTGCGTGGAACCGACTTTAGCAGGCTCTCCATGTTCCATTGGAAGGTTACCGCGGCCGAACGAATCCTGAACGGGCATCTGTTATAGATGAACAGACCTTTGTGCGTGTTGATGCAGGTGAGGCCTTTCGAAGATTCCGCCAGCTCCTGCGTCATGTAGGCCGAGGTCATGTCCAACTTAGTGAACGTCTTTCCTCCAGCCAGGGTCGCAAATAGGTCGTCTGCCTTGGGTAGCGGGTACTGGTCGTGTAGCGAAAAACGGTTAATCGTTACTTTATAGTCCCCACAAATTCTGACCATGCCGTCACCTTTGAGTACCGGGACAATCGGACTGGCCCACTGGTTGAATTCCACCGGCGCGATGATGGCTTCTCGCTGCAGCCTGTCCAGCTCAATTTCCTCTTTCTCTTGCATCATATACGGTACCGCCCGTGCCTTGTGGTGGATAGGTCGTGTACTGGGAACCAAGTGGATCTGCACTTTTGCCCAGAGAAACTTCCGATGCCTGGCTCGAACAATGATGGAAATCGGCTCAGAACCTGGGCACATGAGGCGTTGTCAACGGACGAAAGTGCTCGGATGTCGTCCCAGTTCCAGCGGATTTTTCCCAGCCAGCTTCTGCCGAACAGTGTGGGACCATCCCCTGGCACGATCCATAGTGGGAGTTCGTGCACTGCTCCATCATAGGAGACTGTGACTTCTGCGCTGCCAATTACAGGGATCAGCTCTTTGGTGTAAGTTCTTAGCTTGGTGTGAAGGCCTGTCGAAGGCCTTTTTGCTCATTGACTCGCACCCGTGTCCAGTTCCATGGATACTGGAATTCCGTTCAGTTCAACTTTTAACATAATCGGTGGACATTTCGTGGTAAAGGTGTGTACCCCGTACATTTCTGCCTCTTTGGTTCGAGTCTCTAGTTCAGCCTGGTCCACCATGGATCCAACTTCTTCTGCAACGTGGTGGTTTGCAGCTCGCCTGCACATTCGCTGGAGGTGTCCCATTGTTCTGCAGCCATTGCACGCATAGTGCTTGAAGCGGCATTGATGGGCCTGATGATCACCTCCACAACACCAACAAGGTGTTAATTGCCTCGCATTAACGATTGATGGCGGACTCTGGGTCATCTGAGGTCATGCAGCAGCCGGCATATGTACGTTTTGCCATGTATATTCCTGCTCGAAAACGATGTTACTTTGTGTACAGTATTAGCCGAAACCTCTTTATGCTGCAAAATTTATTTGGTGTTATCGCTAGTGGACATAAATGCCTGGGCTATTGTTATGGCTTTGCTCAGATTCGGTGTTTCAACAGTCAATAGTTTGCGAAGGATTACCTCATGGTCAACGCCAAGCACAAAAAAAGTCTCTTAGCATTTGTTCAAGGAATCCGTCAAATTCGCAATGTCCTGCAAGGTGCCTTAGTTTGGCGACGTAGCTCGCTACTTCCTGGCCCTCCGACCGTTGACACGTGTAGAACTGATACCTCGCTTAAATCAAAATGCTTTCCTTAGGATTTAGGTGCTCCCGGACCAGCTTACACAATTCTTCATAGGATTTGGTTATTGGTTTTACCGGAGCTAGAAGATTCTTCATGGGGCCATAGGTTGTTGCCCCACAGATGATAAGAAGGATCGCCCTTCGTTTGGCAGCGTTTTCGTCCCCTTCCAGCTCGTTGGCCACGAAGTATTGGGCGAGTCTCTCCATGAAGGCCTCCTCAATCGTCCCCTTCTGGGAATTTCTCCAGGATACCAACAGTTCTTTGCATTTTCGCACTGTTGTTCGTTACCTCATCACCAATTGTTATGCTTATAATAAAGGATGAAGCTGAGTACTGTATGCAATGAGTAAGTGTGACCTTAGCTCCTTTAATTAGACTCCAGAGTGTTGGTACAGCGTGGGAGGCCTGCTTATATACAGTGTTCCCAAGGGATGCTGGGATCCCTTGAGACTCCAACAGGTAGGTCCTCTAGTGGTGGTATGATACAAGTTGCCAAAGGTTACATACATAACAATCACCACACGACATTTTAACAAAAATAATTGCACTTATATTGAGAATGTAGTAGCAGCGATGGTTCGGAGGCAGAGAGCAATCACGACAAGCCAAAGGATGATATCTCCATTGGCCGGATGTCGGTCTATTAAAAAAAGAATAAAATGATGCGGAGAGAAAATAAGCAAACACACCAATCATAAAGAGGGAGTTCATGTGCTAAATGAGCAGCAAACTGCTTAACAGCATGATAGAAAGGATCAGTGAGTTGATGCAGAGATCCAGCTTCCAGCGTGAGCTGACACAAGTGTGCGACGGCTTCGAGGTGGGCGACTGGGTGATGTCATCAGGACCCAGATCGCCATTTGGAGCGTGGGCAGGAACATCGGCAAGGCTTGGTAAAGCAGAGGAGTGGGAAGGTTGTGGCGGACTTGCGGCGAATGTTTGTGGCGAAGGAGCAGTGAGAGATCGTGGCGGAGGTGTGGTGAATGAGGGTACGGGGCCCAGAAGAGCCGAGGGCCCAGCCCACACTGCAATATGCGTGCGCATTGGGTCCATGCAGCAGAGCAGGTCTCCAGTCATCCTGGTTAACTCTTGCTACTGGATACAGGCCTAGCTCTGTCAAGCTTGTGTGGTGGCTGATGTGCAATGGTCACCACACGTTAGAAAAATCCACGCACAAGCATCTTCCACCCATGGAGTTCAGGACTGGAACATCGGGTCCTTCATTGAAACATCTGTGAACTCATGTGGAAGCAAGTCACCCTCGTTTGAGGGACCGCCTATGATGATGATGATAAAAGAATATGCAAATTCAGCTGAATTCAGCCAGGATTGATGGGGATAAAAATCGCCTTCCTTCCTCCGCCAACTCTAGAGAAATAAAGTAACGTGTGATGGGGCAGTTTCAAGGCCTGTGATGCACAGGGCTCACCACAATATGGTCACCACAAGCCCCGTGGAGTACACATTCTGCGGCATGTGGGAAGTCCTGGACACTTTGCACAGCCTAGACAACCGTGTGTGCAGGAGGTGTATCCAGCTTCAACTGCTCGAGCTCTGCGTTTCGGAGCTGGAGCAGCGGGTGGAGTCAATAAGGTGCATCCGCGAGACTGAGAATTTCATAGATAGCACGCTTCACGAGGTGGTTGCCCCACAGCTTAAAGGCGTGCAGGTGGAGGGGAAGTGGGTGACCACCACACGTAGTAAGTGTGCTAGGCAAGTAGCGCAGGAGTCCCCCATGAGTCCATCTCGCTTTCAAACCAATGTTCAATTCTGAGTATCGGTAAGGGCGATGGTGCCTCTGGTGAGTGCTGCCAGAGCCAATTCGAAGGCACCACGGGTGGCTCAGCTGCACAGGGGGGAGGGACGAAGAACAAAAAAGCCCTAGTGATAGGAGATTCTTTAGTTAGGGGAACAGACGGGCGTTTCTGCGGCCGTAGACGTGACTCCCGAATGGTATTGGGCCTCCCTGGTGCCAGGGTCAAGGATGTCACAGAGCGGACGCAGGGCATCCTTCGGGGGTGGGGGGGAGAGGGTCAACAGCTAGAGGTTGTGGTCCACATTGGGACCAACGACATAGGTAAAATGAGGGATGAGGTCCCACAGGAGGAATTTAAGGAGCTGGGAAGAAAATTAAAGGATAGGATCTCAAAGGTAGTAATCTCTGAGTTACTACCGGTGCCACGTGCTAATGAGTATAATAGAAGGATAGAGAGGATGAACACGTGGCTGGAAAATTGGTGTAGGAGGGAGGGCTTTAAATTTTTTGAGGCATTGGGACTGCTTCTGGGGAGATGCAACCTATACAAATCGGACGGGTTGCACCTCAACATCGCCGGGACCAATATCCTCACGGAGAGTTTTGCTAGTGCTGTTGGGGAAAAGTTTAAACTAGCTTGGCAGGGGGATGGGAACCTGAGAACGAATTCAAAAGGGAAGGAAATAAAGCAGAAGTTGGATAGCAAGAATCTAGAAAGCGAACCTGTAAGACAGAGGAAACAGGGCTTAGCATGTAGTAAGTAAGGAGGTCTTCCTGTGTTGAATGGTATATACTTTAATGCAAGGAGTATAGTGAATAAGGCGGATGAGCTAAGAGCATAGGTAGACACTTGGGAGTATGACATTACAGCCATTACAGAAACATGGCTGAAAGAGGGGCAGGTTTGGCAGATCAATATTCCTAGTTACAGGATTTTGAGACAAGATAGAGAGGGGGGTAAAAAATGGGGGGGTATTGTGGTACTGATTGTAGAAACTTCTACAGCGGTGAGGAGAGATGATATGTTCGAGGGATCGTCAACTGAGGCCATATGGGTCAAACAATGGGAGGGAGATAGAGGAGCAAATATGTAGACAAATTGCTGTGAAGTCTAAAAACCATAGGGTAGTAATAGTAGGGGATTTTAACTATCCAAATATTGATTGGGACAAATTTAGTGTGAAGGGTATAGAGGGTGCGGAATTCTTGAAATGCATTCGAGAACTTTTTTAGTCAGTTTGTAGCAAGCCCAACATGAGAGGGGGCGATCTTGGATTTCGTTTTGGGGAATGAAGCTGGGCAGGGGTATTAGTGGGTGAGCATTTGGGTGCCAGTGACCATAATTCAGTCAGATTCAAGTTGATTATGGATAAGGACAAGAATAGGCCTGGAATAAAAGTTCCAAATTGAGGAAAAGCTAACTTTGCTAAGTTAAGGAGTGATTTGGCCATAGTGGACTGGAAACAGCTACTTGTGGGTAAATCAGTGTCAGAACAGTGGGAGGCATTCAAGGAGGAGATCCGAAAGGTTCAGGCAAGCATGTGCCCTTAAAGAAAAAGGCTGGGAAAAATAATTCTAGAGCCCCCTGGATGTCTAGGGACTTACAGGGGAGGATTAAGAAAAAAAGGGACGCTTATGTCACATATCAACGGCTAAATACTTTAGAATCTTTAGAGGAATATAGTAAGTTAAGAGGCAAAATTAAAAAGGATATTAGGAATGCTAAGAGAGAGCACGAGAAATTCTTGGCCAGTAAAATTGAGGAAAATCCTAAGATTTTCTATAAATATATTAAGAGTAAGAGGGTAACTAAGAAAAGTGGGCATGCAGGTACAGCAGGCGGTGAAGAAGGCAAATGGTATGTTGGCCTTCATAGCTAGGGGATTTGAGTATAGGAGCAGGGAGATTTACTGCAGTTGTACAGGGCCTTAGTGAGGCCTCACTTGGAATATTGTGTTCAGTTTTGGTTTCCTAATCTGAGGAAGGACGTTCTTGCTATTGAGGGAGTGCAGTGAAGGTTCACCAGACTGATTCCAGGGATGGCCGGACTGTCATATGAGGAGAGACTGGGCCTTTATTCACTGGAGTTTAGAAGGATAAGAGGGGATCTCATAGAAACGTATAAGATTCTGACAGGACTGGACAGGTTAGATGCGGGAAGAATGTTCCCAATGTTAGGGAAGTCCAGAACCAGGGGAAATAGTCTTAGGATAAGGGGTAGGCCATTTAGGACTGAGATGAGGAGAAACTTCTTCACTCAGAGTTGTTAACCTATGGAATTCCCTGCCGCAGAGAGTTGTTGATGCCAGTTCATTGGATATATTCAAGAGGGAGTTAGATATGGCCCTTACGGCTAAGGGGATCAAGGGGTATGGAGAGAAAGCAGGAAAGGGATACTGAGGGAATGATCAGCCATGATCTCATTGAATGGCGGTGCAGGCTCGAAGGGCCGAATGGCCTACTCTTGCACCTATATTCTATGTTTCTATGAAAGGGTAGGGCCTATTAGAGACCATGAGGGTAATCTTTGTGTGGAGGCGGAAGATGTTGGTAGGGTTCTTAAAGAATACTTTGCATCTGTTTTCACAAAGGAAAGAGGTAATGCAGATACAGCTATAGAGGAGGGTGATATTCTGGATGAAATAAATATAGAGAGAGAGGAAGTATTAAGGGGTTTAGCAGCTTTGAAAGTAGGTAAGTCCCCAGGTCTGAATGAAATGCATCCCAGGTTGTTGAGCGAGTAAAAGAGGAAACAGCAGAGGCCTTGACCATCATTTTCCAGTCTGCTTTGGATATGGGCATGGTGCTACAGGATTGGAGGACTGCTAATGTAGTACCCTTGTTTAAGAAACTAAAAAGGGATAGGCCGAGTAATTACAGGCCTGTCAGCCTAATGTCAGTGGTGGGAAAATTATTGGAAAAAATCCTGAAAGACAGGATAAATCTGCATTTGGATAGGCAAGGATCAATTAGGGACAGTCAGCACGGATTTGTTAAGGGAAGAACGTGTTTGACTAACCTGACTGAATTTTTTGAGGAAGTAACCAAGAGGGTCGATGAGGTTAGTGCATACGATGTAGTATATTTGGACTTTAGCAAGGCTTTTGATAAGGTCCCGCATGATAGACTGGTCATAGACTGGTCATGAAGGTTAAAGCCCATGGGATCCAGGGCAGAGTGGCAAGTTGGATCCAAAACTGGCTTGGAGGTAGGAAGCAAAGGGTAATGATTGATGGATTTTTTGTGACTGGAAGGATATTTCCATTGAAGTTCCACAGGGCTCAGTACTGGATCCCTTGCTTTTTGTGGTATATATCAATGATTTAGATTTGAATATAGGGAGTATGATTAAGAAGTTGGCAGATGACACTAAAATTGGCTGTGTGGTTGATAATGAAGAGGAAAATCATGGGCTGCAGGAAGATATCAATCTACTGGTCAAGTGGGCAGAGCAGTGGCAAATGAAATTTAATTCAGAGAAATGTGAGGTGATACACCTTGGAAGAACTAATAAGGAAAGGGTATACACATTAATTGGTAGGCCACTTAATAGTGTAGATGAACAAAGGGACCTTGGAGTGCTTGTCCACAGATCCCTGAAAGTAGCAGGCCAGGTGGATAAGGTGGTTAAGACGGCATACGGAATGCTTGCTTTTATTGGCTGAGGCATAGAATATAAGAGCAGGGAGGTTATGCTTAAATTGTATATTACTTTGGTTAGGCCACAGCTGGAGTACTGCGTGCAGTTCTGGTCGCCGTATTATAGGAAGGACGTGATTGCACTAGAGCGGGTGCAGAGGAGATTTACTAGGATGCTGCCTGAAATGGAGAATCTTAGTTATGATGACAGATTGGATAGGTTGGGTTTGTTCTCATTGGAACAGAGGAGGTTGAGTTGAGACCTCATCGAGGTGTACAAAATATTGAGGGGCCTGGACATAGTGGATAGTAAGGATCTATTTCCATTGGTGGAGAGGGCTATTACGAGGAGGCATAGTTTTAAGGTGGTTGGTGAAAGGTTTAGAGGGGATTTGAGGGGGGGGGGCTTCTTTATGCGGAGGGTTGTGGGGATTTGGAACTCACTGCCTGGAAGAGTGGTGGATGCAGAAACCCTCACTACTTTTAAGAGATGGTTGGATGGGCACTTAAAGTGCTGTAACGTGCAGGGTTACGGACCGAGAACTGGTAATTCGGATTAGACTAGATTACCTTTTGTTGGTCGGCGCAGATATAATGGTAAGTACTGCAGGGAATAGAATAGGGCCAGGGTGATCTCCTGGACTAGTTTCGATCGCCGGGATGGGTCGGAGAGGAATTTTCCCAGATCTTTTCTCCCTAAATTGGCCTGGGCTTTTATCTGTTTTTTGCCTCTCCCAGGAGATCACATGGCTCTGGTTGGGGTGGAGTGTAGATGTTTTTTAGTATAAGGGGTGTTGCAGTGGTGTGGGGCTGACTGGTTGGGCTGGGTGCTCTTTGCCTTTCCGTCATTGTTCATGGGTTTGTATGTAACCTTTAGGGCTGCTGAGCAAGGGCCGTGTGGCTCTTTGTCGGCCGGCGCAGACATGATGGGCTGAAATGGCCTCCTTCTGCGCTGTAAATTTCTATGTTTCTATAATAGAAGCCAATGCAAAAAATATAAGTCTCATGCTGGTGCAATGTGATTGCTCTTCAGAGGTTGGGAATATTTGTCGGACAGTATATGCTAAAATGCACCAGACGGTAAAAATTGGTGTTGCACGAGGATTCATGATGGAAACTGCGGTCCTCGCCAACTTTAGTCAGAGGCCGATTACCACTAAAAAGACAGGCCCTGGGAGGGGGTAAAACACACAAAAAAATTGCAAATTTTTTTTTTTTTTAAATCACAAAACATTCACAAGACACTTATCTAGCAAATTGCTGAAAAAGAATTAAAAAATAAAACTTTAACTTACCTTTTTTTGTTTGATATTAGATATATTATTGGTATCTTCCCTGATTAAAACCTCCAAGAAGCAGTTATAAACTTGGTCCGATCCTGTAACTGCTTTCCAAATGCGCTGCTATTTCATCCTAAATGATTGATTCCAACATTTTCCCCACTACTGATGTCAGGCTCAACTGGTCTATAATTACCCATTTTCTCTCTCCCTCCTTTTTTAAAAAGTGGTGTTACATTAGTTACCCTCCAGTCCATAGGAACTGATCCAGAGTCGATTGACTGTTGGAAAATGATCACCAATGCATCCACTATGTCTAGGGCCCTTCCTTAAGTACTCTGGGATGCAGACTATCAGGCCCCGGGGATTTATCGGCCTTCAATCCCATCAATTTCCCTAACACAATTTCCCGCCGAATAAGGATATCCTTCAGTACCTCCTTCTCACTCGACCTACTATCCCCGAGTACAATTGGAAGGTTATTTGTGTCTTCCTTTGTGAAGACAGAACTGAAGTATTTGTTCAATTGGTGTGCCATTTCTTTATTCCCCATTATAAATTCACCTGAATCCAACTGCAAGGGACCTACGTTTGTCTTCACTAATCTTTTTCTCTCACCAAGGGTGACCAAGGCTGGGAACTCAACATCCAGGGGCATTCAGCATTTAGGAAGGATAGACAGAAAGGAAAAGGAGGCGGGGTGGCGTTGTTGGTTAAAGAGGAAATTAATGCAACAGTAAGGAGGGACATTAGCCTGGATGATGTGGAATCGGTATGGGTGGAGCTGCGGAATTCCAAAGGGCAGAAAACACTAGGGGGAGTTGTGTACAGATCACCAAACAGTAATAGTGAGGTTGGGGACAGTATAAAACAAGAAATAAGGGAGGTGTGCAATAAAGGTACAGCAGTTATCATGGGCGACTTTAATCTACATATTGATTGGGCGAACCAAACTGGTAGCAATGCGGTGGAGGAGAATTTCCTGGAGTGTATTAGGAATGGTTTTCTAGACCAATATGTCGAGGAACCAACTAGAGAGCTGTCCATCCTAGACTGGATGATGTGTAATGAGAAGGGACTAATTAGCAATCATGTTGTGCGAGGCCCCTTGGGGAAAAGTGACCATAATATGGTAGAATTCTTTATTGAGCTGGAGAGTGACACAGTTAATTCGGAAACTAGGGTCCTGAACTTAAGGAAAGGTAACTTCGACGGTATGAGGCATGAATTGGCTAGAATAGACTGGCAAAGGATATTTAAAGGGTTGACGGTGGATAAGCAAATGGCCAACATTTAAAGATCACATGGATGAACTTCAGCAATTGTACATCCCTGTCTGGAGTAAAAATAAAACGGGGAAGGTGACTCAATCATGGCTAACAAGGGAAATTACAGATAGTGTTAAAGCCAAGGAAGAGGCATATAATTTGGCTGGAAAAAGCAACAAACCTGAGAACTGGGAGAAATTTAGAATTCAACAGAGGAAGACTAAGGGTTTAATTAAGAGGGGGAAAATAGAGTATGAGAGGAAGCTTGCAGGGAACATAAAAACTGACTGCAAAAGCTTCGATAAATATGTGAAGAGAAAAAGATTAGTGAAGACAAACGTAGGTCCCTTGCAGTTGGATTCAGGTGAATTTATAATGGGGAATAAAGAAATGGCACACCAATTGAACAAATACTTCAGTTCTGTCTTCACAAAGGAAGACACAAATAACCTTCCAATTGTACTCGGGGATAGTAGGTCGAGTGAGAAGGAGGTACTGAAGGATATCCTTATTCGGCGGGAAATTGTGTTAGGGAAATTTATGGGATTTAAGTCCGATAAATCCCCGGGGCCTGATAGTCTGCATCCCAGAGTACTTAAGGAAGGGCCCTAGACATAGTGGATGCATTGGTGATCATTTTCTCTTGGTACTCCAGCTCTTTACAATATAAATTAACGATTTAGATGAAAGAATTGAGTGTAATCTCTCCAAGTTTGCGATTGACACTAAACTGGGTGGCAGTGTGAGCCGTGAGGAGGACGCTAAGAGGCTGCAGGTTGACTTGGACAGGTTAGGTGAGTGGGTAAATGCATAGCAGATGCAGTATAATGTGGATAATGTGAGGTTATCCATTTTGGGGGCAAAAACACGAAGGCAGAATATTATCTGGATGGCAGCAGATTAGGAAAAGGGGAGGTGCAACGAGACCTGGGTGTCATGGTTCATCAGTCACTGAAAGTGGACATGCAGGTACAGCAGGCGGTGAAGAAGGCAAATGGTACGTTGGCCTTCATAGCTCGGGGATTTGAGTATAGGAGCAGGGAGGTCTTACTGCAATTGTACAGGGCCTTCGTGAGGCCTCACCTGGAATATTATGTACAGTTTTGGTCTCCTAATCTGAGGAAGGACGTTCTTGCTATTGAGGGAGTGCAGCGAAGGTTCACCAAACTGATTCCAGGAATGGTTGGACTGACATATGGGGAGAGACTGGATCAATTAGGCCTTTATTCACTGGAGTTTAGAAGGATGAGAGGGGATCCCATAGAAACGTATAAGATTCTGGTGGGACTGGACAGGTTGGATGCAGGAAGAATGTTCCTGATGTTGGGTAAGTCCAGAACCAGGGGACATAGTCTTAGGATAAGGGGTAGGCCATTTCGGACTGAGATGAGGAGAAACTTCTTCACTCAGAGAGTTGTTAACCTATGGAATTCCCAGCTGCAGAGAGTTCATTGGATATATTCAAGAGGGAGTTAGATATGGCCCTTACGGCTAAGGGGATCAAGGGGTATGGAGAGAAAGCAGGAAAGGGGTACTGAGGGAATGATCAGCCATGATCTTATTGAATGGCGGTGCAGGCTCGAAGGGCCGAATGGCCTACTCCTGCACCTATTTTCTATGTTTCTATGTTTCTATGTTAATTATCCTAATTTCCAATGGCAAATGGGTCCTTTAGGGTTTGATTTCCTCCTCGGGTACCGTTTGGTTGTTATAATATTGAATCGTTTTTGGTGTTGTGTTTTGCAGCTTCTGCTATAAATCTTCCCAGTTCTATCTCTGAGCACCATAATCTCATCATAGTAAAGCTTATGTGCAGCCTTCTAGTTAGTCTCTTCCTCAATTCCCTCTACACGCTTTTTATTTATTTTGCTCTTGCTGTTCTTAGGGCTTGAGTGTGTATTACTCTTTCATACCCTGCTGAATGTTTTGCAAAAATCAACATTCATTTCCCCATTAGACTGTCACCTAGCTTGGCCCACAACTCTTGAAATTTGCCTCAGTATTGTATATTAGGGTTTAGCCTTTTGCCTACAGTTTCAGTTTGCTGAAACATAGAAATTTACAGTGCAGAAGGAGGCCATTTTGGCTATGGCTACTATCACTTAGTGGTTTAACTATTTCTGCTCTGTGAATAGTGCTTGGGTCACTCAAACAAACCAAGTCTAGAAGATGGTAGGTTTTCCAATGTACTGTTTTTGTGCTGCACATTCTATGTTCCAGGGCCGCTCGCCTTTTGTGGCTTCAACCTCCCGCTGGTGTTCTCACACAGGTCGGGGCCACCATGCTGGTTCCAGGGCCGTTCGCCTTTTATGGCTGGAACCGGCATGGCTGCCCCGGCCGGCGTGAGAGCACCAGCGGCATGTCGGGGCCATGGAGGTGGGGTGGGGGTGGGGGGGGCGAGCGGCCCTGGAACCAGCGTAGTGGCGTACCACTTCAGGGAGCAGCGTAAACTGGTGCAGGAGAACGACGTCTTGGAGGAGGGCGACTGGATTGGACATCACCATAACCCAGGTCGGTGATTGGAGCATGGACAGGTCATCATCATAGACAGTTCCTTGAAATCGAGGAAGACTTGCTTCCACTCTAAAAGTGAGCTCTCAAGTGACTGAACAGTCCAATACGGAAATTACAGTCTCTGTCACAAGTGGGACAGACAGTCGTTGGAGGAAAGGGTGGGTGAGGAGTCTGATTTGCTACACACTCCTTCTGCTGCCTGCATTTGATTTCTTCATGCTCTCAGCGATGAGACTTGAGTGTTCAGCGCTCTCCTGGATGCTCTTCCTCCACTTAGGGCGGTCTTTGGCCAGGGACTCCCAGGTGTCGGAGGGAATGTTGCACTTGATCAAGGAGGCTTTGAGGGTGTCCTTGAAACGTTTCCTCTGCCCATTTGGGGCTCGTTTGCCGTGTAGGAGTTTCGAGTAGAGCGCTTGCTTTGGGAATCTTTTGTCGGGCATGTGAACAATGTGGCCCGCCCAACGGAGCTGGTCGAGGTTGGTCAATGCTTCGATGGTAGGGATGTTGGCCTGATCGAGAACACTAACGTTAGTGCGTCTGTCCTCCCAGGGGATTTACTGGAGCTTGACAGATCAGGAAAGCCACGTGCTGAAAACCGGCTTTTGCGATGCCTTCCCGGGTCCGTACACACTCCATACGGACCCAGGGAGGCCGTGGTTTCAGGACCATTAACTTCATCCTATTCTTTGGTGAAGACAGATCAAAAGTACTCATTCAGTACTTCAGTCACGCCCTCTGCCGCCACAAGAAGATTTCCTTTTTTGTCCTTAATCCGCCATGTCATTCCTATAACTATCCATTTGCTTTTTATATTTTTGTAAAAGATTTTTGGGTTCCCTTTTATGTTACCCACTAATCTCTTCGCATACTCTCTTTGCCCTTCTTAATATCCTTTTTCAAGTTCCCCCTGTACTCTCTGTATTGTATCTGGTTTTTGATTGTATTCTGTACCTGACGTGTCATAAACCTCATTTTTATATTTTATTTTAACCTCTATTCACTTGTCATCCAGGGAGCTCTGGCTTTGGATGTCCCATCCTCCCTTCTTATGGAATATGCTTGGCTTATACCCAAACTCTTGAAGGCCTGCCATTGCTCATTTACTGTATTCCTGGCCAATCTTTCTTCAAGTCCAACTATGCTAGATCCCTTCTCAAACCAGTGAAATTGGTTCTTTTCTAGTTGGTTATTTTTACCGTTGATTTTTCTTAGCCCCTTTCCATAACTACTTTGGGCTCAATTTTCCCCAATGCCATTTTTTGGCGTATTGCCAGAGTTACGCACGTTTTTTTCTGGCCCCAACTACGACAAAAAAATAAGGAGCAAGTTGTCCCGTTCTATTTTTTGAAATTGGCACCGCGCAGCCTGTCCTGTAGCTTCGGTGAGTGGAGCCTAATGTTTGCACCGATGTCCCTCCTTCTGCGTATGCGCGGAAAAAAAAGGACGCTTTTGACATTATTCCTATGGGCGCGCATGTCCAGTAGAGCTCCCAGTCTGCATTCGGCCATTTTTAAAGAGCCAGTTGTGTGTGAGAACTTTAATTCTCATTGGAAAAATCGGAGTCGCAATACAAGATGCAATGCTGCTCAAGGACCAAGAATTTCTTACAGGATGAAGTGGAGGCACTAGTTGCTGTGATTGAGAACAGATGGCAGGAGCTGGACACCAGCAGAGGTCACACAAAAGTTCCACCAAAAGAAATGAAGAAATGCTGAACCAACTTGTAGAAGATTACTGTGCAATGGTGACCACCCCGAGGTCTGGATGCCAGTGCAAAAAGAAGTGCCAGTACCTTGGTCAATAGTTAGTGTACGTATTATTTTAATTTATTCAATGGAATGGCAATTGTAAATGTGACCAGCTGTATATCTGGCACCCAGTAGAAAGACACCCTCTCTAAAAAATTATATTTTCATCTTTGCAGAAGAAGGTGGCACATAACAAATGGGAAACAGGAAGAGGCCCGGCAAATCTGCACCCTTGGAAGAGAGGGTCGCTGCTTTGATGGGTCCTGCCTGGAGAAAAGCAACCACCACTGCACAAGCTGGGCCCACACTCGAGGGAGAGAGTAAGTCCTGCAAATTCCACAGTCTGCCTTTGCTAAATGTTAAGTACTGGGCGGGCTAGCCATGCTTCGGTTCATGGGGATGTCGCCGTCAGCTACACTTCGGTTGATGCAATGTGCTATCATTCATAGTAGTCCTTCAAATCAGCCTGCTGCCTGCGCTGTGTGAGCCTACTCATGCTACCCTGCCCTCTCCCCTGCTGCTAACCATTTGTCTGTTCTGTTATATTTTGTAGAACTTGAGGCTACCCTGACGATGAAGAAGATTCAGACGCAGACGAGCCTGAAGAGAACATCTTCCACTCGCACCTTCCAGACCAAGAGCATGGGGGTGAGGGTGACAAGGAGGGGGAGGTGATGGATGAACACTGTTGTACTCATTCTAGAGGAGGTGCAGGGGCTGCCCATTGAGATGCCAGCCCCTTTCCTGAGTGGTACGAGTGTTGCTGGGACATTCCATGGTTTCCCACAGTCCATGGCTGGGGATTCAGCGAGGCTGTGGGTCCCAGTGGGATGCAGCGAGGCACACCCAGATGTGGTTTACATGATTGCAATGACTGCGGAGAGCATTGACCTTATGCGATCACTCCTGGACACCATCAGTGGGGTGGGTGATGAGGTATCGGACCTGTCGAGAGAAGTAACAACACTCTCACGAGAAATGGGAACGCTGTCTGGGAACATGAGGGAGGGAATGTCTCAGGCAGCGGACACAATGTCGGTGCAGATGAGGGAGGGAATGTCGCAGGTAGCTGATGCGCTGTCAGTGAACATGAGGGAGGGAATGTTGCAGGTAATTGAGACACCGTCGGGGCACATGAGGAAGGGAATGTCGGAGTTAACTGCTGCAATAAGGGAACACGCCCAGACCCGCGCCCATTGACAGAATCAACTGCAACTCCCACTCCAATCCCCAGACCAGGCTCTGAAGAGGCCCAAGCTGGGCCTTCCACATTACCGCCTGCCCCCCTCCATCAAGAAGTGTGCATTACTCGAGATGTTCAAAAGAATAAGCTTGGTACCAACCCGACAAACGCTGCTCCACCGCCTGCGAGCAGGGGTGGTGGAGTTACCAAGACCAAGCGCAACGGGCAGTCTTAGAATAATGTGGAGGAGAGATGGGTGCAGCCTTTCTTTGCTGCTGCTGTTATTATTATTATTGTTGTTACTGTTGTAACTGTTCTCAAATTAAAAGTTTTTTGTAAGTTAGGTAAATTTATGTTTAAAAGTTTGTAAGTGATCTTAGAGTTTGTAAGTGATGTTAACTGAAAACTTTAAAGTTTGATGCAAGAATATGTTTATTAAAGTTAAGTACAAACAAATGTTTGTTAAACTTTTGAATAAAATATATTTTAAATTATAACTGAATCATTTCCATTATTAACACAACTTTTTGAAGTAAACAAGAATCATTTCCATCATTTGTTCCATTAACACAACACAACATTACGGAACAGGTCCAAACAGTAAACATGGGTCCATTCTGGAATAGTTATCGTTGAGCCTTCAGGCAGCAAAGTGTTCACGGATGAGCTGCTGGCGCAAGGCTCAAGCAATCGTTAAAGGGGCACGACGGCCTGCCCTCCTCCGCCGCGTGCTCCGGATTCAGGTAGTTGCATAGCTTCCTCATCCTCGTTGTCATCTGCATCGTCCTCCTCATCAGCCACTCTCACCTCAGGTGGGTCTTCTAATACCTGCTGCTGCTGCCTCATGATGGCTAAATTATGCAGCATGCAGCACACAACAGTGAACTGACCAACAATCTCAGGGAAGTATTGCAAGTAGCCTCCGGAATGGTCCAGGCATTGGAAACGTTGTTTCAAGATGCCAATGGTCCTCTCTATTATGCTGCGCATTGCAATGTGCGATATGTCGTATTCCCGGTCAGCTTTCATCCAGGTTACGCGTAGGGGCGCCATGAGCCAGGTGGTGAGGCTGTACTCTTTATCTCTTAGTAACCAGTTCTGCCCTTCTGGCTGCTGCTGAAACATGGTAGATATAGCGCTCTCACGCAGGATGAATGCATCATGGATGCGCCCAGGGTATCTTGCATCAAATGACATGCTGCGATGTTTAAATTGTACCTGTGCAAGAAGCTCAAAATGGCAGGCAGGACAAGCTTCTTTGTTGTCTCTCTCCACAAGGTCGACGCCCTAGTATGGACCACACCCAGTTCTGAGCATGCGCAATGGGCTTGTTTAGATCGGGAACCCCCCCCCCACCGGGTTTCATTTGATGCTGCTTGTTGCATAGTGGCAGGGTTCGCATCCCTTCAATTAAGCTTCCACATCCCCCCACCTCTCCCCACCGCCCCCGGGCTTCACTTGATGCTGCTTGCTGCATTGTGGCGTAGTGTAAGGGTTCTCATCCCTTCAGTTCGGCTTCCACACCCCATACCCCCATTCACCCCCGCCCCCACACCTCCCGGGCTTCTTTTCAAGCCGAGCCCGTATCCAAGGGACCAATTCTGCCGGCCGACGCTCCGACCCTCGAGCCTGGTTTGGAGGCGTTCAGTGGTGACATGGCACTTAAAAAAAATCCAAACTTAAAGAATTGCACGAAGCTTCCATTTTCTGCGTTTTTAGTTGGAAAAATTTAAGCTTGATGTTTGTGTGTTCTTGACTCCCTCAAAAACATCGCCTAAAAACAATGGCGTCTTTCTGCGCTGATTTTTCAATGTGCGCTGGTTTTTCTTAAGTGCCCAGAAGGTTTTTTGGGCGTGGTCATATATGCTGTCCTAGGAGAATTGTAAGTTGGCCAAACTTGCATAATTATGTAAAACTGGCGCAGACATCAGGTTACGCAAAAAACGCAAATAAAAACTAACCTAAAAAAATCGTAACTAACTGAGTTACACTGGCGCACAATCGTTGGGGAAACTTGGATTTTTAAAATTTAGGCCAAAAAATACGACGCACGGCAAAAAAACGGAGCAAATCACTGGGGAAAATTGAGCCCATTAACTCTAATTATATTCTGATCACTATTACCCAGATGTTCTCCGACTGCATTCCCCAGAACTAGATCCAGTACTGCTTCATTCCTCATTGGGCTAGAAACATACTGATTAAGGAAGGTCTCTTGTACACATTTTAGGAATTCTTCACCCTCCTTGCCCTTTACTCTGTTTTTCCCCAGTCTAATTGAAGTCACTTACTCTATTATTTATACATTTCTCTGAATTTGCTGACAGATTTACTCCTCTATCTCCTCCTCACTATCTGGGGTTCTATAGTAAACTCCCAGCTATGTAACAGTTCTTTTTCTGTTCCTTAGCTCTAACCAAACAGATTCAGTCTTTGAATCCTCGAGTACATCATCCCTCTGTGGAAGTGTAATATTATCCTTGATCAATAGTGCCACCCCCCCACCACCATTGTCTTTTTTCCTTCCCAATCCCTCCTGAATACATAAGAACATAAGAAATAGGAGCAGGAGTAGGCCATATGGCCCCTCGAGCCTGCTCCGCCATTTAATATGATCATGGCTGATCCGATCAGGTCCATTTCCCTGCCCACTCCCCATAGCCCCTTATTCCCTTATCGGTTAAGAAACTGTCTATCTCTGTCTTAAATTTATTCAATGACCCAGCCTCCATAGCTCTCTGAGGCAGAGAATTCCACAGATTTACAACCCTTTGAGAGGAGAAATTTCTCCTCATTTCAGTTTTAAATGGGCGGCCCCTTATTCTAAGATTATGCCCCCTAGTTCTAGTCTCCCCTATCAGTGGAAACATCCGCTCTGCATCCATCTTGTCAAGCCCCCTCATAATCTTATACATTTTGATAAGATCACCTCTCATTCTTCTGAATTCCAATGAGTAGAGGCCCAACCTACTCAACCTTTCCTCATAAGTCAACCCCCTCATAAGAACATAAGAAATGGGAGCAGGAGTAGGCTATACGGCCCCTCGAGCCTTCTCCGCCATTCAATAAGATCATCTCCGGAATCAACCTCCAAAGCAAGTATATCCTTTCTTAAAAATGGAAACCAAAACTGTATGCAGTATTCCAGGTGTGGCCTCACCAATACCCTGTATAACTGCAGCAAGATCTCCTTGCTTTTATACTCTATCCCCTTTGCAATAAACGCCAAGCTTCCATTGGCCTTACTGATCATTGTAGTCAGGAATGTTGAGTTCCCATTCCTACTCATGTTTAAGTCTAGTCTCCGTTACAGCCACCATATCATGTGGCAATTTGCGTCTGAGGGTCATCAATCTTATTCGTAACATTCCTCGCATTAATACACATACATTCCAACATCATGCTAGTCAGAAACGCAGTCCACGTGCTCATTTCTAGCGCATTAATACTTAGTCCCAGCCTCTGTTTTAATATAGATTTCAGCGCTGACTAAATGCTGCCAAATGGAAACAAGGCACTTGATGGCTGGAGCAGTCTCTCTATTTGCTACTTGACCTGGTCATCATTTAAATGGATACAGATGCTTCAGAAACTGTTTCATGTTCTCCAGCAGCTGCAGACCCTTCCAATCTTCACAATGCTGTTAGAAAACTCCAGGAATTTGTAACGCTACATTAGAGAAAAACGTCAGGCCTGTCATGTAACAGCAATAAACTTGGGGTTAATTGGCAACTGCATTTGGCAATAACTGTCTCCCATGCACCAGTGCATTGGGTTGCTTAGTGCACTGTAATCATCCAGATTTGTATATTTATTAAACCAGTATTGTGAAGATTGGAAGGGTCTGCAGCTGCTGGAGAACATGAAACAGTTTCTGAAGCACCTGTATCCATTTAAATGATGACCAGGTCAAGTAGCAAATAGAGAGACTGCTCCAGCCATCAAGTCAAACAGCACCTGGGGTAGCATTTACCCAATCATTGGTAAAGAGACAAATTATAGGCAAGGGACTAATTAAATGTTTTTGAGAAACTCCATAAATACTAGGGCTGTACTGGAGGACAACTAATGTAATCCAATTATTCAAAATAACTGTCAGATACGAATCAAAGAGTTATGGACCAGTTATTGAACACTGCCAGTGTAGAAAGTGCCTCATGCATTTTACTGGATGCAATCAATATTCATTAAATAACACAGCGTCCAAAAATGCTTGTTATGTAGTTTTAGAAACAATGGGCTGGATTTTCGGGTTGTTTGCGACCGGGTTTTTGCCGTGTTTTGACCCAGCGCGCCGAAAAATGGGGCGATCAGCTGTTTTTCGTCCAGTCGCGATCCTTGGGTCGGTTTTTGCAGCGGCGTTTAGAAGCACCGCCAGGGAGAACAGCGCCGGGTGTGCAATGGCTCGCAGTGTGACACTGCTGCGAGTTACGAGTCTCACCCGACCCGCCCCGCGATGACCACCAGGGAAAACACAGTGGTGCAGCCCTGCCGGCGGCAGTGAGTTGGATAAACAGCAAAAAAAAGTTTTAAGTTTTTATTTTTTTATATTTTTGCAGCAATTTATGAGGTAAGGGTGTTGGCAATGTTTTTTTGAATGTCTTTTTGAATGTTTCTTATTTTTCCCTCCCAAGAGCTCTCTCTGAGCGCTCCCGGCCCCGCACCGAGGTTCCTGTTTATGCACCGCAAAAATAGTTCAACGCCTCCCTTTGCGCTGCACAGAGCACAAATTACGAAAGTTGAGCAATTAATCCCGAACGTTAATTGGGCGGTAAATTTCCCGCCCCGCCTCCATTTTCGCCACGAAATCGGCAAAGCCAAAAACCAGCCTAATAAGTCTAAGGGCACAAATCTACTGTAATTCTTTGAAGATTTAAATGCATTTGATCAGAATGATACAGTAGATAGCAGCAACTTGGATTTTAAAGGCTTTTGCTAAGGGTTTTATGCTCGAGCCTTTTTAAGGTAATAATGACAAATGGTATGATGGCAAATTAGCTTGCGAGACTGGTAACAGAAAGCAGATAGTGATGATCATTGAAACAATGTCTTTAGGGAGTGAGCGGCAGAGTGCCACAGCAATTCTTCTGGCCCACTATTTTAAAACAATTTGGGGCAGGGTACTTCTAGTATACTAAATGTCCTGAGCACATCAACCAAGAATAGCCAGATGACCTGTGTCGGGGAGATTCATAGCATTCATGGCAATCTGGACAATTGAAGTAGGCAGGTAAAGGAACTGCACTTGCAATTTAAGGTGGATAAATTTAAATGGCTGCATATTGGGGCAGGGTCTAAATAAACTGAGTGCAATATCTAGTCTTTCTCAGCAGCCTGCATATATTATACCACTAATCTACAACGCATTAACAAGGGGAATCGGCTGCAGACAGATTCCAGCAATCCTTATCTCCTACACTGGATCCCCAACTATCCAGCGTCTCCAAGATTATCCAGCAATCCCCGACGTCTATTTCAATTGGCTCTTAAATTGCTTTGCCAATAAGGATTACCACTGAAGTACAGCACAAAGTGACTATTTTAAACTGATCGTAAATAGATCATACGTATGTGTGATGGAAAAACTTATTCCTGGTAACTCATGAGTGGTGAGAGATGATCAGCTCATGATTTATGTACCTCACATACACAAATACTGTTTGGAAAATCTACCTATACCATACGTGGTTTTATTTTTATATTGTGTTTCGGACTTTTAACATTATGCAGCAGACATATAAGACGGCAGAACTGATGTGATATCAGCAGGGGGCTTATAAAGGAGATTGTTATTGGATCGGAAAGAAAAAGGAATCATGGGACTGTATCTTCATTAAATATACAAATGTAATTAAAACATTCTGCGGGTAACGGGGGAATATGGAATTTATTTCATTCCTGATGAACTTAACAGCACACAAGTGGCAAGGAAATCACTCACATGATTTCTGCATTCCACTGCTACCCATCCAGTACAGTATTCTCTATTTCCTGCCACAAAATGCAGTTGGTACATTGAGTAATCAACCACAAAGACGGTCTGGGATATCTAGTGTGGCAGAAGCGTGGTATTTTAATAAACTATAATAAAAGAAAATACGAGAAAGACACAGCTGGTCTGTCAACATCTGAACACTTTTGTCAGAACTTTGTTTTTTTCCAGATGCTGAGACCTGCTGTGCATTCCCAGTATTGTCTGATATTATTTCAGATTTTCAACGACTGAGGTTTTACCTCAGTATCTTTAATAAACGATGTGATCTGACGGAGGCAGAGGGTCTCCCAACATGCACCAGGTTAAAATAAACAACTTTTGAGATTACCACCATAATCATTGACGTTCAACTGTCTAAAATGAACTCTGATTATTTAAAAGGAAAAATTAAAAAAAACTATTCAACAACCTGCATTAATATAACACCTTTGACATTGAAAAACATTATAATATATATTATAAAACTAAGTACCATGGAACGATTGGAAAGCAGTGAATTAACCCCCGGATACAGAACTCAGTTATCAGCCATTTCAGCTCTACTTTCAGTTTATTTGATGTGAACCCCTCAAGTTGATTGTCCCATCATGTTTGGATATCCACAGATTTTACAGATTTAAAGTAAAATTCGGCTGAACCCTTCAAGTAAATGACATTCAAATAACCATTATTTTATAGTTAATTAGACGAAAACATTAAAAAATTAACTACAGTCATCAATTCAAGTTCTCCCTCAACAGTAATCATTTGACATTCTCCCCAGATTCTCCAAAGAGTGGAAAACTGTTGGTTCTTTCATTTAACATGGTGCTTTCATTGCCAAACGATGTAAAGTCTTTTAACTCAATGGAAACTTAAACTCACCGCATTTATTTTATCCACTTTCTTCTTTTCTGGTGCTTTCATGATAGATGCCAGTATTTCATCGCCCTTATAGTCTCTGTACAGTTCACTCAGTGTCTCCGTCAGCTCCATACTGGTGGTTTTGAGATAATAAGATGGGTCTGACTTTGCTTTCTCCTCATCTAGAAAACAGACAGGGTATGAGTGAGAAATCCGAAAGGATACTAGTGTCATTCTTTTCCATTGGTCTTGTGTAGTACAGAGAATTGGTAGGGGAAAATGAGGTCACGTGAATTTCTGGATTATCAGAAAGTCTCTTTTATTGAATCATAGAAATTTACAGCATGGAAGGAGCCCATTTCAGTCCATCGTGACAAAGAGCTATCCAGCCTAATCCCACTTTCCAGCTCTTGGTCTGTAGCCTTGTAGGTTACAGCATTTCAAGTGTACGTCCAAGTACTTTTTAAATGTGGTGAGAGTTTCTGCCTCTACCACCCTTTCCAGACCCCCACCATCATCTGGGAGAAAAAATATCCCCTCAAAACCTCCTACCAATTAATTTAAATCTATGCCCCTGGTTGTTTACCCCTCTGCTAAGGGAAATAGGCCCTTTCTATTCACTATATCTAGACCCCTCATAATTTTATACACCTCAATAAAATCTCCCCTCAGCCTCCTCTGTTCCAAAGAAAACGAAACCAAGTCTATCCAATCTTTCTTCATAGCTAAAATTCTCATGTTCAGGCAACATCCTCGCAAACCTCCTCTGTAACCTCTCCAGTGCAATCACAATAGTCTTGTAATGTGGTGACCAGAACTGCTGCAGTACTCTAGCTGTGGCCTAACTAGTGTTTTATACAGTTCAAGCATAACCTCCCTGCTATTGTATTCTATGCCTCGGCTAATAAAGGCAAGCATTCCGTATGCCTTCTTAACTACCTGGCCTGCTACCTTAAGGGATCTGAGAACATGCATTCCAAGGTCCCTTTGTTCCTCTACACTTCAGTGTCCTACTATTTAATGTGTATCCTCTTGCCTTGTTAGCCATCCCCAAATGCATTACCTCACGCTTCTCCGGATTGAATTCCATTTGCCACTGTTATGCCCATCTGACCAGTTCATTGATATCTTTCTGCAGGCTACAGCTTTCTTCTTCATTATCAACCACACAGCCAATTTTTGTATCATCTGCAAACTCATACCATAAAAAGCAAAGGATCTAGTACTGAGCCCTGCAGAACCCCACTGGAAACCGTCTTCCAGTCACAAAAACACCCATCAACCATTACCCTTTCCTTCCTGCCTCTGAGTCAATTTTAGATCCAACTTGCCACTTTGCCCTGGATCACATGGGCTTTTACTTTCGTGGCCAGTCTGTCATGTGGGACCTTATCAAAAGTCTTGCTAAAATCCATATGCACTACATCAAACACACTACGTTCATCAACCCTCCTTGTTATCTCCTGAAAAAATTCAATCAAGTTAGTAAGACACACCCTTCCTTAACAAATCCATGCTGGCTGTCCTTGATTAATCAGTGTCTTTCTAAATGAAGATTTATCCTGTCCTTCAGAATTTTCTCCAATAATTTTCCCATCACCGAGGTTAGGCTGACTGGCCTGTAATTACTCAGTCTATCCCTTTCTCCCTTCTTAAACAAAGGTACAATGTTAGCAATCCTCCAGTCCTCTGGGACCACACCTGTAGCCAGGGGGAATTGGGAAATGATGGTCAGAGCCTCTGCTATTTCCTCTTTTGCTTCTCTTAACAGCCTGGGATACATTTTATCCGGGCCTGGGGATTTATCCACTTTCAAAGCTGCTAAATCCTTTCCTATAATTCCTATCTCACTATGTTTATTTCATCTAATATTTCACACTCCTCCTCCCTGATTGCAATGTCTATTTTGCTAAATGCCACCATCACTTACAGACAAGCGCATAGTACCCCTCCCATTCAATCAGCTGCAGTACGGCACAGGGCTGTTACTTGAACCACCTCTATGCCCAGACCTGACCAAAAATACAGCAATGAGCCTAGAACAGGTCCTGTGCAGGGTTGTGCGCTAAAAATCACACATTTAATGGTAAAGAGCACATCAGGCTCACTCAAAAGTCTTGACTCAATTTGAACCATGAGGTTCAGAGGACTGGTAGGTTTCTGCCTGTGGCTACACAGGATGGCACACTATAGCTTTGCCTTGCTATGTGGTTGCATATTTGTAGAACACATAATACTCTGCACTTATTCTGGAATTTTGTAATTAAAATAGTTCTGTAGATTGGAGCTTTTGATCTAGGCATTAAAACTGATTGGCAATTTATCAAAAATGATAGGAAACTCCCCTCGGGCTTGATTGGGCTGAAAAATTGGTCTATAAAAATAGACACCTTTGGTCACGTAATCACACATCTTATCATGGAGGAGATCTTCTACATGAAAGACATTTGAATGAATTTGCCCCCTGATTGTTTTAATACAGATACTTGCTGGTCTTTAATACTGTGCAATTTTAGAGAGAGAAATTATCAAATATCAGCATATTATCGTTGAGATACAAGTTCATTTTATGATGCATTATCAGTTTACAAGCAGTTGAACACCCAATTAAATAAGTCAAATGTTATTCCATGGTTATTATTTCATAATCACAATTTAATTTTAAAAAACAAACTTTAATCACCTTAATTTACTGGGAGTATATTATCCAGTCTAACTCTCAAGGGCCCAAGTTTGCCCAGGAGTTGCTCCATTTTTTTTGGAGCAACTAGATTTTTTTGGAGTATCTTAAAAATTGCAATTCTGCCCATTTAATTTGCTCCAGTGTAAGTGAGTTTGTTAGTTTTTTTTTAGTTTCGTTTTTTTTCCATTTCCATTTCCATACGCCTGTTTTGGCCATTTAAGCAAGTTTAGACAGCTAAAAGTTACTCCAAACTAACTTAGGCCAGCTTAGGCCACTTGTGGCCGCAAAGAAAAACCTTGCAGTGAGCTAAGAAATCAGTGCAGGTAAGTACATTTAAAGCACCAAGCACTAAACAAAGCAGTATATTTAAAGCACCAAGCACTAAACAAAGCAGTATATTTAAAGCACCAAGCACTAAACAAAGCACAAAAATAAGCATTCAATAACAAATAAAAAATACAAAGAAGCTGAGAGGACCTGCACCTAGCACCAAGACTTACAAAGCACTAAACAACTAGATTAAAAATGGATTGGTAAACTAGCAAATACATTGTAGCAAGTCCTGTAAATAAGAGTTTCAGCCAAACTATTTTACAGAATTCCTTTTGAAAGCAGAAGAATAATAAACTTGAATGTAAATCAAACAAGAATTTAGGACCACATGATCAATCAATAAATAAATGAATAAATAAACAAATAAAAAATAGAAGTCCTACCCTCAACAAAGCTTTACTGCAGAAAAACGATAGCAGCTGGCCGCCCATGAGGGAGCCCATTCAGCCAGGGCTAGGGGTAGTAAGATGCACACCGGGAGGCTAGGCTCAATGCGGCATCGGTTAAGGCGGGGGGGGGGGGGGGGGGGAGGGGCTGGCTGAACCCGGCATTGGTAAAGGGGGGGGGGGAAGGAGCGGGGAGGCTGAACGCGGCAGGGAAAGCTGATGAAGGAGTCCATTCGGCCAGGGCTAGGAGCGGCATGCTTTGGGCCTCTCCCACACAGAGACTCTGAGGGTGAGGTGCTACTACACATGCGTGCACACACTAGTGCGCATGTGCAGAGGTCCCAGCACTGTTTTCAGCACCGGGGCCTGCCCCCCCCCCCCCCCCGCCTTCCGCCTTCCCCCTTCCCTCCCCCCCCCTCCCCCTTCCCGTCCCCCCCCTCCCCTCCCCTCTGCCCCCCCTTCCCCTCCCCCCCTCCCCTCTCCCTCCCCCCTTCCCCCCCTCCCTCCTCCCCTCCCCCCCTCTCCCCCTCCCCTCCCTCTCCCTCCCCTCCCCTCTGCCCCCCCTTCCCCCTCCCCTCCCCTCCCTCTCCCTCCCCCCCACCCCTCCCTCCCTCACCCCTCCCTCCCCCTCCTCCCCTCCCTTCCCCCCCTCCCTCACGCCCCCTTCCCCCCCTCCCCTCCCGCCCCCCTTCCCCTCCCCCTTCCCCCCTCCCCTCCCTCCTTCCCCCCCTTCCCCTTTCCCCCTTCCCCCTCCCCTCCCTCACTCCCCCTTCTCCCCCCCTCCCCTCCCTCACCCCCTTCCCCCCTCCTCTCCCCTCCCTCACCATTCCCTTCCCCCCTCCCCCCCTTCCCTTCCCCCCTTCCCCCTCTCCCCCCTTCCCCCTTCCCCCCTCCCCCCCTTCCCCCTCCCCCCTCTCTCCCCCCCTTCCCCCTCCCCCCTCCCCCCCTTCCCCCTCTCCCCCCTTCCCCCTCTCCCCCCTTCCCCCTCCCCCCCTTCCCCCTCCCCCCTCCCCCCCTTCCCCCCTCTCTCCCCCCCATCCCCCTCCCCCTCTCCCCCCTCTCTCCCCCCCCTCCCTCCCCTCTCCCCCCCCCCTCCCCGCCACTACTTGCGCTGCGTCACGCCGAGGCCTGCGACATTCCAAGGAGCAGGGAGAAAACCTAGGAAAGTTTTTGCCACTGTCTTTAGTACAGAAAGTCGGCGCACCTCCAGGGAGGCAAACTTGGGCCCAAGGTATTGATGAACCACAGCTTTTGTTCCATCCAACTAATTGCAACAGTCCCCACATCTTTTAAATCTTTCACATCTCATTCCACTTTATTACTTTCATTAAAGAATTGTATCTCTTTATAAAAAAATTATACATGAAATCAAATATAAATAACTCTAAAAACAAATTGTCTCCACTAAATCCATAAACATTTGGTACAATTATCCTCAGCAAAGACTTTGCATATGCGTTAAACTTTTCTATTAAGTATTCAACACTATAACTGCAGCTATCTCCTCACTGTGCCAGTTATTTACAATAAGTACCATGGAAATGTGGGGGTCGGTGTTTGGCTCTGAAAATCACCATACAGCAAATTCCCTATTGTGTCTGGCTTTTTTCTGTACATTCCCATTACATTTCTACAAAAAGTTGGGAAGAGGTGGCAGCAAGCCAATCTGATGCATCTCCAGGTTGCCAGTCACAGATCACCACTGGCAGAGATCCAAGGTCTGGTGACCAGTCTGGGTCATCAAGCAGATGAAGGGAAATGCACTTTGACATTCTTGAGCAGGATTTACAGGTTCTATTTAGTTTTTATTTCCCTCAATTGGAACTGTCATTGAAGGGAACTGATACATAGCTCAATTCACAGGCATCGGGTGTGGGTTCAGCACTGAATCAGGAGATAGATAAAATGTTGTTTTCCAGTGCTAATAACAAAATGAATAGGTGAGATGGATTGGCTTGATGGCTTTAAGTTCAGGTTTTTGCATTTGTAGATGGGTTGCTTGGGGAAAAAAAGAGGAAAATGGGAACAAAGCAGGCATGGGGAATTAGGGCTACTGCTCGTATGAAAGGTTGGGCTGAATTGCATGTATCTGCATTCTCATTTCTATTTAATTACATTAATAGCTTTAATCGAAATTTGGAAAAGCATCCCCTCCTCAGCTATTCTGCTCAGGGCTATCCCTCCCAACTTTCCCATCCCTCCTCTATCCTTTGCTCATCATGTTACCGATCATAATTCCCCATCTACGCCCTCACCATCTTCCAACCCACCCAACCAGCCTGCTCCACCCTCTATTACTATACCCCTATTACTTCCAGTAACTTTACTTGCCCTAAGAACAGAATGCTGTCAACTTAGACTGCTTGATACTGTTCCTCTGAGCACAAATCCTTTTGTTTAACTTCACCATTTCTGCTAACAGACCAATGACAGCTGATATCACTCTTTCCTATGCCTTTAGGGTCACGATCAGCTGAGAGGGTTGTCAGCAACAATCAATATCCAGTTGAGTTCAAGTCACAGTTGTGTTATTTGCATGCTAAATCTTTACAGGAGAACTTCAAAGTTCTATAATGGTAACCTTATGTTGTGAAATAAATTACACAGAATAATCATAACTGAAGATCTGCTTCTCTTATACCAGTCCAACCAAGTGTGACAAATGGCAGAGGAGTGCACTCTGCCACAGCTTAAATCATCCCCCAGTAGCTCATTTAGATCCATCTGACAACCTTTCACTCAGAACCCATAGTAACTTGTCAAGTACCACACCAAATCTTAAACCTGAGTTTGTAGCTAAAGATCTGGATGGTCAGTCCTGTTACTGTGGACCATGGATTCACCCCATTAGCTGCCAACACTCAGTTTATGGAGGCAGTAGTTACAGTGTGCTGGCTATACTAGGAGACCTCCCATAAAACTGTGCTCTGAAGTTAGTAAAAACTTATACTAGTAGGAGGACATGGGATTGGGTGAAATATATTAGCATGGATTGAGGATTGGTTAACAGACAGAAACAGCGATTAGGGTTTTTGGGTTTGGCAGGTTGTAACTAGTGGGGTGTCGCAAGGATCAGTGCTTGGGCCTCAGCTATTTACAATCTATATCAATGACTTAGATGAGGGGTCCAAGTGCAATGTATCCAAGTTTGCTGATGATACAAAGCCAGGTGGAAAAATAAGCCATAAGGAGGATGCAAAGCAGCGGCAAAGAGATATAGACAGGTTAAATGCGTGGGCAAGAAAGTAGCAGATGGTGTATAATGTGGGAACTGTGAAATTGTCCGCATTGTTAGGAAGAATAGAGAAGCAGAATAATGTTTTAAAAGGTGAGAGACTAGTAAATGTTGGTATGCAGAGTGATTTGGGTATTCTTGTACACAAATCATAGAAAGTTAATATGTTGGTACAATTCGGAAGGCAAATTGTATGTTAGCTTTTATTGCAAAGGGGGTTGGAGTATAAGAGTAAGGAAGTCTTGCTGCAATTGCACAGGACTTTTGTGAGACTACACTATGTACAGTTTGGTCTCCTTACCCAAGGAAGGATATACTTGCCTGAGAGGGGTTGCAACAAAGGTTCACTAGATTGATTCCTGGGGTGAGAGTGTGGTCCTTTGAAGAGAGATTGAGTAGAATGGGCCTAGAGTTTAGGTAAGAGGTGATCTCATTGAAATGTATAACATTCTGAGAAGGCTAAACAGGGTAGATGCTGAGAGACTGTTTCCCTTGGTTGGAAAGTCTAGAACTAGGGGTCATAGTCTCAGGGTAAGGGGTTTAGGACTGAGATGAGGAGAAATTTCTTCACTCAAAGGGTTATGAATCTTTGAAATTCTCTACCCCAGAGAGCTGTGGATGCTCAGTCATTACGTATATTCAAGACTGAGATCACTCTAAGGGAATCAAGGGACATGGGGCTAGGGCAGGAAAGTGGAGTTGAGGTAGAGGATCAGCCATAATCTTATTAAATGGTGCAGCAGCTTCAAGGGGCCATATGGCCTACCCCTTCCCCTATTTCCTATGTTCTTATGACAGTTATTCTTTCTGCACAACTCAGATGAACAAATGTCTGAGGAACAATTCTCTCTCTGACTTGGGGATGCATTTGAGTGCTGTGAATGGGTGCGAGACTATTCGACATTCAAAGGGATATGTATATGTTTGGAGGCGTTCTGTAAATACCAGAACATAGAAGTGGTAGCTTTATAATAGGCTCCATGCAGCCACATGTGCCCCTGTACTTGCGTTGTATATCCCCTACCGTACCATTTCACTTCCAAACTGGCCAGTATAAACATTTAAGGGAATGAAACCTTAATGAAAAATTTTCTGCAAAAGACTTCCGCGATCGAATAACACAACTTTAAATCCAACAATCATATCTAAGCCCATGAGTGCAAGGGATTCCTTACCTGGATCAGGAACCTTCAGGTCATTTTTGACATGGAAAAAGTTTGAAACATTAAACTTGTCCACATTGGATGGATCCTGCAGATGAAACAAAGCAATGAAAGTTTACATTTCAGACCAAAGAACATAAGAAATAGGAGGAGTAAGCCATTTGGTCTCTCGAGGCTACTCCGCCATGTAATAAGATCATGGCTGATGTGATCATGGACTCTACTTCCCTGCCCACTCCCCATAACCCTTTATTCCCTTATCGCTCAAAAATCTATCTCCGCCTTAAATATATTTAATGACCCAGCCTCCACAGCTCTCTGAGGCAGAGAATTCCATAGATTTACAACCCTCAGAGAAGAAATTTCTCCTCATCTCAGTTTTAAATGGGCGGCCCCTTATTCTGAGCCTATGCCCCCTAGTTTTAGTTTCCCCTATGAGTGGAAATAGCCTCTCTGCCTCAACTTTGTCGAGCCCCCTCATTATCTTGTATGTTTCGATAAGATCACCTCTCATTCTTCTGAACTCCAATGAGTTTAGACCCAACCTACTTAACCTATCTTCATAAGTCAACCTTCATCTCCAGAATCAACCTAGTGAACCTCCTCTGAACAGCCTCCAATGCAAGTATATCCTTCCTTAAACACGGAGACCAAAACTGTAAACAGTACTCCAGGTGTGGCCACACCAATACCCTGTACAGTTGTAACAGGACTTCTTTGCTTTTATACTCTCTCCCCCTTGCAATGAAGACCAACATTCCATTTGCCTTCCTGATTACTTGCTGTACCTGCATACTAACTTTTTGTGTTTCATGCACAAGGACCCCCAGGTCCCTTTGTACTGCAGCACTTTGCAATTATTCTCCATTTAAATTATAATTTGCTTTTCTATTTTTTCTGCCAAAGTGGATAACCTCACATTTTCTCACATTATATTCCATCTGCCAAATTTTTGCCCACTCACTTAGCCTGTCTATATCCCTTTGCAGATTTTTTGTGTCCTCCTCACAATTTGCTTTTCCACCCTTCTTTGTATCATCAGCAAACATGGCTACATTACACTTGATCTGTTCATCTAAGTCATTAATATAGATTGTAAATAGTTGAGGCCCCAGCACCGATCCCTGCGGCACCCCACTAGTTACTGTTTGCCAACCGGAAATTGGCCCATTTTTCCCGACACACTGTTTTCTGTAAGTTAGCCTATCCTCTATCCATGCTAATATATTACCCCCAACCTCGTGAACCTTTATCTTGTACAGTAACCTTTTATATGGCATCTTATCGAATGCCTTCTTGAAATTCAAATACACCACATCCACTGGTTCCCCTTTATCCTCCCTGCTCGTTACATCCTCAAAGAACTCCAGCAAATTTGTCAAACATGATTTCCCTTTCATAAAACCATGCTGACTCTGCTTGATTGAATTATGCTTTTCCAAATGTCCCATTAATAATGGACTCCAGCATTTTCCCAATGACAGATGTTAGGCTAACTGGTCTATAGTTTCCTGCTTTTTGTCTGCCTTCTTTTTTAAATAGGGGCGTTACATTTGCAGTTTTCCAATCTGCTGGGACCTCCCCAGAATCCAGGGAATTTTGGTAGATTACAATCAATGCATCCACTATTTCTGCAGCCACTTCTTTTAAGACTCTAGGATGTAAGCCATCAGGTTCAGGGGACTTGTCCGCCTTTAGTCCCATTATTTTACTGAGTACAACTTCTTTAGTGATAATGATTGTATTAAGTTCCTCCCTTCCTATAGCCCCTTGATTATCCACTATTGGGATGTTTGTAGTTTCTTCAACCGTGAAGACCGATACAAAATATTTGTTCAACGTCTCTGCTGTTTCCCTGTTCTTCATTACTAATTCCCCAGTCTCATCCTCTAGGATGACACAAGCAGAAGAGGAACTTTTGCATTTATGTTAAAAAATAGGTTGTGAATTTTAACCCCAGTAAGTAGGGCACTTTGCTGCCACATCTCATCCTGCTGTATCTGTTTCAGAAAAAACTATTACATAGAAAGATAACTTAGAAAGGCTGTGAAAACACAGTGCCAAGAGGAGAAATGTGTTGTGTCCCTCAGGTGTCACAGCTGTTGATAGGGTGACCAACAACAACTTGGAGCTGCTTACTGCTCTTGAATAGCTTAATAGTTCTATGTTTCGCTGTGCATCCCATACTTCGCATTCTACTCAGAGCCCAGCAAAGGCGCAAATGGGAAACAACAATGTACTAATCCCAGCAGCCCAAACATGCAGTGCATGACCAGCCTCTGCAGCACACAACAGACTGACTGGAGGAACAATTGGGGGATGGGCTAAAAGGGGAGGAAGACTCAGATAGGGGGAAGGTAGGAGAGACAAGGAAAGGGGGAAAGTGGGAGGGGAAACTAGCAAAAGAGACAGACTGAGCGAATGTGGGAGGGGAGAGAAGTAGTGTGAAAAAGGGGACTAATAAAGGGGCACTGGTGAATACAATTAAAATTTTAAGTAAACAGTTTTAACAATAAAGCCAAAGTCACATTGATGAATTAAATTTACATTTTATTTGTCTGGTATATTTGTAGTTTACATTCAGAATATCAGCATATTTCAAACTTACAGCTCTTAACCAGTATACAATTTATTTTTTCACTCAAGCTTTGAAAGGTTGACCACCTCTCCATTAAGGTGCTGGCTTGCAGCGTTATTTGGAGTTGAATGCCAAGAATCTCAGTGCCCCTCTACTCTTTCCCTCCCATTACAGGCCTGGTCTTCAAGTCCCATCATACATTACTGAGTCTGCCACAAAGGATCAACTCCATTTGGATTTCCATCAGCAGACTCTGCCGTCAATCTGGTCGTTTTCAAAATCTAATCCCCTCGATCACCTACTCCCTCAAATATCTTCGTAAAATATTTTCACACTATCTGCCTCCTTGAGTAGTCTGCTGCACAACTACAGCACCCTCTTGGAACAAACTCGATCCCAAAGATACCTATTTGCCTTCGACCTCTCCCCCCACACAGATAGAAGGGTTCCTACACAAAGCTCAGAAAACAGACATTGTCTCCAATTGGAGGTGAAGTGGACAAGATGTGTGAGAATATTCTTCAGCTCAAATTCTGGGTTTTTACTCATGAATAACCTTTGGTTGATGTCCACAATGAAATATGGCACCAGAAAACGCAAAAACTCAAAAGTGAAAACTACCACAAGCTCATGCTGGCTAAATTAAAACAGATGTTTCAAGGAGGTAACTAACATTGGGGTTCAGATCATAATAAATGACTTGAAGCTTATCAACCTTTTGGTGTATTATGCCAGCAGAAATATCCGTGAGGCTAAATGAGCTCACTGTTATTAACGTGAGGATCAAGGGGTATGGCGAGAAAGCAGGAATGGGGTACTGAAGTTGCATGTTCAGCCATGAACTCATTGAATGGCGGTGCAGACTAGAAGGGCCGAATGGCCTACTCCTGCACCTATTTTCTATGTTTCTATGTAAATCGGACAGCAATTTCCAGCGACCTGCACGCAGTTAAATGCGTAAATCAGAAAGTTGCTGTCCGAGATGCCCTGTTCCTCCAGAAGCTGCTCAATAACTCAATCTCGCCGAGAGACTCGACATTGAAATATACTGAACGGTGTGAAGTTGCTATATTTACCTGATATACGAACTAAATGCATCAGAAAAAGCTGGGTTTGCCTGTTCCAGTATAAATACCCTTTTAATGGCTCGATAAGTTTTAATTATTACCAAATAACCTCTCTGGAACTGAAAATGGATTTTTACAGGTACGGAGTATCATTCTTTAAATAATTAAAATAATTTATTTTTACTTTTTCTGTCTCTTTTATCCCTCTCACTTAATCCAATTTTCATTCCCTCTCTTTATTTTGCTCTCTGTACCTGTTTTGACATTGAATTCAACATTCTAACTGACAGTTTCTGGTTCAGACTCTGCGCTGCTCATTAAAAATTCTTCAATCTGATTGATTAAGGAGGTACGCAGTTGCTTGCTTGTTCACAGAGGTCTCAGATGCTCTGTAGAGGGTGCTGCCCTTTTTGGATGATGGGCTGAGAGGAACTTCCAGTGCAAAATCCCATAGAAAGTCCATGGGTAAGTGCAAGTGTAACGTGGCACCATTCGTTTACCGTTGACTGCAAAATCCGGACCATTATTTTGCAATACACTAGCCAGTGTACTATTCTCCATCCAGCATTAGGCTATATATTGTCCTGTACCCCTGGTGGGACAAAGTGACAAAAAGTGGTCCAGTTGGTCCAATTTTATAAGAACACTAGCAGAAATCAAGCATGAGAAAAGTTCTTGTAATGTTTCAACTCACGCAGCCAAGCATTTAACTACATTTTGAACTCCCCTAATGTGTTCAATTCCACTACCTTACCTGGTAGATTATGCCAAATGCCATAACTCTGAGTAAACATATTTACTGAGATTTAAATTTACTTTTCACCAATTTGAATTTATTCCATCTGGATCCACTGGCCTGACTGACTTTAGAGTTCACCATATAAATCGCATGCCCTCAATGAGCAGATTCCTCAACTTTTCTGTGGATTGTAAAGCTTCGTTTTTTTCTAATCTTTGCTCACAACCCATCCCCTTTGTATTTTGGATCATTCTTGTTGCTATATTCTGGTACCTATTCAATGCAAGTATGTCCCTTTTCAAATGTGGCCACCAGAACTTCACGCAGTATTCCAAATGAGTCATGACTAACAGATTATGAAGTCTCAGTATAACCACTGCAGACTTGTACCCCCATGTTCTGGCTGCATATCCTAGTTTTCGGTTTGCTTTTGCATGCTTCCTTGACATTGGAAGTGACAAGTCTCAAGTCCCTTTCAAAGCTTTCTTATTTAATTCTATGCACTTCATTGCATCTCCACATCACTCAACTTTCTTCCAAAATGCAATATTTACACTTGTGAATATTACATTTAAATTGCCGCCTGCCTGACCAATTGCATAACATTCTGTAAAACCTTAATAGCATCCTCCATCCTCAGTGCACTCCCAATCTAATAGTTATCTGCCAATTTAATAAAGTAAGCTTTTACATTTCTGCATCCAGATCACTTGTGTGTGTAAGAAGCAAGGGCCCAAGCATTGGTCCCATGTTACTCCAATCAGCATCTCTCCCAGTCTGACACTACGCCTCTCAGGAGTACTGTCCATTTCCTATTTCTTGATCCAATCCCATATTCAACCCAGGACTCCCATTACTTACATTTAAGCAGTACTCATTCATGTGGGGCTTAGAGGAGATCTTCAATTTCAACTCCACTTATCTGCACTATCCCTGTATCCCTTGATTCCCTTAATATTCAAAAAATCAATCGATCTCTGTCTTGAATATACTCAACAACTGAGTATTCACAGGACCTTGGGGCAGAGAATTCAAAAGATTCACAACCCTCAGAGAAGAAATTCCTCCTCACCTCAGCCTTACAAGGGCGGCCCCTTATCCTAAGACTATTCTCCCTAGTTCTGGACTCTCCAGCCAGGGGAAACAATCTCTTAGCATCTAGCCTGTCAAGCCCCCTCAGAAGCTTATATGTTTCATAAAACAGGGGGGTGGGGGGTGGGGGGGGGGGCATAACATTAAAATTAGAGCTCGGCATTCAGAGGGGATATCAGGAAGCACTTCTTCACACAAAGGGTAGTGGAAATGTGGAACTCTCTCCCCAACAAGCTGTTGAGACTAGGTAAATTGAAAATGTCAAAACTGAGATTAATAGATTTGAGTTAGGCAAAGGTACTAAGGATTACAGTCAAGGCAGGTAAATAGAGTCAAGTCAAAGATCATCCATTATCTATTTGAATGGTGGAACAGGCTCGATGGGCTAAATGGCCTACTCCTGCTCCTATGCAACTTGCTTCTTGGTATAGCATTCATTATTATACCTACCATTGATGTAAGGCTAACGGGGCCTATAGCTACCCATGTCAGAATTGTCCTCCTATTTACAGGCACTGTGCTTCACTTGCCCAAGACTTCAAAATAACAGGCGGGAAATAAATCAGAACTAGTGTCACAGACCCTCAACTGAAGGTCATGGGCTCGTGCCAAGAGGAGCAGCTGCTTTCCTTTTGAAGCTGCTTGTGCTCGGACAGAAAATAAGAACGCAACAGTAAAAGTTGGAATGTCACCAAAGTAACTATAGGAAGATCTGCAAACATGGCTGCGCTGCCAGTTAGAGCTATATTAGGCAGTGTCATATAGCCTTGCAGACCATCCAGTGTTTCCAATGAAATCCAAGTGTTGTACAGTACCAGCTCATTGTATCTCATTAACCCACATTGATCAGTTTTAGCTTCTAAGAATGAATACACTTGAGCATAGAATGATACAGCACAGAAAGAAGCCATCCAGCCCACAGTATAGGTGCCAGCTCTTTGAAACAACTATCCAATTAGTCCCACTCACCTGCTCTTTCCCCACAGCTGTGCACATTGTTCCCGCTCAAGTATTTAACTAATTCCATTATGAAAGTTATTATTGAATCTGCTTCCACCACTCTTTCAGGCAGGGCATTCCAGATCACAGCAACTGGTTGCTAAAAAAAATTCTCATCTTATCCCTGGTTCTTTTGCTAAATATCTTAAATCTGTGGCCTCTGGTTACCAAACCTCCTGCTACTGGAAACAGTTTTTCCTTATTTACTCTTCATGATTTTCAACACCTCTGTTAAATCTCCCTTTAACCTTCTCTGCTCTTAGGAGAACAACCCCAGCTTCTCCAGTCTCTCCAAGTAACTGATGTCCCTCATCCCTGGTACAATTCTAGTAAATCTCCTATGCACCCTCTCTAAGGCCTTCACATCCTTCCGAAAGTGTGGTGCCCTGAACTGAACACAATACTCCAGCTGGGGCCTTGTGATTAATAAAAGTTTAGCATAACTTCTTTGCTTTTGTACCCTATGCCCCTGTTTATAAAGCCAAAGATTCCTTCTGTATGCTTTTTTAATAGCCTTCTTAACTTGTCCGGCCACCTTCACCTATAAAAACACCCCAATTCTATCTGTTCTTGCACCCATCTTTAAAATTGTACCATTTAGTTGATATTTTCTCTCATTCTACCTACCAAAATGCATTACTTGAGAAACAATTGGCACCTATATAGTGCATTTCATGACCTCAGGATGTTCCAATATGCTTTGCAGCCAATTAAACACTTTTTGAATTGTAGTCACTATTGTAATGTAGGAAGCACAGCAGACAAGTTGTGCACAGCAAGATCCCACAAACAGCAATGTGATAATGACCAGATCATGTGTTTTAGGTTTTTGGTTGAAGGATAAATATTGGTTAAGACACTGGGGAGAATTCTTCTTCTAAATAGCATGGGATCTTTTACACCCAACTGAACAGGCAGACGGGACTTCAACTTAATGGCTCATCCGAAAGACGGCACCTCCGACAGTGCAGCACTCCCGAAGTACTGCACTCCAAGTGGCAGATATGTGGTATGCCTGAAATTGACAGCACACTTTAATAGAATTGAACCTGACTTTTAAGTGGTTATGGATCTGTTTGAGCACTGCTTTCCCAAGATCTCTTCAATAACATAAAAGTACCAACACTGGGTGAAGAGAAGGGGAGATGGATAGTGCAAGAGAGAGAGCACAAGAGAGCTTGGCCGTAATTTGGTTTTCTTTGTTCCCTGTCTCCAGACAAATAAGGCGGCAGTTGAGCAAGAACGAGATGACAGAAGCAGGGAGATAATGGTTTAGTACTTGGACTATTAGATATGCCATGAGTCAATGAATGCTTCAGTACAAAGAGCAGCACTGGGATTTGTTTGCTGTCATCACATTGGCTAATTTACTTTAACAATTTATAATAAGGTTAGAAGTGGCATAGACCACTGCAGCTAAGAAAATTTAGTACATTCAAAATGTCATCTCAAGGAATTATACACGAGGGAGTTGAAGCTGGCAAAACTAATCAGTGAAATACTGTTATTACCATTTTATTGTGGATTGGGGACCATTAACCATTAGGAGTTTTGAAGGCATCATTTTATTTTACTGTGAGACTCAAAACAAGTTTGAAGAGTGAACTGGAGTCGGTCAGGTAAAATTCTGCAACAGATAGGGATCATCATCTGACACTTTCCAAGGCAAGCTTAACAGAGCCAGAGAGAAAACCATGCCAGAGAAATTAGTTTTACATCAGGTGAAAGGTTCACACTTAAAAAAAAAACTGATCCTGCATTTCAATTACAGTATTTTTAAATTAATACAGAGCTCCTAATTGTGTCAATCAAGTGCAATAACTTACTTATAACTAGGTGTAACAAAGATGAAAAATATGATGGAGGACAAGAACTTCTGACTGCGTATAGGCCCTGTGCTGGGTGAGCTTCTCAAATGGTGATTTGAAGTCTTTCCAATATGCTTGATATTGGATTTTAGGCCATTAAATTGCAGATTAACCTGCACATTAGTTACAATAAGATAGGAATTGTGCAGTTACCTACAGTACCTCGTAAAATAAAGGAATGGGTACAGTTGAAAAGGAGCAAGCCCCATAATTCAATTCTGTTTAGATTCCTACACGGACCGATTACGAGCACAGCAAAATATTCACTACCACTCTGCTGGTAATCTGGGCTTGGTTAGCTTTAAGACTGTGCTTTGCATTACACTGCAGGTACTGCAGCTCCCACACTCCCAATATTGGCTGTTTTTCTTGAGCCTCAGAATTCTATCCATTTAATTCCTCCAGTCAAACAGCTCACAGCACAATTAGATATCCCAATAGTTATGTTTGCTGTTAGCTACTCTGTTACTGAATTGCTAATTTTGTACAGTCTTTGTTGCAATGCATACACTTTTCTCATGTGACAGATGAGGATATGGGGCCCAGGGGCAGCACGGGCCTGTCCACACTACGATAGGTCCGTGCAGCAGAGCAGGTCTCCAGTCGTCTTGGTTTACCCTTGCCACTATATAAAGGCCTAGCTCTGTCAAGCCCCTGTAGTGGCTGGTGTGCAACGGTCGCCACACGTTAAAAAAATTCACGCACAGGCATCTTCCATCCCCTCAATTGGAGTTCAGGACTGAAACATCGGGTCCTTCATCAAAACACCTGTGAACTCGTTGAAGCAAATCATCCTCATTTGAGAGACCGCCTATGATGATGACACTTTTCTATAAGTTCAGTTTAAAATCCGAGACATTATAAATTCATAAACTTAATACATTGATACAAGCAGTTCCCAGATAAATGGATTCAAATTACTGGTCTGCAGACAATAAGCATTAACTTCTAAACTTAGAATACAACAGTTTGTTTAGAATTCTTTCTAGAGAGACATAAAGAGTATGTTTGGGGGCAGTTCGGTACCTATACAGCATGAATACAAGGTAGGTGAGTGCCTATAAGCAGCATTAGGTGAAGATACTTTTAATATTGTAGCCAAGCCACAATCCATCAGAATGAAGTGCTGTGAGGTAAACATGACAACCCCTGCGTTATCACAAATTCCAAGCTCCTGGCACAAAATAAACCAACTGTAAATGCTAACTCGCAATTCCACACCAACATGGTGCTCATCCATGCTGTTGTTACCTCCGGACTAGATTATTCAAAGCTCTCCTGGCTTGTCCCCCACCCTTCGTAACCTTCAGCTCACCCAAAGTCACCAAATCCAAGTCCCGTTCACCCATCCACTCGCTGACCTACATTGGTCCAGTAACATCTTAAATTTGACATTCTCATCCAAGTGTTCAAATCCCTGCATGGTCTTGCCTCTCTCTCTCTATCTCTGCAACCTTCACCAGCCCTATAACCCTCCGAGAATTCTGCCCATCTCTAATTCTAGGCTCCTTCGCATTCCCGATTTCCTTCAGCCACCATTGGTGGGCTTGCCTTCAGCTGTCTAGGCCCCAAGATCTGGAATTCTATCCTTAAAACTCTCTGCCTCTCTCTCCTTCTCTGATGCTCCTTAATTTTTGACTAAGCTTGTCCTAATAAGTTCTAATGTGGCTCAGTGTCAAATTTTGTCTGAGAGCACTCCAGGAAGTGCCATGGGACGTTTTATTACAGTAACGGCACTGTTATTGTTGCTCCATATTGTAAATATTTTGGAGAGTACAAACAGATTATCTGATTGAATGATAGCGGGCCTTGTTCATGTTTCAGTCAGATATAACAAACTATTAATTTGGACAGAGCAAGGCCCCACAACTAGCAATGAGACAGATGACCAAATCATTTTGTTTATTAAGTGATGGGTCGAGAGATTGTCAGCACCCCAGACATTGTCGCACTCCCTCTGTTCTGCATTAGATTATATGTTTGTAACTGGATTCAGAGGAGAGAGCACCATCACTGAGCCCAGGCTGACATTACTTTGATGTTTTAAAAATAATTAGTTGTGGTAGGTAGAGGAGCACAAGCTCAACTCTCTGTTCTGCTTAGTGCTTAATTTTAGCTGTGCTGGATTTGAAAAAATCCAAGGGAGGCCAGTGATGCCTTCCAGCAACTAGCTCAAAGCAGTCACATCCATATCCCGTCTGTGTGCATGAAGTGCTGTGTACACGAAGTGCTGTGTACACACGCTGCTGTTGTTATGACAACATAAAAATGAGAAACTGCAAATGCTGAAAAATTGAAATGAAAACAGAAAATGCCAAGGAAGTCAGTTCGTATCAGTAAAGAGAAAAGATAGGTTATGTTTTAGGAGTCTACCCTGATAAAGTGTACATGACCTAAATATAATAATCCGTCTTTTCTCTTTACAGATGCTGACTGACCTGCTGCTTACTGCCAGCATTTGCTGTTGCCATGGGGTTGTTGATGGTAAGAATTGCCACCTTTGCTGCCCATCCCCCCCGCCACCGGCACCATGCCCATTGTATAACAGTGGGCATCACCAACTTGGAGAAGATTTTATTAGATTTGTAAATCTGAGTCGGTGTGCCTCTGTGGAACGGTTTTATTAAGTCATTTATTTCAACACTGGATGGTAATAAAGAGACTGCGGCGACCATGCCCTTTCTTACAGCTTCTGCATCTTTCTTTTTGGGGGTGTGCAGTTTCTTTACGTTCATTAGAATGTTAAGAGCGAAAGATTTTGCAGGGAACTGGGAACTTTGAGAGAGCAGTGCAGATGAAGGTTAAGAAATAAAAGAGACACACATCCTTTTCCCCTTCTGTACAGAGGAGGAAGAAAAACCAATCTGAGACACACCTGGGGTACAGGGAACTGAGTTTGTCAGGAAAAGGACAAAGTGAACGACATTGAGAACAGGAGTGTCCTAGAGAGGCGAGTAACGCACAGGATTCCACTGTCTCTTTGCCGTCTCTTACTAACCTATTTAGCACATGTTCTACTCATTCGTTTTGATATATTTAAGACTCTGATTTATTCAAAACAAATGCTGGACCAAAAATAAGTTTGTGTTGTGGAAAATATAAATGATGGGCCTCCTGGATGTTTACATTGGCAAAAAGAATGAAAGTGTGAGTCCAACCGTCAGCAGCCCGAGCTCCATGAATGTACACAGGTGAATTGACATGATTGCTGAAGCACTCGATTAATGACTCTCGATGGACAGTAATGAAGAAAAAGGCTTGTGTTTATATCACGTCTCATCATGTCCTAGAAACATCCCAAAGTACTTCACATTATGCTTTCCTCACACTTTTAGGGTCAGCAATGTCTCTGGGCTAGTTCCTCTAATTATGTCAATAACAATTGCCCTCTCACAAAAAGAGATATTAACAGAGACAAAAGGATGGGAAAGGTCATTGGTTTGACTTGTAAAACTTGCACTGACTTGATTTTCTCTTAAAATGTTTTTGCCTTGGGTCCAACAGGAATCAAACTCAAGTTACTTCCAGTGATTTTTGCTTGGTTAACAGCTGCCACAGTCAGTCGGAAGAGTGGGAGTATAATCTCTTTAATAGGGCTGTCCCAACACCCACTCACTCACTCGTAGTAAGAGCAACTTAAATCACCTGATCACCTCAGATTGTAATTGTATTTTTGGAAAATCAGTCATGCCAGCCTAATTAAATCAAAAGACATGCAGTGCTTAACCCTTTCAGTAAACAGCCAGTCAGCTTTTAAATGGCCACCTTTGTTTCCACAGAACATATCTACATCTCCAAAATAAAGCAAACATGATTCTAAAGTGTCTCAATCCACAGCAGCCTTGAAATAAACTAAAAATGCTGCAGTTAGTTTATTTTTAATTTGGGAGCAGGGCGGTTGACAGACTCCTCAGAAGCTAATCCAACTCGGATTTCAACAGCTTAGTGTATGAATTAAAGACGGTTCACATATCAACCTGCCAGATATGCACCATCTACTACATTTCCTCATTGCATTTGTGCAGACTTTGTGCTTCAGTAACTTGGTGTCTATTAACGCAAGGGGTGAAAACATTCAAGTAGAATGAGAATCCAACTGGTACAAATGCATCAAAATCAGTTTAATCAAAAGGCTGCCAACTCAAATGCCATCAGCTGCAAAGAAGTGAAGTTGTCTTAGCAAAATTAATTGAAAACAACATTTCTAAACCTCAGTCTGGCTCACAAGATTATGAATCACAAAAGTGCATCTCAGAGATTCTTGATAAATGATATATACACTAAGCTATTATTTTTGTTTGTGATATTTATGATATGGATGAAATTGAAGAGTTCAGTCCAGTCTCTGGATTCTAGTTTTATACCATTTTTAACCTAGATAAACATCAAACTATTACCATAACATAGTGTAGCTCTGAGGTACCAGAGTGTGGAAGGATTCAACTTCGAGTATACACATCCTGATCATGTCTACTGGATCTCAGATGCTCAGTGGAGGTGAACCACTTCTTCACAGTGATGAGAATAAGAGGAAGAGATGTGTTGTGCCATTCTTAAGTGTATCTATCAACCAGGTCAAGAGCAATATTAGCAGAAGACTGACAGCAGGCCACCTGCCTGGTTAGTATAGTGAGGCCTCAAATGAAGGAAGTCTCATTCCAGAACTCCAATTTTGCTTCATCTAACAGTCATTAAAATGCCTTGTCAAACAGCTTCCATGTGAATTTTATACACAGCTACCTAGCTATTAGATGCACATTCCAGAACAATCCTTTATTACACAGCTATAACCATGATAAGTCTGTAAGATACTTCCAGAAAGCTTTTTTCATTTTAAAAAGGCAACTTTTTCCGATGTCAGAAGTTCACTGGTCCCACACAAGAGATTGATGTGCAAAATCAAAGCACATGGTATTGGGGGTAATGTACTGACGTGGATAGAGAACTGGTTGGCAGACAGGAAGCAGAGAGTCGGGATAAACGGGTCCTTTTCAGAATGGGAGGCAGTGACTAGTGGCGTGCCGCAGGGCTCAGTGCTGGGATACCAGCTCTTTACAATATACATTAATGATTTAGATGAAGGAATTGAGTGTAATGTCTCCAAGTTTGCAGATGACACTAAACTGGGTGGCGATGTGAGCTGTGAGGAGGACGCTAAGAGGCTGTAGAGTGACTTGGACAGGTTAGGTGAGTGGGCAAAGAAGAACATAAGAATTAGGAACAGGAGTAGGCCATCTAGCCCCTCGAGCCTGCTCCGCCATTCAACAAGATCATGGCTGATCTGGCCGTGGACTCAGATCCACTTACCCGCCCGCTCCCCGTAACCCTTAATTCCCTTATTGGTTAAAAATCTATCTATCTGTGACTTGAATACATTCAATGAGCTAGCCTCAACTGCTTCCTTGGGCAGAGAATTCCACAGATTCACAACCCTCTGGGAGAAGAAATTCCTTCTCAACTCGGTTTTAAATTGGCTCCCGCGTATTTTGAGGTTGTGCCCCCTAGTTCTAGTCTCCCTGACCAGTGGAAACAACCTCTCTGCCTCTATCTTATCTATACCTTTCATTATTTTAAATGTTTCTATAAGAACCCCCTCATCCTTCTGAACTCCAACGAGTAAAGACCCAGTCTACTCAATCTATTATCATAAGGCAACACCCTCATCTCCGGAATCAGTCTCGTGAATCGTCTCTGTACCCCCTCCAAAGCCAGTATATCCTTCCTTAAGTAAGGTGACCAAAACTGCACGTAGTACTCCAGGTGCGGCCTCACCAATACCCGATACAGTTGCAGAAGGACCTCCCTGCTTTTGTACTCCATCCCTCTCGCAATGAAGGCCAACATTCCATTCGCCTTCCTGATTACCTGCTGCACCTGCAAACTAACTTTTTTTTTGGGGATTCATGCACAAGGATCTCAAAAGAGTTTCATGCACAAGGACCCCCAGGTCCCTCTACACCGCAGCATGTTGTAATTTCTCCCCATTCAAATAATATTCCCTTTTACTGTTTTTTTCCCCAAGGTGGATGACCTCACACTTTCCGACATTTTATTCCATCTGCCAAACCTTAGCCTATTCGCTTAACCTATCTAAATTTCTTTGCAGCCTTTCTGTGTCCTCTGCACAACCCGCTTTCCCACTAACCTTTGTGTCATCTGCAAATTTTGTTGCACTACACTCTGTCCCCTCTTCCAGGTCATCTATGTATATTGTAAACAGTTGTGGTCCCAGCACCGATCCCTGTGGCACACCACTAACCACCGATTTCCAACCCGAAAAGGACCCATTTATCCCGACTCTCTGCTTTCTGTTCGCCAGCCAATTCTCTATCCATGTTAATACATTTCCTCTGACTCCGCGTACCCTTATCTTCTGCAGTAATCTTTTGTGTGGCACCTTATCGAATGCCTTTTGGAAATCTAAATACACCACATCCATCGGTACACCTCTATCCACCATGCTCGTTATATCCTCAAAGAATTCCAGTAAATTAGTTAAACACGATTTCCCCTTCATGAATCTGCTTGATTGCACTATTCCTATCCAGATGTCCCGCTATTTCTTCCTTAATGATAGTTTCAAGCATTTTCCCCACTACAGATGTTAAACTAACCGGCCTATATTACCTGCCTTTTGTCTGCCCCCTTTTTTAAACAGAGGCGTTACATTAGCTGTTTTCCAATCCGCTGATACCTCCCCAGAGTCCAGAGACTTTTGATAGATTATAACGAATGCATCTGCTATAACTTCCGCCATCTCTTTTAATACCCTGGGATGCAGTTCATCAGGACCAGGGGACTTGTCTATCTTGAGTCCCATTAGCGTGTCCAGCACTACCCCCCTAGTGATAGTGATTATCTCAAGGTCCTCCCTTCCCACATTCCTGTGACCAGCAATTTTTGGCATGGTTTTTGTGTCTTCCACTGTGAAGACTGAAGCAAAATAATTGTTTAAGGTCTCAGCCATTTCCACATTTCCCATTATTAAATCCCCCTTCTCATCTTCTAAGGGACCAACATTTACTTTAGTCACTCTTTTCCGTTTTATATATCTGTAAAAGCTTTTACTATCCGTTCTTATGTTTTGAGCAAGTTTACCTTCGTAATCTATCTTTCCTTTCTTTATTGCTTTCTTAGTCATTCTTTGCTGTCGTTTAAAATTTTCTCAATCTTCTATTTTCCCACTAACCTTGGCCACCTTATACGCATTGGTTTTTAATTTGATACTCTCCTTTATTTCCTTGGTTATCCACGGCTGGTTATCCCTTCTCTTACCGCCCTTCTTTTTCACTGGAATATATTTTTGTTGAGCACTATGAAAGAGCTCCTTAAAAGTCCTCCACTGTTCCTCAATTGTGCCACCGTTTAGTCTGTGTTTCCAGTCTATTTTAGCCAACTCTGCCCTCATCCCACTGTAGTCCCCTTTGTTTAAGCATAGTACGCTCGTTTGAGACACTACTTCCTCATCCTCAATCTGTATTACAAATTTAACCATACTGTGATCACTCATTCCGAGAGGATCTTTTACTATGAGATCGTTTATTATTCCTGCCTCATTACACAGGACCAGATCTAAGATAGCTTGCTCCCTTGTAGATTCTGTAACATACTGTTCTAAGAAACAATCCAGTATGCATTCTATGAATTCCTCCTCCAGGCTACCCTGTGCGATTTGATTTGACCAATCGATATGTAGGTTAAAATCCCCCATGATTACTGCCGTTCCTTTTTCACATGCCTCCATTATTCCCTTGATTATTGTCCTCCCCACCATGAAGTTATTATTTGGGGGCCTATAAACTACACCCACCAGTGACTTTTTTCCCCTTACTATCTCTAATCTCCACCCACAATGATTCAACATTTTGTTCATTAGAGCCAATATCGTCTCTCACAACTGCTCTGATATCATCCTTTATTAACAGAGCTACCCCACCTCCTTTCCCTTCTTTTCTATCTTTCCGAATCATCAGATACCCCTGTATGTTTAATTCCCAGTCTTGGCCACCCTGCAACCACGTTTCTGTAATGGCCACCAAATCATACCCATTTGTAATGCCGTCAACTCATTTACTTTATTTCGAATGCTGCGTGCGTTTAGGTAGTGTTTTAATACTAGTTTTTAAACCATGATTTTTAGTTTTGACCCCTCCTGCAGCCCCTTTATATTCAGTGGCCCTTTTTGTTTTTTGCCTGGTAGATGCAGTAAAATGTGGATAAATGTGAGGTTATCCACTTTGGGGGCAAAAATACGAAGGCAGAATATTATCTGAATGGCGGCAGATTAGGAAAAGGGGAGGTGCAACGAGACCTGGGTGTCATGATACATCAGTCATTGAAAGTTGACATGCAGGTAGAGCAGGCAGTGAAGTAGGCAAATGGCATTTTGGCCTTCATAGCTAGGGGTTTTGAGTATAGGAGCAGGGAGGTCTTACTGCAGTTGTACATGGCTTTGGTGAGGCCTCACCTGGAATATTGTGTTCGGTTTTGGTCTCCTAATCTGAGGAAGGACGTTCTTGCTATTGAAGGAGTGTAGCAAAGGTTCACCAGACTGATTCCCGGGATGGCGGGAGTGACATATGAGGAGAGACTGGATCAACTGGGCCTGTATTCACTGGAGTTTAGAAGGATGAGAGGGGATCTCATAGAAACATAAAATTCTGACGGGACTGGAAAGGTTAGATGCAGGACGAATGTTCCCGATGTTAGGGAAGTCCAGAACCAGGGGACAGAGTCTAAGGATAAGGGGTAAACCATTTAGGACTGAGATGAGGAGAAACTTCTTCACTCAGAGAGTTGTTAACCTGTGGATTTCCCTACCGCAGAGAGTTGTTGATGCCAGTTCATTGGATATATTCAAGAGGGAGTTAGATATGGCCCTTACGGCTAAAGGGATCAAGGAGTATGGAGAGAAAGCAGGAAAGGGGTACTGAGGGAATGATCAGCCATGATCATATTGAATGGTGGTGCAGGCTCAAATGGCCAAATGGCCTACTCCTGCACCTATTTTCTATGGCCTGATGTCAGAACTACTTCTGCTGGCCGAGATCAGCAGATAATGTTTAGTTGGCATTCAGTGATCTTGTGTTTTCATATCAGTGCAGAGCACCATTATTTTCACTGAATAATATTGTGTAACCATTCTGTAGAAAGAAAGACTTGGATTTATATAGCACCTTTCACGACCACCAGGCGTCTCCAAGCGCTTTAGTCAATTAAGTACTTTTTGGAGTGTTCCTATATTACAACAGTGCCAACACTCCAAGAAAGTACTTTATTGGCTGTAAAACACTTTGAGACGTCCGGTGGTCGTGAAAGGCGCTGTATAAATCCACGTCTTTCTTTCTTTATATGGTGCTATATTGTGGCAACAAACACAGCCACGTGAATTTAAAAGAAAGATGGGACCATGATTGTGAAGAAAGAGCATTAAAAAAGCCAATAGAGAACAGAGTAAAAAATTAAAGGAGGAAAATAAAACAAGAAAATAGAAACTTAAAAAATGCAGTTTGGATCACAAAAATTGCTTTCTGGACAACTTAAGCTTGTGTATTTTCTTGCTTTAGGGCTGATGTAGAATTCCTTGACTACTTGAAATCTCAGTATCTTCAAGGCTGAATCATAACGATGTGGTGTGTTTGTTTGGAAAGGGGTCACAAGTGTTTAGCAGATTGAGTGACACTTCATCAAAACTCCAGTTCTCTTAATAAACGCAAGGCACTGAAAATGTTATAAATGCTTTGCAATGGATATAGTTCAACGGTCCAAGGCCGCGTCGTGAATTTTGATGACCGGGGGGGCAGTGCTGTGTGGCGGGGTTAGGTTGGGGAAGGACCTTTGTCTTACGGATGTTTAGTGTAAGGCTCAAGCTTTCCTATGCCTCGATGAAGATGGTGACGATGTCTTGGAGTTCAGCCTCTGAATGTGCGCAGATGCAAGCATCATCTACGTTCAGTAGTTCGATGACAGAGGATGGAACGACTTTGTAGCCTGGAGGCAACAAAGTTTGAACAGGTTACCATTGGTTCTATAATTAAGTTCCACTCCAGTGGGGACCTAGTTGAGCGTGAGATGGAGCTTTGCGATGAGGAAGATGGAAAAGAGTGTTGGCACGATGACGCAGCCCTGCTTGACCCGAGTCCGGACGTGGATTGGGTCTGTGGTGGATCTGTTGGTCAGGATCACGGCTTGTATGTCGTCGTGGAGCAGGCGGAGGATGGTGACAAACTTTTGGGGCAGCCAAAATGGAAGAGGACACTCCATAGTCCCTCCCATCTTGGACAATGTGGACCATTTTCCATGTCTTGGGAGCCTACTATCAGTAAGGGCAGACATCGACGACAAGGTCCAACACCGCCTCCAGTGCACCAGCGCAGCCTTCGGTCACCTGAGGTAGAGAGTGTTCGAAGACCAGGACCTCAAATCTGGCACCAAGCTTATGGTCTGCAGGGCTGTAGTGATACCCAAACTCCTATATGGCTCAGAGATGTGGACCATATACAGTAGACACCTCAAAACGCTTGAGAAATACTACAAACACTGCCTCTGCAAGATCCTGCAAATCCACTGGGAGGATAGACGCGCCAACATCAGTGTTCTCGATCAGGCCAACATCTCCAGCATCGAAGCACTGACCACACTTGACCAGCTCCATTGGGCAGGCCACATCATTAGCATGCCCGACACGAGATTCCCAAAGCAAGCGCTCTACTTGGAACTTCAACACAGCAAGTGAGCCCCAGGTGGGCAGAGGAATAGTTTGAAGGACACTCTCAAAGCCTCCTTGATAAAATGCAACATCCCCACCAACACCTGGGAAATCCTGGCCAGAGACCGCCCTAAGTGGAGGAAGAGCATCTGGGAAGGCGCTGAGCACCTCAAGTCTTGTTGCCGAGAGCATGCAGAAAACAAGCGCAGGCTGCAGCAGGAGCGTGCGGCAAACCAGACTCCCCACCCACCCGTTCCTCCAATGACTGTCTGCCCCACCTGTGACAGAGACTGTAATTCCCGTATTGGACTGTACAGTCATCTGAGGACTCACTTTTAGAGTGGAAGCAAGTCTTCCTCGATTTCGAGGGACTGCCTATGATGATGATGATGAGTTCAATGGTGATAATTCTGTTTATTCCTGACCAAAAGGTGCTGCTAATTTGGTTACTCAGTTCCCCCAAGGTCAATATTCCAGTTTATTTACCTAGTTACTGTTACGTAAGAATCAGGAGCAGGAGTAGGCCATACGGCCCCTCGAGCCTGTTTCCACCATTTAATAAGAACATGTCTGATCTTCGAACTCAACTCCAAATCCCTTGATTCCTCTCGAGTCCAAAAATCTATCCCTCAGCAGTCATCATCATAGGCGGTCCCTCGAAACGAGGATGACTTGCTTCCATGCCAAAAAAAGGATGAGTTCACAGGTGTTTCAATGAAGGACCCGAAGTACATCCTGAAGGGTGGAAGATGCTTGTGCGTGCATTTTTTTTAATGTGGGGTTGCCGTTGCACACCAACCACCACACGGGCTTGACAGAGCTAGGTCTTGGTCCAGTGGCAGGAATTCCCAAGACAACTGGAGACCAGCTCTGTACTGTTGAAGGTGGCGACTTTCGGATGAAACGTTAAACCGAGGCTCCGTCTGCTCTCAGGTGGATGTAGAAGATTCCATATTTATCCCTCAATTAACGTGACAAAAACAGATTACCTGGTCATTATCACATTGCTGTTTATGGGAGCTCGTTGTGCACAAATTGGCTGCTGCGTTTCCTACATTACAACAGTCGTAACCCTATGAGTAAAGAAATTCCTCTTCATCGCAGTCTTAAAAGGTTGACCAACCCCTTACCCTGAGACTATGACACCCCCAACAACCTGCTCCCAGCCAGAGGAAACAATCTCTCAGCATGTATCCTGCCAAACCCCCTCAGAATATTATATGTTTCAATGGGATCACCTCTCATTCTTCTAAACTCCAGAGAGTATAGGCCCAATCTACACTGTTCCCATTTATGTCTCCTCTAGACCCGTCTTTTGGTGCTTTACTTGTCCTTTTACTACCCCTTTTGTCTTTGCACCATTATCCCTTCTGTCATTTAACCACTCCTGCCTTACACCCTATCAGACCTTCCCTTTTGTTCTTTCCTCCCTCTTTCCCTGACTCTGTACTTGCTTATAACATCAGAACATAAGAAATAGGAGTAGGAATGGGCCATACGGCCCCTCAAGCCTGCTCCGTCATTTAATACAATCATGGCTGGTCCAATCATGGACTCAACTCCACTTCCCTGTCCGCTCCCCATAACCCCTTATTCTCTTATCGTTTAAGAAACTGTCTATCTCTGTCTGCAATTTATTCAATATCCCAGCTTCTACAGCTCTCTGAGGCAGCAAATTCCACAGATTTACAACCCTCAGAAAAAAAATTCCTCCTCATCTGAGTTTTAAATGGGCGGCCACTTATTCTAAGGTTATGCTCCCTAGTTCTAGTTTCCCCAATCAGTGGAAACATCCTCTCTGCATCCACCTTGTTAAGCCCCCTCATAATCTTATACGTTTCGATAAAATCACCTCTCATTTTTCTGAATTCCAATGAGTCGAGGCCCAATCTACTCAACCTTTCCTCATAAGTCAACCCCCTCATCTCCGGAATTAACCTAGTGAACCTTCTCTGAACTGCCTCCAAAGCAAGTATATCCTTGCATGCAGGTGTGGCCTTATCAAAACCTTGTATAGCTGTAGGAAGACTTCCCTGCTTTTATACTCTATCCCCTTTGCATTAAAGGCCAAGATTCCATTGGTCTTCCTGATCACTTGCTGTACCTGCATACTATCCTTTTGTGTCCCGCTGTACTGCAGCACTTTGCAATTTTTCTCCATTTAAATAATAATTTGCTCTTTGATTTTTTTCTGTCAAAGTGCATAACCTCACACTTTTCAACATTATACAACATCTGCCAAATTTTTGCCCACTCACTTAGCCTGTCTATGTCCTTTTGCAGGTTTTTTGTGTCCTCTTCACACATTGCTTTTCCTCCCATCTTTATATTGTCAGCAAACTTGGCTACAATGCACTCGGTTCCTTCTTCCAAGTCGTTAATATCGATTGTAAATAGTTGGGATCCCAGCACTGATCATTGCGGAAGTTTGACGAAAAGTCATCAACCTGAAACATTAACTCTGTTTCTCTCTCCACAGACGCTGGCTGACCTGCTGAGTTTTTCCAGCATTTTCGGTTTTATTTCAGATTTCCAACATCCGCAGTATCTTACTTTTGCTCCAGTGATCCAATTCAGTTTTTACAGTACAGGAGCCAGGTTGTCTGAATTCTTCTAATCCCGAGGATGATATTCTCCACATGATGTATATCAGATTGACAGTGTCAAAACTTGTTGTGCCTTAGATATAACAGGTTTTTATTAAAGTAGTAAATCCAGTTACTACAAAATGCCGCTCAATCCAGTTGTGTGTGTGCGTGCGTGTGTATATCTATATATATGAAATAGATAGATGATGAAGCATCTGATCCTATGCCAGCATTTAATTCCATCCACATCAAGCACTTTCGCCTTATTCCTCGACTACCAGGATAAGAGCGCATGCAGTTTCACACTTTGCATCTGTCCAGAGGAATCATTATATTTAAAACCTAATTAGTGTGATTGCCAGGACGTTTTCACACCAGCTTATATGGAGCATTTTACCTTCCATGCAATCGTGTAGCCTTGAAATTAGAAGCTGCACTCATGATCGAAACTTGTTAGTTACTTGTAAGAATTATGAAGTTGAATTTGAGAGATGCACACAGTCTTTCTGGAAGGACTGACTTATGTTTCTCCACTTATGCTGCCGGACCCGTTGAATATTTCCAACCTTTTCATTTGATTGTTTTCAGATTTACAGCACAAGCAGTATTTTGTTTGGAAGGTTTTTCTCATATTTTTGCACTGGTACTAAGAATCCTGTACTATAACCCTCGAGGGCTATCTTAAAACCCAGTGAATTGATCTCACATGCAATTTTCTTTTTCCGACTTTCCAAAAAACTGATGAGACAATCTTAAAGGCCTCAAAACCTTCCTGAAGATATCACTTGTACAGCAGAATTTATTGCAATATTGTTAACAGGCTGAAAATCAGCAGCACATGACTTGCTAAGATCAAACGTAAGAAGCTCAGAGCTCCACAGTCTGCACTAGGAAGATCAAGGGATGAATGTTAATGGTATTTAAAAGCACATGGTGCATCAACAGTCCAACATAGTTTTATACACACAACACTACATTTTTCTAAAAACCTAGGATATATATTGAATAATTTGCAGTACATAGTATTAAAAAGCAGATTTATCAGTACTCATTATTGTATGCTAGCTCATCACTTTTTAAAATCATTTTTTAAAATTCCTTCCTCATCAGCATACAGTTACAATCCTGATATGATGAAGCTATGTGCATCAAATTATATATTTATAAATTGATGCACATATATAACATAATGGGCTCAAAATTGGCCCTCCCCTTTTTTCGGCGCACTCACCAAGATGCGCCGCTTTTCTGCATTGAAAAGTGCACCGAAAAAAATCGTCCCCCACTTTGGACGCTGTCCAGCCTCTCCCGGTTCTTCGCACAGTGTGGCCAGTCGGGTCGGGGGCGGAGCTAGCGTCCCGCGCTGAAAACAGTGCCGGGTCGTCTGCACACATGTGTTGGAGTGTGTACGCATGTGCAGTAGCACCTCGCCCCCAGTCTCAGTGTGTTGCTGCAGCGTGGGACCCGATCATCATCATCATAACGGCTACTGGTGTGTCCCTCCCCTATCCCAGGCCGAGCGGCCTACCGCACAGGCAGGCCTGCTGCCTTCCCGGGCTGAAGATGATTTGGATATTTTGAAAAAATTATGTAAATATGTTTTGTCTCTTGTAAATAGTGGTGACCATTGGTCAAGCCTATTCACCTGGTGCTACTGTGAAAGAAGACCATAAGTGACGGAGGAACACTGAGAGAATATCTTATTTATTGAAGTAGACTTTATTAGATAATATGGGCTCAATTTTGGCCCAGTATAATCACTGCAAACAAATAGTTGTTCAAATTAGTTGTGAGATTAGGGCAATTTAATTCAACTATCTTACTTCTTTAATTTTTGTAGTTTAAGCTTCCATAAATGCTTCTGTTGTATAGTAAATTAACTTTGCGAAGTTTGTCATATGATGTCCTGTATAGCTGTTTGATCCTATTCACATTCTTTAGTCAAGTCATTAAGTTCTGCTGGCCTCTGATGTATAACTATTAGCTGGCCAAAGTGGCCTAAATGGCTAAAACTGGCGTAGGTGGCTGGTAACACCCCATTTTGAGAAAAACTAAACTAAACGAAAAAAATCGTAGCTAACTCACTTACCCTGGTGCAAATTGAATGTGCAAAATGGGGATTTTTAAGATACTCCAGAAAAATCAAGTTGCTCCAAAAAAAAACAAGCAACTCCTGGGCAATTTTGAGCCCAATGATCTATACCTCAAATCTATTTACCCACCTTTGTTCCATATCCTTACCTAACAAAAATCTATTAATCTCAATCTTGAATATTTCAATTGCCCCAACATCCACAGCCGTTAGTGAGAATGATTTCCAGATTTCCACTATCCTTGATGTGGAAAAAGTGCTGCCTGATTTCACTCCTAAATGGCCTCACTTGAATTTTAGGAATATGCCCCTTCTTCTGGATTCCCCCACCAGAGGAAATAGTTTCTCTGTATCTACCCTATTGAATGTCTTAATAATTCTAAGCCCCTCAACCTTCTAAACTGAAGGAAAACAAACCAAATTGATGCAACCTTCCTTATAATTAAACCCTTTAAGCCCCAGTACCTTTCTGGTAAATCTGTGCTGTACCCGCCCGTTTCAAAGATCAATACATCTTTCCCCAGGTGCGGTACACAAAACTGAACAGAGTGCTCCATGTGGGGTCTGACCGAGGCTCTGCACAACTGAAGCATCACTTCCTCATTTTTGAATTCCAATCCAAGGAAGGTAGTGCAGGGATCCCCTGCAAAGCAAATACACCGCTTTGGGTACTGTTGAGGGGGATGACTCATCAGGGGAGAGCAGCAGCAGCGAGGTTCATGGCACCGTGGCTGGCTCTGCTGCACAGGAGGGCAGAAAAAAGAGTGGGAGAGCAATAGTGATAGGGGATTCGATTGTAAGGGGAATAGATAGGAGTTTCTGCGGCCGCAACCGAGACTCCAGGATGGTATGTTGCCTCCCTGGTGCAAGGGTCAAGGATGTCTCGGAGCGGGTGCAGGGCATTCTGAAAAGGGAGGGTGAACAGCAGTTGTCGTGGTGCATATAGGTACCAACGATATAGGTAAAAAACGGGATGAGGTCCTACGAGACAAATTTAGGGAGCGAGGAGTTAAATGAAAAAGTAGGACCTCAAAAGTAGTAATCTCAGGATTGCTACCAGTGCCACGTGCTAGTCAGAGTAGGAATCGCAGGATAGCTCAGATTAATACGTGGCTTGAGCAGTGGTGCAGAAGGGAGGGATTCAAATTCCTGGGACATTAGAACCGGTTCTGGGGGAGGTGGTACCAGTACAAACCAGACAGTCTGCACCTGGGCAGGACCGGAACCAATGTCCTAGGGGGAGTGCTGTTTGGGAAGAGTTAAACTAATATGGCAGGGGGATGGGAACCTATGCAGGGAGACAGAGGGGAATAAAATGGAGACAGAAGCAAAAGATAGAAAGGAGAATAGTAAAAGTGGAGGGCAGAGAAACCCAAGGCAAAAAACAAAAAGGGCTACTTTACAGCAAAATTCTAAAGGGTCAAAGTGTGTTAAAAAGACAAGCCTGAAGGCTCTGCGCCTCAATGCAAGGAGTATTCGGAATAAGGTGGACAAATTAACTGCGCAGATAGCAGTTAACGGGTATGATGTGATTGGCATCACGGAGACATGGCTCCAGGGTGACCAAGGCTGGGAACTCAACATCCAGGGGTATTCAGCATTTAGGAAGGATAGACAGAAAGGAAAAGGAGGCGGGGTGGCGTTGCTGGTTAAAGAGGAAATTAATGCAATTGTAAGGAAGGACATTAGCTTGGATGATGTGGAATCGGTATGGGTGGATCTACGGAATACCAAAAGGCAGAAAACACTAGTGGGAGTTGTGTACAGGCCACCAAATAGTAGGAGAGAGGTTGGTGACAGCATCAAACAAGAAATAAGGGATGTGTCCAATAAAGGTACAGCAGTAATCATGGGCGACTTTAATCTACATATTGATTGGGCTAACCAAACTGGTAGCAATGCGGTGGAGGAGGATTTCCTGGAGTGTATTAGGGATGGTTTTCTAAACCAATATGTCGAGGAACCAACCAGAGAGCTGGCCATCCTAGACTGGGTGATGTGTAATGAGAAGGGACTAATTAGCAATCTTGTTGTGCGAGGCCCCTTGGGGAAGAGTGACCATAATATGGTAGAATTCTTTATTAAGATGGAGAGTGACAAAGTTAATTCAGAAACTAGGGTCCTGAACTTAAGGAAAGGTAACTTTGATGGTATGAGGCACAAATTGACTAGATTAGACTGCCAAATGATACTTGAAGGGTTGACAGTGGATAGGCAATGGCAAACCTTTAAAGATCATATGGATGAACTTCAACAAATGTACATCCCTGTCTGGAGTAAAAATAAAACGGGAAAGGTGGCTCAACCGTGGCTAACAAGGGAAATTAAGGATAGTGTTAAATCCAAGGAAGAGTCATACAAATTAGCCAGAAAAAGTAGCAAGCCGGAGGACTGGGAGAAAATTAGAATACAGCAGAGGAGGACAAAGGGTTTAATTAAGAGGGGGAAAATAGAGTACGAGAGGAAGCTTGCCGGAAACATAAAATATGACTGCAAAAGCTTCTATAGATATGTGAAGAGAAAAAGATTAGTGAAGACAAACGTTGGTCCCTTGCAGTCGGATTTTGGTGAATTTATAATGGGGTACAAAGGAATGGTAGACCAACTGAACAAGTACTTTGGTTCTGTCTTCACTAAGGAAGATACAAATAACCTTCCCTATGAACTAGGGGTCCGAAGGTCGAGTGAGAAGGAGGAACTGAAGGATATCCTTATTAGGCGGGAAATTGTGTTAGGGTAATTGACGGGATTGATGGACGATAAATCCTCAGGGCCTGACAGTCTACATCCCAGAGTACTTAAGGAAGTGGCCCTAGAAATAGTGGATGCATTGGTGATAATTTTCCAACAGTCTATCGACTCTGGATCAGTTCCTATGGACTGAAGGGTTGCTAATGTAACCCTACTTTTTAAAAAAGGAGAGAGAAAATGTGTAATTATAGACCAGTTAGCTTGACATCAGTTGGAATCAATCATTAAGGATGAAACAGCAGCACATTTGGAAAGCAGTAATAGGACTGGTCCAAGTCAGCATGGATTTATGAAGGGGAAATCATGCTTGACAAATCTTCTGGAATTTTTTGAGGGTGTAACTAGTAGGGCCCAAGTTTCCATACGAAAAAAAACAGGCGCCCCTCCGAGCTGGGCGCCCGTTTCTCGCGCCTAAAACGGTGCCTAAAATAAAACTCGCGATTCTTGAGCGCTTTGCAGCTCCTTGTCTGCCTGGCGCGGCGCCCAGGTGGGCGGAGCCTACACTCGCGCCGATTTTGTAAGTGGGAGGGGGCGGGTACTATTTAAATTCGTTTTTTTTCCTGCCGGCAACGCTGCGCGTGCGTGTTGGAGCGTTCGCGCACGCGCAGTGTGAAAAAAACATTGGCACTCGGCCATTTTTGTAGTTCTTTGTAGCTGTTTAGTTTTTGAACATTTTTTAATAAAAGTACATTGCCATCAGCACATCAGCACTGAGGCTTCTTGTAGCAGTGAGAAGGGTGCAGGAAGCCTCAGAAAGTTGAGCTAGCCGTTTCCCGACGACCTCCCCCTTTTGCCGTCGGGAAATGGCTCCTCAATTTTTGAGGCTTCCTGCAGCCTTTTCTCTTCCCCCCCCCCCCCCCCCCCCACCGCGTTCGGTCGGCTCCCGCTCCCTCCCGCTCTCGTTCGGTCGGCTCCCTTCCCTCCCCCCCCCGCGTTCGGTCGGCTCCCCCTCCCCCCCCGCGTTCGGTCGGCTCCCCCTCCCCCCGCGTTCGGTCGGCTCCCCCCCGCGTTCGGTCGGCTCCCTCCCCCCCGCGTTCGGTCGGCTCCCCCTCCCCCCCGCGTTCGGTCGGCTCCCCCTCCCCCCCGCGTTCGGTCGGCTCCCTCCTCCCCTCTGCGTTCGGTCGGCTCCCTCCTCCCCTCTGCGTTCGGTCGGCTCCCTCCTCCCCTCTGCGTTCGGTCGGCTCCCTCCTCCCCTCTGCGTTCGGTCGGCTCCCCCAGCCCTGCGTTCGGTCGGCTCCCTCCTCCCCTCCCTCCCGCACGCGTTCGGTAACGGCTGCCTCGTTTTGTGACGCTTGCTGCAGCATTCTTCCTGGCTGAAGCACTTTCACACAGGTAGGAAGATGGTTTATTTAATCTTTTCTTTGCTTATAAATGTTTATTCAGGTTGGATTTATTTGTATAATAATTGCATAAGTATAAATAAGGATTTATTGTAGAATTTAATGAGTTCCCCTCCCCCCCCACCTCGTTCTGGACACCTGATTTGTAACCTGCGCCTGATTTTTTAATGTGTAGAACAGGTTTTTTCAGTTCGACAAAAATCTTCACTTGCTCCATTCTACTTTAGTTTGGAGTACATTTTCACTGTGGAAACGTTTAAATCAGGCGTCAGTGGCCGGACACGCCCCCTTTTGAAGAAAAAATTCTGTTCCAAACTAGAACTGTTCTGCCTGACTAGAACTGCAGAAAGAAAAATGTGGAGAATTGCGATTTCTAAGATAGTCCGTTCTCCACCAGTTGCTCCTAAAAATCAGGCGCAAATCATGTGGAAACTTGGGCCCGTAGAGTGGACAGGGGAGAACCAGTGGATGTAGTGTATTTGGACTTTCAAAAGGCTTTTGACAAGGTCCCACACAAGAGATTGGTGTGCAAAATCAAAGCACATGGTACTGGGGGTAATGTACTGACGTGGATAGAGAACTGGTTGGCAGACAGGAAGCAGAGAGTCGGGATTAACGGGTCCTTTTCAGAATGGCAGGCAGTGACTAGTGGAGTGCCGCAGGGTTCAGTGCTGGGACCCCAGCTCTTTACAATATATATTAATGATTTGGATGATGGAATTGAGTGTAATATCTCCAAGTTTGCAGATGACACTAAACTGGGTGGTGGTGTGAGCTGTGAGGAGGACGCTAAGAGGCTGCAGGGTGCTTTGGACAGGTTAGGTGAGTGGGCAAATACATGGCAGATACAGTATAATGTGGATAAATGGAGGTTAGCCACTTTGGGGGCAAAATCACGAAGGCAGAATATTATCTGAATGGCGGCAGATTAGGGAAAGGGGAGATGCAGCGAGACCTGGGTGTCATGATTCATCAGTCATTGAAGATTGGCATGCAGGTACAGCAGGCGGTGAAGAAGGCAAATGGTATGTTGGCCTTCATAGCAAGGGGATTTGAGTATAGGAGCAGGGAAATCTTACTGCAGTTGTACAGGGCCTTGGTGGGGCCCCACCTGGAATATTGTGTTCAGTTTTGGTCTCCTAATCTGAGGAAGGACGTTCTTGCTATTGAGAGAGTGCAGCGGAGGTTCACCAGACTGATTCCTGGGATGGCAGGACTGACATATGAGGAAAGACTGGATCGACTGGGCCTGTATTCACTGGAGTTTAGAAGGATGAGAGGGGATCTCATAGAAACATATAAAATTCTGACGGGACTGGACAGGTTAGATGCAGGAAGAATGTTCCCGATGTTGGGGAAGTCCAGAACCAGGGGACATAGTCTTAGGATAAGGGGTAAGCCATTTAGGACTGAGATGAGGAGGAACATCTTCACTCAGAGAGTTGTTAACCGATGGAATTCCCTACGCAGAGAGTTGTTGATGCCAGTTCATTGGATATATTCAAGAGGGAGTTTGATTTGGCCCTTGCGGCTAAAGGGATCAAGGGGTATGGAGAGAAAGCAGGAACGGGGTACTGAGGGAATGATCAGCCATGAGCTTATTGAATGGTGGTCCTGCACCTATTTTCTGTTTCAATCCGTGTTAGATAAAGGTCAACATTCCCCATTAGCGTATTATTTTTTTGTATCTGTGCTTTAGCCTTTGGTGATTTGTGTACATGAACACCTAAATCTTTTTGCTCCTCCACAGCTCCTAGTCTCTCATCATTGACAAAATATTCTAATTTTTATCTTTGTCAGATCCAAAGTGGATGACCTCACAGTTTCCCACATTGAAATCCATCTGTCAAAGTTTTCCCCACTCACGTACTCTGGCTGTGTCCCTTTGCAACTTCCTGCTCCCATCCACATAACTCACTGTGCCGCTTAACTTGGTGCCATCTGCAAATTTAGATCTACAACTCTCTATTCAAGTCTTAATATATATGGTGCACTGGCTTCAGTTTTGTGTACCACACCTTGAGAAAAATTTATTGATCTTGAGAGGGGTGGGGTGGAGAGGAGAGAGGAGTCTGGTACTGCGCAGATTTACCAGAATACTAGCACTTAAAGGGTTAAATTAGGACAGGTTGCATCAATTTGGTTTGTATTTCTTTCAGTTTAGAAAATTGAGGCGCGATTTAATTGAGTGAAAAGCTGAGGCCCCAGTACAGATCCCTGGGGAAAAAAAACACTCGTCACATCCTGCCTTCTACAGAAACCAGATTTAACTGCATAAATTCCCGGTTATGGATGCTGGGCTTCTGGAACAGAATAGATGAAACAAATAAAATGGCAATTTTCATAAAATAACAGCCAGAATGTGACACAGTGCACTGGCGCACTGCAGCAATAGGGAAATCATCACCTGAGAATCACTGATACTCATCTCCAAATGGCTAGCCCAAACAGGATTGGTGGAAGTCTGGAAACAGGTTGACTACAGGCGGTAAATGACTTTACGGTACCAGGAATCAGAAGTGAAACAGTAACTATAAAATAGTAGGTGAGCTTTG